>NC_045597.1:101539610-102156931 GCF_009762305.2 Zalophus californianus
AGTAAATAAGTTGTCTGGACACAGAAAGCATACTCCTATCAGAACTACTGTTTTCAATAGCTTGATTCTCTCTAGTCAGCAACCTGCCAAGGCGCATTTTTTCTTCATAGTCCCTGAAGACATGAACTAATGCTGTATTAATCCTTCAATGTAGCCTCCCACTATTCCTAATTATAACATTTCTATGGGAAAATGTATTCCAGGTTACAGATCAGAACTGACAATTATCAGAATTGACCACCATCCATCTCTGAGGCTCTTCCCTCGCTTCCCTGCCCAATGTGTGGTGAGAGTTCAGGGCCAACCTCTTCAGTGGGACGAAAACTCTACACCCCCAGAGCTTGTTAGTTGTATTCACTGAACCAGGCACTGGACCTGTATGCATTTGTAAAGGGACCAAGAGCTCCCCCAGGATTCCAAATCCTCCCCTACTGGCAGTGCCACCACTTGGGCTTGGGGGAGGGCAGTGTTGGGGAAGGGCACAATCTCAGACAATTCTCCCTTTGATGGAGAGTTCACTCCTACGTCATGACACTTCACCACTGAAAGGGCCTTTAGACTCTGACCCAGCAGTTCAATTTCTAGGAACGTATCTGGTTGAAACGCCTGCACAGAGGTGCAAAGATAATGCTCAAAGCTGTTCCCTGCAGCATTGTTTGTAATTTTAAAAAGCTGGAAACAATGCAAACATTCATCTGGGAGAGATTGGGTAAATTAATTGGGGTATCCTTGTACTACCATACAGTGGGCCACCATGTGACCTCTAAAAGGATATGGTAGATCTACAAGTAGCAACATGTATGTCACTGATATATTCATGATGTATAATTGATTTTTAAAAGTGGATTATACAGTGGTTAACTGAACATAATAAATAGATAAAAAATAAAATAAAAGTGGATTAAAAACAGTATGTGTGATATGAAGTTAGAGCTTTATAACAAAATATACACATGTTAACATGGATAGACAGATAGATAGATATGCATGATTGCAAATGTACTTATTAAAAACACCTTCTAGGATGAACGCCTAATTATTAACAGTGGTTACCTCTAGGGGAAGGATTGAAGTGGGGGGTGGCAGAGAAATGGAACTTTCATAGTCTACTTCATACATTACAGAATTGTCAGAACTTTTTTACAATGAACCTGTATTATTCCTATGATAAAAATAGCATTTGAACTAATTTTTAAAGAATATTAGGCATTGTGGGCGCCTGAGTGGCTCAGTTGGTTAAGCGACTGCCTTCAGCTCAGGTCACGATCCTGGAGTCCCAGGATCGAGTCCCACGTCGGGCTCCCTGCTCAGCGGGGAGTCTGCTTCTCCCTCTGACCCTCTTCCCTCTCGTGCTCTCTCTCATTCTCTCCCTCAAATAAATAAAATCTTAAAAAAAAAGAATATTAGGCATTGTAAATATGCCTGTGCACCATAAATTAATCTATAAATAGAATGCTTGCCCAATGAAAATACCACAAGGGCTTTTTGGGAATATAACAAGCTGATTCTAAAGTTCGTATGGAAAAATGAATATACTGGAATCACCAAAAATTTTCTGAAAAAGAAATGAGAGGAGACAAATCCTAGGTACTAAAATGCACTATCAAAGCCACAATAATTAATAGAATTACCTGGGTAGTGACCTGTGATTAGACAGGCAAAACGACTGAATAGAAAAGAGCCCAGAAAGAGACACAAATGTTTATGAAAATTTGTTATTGGATAAAGATGGCACTTCAAACCAGTGGGGGCAACAAATCCTTCATTAAATGGTATCGAGACAATTAAGTTGCCAGCTTGGGGGAAAAAGGAACTGAATCCATCATTTGATCCCTATACCTATTAAATTCTAGGTAAATCTAGATATAAAGATAAAACCCATAAAAGTATTAGAATAAAGCTTGAGAGGCTATGAGAATATTTTACACTATAGGAATGGAGAGTGCATTTCTAAGCAATAGGCAAAGCCCAGAGGCCATAGAAGAAATCACTGATGTATATGACTTGATAAAATTAAATATTTTTTACATGGCAACAAATATCATGAGCAAAATAAAACAGATAAACTACAGACTGGACAAAAACTGCATAATAAATGTCAGGAGCCTAATTTCCTCTCTCTCTCTCTCTCTCTCTCTCTCTATCTATCTATATATATATATATATTGCTTCTAAATAAAATTCTTAAAATGTCAGTGAGCCCATAGAAAAATGAGAGGAAGCATGAATAGGAAATTCACATAAATATAAATACAAAGGGCTCATGGCCACATAAAAGATGGTCTAAGCTCACATGAAACAGCACAGTATCATTTCTCATCTATTAGCTTGATAAAGTTTCTTTTTAAGTTTAGTAATAAAGTTTTAGTAAGACCATGAGTAAACAGTGTCAGTGACAGGAGGTGCATCCTCTTTGGAAGAGCACTGGGCAGTATCAGAATAAAATGGGTACCCATCCCTCGACACTGCATTCCACTTCTAAAAGTTCATCCTTCAGATATGCATGTGTGCAAAGATGTATATTCAAAGGGTATAGAAGCGAAGACTAGACACAACTAACCTACTGTCACTAGGGAACTGGTGAAATAGACTGCAGTCTATAGATGTCAGGGAATGAAACATGATGCAGCTCTGGAAAAGAAGGAGGGCATTTTAGGGCAGATCTGGAACAATCTTCACACTGGTATTTTTTAGTGAAAAAGCCATGAGCAAAGCAGTGTGTGTAGTATACTGCAATTTGTGGGCAAAGGGGGAAATGGTATCTGTGTTCATGGAATCTCCGGAAGCACACACAAGAAAGTGGTACAGTGTTTGCATCTGGGGAGAGAGACCAAGGACTACATGTTTGGGGTAGAAGACAAACTTATTGTCATTATACTTTATTCAGACTTATTTAAATTGTTTACCAAGTGCATACATTCATTTTTCAGTTAAATAGAACATGGTTTAAAATACAGCATTAGAGGTCATTAACTAAGCCCAAGCCTATTTCACAAAGAAATGGAAGCCCTGCCCATTCGTGCATTTCTTCAACAGATGTTTTTTAATGCTGTGTTAGTTTCCTATTGCTGCCATAGTAAATTACCACAAACTCAGTGGTTTAAAACAACACAAATTTATTTTCTTATAGTTCTGGATGTCAGAAGTCTCAAATAGGGTGCTAGGTCTGTACTCCTTCTGGGGCCTCTAGAGGAGAACCCATTTCCTTGCCTTTCTCAGCTTTGAGAGGCTGCCCACATTCCTTGGCTCATGGACCCTTCCAGCAATTGCATCATTCCTACCTCTGCTTCCGTCATTGCATCTTCTTCTCTGCCTCTGCCCTCCTGGTCCCTCGTGATTATGGTAGTCCAGATAATCCAGGCCAATTTCCTCAACTCAAAACCCTTAATTTAATCACATTAACAAAGTCTGAAAGGCAAAAGACCAGGTAAGGTAGCATAGTCACAGGTTTCGGAGATTAGCACTTGGACATCTTTGGGGGCCATTGTTCTGGCTACCAGAAGTGCCTTCCGTCTGCTGCTGCCTACTCTGCCCCAAGCCCTGAGGATACAGCATTGAAAACAGACATGCAATTCCTGCCTCATGGAGTTTGCTTTCCAGCTGGGTCAGGGGAGACAAATAAACAACATCCGTAAGTGAAATAAATAATGTTAGATGATGACTAGTGCTATAGAGAGCAAGTGCATAGCAGGAAAGTTGGTAAAGGAGAGTTGAGACTGGGGTGGAGGGCTTTAAAACTAGGAAGCCCTCCCTGGGAAAGGGACACTGGGAAAGGGTGTGAAGAATTTGGAGGAGGCGAGGAAGAGGCTGTGTTGATGTCTGCGGAAACAGTGCTCCAGGTAGGAGGGACAGCAGATGCAAAGACCCTGTGGCTAGCGTGCATCTGCCACATTCATGGAGCAGAAGGAAACATGTGTGGCTGGAGAAGGAAGGGAGAGTCAGGAGGGAAACACGGTGTAGGGTCTTCCAGCCTATTGTAAGGGCTGCCTTTTCCCTGGAGTGAGATGGAGCTTCTAGAGGAATTTGTGCAGATACAGTAACAAGATCCATCTTACCAAAATTCTGCTCCAGTGCAAGGGAGAAGCCAGGAGGCTGCTGCGGGAATCTGGGCATCAGACAGTTGGTAGCGTGTTCATGCGCTACCAGTGGAGGTGAAGAGAAGCAATTTGCTTTTATGATATGACAGGATGTGACATATATGCTAAACCAGATTTACAGACAGATTGTTTGTAGGATGTGAGAGAAACTGATAAGTCAAGAATGATTCTAAGGATTTTGGCCTGAGCAGTTGGAAAGATAGAACTGCCATTATTAGAGAAGCAGGTTTTGAAGAGTAGTGGCCTTGCGGGGGATAATGAGTTCAGTTCTGGAAATGTGAGTTCAGAGATTCTATCAGACATTCAAGGGGAGCTGCTGAATGGGCAGCTGTAGATCCACATCTCCCGAATTCAGGAAAGAGAGCCAATCGCAGATAAAAATGGGATTTAAAGACGTGAGATCGAACATTGGGCCACCTGTTGGCAAAGCCAAAGCTTGAACCCTCATCCCCTCATTCCGCCCTTCTATGTTCGTGACTTGAAGTGGAGAATGACTATATTCCTTATTCTTTCTTTCATTTATAAAAGAATTAATTTCTATTTTTAATAGGAAAGTATTCCATGTTCAGTTTATAGAGAACCAGGTAATCAACATCAAAAACAAAAGACCTGTAAGCTCATTAAGTGTAAATAATCACTCTTAGCCGTTTGACATATTTCCCTTTCAGGCTCTTGCTGATGTAAAGCATACATTTTGCATGTTACAAAATGCCCAAAAAGTATTCATTGGATTTTCCTTTTTTTTTTTCTTTACTTTGTAAAGATATAGGAGAAAGAAGATGAAGGGTCCCTGAGGAAGCTCTCCTGGTGAATATCCATCCATGAAATTATCCTCACCATTGCAAATGCAGGTTTTCTGCCCAGGGATGCTGCATTTTGCAGAAGTATGGCCAGTGCCATCCACAGTGGGCTGTGTGGCCACTAGGCCCTGCCATCTGTTGAGCAGGCAAGGGAGCCTGGTTTTCCCGCATGCACCTCTGGCACCTGGTGAATAAATATATAAATGGGCACTTGGTTGGTATGACTGTCTTTTATGTAATATGCCTCACCGCCATGGAGCTTCTACCTTACACCATAGCTGGCTAAGTCAGAGGCTGTTTCTGTGGCAGCAGGAAATTTCTTTACCTAAACTGTGAAGTTCAGGAAAGGCTACTGAGCAGCGGTTTTGCAGTGGAAAGAGAAAACTGTCTCAGACAAAAGGCGGGGGAGGGGAGGGTTAACCCTAGGGAATTCATTTTGTCTTTTCAGCTCCCAGAACATCTTATTCAGAGGGGAACTGTCACCTTTCTATTTCAGACCTAGTGTGAGGCTCAGAACTAATGACCTGCCTGCCTTTCGAAAGGCCTGAATTTCTTTGAAAATGTGAGGTCCAAAGAGAGAGTCCCCAGGGAGCATCTGCTCCAAATACTGAATGGCAAAAGGAACAGGGGGTGTGGGGCAAAATCTGCTGGCCCTGTCTCCTGCCCCCCAACACACCTTCCCCACTCCCCGCCCCATCCCCCCAGCTGCTCCCACCAGGACAAGGTGAAACTGTGGCACAACCACTGGGGCCCCAGAGCCAGGGTTTTCATCTCTTATCACCATGTCTTTAGGCCATTAAGCAGCACTCAGCCCTGCCAAGAACCTGGCATGATGCACTGGTAAAAGCACAAATGGCAGAGGCAGCACACCTGTGCTCAAACCCCACCTGGAACAAGTTACTTCATCTCTCCCAGACTCAGTTTCCACACCTGCAAAATGGGGATGATAATACCCACCTGTTAGGTCTGTGGGGCCAAGACTAAACAGAAGGTCTGCAAAGGCCCTGGTTCATAGAGGGTCACAGCAAACATTCCTTCCCTCCCTTTCACCGAGGCCAGCCTTGTAGATATGGACTCCCCCTCTGTAGGTTCCTCTTGGCAACCTCAGAAGGTCTTCTGGTGACACACTTCTCCTTTAGTATCTTCAGTGGCACTCCAGAAAAGGAATCACACATCATTACCTTGACATTTGCAGTCGATACTAAAATAGACGTGATAGGAAGTACAAAGACTCAAAGTCACAGTTCAGGGCCTAAAAAGGGTTCAAAATAAAAATGACCTGGGGGAAGACATTTAATTTGGGATACTGTGAGTAACTCTCTTTGGGGGAATATATGGATGCTCTCCAAAGTTGCCTCAACAGCTAATGTCAGTAGGAGGGAGGTGTGTGGGTGGCCTACGTACAGAAAAGAAGTTCCTGTCCTGTGGTCTGAGGGGTGTCCTAGGATTAGAACTGCTGCTCTGGTCCAGGTGAGGCCATCAGAAGAATTGTGCATGTGGGTCCTGGGAGAAACGTCTGAGCCCTGCTATTATGAATGGTTTCCTCAGATAATCTTGCTGAGAGAGTCCTCCCCAGAGGAAATGGGAAAGCATGAGATAAGCAATCTCATCCTTTGCTACTTAGGCATCCTTAAAGACACACAGAGACAGCAGTGGTGAATAAAAAACAATTTCAATTTAAAGTAGAGATGTAGTTTCAAGGTAATTCCTACAAATGAGCATTAAATGCATCGGGTGTGATAAGTAAGATAAAGGCCAAGTCCTCCACGTGCCATGCTATGCCCCTGCATCCTTCCTTTAAATGCTCCCCACCAGTTGTCCTGAACTTTATTCACTTCCTTGAACACATGTGTCTCACACTCTTTGCACCTGCACAAAAACCCTTCATTCTTTCTATCTCAGTTCCAGGGGCAAATAGCAGTTGTGTCCAAGGCCAGTCTTGGTGGATCCATTTCTCATACAAGTCACTGGTTTGGATGTGGCCTTGAAATACAGTTGTGGCAAAGAGATGGAAGGGAAATGTGCTGCGGTGGGGGGAGAGAGGATTTAGGAATTTCTTCACTGATTAAACAAAAAAAGCACATTAAACAAAAACTTGCTTTTGTTCTGCCAGACATTGTCATGTCTGTGTGTGAAGCCTGGAACCATGGCAGTCATTTTGTGACAGGGAGGGTGATAAGCAGATATGATGAGGACTGCAAAGTGGGAAGATAGAATCTGGGATTTTGACATTGTTTGAGTCGCTGGACTAATTAGCCCAGCTGCCATATCTCAGGATTTCTTGCTAAGTAAGATAATACATTTTCCTTACAGTTGTGGCCATTTTGGATTTTCTACTCATTGCTACTGGAAGAATCCTAACTGATACACTACTTGAAGTCAATTTTTAATCACATAAATTTTAATCATATAAATAGTTGCAAGGCTAAATTGTCTCTCTCTGAATTTTCTAGTTTGTTTTTTGAGGGGATGGGGGAAATTGAGGGCATAGTGAGGGAGGGAAAGCACAATTTTTCTTGTCTGTCTATAAACTAATGCTAGTATTTGCCTGCATGTTTGTTCCTGAGGAGATAAACAGTTACTTTTCTACGTTTTATTAGGGTGTGTATATGTGTGTGCTTTAAAGATGGACAATTGTTTGTAAAAGATGAAGGGCTGAGGGAAAAGGGAAAATGGACTTTTTTTTGTGACAGGTTTTATGGGAGTCTCCACTTGAATAGTCAAGGCCCTTCCCCCACATAGCACAAGGACACCTGGCCAAAGGGGTGAGTGGGTACAAAAATCTAGCCCACTCTGCTCATTGAGACAAGTACCCTGGCACAGGCTACATCCACTTGAAGGGAGGGGTACGTTTTTCTAATCTGCATAAAAGTACCATAAGGACTAGTGGTAGCCTGATGGGCAATATTGCCTCAAGGCCAGTAACTAAGTGTGGCATAGAGGTCATAGAAGACTGCAGGGCATTCAAAGAAGTCCCAAACTGGACAACAGCCCTGCATCTGATGCCTCAAAAGGAGTGATGGAGCAGCTTCATTCAAGTAGAGATAGTGGTCCCACTGGACCATAGTCTACATGCCATATGTAGGGCTTCCAGAGGACCCACAAGTACCAGTGGTGGATGTGGAATGTGAAGAGAACTGGTAGACCAAAGGTAGACCCGGGCATTGAGAAGAGGAGGCTCCAAGCACAGGGCCTTTTGCCTAAAGGCGGTAGCAGAAGCTCTCAACTTCAGCAGTGACATCAAAATTCCAGCAAAGACCCAATACTCCTCAGAATCATGGATAGAGAGGGCCCAGAGACCCTGCAGGATGAGGGCCAACTCATGAAAGGCAGAGGAAGCCCAGAGTATCCTCCTTTGCTCCCAGGTACCCAAGGAGAGGAGAGATACAACCCTGAGGCAGAATGTGAATTAGGATCCACTAGTTACTCTGAATTGACAATTTTAAACTTGAATACACAAAGTTAAATTTAATAAACAATTTTAAGTGTCTTTGTTAGCATAGGTAAGAAGCAGTATAGTCTCTAGGATAGTCTCTAAGACAATGGGTTCAGTTCCTGAATATAAAGTTACTGGTTTTTGGTTCTTTTATTTTTTTTATTATGTTCAATTAGCCAATACATAGTACATCATTAATTTTTGATGTAGTATTCAGTGATTCCTTAGTTGTGTATAATACCCAGTGCTCATCACAATACGTGCCCTCCTTAATACCCATCACCTGGTTACTCCATCCCCCACCCCTAAAGTTACTTTATTTTTAAAGATATATTTATTTATTTGAGAGCAAGAGAGACAGAGATCAGGGGGAGGGGAAAAGGGAGAGGGAGAGAGAATCTCAAGCAGACTCCCCACTAGCACGGAGCCCATGTGGGGCTCAATCTCATACCCCTGAGATCATGACCTGAGCCAAAATCAAGAGTCGGAGGCTTAACCAACTGAGCCACCCAGGTGCCCCATAAAGTTACTTTTTTAAAAAATCTGAGTTGTGTTGGGCAAACTTCTACCCTGCTTCATCCATGTATCATACACACACACAGACACAGACACACACACACACACACACACACACACACACACACAGAATACACACAGACACAGGCTTTTCAATTCTTCTCCAACAAAAATTACCATGTCCAAAAATATGCTTAAATTATCAGACAACAAAAGATTCCTAGGGAAGGGCTTTCAAATGAAAAAGGCTGAGGACTCACTACTCGTAGCATCAGAAGGCAACACAGTGTATTGGTTAAGACCATGGAGCCTGAAGTATAGTATTTAAACCTTGGTTCCACCACTAACTGTGACCTTGGGTAAGTTGTTTTTATCTCAGTGCTCAGTTTCTTCATCAGTAAAATGGAAATAATAATCCTACTCACCTCATAGGCTTGTCATAAATACTGAGTTCATATCTGGAAAGCACTTGAAATAGCTCCTGGCATACAAGTGGTGCCATGTAAATGTTTAACAAACCAACTTTGGTCTCAGAACTCCCAGTGCTTGAGGGACTTGTGACTGAAGGCAGGGTCATGTATAAGATGGTGATTTAGATTAAGAACTATAAGCTTTTTGTCCAGATTTCTTGTGAAACTCAGCAGTTTCTGTAACCATAGCCCTTCTTTTCCCATAAGTCTCTCTGTCTATACAATGGATATAAGACTATTTTGTCTGTTTCAGACACTAAAGTACTGTAAAAATTAATGAGGAAGTTGTCTGTAAAGTGCTTTGGATTCCTTAAAGGAAAAGTGAATCATACAGAGAAGGTAATAAGGGAAGGTGGCAGTGGAGTAGGAGGAACCTAGGCTTGCCTCATCCCATGAATGCAAATATAACTATCAAATCATCCCCCAAAAAATCAGTCTAAAGACTGGCAGAACAAACTCCACAACTAAAGGTAGAGAAGAGACCACATTGAAGAAGGTAGGAAGTGTGAACACACAGTTTGGTAGAGAAATCGATCGTAGCTGGTGTGGTGGGAAGGGAGCTTTGGTCTCAGAGAAGGGCAAGAGACAGACTAGCACACCGGGGAGCACACAGGGAAAAGGAATTCCCATAGAAAACTGGCTTGGAAAGTGAGAGGGCCCGAATTTCATGAGTTCTTGCAACCAGTGGGGCTTAAAGCCTGGAGTTTTAAAAGTCAGCAGGCTTGGCTCTGGGAGAGCTCAGAGCACTTGGGGCTGTTCCTGGAGAAAAGGCAGGACAAATAGCCTGTGGACATACAGTATGGAAACAGGATCTGAAGAGCACATGGGACACACAGTAGGGAGGTTAGTTGCTCATCTGGGAGCATGTCCCAGAGAGGCAGCATTCATGGAGAGACCCCTCTGGGAACAAAGGAACTAGCAGGTGCCATTTCCATCCCCCACCCCTCAGCATAAACACAGAGCCACCTGCGGGAACCAGCACAGTGCCTACACTTGCTACCTAACTTGCTTACACCAAGCTCCACCCTCCACACACACTCCAGGGGAACAGGCCCTCCCAGTTACACTTGCCTCAGTGCCAGCATGATGGGCACTCCTCCCCCAGAAGACCCAGCCCAAACCACTGCTCACACGCATCTCCCAATGGTGGAATTTTGCAAGGCCTCAGTTCCAGTGGTGGCAGCAACAAGTCTCATTTCACAAGGACAGCAGAGCTTACCTATTTAAAACGTGCCACATTCAGGCCAGGGACCAAACACTGCCCACAATAGGCAAAGAGAGCCTCTGCAGACGACGGGCCTATAGGATAAAGTGGCCAGGACAAAACAGCAGAGTGCACACACTACACACTGGGGATACTCCCAGAAGCTGCAGGCCCTGGGGAACAGGGGACACCCCATGGCAGAGCACTATAGGACCTCTTCTTAATAAGACCATTACCCTCAAGAACAGGAGACATAGCTGACATTCTTAACACACCAAAACAGGCATAGAGACTTAGACAAAATGAGGAGACAGAGAAATTTGTCCCAAATGAAAGAACAGAACAAGGCAACAGCTGGAGAGCCAAGCAATACAGATATAAGTAACATGCCTGATGAAGAATTAAAGCAATGATCATAAGGATATTCACTGGACTTGTGAAAAGAGTGGAGGACAGCAATGAGATCATTAACACAGAGATAAGAAATAACAGAACTGAGATAAAGGACTTAATAAATGAAATGAGAAACATGCTTGATGGAATGAACAACAGGCTGGAAGAAGCAGATGAATGATTTAATGACATAGAGGACAGAATAATGGGAAATAACCAAGCTGAACAAAAGAGAATAACAAGAATTGACGAAGGGAGTCCAGTGGTAACAGCATTTGTATTATAGGAGTCCCAGAAGAAGAGAGAGAAAAGGGGGCAGATAATTTATTTGAAGAAATAATAGCTGAAAACTTCCCAAATCTGGGGAAGGAAACAGATATCCAGATCCAAGAGGCACAGAGAACCCCCAACAAAATCAACAAAAGCAAATCCACAACAAGACATATCTTAATTAAAATGGCAAAATATAGTGATAGAGAAAAATATTAAAAGGAACAAAACAAAAGAAGACAGTTATATACAAAGGAAACACTCTATAGCTATCAGGAGATTTTTCAGCAGAAATTTTCTAAGCCAGAAAGGAGTTACATGATATATACAAAGTGCTGAATGGGAAAAACTTGCAGCCAAGAATACTCTAGCCAAAAACTGAAGGAGCTCATAACCACTAAACCAGTCCTGCAAGAAATATTAAAGGAGACTCTTTGAGGGGAAAAGAAAGACCAAAAATGACAGTATAAAGGTAGAAAACACAAAAGCAGTAAAAGTGAATATTTCTATAAAAAAAAATCAGTAAAGGAACTCACAAAATAAAGGATATAAAATATGACACCATATATCTAAAATGTGAGGAGGAGAGGAATAAACAATGGGTTCAAACTTAAATGACCCTCAACTTAATATGACTGCTATATGCAGAAGATGTTATATACAAGCCTAATGGTAACCACAAATCAAAAACCACTAATAAATGTGCAAAGAATAAAGAGGAAGAAATCTAAGTATATTACTAAAGAACACCAGCAGACCATGAAAGAGAAAGATAAGAAAGGATCAGAGAAAATCTCCAGAAACAACCACAAAACAAGTAATAAAATGGCAATAAATACATATCTATCAATAATTACTTTGAATCTAAATGGACTAAATGCCCCAATCAAAAGACATGGGCTAGCTAAATGAACTAAAAAAAATAAGAACCAATATGCTGCCTACAAGAGACTCATTTTAGACCTAAAGACACCTGCAGATTGAAAGTGAGGGGATGGAGAAACATTTATCATGCAAATAGATGTCAAAAGAAAGCTGGAGTAGTAATACTTATATCAGACAAAATAGACTTTAAAACAAAGATTGTAGGGGTGCCTGGGTAGCTCAGTTGGTTAAGCATCCTACTCTTGATTTTGGCTCAGAGTCGTGGGATCAAGCCCCGTGTTGGGCTCTGTACTGAGCATGGAGCCTGTTTGGATTCTCTTTCTCTCTCCCTCTCCCTCTGCCCCTCCCCAACCTCTCAAAAAAATTAAAAATAAAATAAAACAAAGACTGTAACAAGAGACAAAGCAGGACACTATATAATAATAAAGGGGACAAGTCAACAAGAAGATATAACAATTTTAATATTTATGCATCCAACCTGGGAGTACCCAAATATATAAAACAGTTAATAACAAACATAAAGGAACTAATTGATAATAATACAATAATACTAGGGGACTTTAACACCCCACTCACACCAATGGACAGATCACCTAAACAGAACATCAAGAAGGAAACAATGGCTTTGAATGACACACTGGACCAGATGGACTTAAGAGATATATTCAGAACATTTCAATCTAAAACAGCAAAATACACATTCTTTTCAAGTGCACATGGAATATTCTCCAGAATAGATCACACATTAGGCCATAAAACAAGCCTCAATAAATTCAAAAAGATCAAAGTCAGGCCATGCATCTTTTCTAACCACAGTGCTATGCAACTAGAAGTCAACCACAAGAAAAAAATCTGGAAAGGCCACAAATACATGAAAGTTTAATAACATGCTACTAAACAATGAATGGGTCATGACACCAGGAAAACAAAGAAGAAATAAAAAAGTATACGGAAACAAATGAAAATGAAACACAATGGTTCAAAACTGTTGAGACACAGCAAAAGCTGTTCTAAGAGGGACATTTATAGTAACAGGCCTACCTTGAGAAGAAAAATCTCAAATAAACAACCTAAACTTACACCTAAAGGAGCTAGACAACGAACAACAAACAAAACCTAAAAGCAGCAAAAGGAAGGAAATAATAAAGATTAGAGCAAAAATAAATGAAATAGAAACCTAAAAAAAACAACAGATCAATGAAACCAGAAGCTGGTTCTTTGAAAAATCAATAAAATTGATAAATCTCTAGCCAGATTTATCAAGAAAAAAAGAGAAAGGACCCAAATAAATAAAATCACAAATTTGAGAGGAGAAATAACAACAAACACCACAGAAATACAATTATAAGTGAATTTTATGAAAAATTATAGGCCAACAAATTGCACAACCTAGAAGTGGACAAATTCCTAGAAATATAAACTACCAAAACTAAAATGGGACGAAATAAAAAATTTGAACAGACTGAAAACCAGCAAGGAAATTGAATCAGTAATCAAAAAACTCCCAACAAACAAAAGTCCAGGACCAGATGGCTTCACAGGCAAATTCTACCAAACATTTAGAGTTAATACCTATTCTTCTCAAACTATTCCAAACTATAGAAAAGGAAGGAAAACATCCAAATTCGTTCTTTGAGGCCAGCATTACCCTAATACCAAAGACAAAGACACCACTAAAACAGAGAACTATAGGCAAATATCTCTGATGAACATAGATGTAAAATCCTCAACAAAATACTAGCAAACTGAATCCAACAATACATTAAAAAAATTATTCATCCCATTCCCATGGGATTTATTCCTGGGTTGCAAGTATGGTTCACATATTTGCAAATCAATCAATGTGATACATCACATCAGTAAGAGGAAGTATAAGAACCATATGATCATTTCAATAGCTGCAGAAAAAGCATTTGACAAAGTAGAACATCCATTTATGACAAAAACCCTCAACAAAGTACATTTAGAAGGAATATACCTCATCATAATAAAGGCCTTATATGAAAAACCCACAACTAACATCATCCTTAACGGAGAGAAACTGAGAGCCTTTCCCCCAAGGTCAGGAAGAAGACAATGAAGCCCACTCTCACCATTTATTCAACAGAGTACTGGAAGTCCTAGCCCCGGCAATCAGACAACAGAAAGAAATCAAAGTCATCCAAATTGGTAAGGAACAAGTAAAACTTTCACTATTTGCAGATGACATGATACTATATAGAGAAAACCAAAGACTCCACTAAGACTTCAGTTGCTAGAACTGACAAATGAATTCAGTCAAGTTGCAGGATACAAAATCAATGTACAGAAATCTGTTGCATTTCTATACACCAATAATAAAGCAGCAGAAAGAAAAATTAAGGAATCAATTTACAAATCCCATTTACAATTGCACCAAAAACCGTAAGATACCTAGGAATAAAATGAACCAAAGAGATAAAAGACTTGTACTCTGAAAACTATAAAACAGTGATGAAAAAAGTTGAAGCTGACAGAAAGAAATGGAAAGACATTCCATGCTCATGGATTGGAAGAACAAATACTGTTAAAATGTCTATACTACCCAAAACAATCTATGCACTTAATGCAATCCCTATCAAAATACTAAGCATTGTATGGAACCACAAAAAACCCTGAATAGCCACGGCAACCTTGAAGAACAGCAAAGCTGGAGGCATCACAATTCTGGACTTCAAGTTATATTTCAAAGCTATAGTAATCAAAACAGTATGATACTGGCACAAAAAAAGACACATAGATCAATGGAACAGAACAGAAAACCCAGAAATGAACCCACAATTAAATGGTCAATTAATCTTCAACAAAGCAGGAAAGAATATCCAGTGGGAAAAACACACTGCCTTCAACAAATGGTGTTGGGAAAATGGGACAGCAACATGCAAAAGAATGAAACTGGACCACATTTTCTTCCTTCCTTCCTTCCTTTCCTCCCTCCCTCCCTCCCTCCCTCCCTTCTTTCCTTCCTTCTTTCCTTCCTTCCTTCCTTCCTTCCTTCCTTCCTTCCTTCCTTCCTTCCTTCCTTCTGAGGTAGGGGGAGGAGAGAGAGAATCTTAAGGCGGCTCCACGCCCAATGCAGAGCCCAATGCGGGGCTCGATCTCACCACCTTGAGATCATGACCTGAGCCGAAATCAAGAGTCATGTTTAATTGACTGTGCCACCTAGGCGCCCCAGACCACTTTCTTACATCATACACAAAAATAAAGTCAAAATGTATTAAAGAGCTAAATTTGAGACTTAGAGCCATAAAAATTCGGGAAAGACCACAAGAAATAATTTCTCTGACATTGGCTGTAACAACCTTTTTCTACATAGGTCCCCTGAGACAAGAGAAACAAAACCTAAAATAAACTATTAGGACTACATCAAAATAAAAAGTTTCTGCACAATGAAGAAAACAAGCAACAAAACTAAAAGGCAACCTAGGCAATGGAAGAAGATATCTGCAAATGACATATCCGATAAAGGGATAGTATCCAAAATATGTAAAGAACTTATAAAACTCAACACCCAAAAAACAAATAATCCAATTAAAAAATGGGCAGAACATACGAACAGACATTTCTCCAACACGGACATCCAGATGGCCAACAGACCCATGAAAAGCTCATTATCACTTATCATCAGGGAAATGCAAATCAAAACTACAATGAGCTAACACCTCACACCTGTCAGAATGCCTAAAATCAACAACACAAGAAACAACAGGTGTTGGCAAGGATCTGGAGAAAGGAGACTCCTCTTGCACTGTTGGGGGGGATGCAAACTGGTATAGCTACTGTGGAAAACAGTATGGAGTTTCCTCAAAAAGTTAAAAATAGAATTATCCTATGATCCAGCAATGACACTAACTGGATTTTTACCCAAAGAATACAAAAACACTAATTCAAGGTGTTACATGCACCCCTATGTTTATAGCAGTATTATTTACAATAGCCAATATATGGAAGCAGCCCAAGCATCCATCAATTGATGAAGAGATAAAGAAGTGGCATATACATACAATGTAATACTATTCAGCCATTAAAAAGAATGAAATCTTGCCTTTTACAACAACATGGATGGAGCTAGAGAGCATAACGCTAAGTAAAATACGTCAGTAAGAGAAAGACAAACACCATATGATTTCACTCATATGTGGAATTTAAGAAACAGAAATGAGCAAAGGAAAAAAGAGAGAGAGAAACAGACAGACCAAGAAACAGACTCTTAACTACAGAAAACAAACTGATTGTTACCAGAGGGGAGGGGGGAAGGGGATGGGGGAAATGGATGATGGGGATTGAGAAGTGTACTTGTGATGACCACTGGGTAATTAAAATAAAAACTTTAAATATATATATAGTATATTATCTCAAAAAATAAAGAAAAAGCAATATAATTTTGAGGCACTTTTTCACAATCTTTAACATTCAACTGTTTCATAATTGTTGTCTTTCTTCTACCATTCTCTGTTTATTTCCCAGCTGAAAAAATGAGAGGGAATAGAAATCAGAAATACAGTATGCTTCATGAAATGTCTGGCATTTAAATCTCTTATAAAATCTGGAACTGAATGGCCTATAGTATGCTTTTGATACATGCACCAGCAGATTTTTTAAATATGTATTTTATCACAATGGTAGCATTTAACACATGAGAAGGAATTTCTCTTAGACCTGAACCCAGAAAATTATGTCTATCTAAAAATAGAGATGGTGGGGCGCCTGGGTGGCTCAGTCATTAAGCGTCTGCCTTTGGCTCAGGTCATGATCCCAGGGTCCTGGGATCGAACCCCACATTGGGCTCTCTGCTCGGCAGGAAGCCTGCTTCTCCCTCTCCCACTCCCCCTGCTTGTGTTCCCTCTCTCTCTGTGTGTCTCTCTCTGTCAAATAAATAAAATCTTTTTAAATAAATAAATAAATAAATAAATAAATAAATAAATAAATAAATAAAAATAAAAATAGAGATGGTTTTCCTTCTATGTCTTTTTCTCTATTTTTAAAAGCCCACTACTTATTCATTCGCCTTTCCCAGATGTTGGCTAGGAAATCTGACTCTGTTTCTTCCCTTTTCTTTTTTTTTTTTTTTTTTGCAGTCTTGCTGGAAGAACTTATAGATACCCAAAAGTGTTGATAACACCAAAGGTGCAAATTACATCAAAATCTCATGGAATTAAAGAATTAAAGTATCTATTGTTGCCACTTCATCTTCCATTATTAAATGCATAGAAATCACAAGGTGTGTACCTGTGAGAATTTCATAAATTAGCAAGCATCCAAAATGTAGTACTAATGGGAATGACATTTAGGCTTTGAAGCAGAGCTAAATTCAGGTTTCTAAAAGTTTGGTCAGCTGCTCTGTGCAGATGTTGTTTTTATCTAGTGTTATGATCATTTCATCATATAAGCAGGTTTCTTGAAGTGGCAAGAAACTTGGGGCTTGAGACATTTTTAGAAGAAGTAGTTCCTATGATCCTCCTAGATGCACATATAAATTACAGTCCCATGATCTAAAGCAGTGCTTTTCAAACTGGGTCATGATCCATTCATAGGCATGGAAATCACCTGATGATTCAAAGTCAACATTTTAAAAAGTAGAATAGAAAAACATAATATCATGGTCATGTATTATATGTTGAAAGTGGAAGCTGTGTGTGTGTGTGTGTGTGTGTGTGTGTGTGTGTGTGTGTGTGTGTGTTGGGTTATGATACAAAATGTATTTCTGGGGGTGAGTCAACAAAATATATTTGAAAGCCACAGATAAAATATTACTAATGTGTATTTCCCAGCCAATATAAACTATAGATAAGAGGAAATTAGTACAAACCTAATGGAAAATAATATTTCAGAAAGTGTCATCAACCTTGAAATTATCCACAACCTCTAAACCAGTTATTCCACTTTTGGCTATTCATCTTAAGGAAATAATCCAAATTTCAGACAAAGATTTTTACATAAGAATATTCACCACACTGTTATTCATTGTACTAGAAACTCCAAATAGTTGAAATGCTCAATAACATAGCAACATTAAATTCATTTTAGAACATGAAACTAATCAAGCATGGCATCATCATTAAAAGCACTATTTTAAGAGGATTTATAATGATGTGGGAAATGCTTATGACATAATATTAACTAGAAAGGATTCAAAATTGCTTATACTCTATAACCTTAACAATTACAAAAACTTGTTAGAATAAAAATGCTAAAGTAGTGGTGTTCTGAGTGATCATGATTTTCATTCTGTTTTTCTATATTTTTCAAGTTTTTTTACAGTGCACATACGACATATCTATTGTCTAGAGTAAAGAGTGTTTCTTAAAAAAAAGACACCCCCCCCCGGCCACCGCCCACACCAGGATAGCCAAGTAATAATGTGGTGTTCATCATCGTTTGCTTTTGCAAAGATGCCACCTTGGTTGACTCCCCCTGTTGGGCCAGGGAGAGTAAGATTTCCCTTCTTTTAAATACATTTTCATAATGTGATGATTTTCAAGGATCTGTTTCACATTCTTCCTGAGTGATTAACACCAAAGCAATAGCACCAGGGTCAGGGTTTCAGGCCTCCCAAGCAGAGTGTCCCATAGGTGCTCTTTTCTTTTCCCCAAGACCAGAGTGTTAGTTTCTTACTGCTACTGTAACAAACCACCACTAGCCCAGCAGCATAAAACAAGACAAACTTATCTTACAGTTCTTGAGGACAGGAATCCGAGACAGTTCTCATGGGGCTAAAATTAAGGTATCACCAGGCCTCGGGTCCTTCTGAAGATTCTAGGGGAGAATCGGTTTCCTTGCATTTTCCAGCCTCTAAAAGCCACTTGCACCCACGGCCCTTCCTCCATCTTCAAAGCCAGCAGCTTAGCATCTTGAGCTCTCTCTCTGCTTCCATTTCCACATCGCCTTCTCTGACTCTGACACTCCTGCTTCCCTCTTAATAAGGACCCTTCAGATACAATGAGTCCACCTGGATAATCCAGGCTAACTCCCCATTTCAATATCCTTAAAATAATTAAGACATCTGCAAAGTCCCCTTTGTGTTGTAAGTCACATATTCACAGGCTCTGGGGATTAGGACATGGACATCTTTAGGAGGACCATTATCCTGTCTACCACAACCAGGCTTGACAGAGCAGCTTGAAACTGGGAATTCATTTCTCCTGCATTACAGACTGAGTGGTCTGAAAATTGCACTGTGCCCAGTTAGGGGTCCCAAATGTGCACAGCCCTGTGATTTTCCACTAGGGGGCAATATCCAGTAGGAACAGGATCTTCACTCAGTCATTGGCACCCGCCAAAGGTTAACTGAAGAGATGGTTTCAAGCTTTCCTGTTAGGATGCAAGTCTACAGCATCACAAAAATGTGGTCAAGGTGCACCAGCATGCATAAATAGATGCTGGAGGATTTGCAGTTGCAATCATAATCCCTTCCTATGGTTACCTTGGAGGCTATAGCTGTGTAGAAGGCAAATGAGCCAAAAGAGGGAGATTGTGGGCTCAAAAACTTTAGAGGTTATTCTAACTTGCTTTTGTTCTTATTTTAGAAATTTTCAGTTTCTTAAGTAATACCACATTGTAAAAAAAAAATTGGAAAATACAGTTAAGCAATAATAAAAATACTGTTTTTATGTCATTTTGGCTCTTCAAAGCTGAATACAAAACAATTAAGTGTCGGCGTTTTAATTTTTAAAGACCCTTTTGCTGAGTTGTAGATTTAGAAAATTAAAATTCATTTAAGCAACTAAATTAAACTTCAAAGCCATAAGAACAGTTGGTTATTAGCTTAACTATCTTCACACCTACTGTTTTTGGTCTGTCTTAAACTCAATAGCATGCTATTTTTTAAAAATTTTCACTGAAATTAATTTAGAATCATGGTATTCTCCAGGTTTGAGCAGACCCCTCTGTCCTACAGCTTTTTTTGTAGATCCCAGGTCGTGTTTTTCCCTGCTTTTCTTCAAAGCTGATAAATGAAATAAAACGCCAGCATTCATAAGCCAATGAGACTTTCCTTTAATTCCTCATTGTGGACAACAAAGTAAAGAAATTTGATTTTTCCTGTCTGTCCCTTCATTTCCTTTAAGCTTTTTCTTCTCAAGGTATTATCCTGCCTCAAAAATTCCAGCTTCCTCCCCACTTGCCTAATTTCTGGCCCCCCTCAAAGCTCAGCTCGAACACCACCTCTTTCATGGAGCATGAGAGAACGCAGGGGCCAACACTGATGTCTCCCCTCTCCGAGTTTTCCAGAACTGACATGCTACCCTGCGTCTGACACTTAATCACTCCTGTGTTTACTACGCATTTTCATGTAACCTGGCATTCGTCTCCTCACCTTTTACAGCGAAGGGGACGTCACCTCAGAGAGGTTAGGCAGCTGCCCCAGAGTCTCAACAGACACTCAGGGCAGAGTGGGCACTGCAGTCAGGGCTCTTGACCCTCTTCCCCAGGGCTTGAGTCACTGCCCCATGCCACCTCTTGGGCCCACTGTTTTGACAAAAAACAGGTCTTTACATTTGATCATGGGATTAAACTTTCAAATACTTGCATCCTTTCACCCTAGACCCATTATGAGCTATTTGAAGGTGGAGATCAAATTTAGTCCCGCTAACTATTCACCGCAACCATAGATAGAGGTCCTACTCTTTGCCAGGCACTGTGCCAAGTGCTAGAGATGTAAGGATAAACTAAGATAATCCTGACCTGTAACGTTCTTAGAGTTTGGTGCAGAACAGAGAATGGCACTACAGTGCGAAAAGCGTCCTAATATAGCAAAATGCTGGGGGTGGCCCAGACAGCCTAGAAGTCAGGAAAGCCCTTCCAAAGAAGCCCTGAGGCTTGAAAGGCAAGGAAAGCAGAAGGGAAGAGAATTCGCATTTATTCGGCAGGCACTAGGTGCTCAACACGGACCAGGTACCACTCGTATATCACCTCATGTAATCCTTACCACAAGCCTGGGACGTTTGTGGGGAGGGCAGAGGAAACCAGACATGGATGATTCATGTACGCATTGCACCATCCATTACTATACCAGCCAACTCCCATGGAGCTCTTCTGATGTGCCGGCACTATTCCAAATACTTCACATGAGCTCCTCCTTGGATCATTACTACAACCCTGCAGGGTCAATACTGTGGCTACCCTTATTTTACAAATCAGTAGAGTGGGTACAGTTCTCCTAGTCATCCAGCAAATAAGTGGGTGAGCTGGATTTAAACCAGGCTCTCTGGCTCCAGAGTCTGTGCTCATAACCACCATACTGTGTGACCTCTACCAGACTATTTTATCATCCCTTGAATATATATTTTTAAAGATTTTATGTATTTATTTGACAGAGAGAGAGAG
Source organism: Zalophus californianus (assembly GCF_009762305.2). Lineage (NCBI taxonomy): Eukaryota > Metazoa > Chordata > Mammalia > Carnivora > Otariidae > Zalophus > Zalophus californianus. Next base: position 101,561,024 of record NC_045597.1, read on the forward strand.
AGTACAAGCAGGGGGAGCTGCAGGCAGAGAGAGAGGGAGAAGTATGCTCCCCGCTGAGCAAGGAGCCTGATGTGGGACTCAATCCCAGGACCCTGGGATCATGACCTGAGCCCAAGTCGCATTTAATCCATTTCACCTGGATAAACAGAACCCAGTCGATGGTTTCTCAGACCTGCTCTTGACAGAAGATGTGCATTACCTTTGGCAAGCCACAGTCGAAAGTTCCAGACTCCTATGCCCCACTGGCCAGGTACGTAAGGGAAATGTGTGAACCAGTCAGCTATAAACTGGAAGTGGTGGAAAACGTGGCAAGCTCAAGAATACATTTCTGTAAGCCTAATCGTTCCAGTTTGATTTCTTTTTTTCTTTGAAACATCATGCTGGTCAAACAAAATAGAGTCAAGCCTCATTATTTGGGGATTCTGAATCTATAAATTTGCCTACTCACTGAAATATATTTATAACCCTAAAATCAAGACCTACAGCAACTTCTGTAGTCATTTGTGGACATGCACAGAGCCGTGAGAAATCGGAGTCTCCTGGCACACATGTTCCCAGCTGACACCGAGCAAGCCAACGCTCTGCGCCTTCTTGTCTCAGCTCACACTGTTACGCGAAGTGTTCATCTCCCTGGTCTATTTAGTGCCACATTTTTCTCATTTTTGTGCTTTTTTTTGCTGGTGTTTTGCTGTTTAAAATGGCCCCTAAGTGTAGTGTTGAAAAGCTGTCTACTGTTCCTAAGTGCAAGAAGGCTGTGATGTGTGTTATGGAGAAAACACATGTGTTAGATAAGCTTCGTTCAGGCATGAGCTAGAGTGCTATTGGCCATGAGTTCAGTGCTAATGAATCAATATATATATTAAATAAGGGGTCTTTAAAGATTTTATTTATTTATTTGAGAGAGAGAGAGAGAGAGAAGAGAGAGCACGGGCAGGGGGTGGGGCAGAGGAAGAAGCGGACTCTCTACTGAGCAGGGAGCCCGATGCGGGGCTCAATCCAGGACCCTGGGATCATGACCTGAACCAAAGGCAGACGCTTAACCAACTGAGCCACGCAGGTGCCCCAAATAAGGGTTCTTTAAACAAAAACACACATTAAACAAGGTTATGTATTGACTGGTTGACAAAAATGGTGTGACCAGAGGCTCACAGAAATCTAAACCTGTATTTCCCCTGGGAGCAATGGTTCAGTTTCTGATGCAACTTTATAGAATGGAGCTACTACTAATAAGTATCATCTGTATCTGAGAGCCCTTCATTCTGCTGTCAGTTTGGGACCTCCTATTCAATGACTTTATCCTAATTCTCAAAGTTCTCAGAGTTCTCAGTCATGGGACTTTTAGGGTATGGTGGGTTGTCACCTGGGACTCATAATAAAGTACTAGAGTTTGTGTAGGATTTTTGAATTATTAAGCAAAATTTGAGGTTATCTCTATAATAATATCACTTACATTCTGGAATTCTTTCCAGAATGAGAAGATGTACCAGTCACATCCCCCACCCTCTAAAAAAAACTGTGGAGACAGCTTTCAGATCTCCTGCCAGTGCTTCCCATTGATTAAACCCACCTGGAAATCTCTAAAGCAAAGAGAAGGACAAAGAATGGGTCTGGGGGAGGGGCAAGTGGAGAATTAAACCAGCATGGGGAGCCAGATATTAATCAGGCAATCCTATAATTGATGTACAGATACACATTAAATGCGCTGAACAAAAAGAACTTGGTGTTCTGACAACTTAGAACACAGGAGCATGACCCAGACAGGAAGGGAGGGGAGACCCCCCAAAATAAAGCTTAAGTACAGTTTGAGCTGAGATCTGAAAGATGAATAAGGGACAAGCACCCTAGTTAGAGGCAACAGTTGTGCAAAGGCCCTTAGAAGGCAGGGAGCAGAGTGCTCTCAGGGCTGTTGGTAAGATGTAAAATCAATAGAATTCTGAGACATAATTTGGCAGCTGCAGTAATTTTTTAATGTGCCTACTCTTCAACCCACAAATCTTGTTTAGGTTTCTATTATAGAACAACTACTTGCATATAGGCACAGAGTAGCATTTAACCTGATATTGAGGACAACAGTGTTTATTATAACCAAACTCTGGAAATAGCCTAAGTGCCCATGAACAAGGGAATGGTGAAATAAACTATAGAACATCCATCTTCTGAAATACCAGACAGCAATTAAAAGGTAGTTTGGAAATATCTAGAAGACTTAATCATTAAGAAAAAAAGAGAGATTTTGAAAATGATATAAATAGCATGATTACATTCATGTAAAAAAATCTATATAATACATATATAAATATAATAGCAAATATAACAGCATTGAGAAAGTCTGAATGGATACACCCCATACCAACAAGTGGATTATCTCTGGACTGTGGGCAAGAAATAACACTTTTTCTTTTTTTTTTTAAGATTTTATTTATTTGAGAGAGAGAGCAAGCAAGGGGAGGAAGAGAGGGAGAGGGAGAGGATCTCAAGCCGACTCCTCACTGGGTGAAGAGCCTCATATGGGGCTGGATCTCATGACCCTGAGGTCACGACCTGAGCCGAAATCAAGAGTCAGATGCTTAACTGACTGCGCCACCCAGATGACCCTCTTTTTTTTTTTATCTACCTATCAACTTCTCAATCATTTGAAACTTTATAAAGACAATCTGTACATAATTAAAATAAGTAGAGATGGGAAGGAAAGATAGCAGAGGAGGAGGGGACCCTATTTCAACTGGTCCCCGAAATTGAGCTGGATATCTACCAGACCACTCTGAGCACCCGTGAAACCAGCCTGAGATGTAAGAAGGTCTGGATCTCTACAAACAGAATATCGCAGGTGGTTGGTTTCGAGGTATGAAGCTGGGAGCCCTGATTCCGTGGGTGGATATCGGAGGATAAACGGCAGTGGGAGGGTGCCTGGCCATGGGGATCCTACACCACTGGTGAGCGACAGCCTCGCACGATGGGGACAGGGCACAGACTCGCAGACAGGTAGTGGCGGGGAAAGGACTTTAGGGCAGCCCCTGGGGCGGGAACCCGGAGCAGCAGGGTCATGCATGCAATCTGGGGGCGGCTGGTGGTTTTAGAAGCACAAAGGGCAGAGACCTGCTCCAACCTGGAGGCAGGACTGGGGGCGCTGCGGAGGGGCGCACAACCCGGACACTGCAGTTTATAGCAGCAGGGACAGAAACGCAGATGGTGTGGCCTGGAGAGCTCACTAAAGAACAGACTGCGGTCTCTCTGCTCTGAGGCAGAGGGTGGGAAACGGTCTCCTGCTCTGACTTGCGTAAGAGATGGGAAAGCCGCCAGAGAACAAAAGCCCCAAAAACTGATTCCCACTGAGCCCATCCCCCGCCACAGGGAGTCAGGGCAACTCCGCCCAAACAGGGTGGCCTGAGTAACAGCATGGCAGGCCCCTCCGCCAGAAGACAGGCTGGGAAAACAAGAGGCCAGCAACCCTAAGGTCCCTAGAAAACAGATGCATCTTGCTTGGGTTCTGGTCAATAATTTGGACTCTATATATTCCCTCAACCACCCACCAATAGAATGACTAGGAGGAGGAACCCCCGAAATAGAAAAGACTCAGAGATTATGACTTATGCCACAGATTTACAAATGGATGCAGATATAACCAAGATGTAAGAGATGGAATTCAGGCTAGCAATTGTGAAGACAATGGCTAGAATGGAGAAATCGATTAATGGCAACATAGAGTCTCTAAGGGCAGAAATGAAAGCTGAATTGGCAGAACTTAAAAATGCTATCAATGAGATCCAATCCAATCTAGATAATCTAACAGCTAGGGTAACTGAGGCAGAAGAACAAATAAGCGACCTGGAAGACAATATAATAGATAAAAAGGGAAAAGAGGAGGCCAGGGAAAAACAACTCAGAATCCATGAAAATAGAATCAGAGAAATAAGTGACACCATGAAGCTTTCCAATGTCAGAATAATTGGAATCCCGGAGGGAGTGGAGAGAGAGAGAGGACTAGAAGATGCATTTGAGCAAATCGTAGCTGAGAACTTCCCTAATCTGGGGAATGAAACAAACATTCACAACCTAGAGGCAGAGAGGACCCCTCCCAAGATCAAGGAAAACAGGCCAACATCCCAGGATGTAATAGTAAAACTTGCAAATCTTAGAACCAAGGATTTGGTCAAGGATGGCCAAGATAGAGGCCATCTTAAGGGCAGTTAGGGGAAAGAGATTCCTTACGTACAGAGGGAGGAACATCAGAATAACGTCAGACCTATCCACAGAGACCTGGCAAGCCAGAAAGGCCTGGCAAGACATATTCAGGGTACTAAATGAGAAGAACATGCAGCCAAGAATACTTTATCCGGCAAGGCTTTCATTTAGAATGGATGGAGAGATGCAGATCTTCCACAACCGGCAGAAACTGAAAGAATATGTGACCACTAAGCCGGCCCTGCAAGAAATACTAAGGGGGTTCTATAAAAGGAGAAAGACCCCAAGAGTGATATACAACAGAAATTTACAGGGACAATCTATAAAAACAACGTCTTCACAGGCAACATGATGACAATTAATTCATATCTTTCAATAATCACTCTCAATGTGAATGGCCTAAATGCTCCCACAAAACGGCACAGGGCTGCAGACTGGATAAAAAGACAGGACCCATCCATATGCTGCCTACAAGAGACTCATTTTGAACCTAAAGATACATCCAGACTGAAAGTGAAGGGATGGAGATCTATCTTCCATGCCAGCGGACCTCAGAAGAAAGCTGGGGTAGCAATTCTTATATCAGACAAATTAGATTTTAAACTAAAGTCTGTAATTAGAGACACAGAAGGACACTATATCATTCTTAAAGGGTCTATCCAACAAGAAGATCTAACAATTGTAAATATCTATGCCCCCAACATGGGAGCAGCCATCTACATAAGCCAACTGTTAACCAAAATAAAGAGTCATATTGATAACAATACGTTAATTGTAGGAGACCTCAATACTCCACTCTCAGCAATGGACAGATCATCTCAGCAGCAAATCAACAAGGAAACAAGAGCTTTGAATGATACATTGGACCAGATGGACCTCATAGATATTTACAGAACATTCCACCCTAAAACAACAGAATACTCATTCTTCTCGAGCGCACATCGAACTTTCTCCAGAATAGACCACATACTGGGTCACAAATCAGGTCTCAACCGATACCAAAAGACTGAGATTATTCTCTGCATATTCTCAGACCACAGTGCTTTAAAACTGGAACTCAATCACAAAAAAAAATTTGGCAGAAATTCAAACACTTGGAAGCTAAAGACCACTCTGCTCAAGAATGTTTGGGTCAACCAGGAAATCAAAGAAGAACTTAAACAATTCATGGAAATCAATGAGAACGAAAACACATCGGTCCAAAACCTATGGGATACTGCAAAGGTGGTCCTAAGGGGGAAATACATAGCCATCCAAGCCTCACTCAAAAAAATAGAAAAATCCCAAATTCACCAACTAACTCTACACCTTAAAGAACTAGAGAAAAAGCAACAAACAATGCCTAAGCCATGCATTAGAAGAGAAATAATTAAAATTAAAGCAGAGATCAATGAATTAGAAGCCAGAAACACAGTAGATCAGATCAACGAAACTAGAAGTTGGTTCTTTGAAAGAATTAATAAGATCGATAAACCACTGGCCAGACTTAACCAAAAGAAAAGAGAAAGGACTCAAATTAATAAAATTATGAATGAAAGGGGAGAGATCACGACTAACACCAAGGAAATAGAAACAATTATTAGAAATTATTATCAACAGCTATATGCCAATAAACTGAGCAATCTAGATGAAATGGAAGCCTTCCTGGAAACCTATAAGCTGCCAAGACTGAAACAGGAAGAAACTGACAACCTGAATAAGCCAATAACCAGTAACGAGATTGAAGCAGTGATCAAAAACCTCCCAAAAAACAGAGTCCAGGGCCTGATGGATTCCCTGGGGGATTCTACCAAACATTCAAAGAAGAAATAATACCTATTCTCCTGAAGCTGTTTCAAAAAATAGAAACAGAAGGAAAACTTCCAAACTCATTCTATGAGGCCAGCATTACCTTAATCCCCAAACCAGGCAAAGACCGCATCAAAAAGGAGAATTTCAGACCGATATCCCAGATGAGTATGGATTCCAAAATCCTCAACAAAATCCTAGCTAATAGGATCCAACAATACATTAAAAGGATCATCCACCATGACCAAGCAGGATTTATCCCTGGGACGCAGGGGTGGTTCAACGTTCGCAAATCAATCAATGTGATAGAACACATTAATAAGAGAAGGGAGAAGAGCCATATGGTCCTCTCAACTGATTCAGAAAAAGCATTTGACAAAATACAACATCCTTTCCTGATTAAAACTCTTCAGAGTATAGGGGTAGAGGGAACATTCCTCAAGTTCATAAAATCCATCTATGAAAAACCCACAGCGAATATCATCCTCAATGGGGAAAAGCTGAGAGCCTTTCCTTTAAGATCAGGAACACGTCAACGATGCCCACTCTCGCCACTATCGTTCAACATAGTACTAGAAGTCCTAGCAACAGCAATCAGACAACAAAAAGAAATAAAAGTTATTCAAATTGGCAAAGAAGAAGTCAAACTCTCTCTTTTCACAGACGACGTGATACTTTATGTGGAAAACCCAAAAGACTCCACCCCCAAATTACTAGAACTCATACAGCAATTCAGTAATGTGGCAGGATACAAAATCAATGCACAGAAATCAGTTGCTTGCTTATATACTAACAACACAACTGTAGAAGGAGAAATTAGAGAAACGATTCCATTTACAATAGCACCAAAAACCATAAGATACCTCGGAATAAACCTAACCAAAGAGGTAAAGGATCTATACTCTAGGAACTACACAACACTCATGAAAGAAATTGAAGAAGACACAAAAAAATGGAAAAATATTCCATGCTCATGGATCGGAAGAACAAACATTGCTAAAATGTCTATGCTACCCAGAGCAATCTATACCTTCAATGCCATCCCGATCAAAATTCCAATGACATTTTTCAAAGTGCTGGAACAAACAATCCCAAAATTTGTATGGAATCAGAAAAGACCCTGAATCGCCAAGGAAATGTTGAAAAAGAAAAACAAAGCTGGGGGCATCACGTTGCCCGATTTCAAGCTATATTACAAAGCTGTGATCACCAAGACAGCATGGTACTGGCACAAAAACAGACATATAGACCAGAATAGAATAGAATTCTGTTCCATAGAATTCTTTGGAACAGAATAGAGAACCCAGATATGGACCCTCAACTCTATGGTCAAATAATCTTTGACAAAGCAGGAAAAAACATGCAATAGAAAAAAGACAGTCTCTTCAATAAATGGTGCTGGGGAAATTGGACAGCCACATGCAGAAGAATGAAAGTCGACCATTCTCTAACACCATTCACAAAGATAAACTCAAAGTGGATGAAAGACCTCAATGTGAGACAGGAATCCATCAAAATCCTAGAGGAGAACATAGGCAGTAACCTCTTTGACATTGCTCACAGCAACTTCTTTCAAGATACATCTCCAAAAGCTAATGAAACAAAAGCAAAAATGAACTTTTGGGACTTCATCAAGATAAAATCTTCTGCACAGCAAAGGAAACAGTCAACAAAACAAAGAGGCAACCCACAGAATGGGAGAAGATATTTGCAAATGACACTACAGATAAAGGGCTGGTATCCAAGATCTATAAAGAACTTCTCAAACTCAACACCCAAAAAACAAATAATCAAGTCAAAAAGTGGGCAGAAGATATGAAAAGACACTTCTCTGAAGAAGACAGACAAATGGCTAACAGACACATGAAAAAATGTTCATCATCATTAGCCATCAGGGAAATTCAAATCAAAACCACATTGAGATACCACCTTACACCAGTTAGAATGGCAAAAATGGATAGGGAAAGAAACAACAAATGTTGGAGAGGTTGTGGAGAAAGGGGAACCCTCTTACACTGTTGGCAGGAATGCAAGTTGGTACAGCCACTTTGGAAAACAGTGTGGAGGTTCCTCAAAAATTTAAAAATAGAGCTACCCTATGACCCAGCCATTGCACTCCTGGGTATTTACCCCAAAGACACAGATGTAGTGAAAAGAAGGGCCATATGCACCCCAATGTTCATAGCAGCAACGTCCACAATGGCCAAACTGTGGAAAGAGCTGAGATGCCCTTCAACAGATGAATGGATAAAGAAGATGTGGTCCATATATACAATGGAATATTACTCAGCCATCAGAAAGGATGAATACCCGACTTTTACATCAACATGGATGGGATTGGAGGAGATGATGCTAAGTGAAATAAGTCAAGCAGAGAAAGTCAATTACCATATGGTTTCACTTCTTTGTGGAACATAAGGCATAGCATGGAGGACATTAGGAGAAGGAAGGGAAAAATGAAGGGGGGGAATCGGAGGGAGAGATGAACCGTGAGAGACTATGGACTCTGAGAAACAAACTGAGGGTTCTAGAGGGGAGGGGGGTGGGGGGATGGGTTAGCCTGGTGATGGGTATTAAGGAGGGCACGTACTGCATGGAGCACTGGGTGTTATATGAAAACAATGGATCGTGGATCACCACATCAAAAACTAATGATGTATTGTATGGTGACTAACATAATATAATAAAATTTAAATAAATAAATAAATAAAGTATATATTAGTATATGTCAAAAAAGAGAAAAGGAGTTTTGTTTTTTTAACTCAAGCAATGCTAGTATCTATCAGTTTCACCCTGGAAAAGATAAGCTTTCATAGAATAATTCCATCAAACACGAACTTAAGGTCTTTAGCTCCAGTGATTTTTATTTTATATGCAAGCAGTTAACTGTCCCTTTGAGTTTTAGTCAAAGTAGACAGAGTCTGTGGGAAATTCAAAAGAGAAACTAACATCTGTATCCTCTCTACTCTAAGAAATCTGAAGATGGGGAAGGTGGGTCACCCATGGGTGACCAACTGTCCCTCTTTGCCTGGTGTTATGGATTGAATGTTTGTGTACCCCTGAAATGCATATGTTGAAGCCCTAACCTGTGAGACGTAATTAGGTTTAGAAGAGGTCATGAGGGTGTGGTCTTTGTGAAGGGATTAGTGCCATTATAAGAGATAGAAATCTTTGCTCTTTCACGCATGCGTGCTCTCTCTCTCTCCGTCCAGTGAGGACTCGGCAAGAAGGTAGCTGTCTAATAATCCAGGAAGAGGGTGCTCACTGCAACCCAACCCTGCTGGCAATTTGATCTTTGACGCCTCAGCCTCCAGAACTGTGAGAAATAAATGTCTATGGTTTATGCCACTCAGTCTATGGCATTTTGCTACAGCAGCCTGAACTGCTTAAGACAGGTACCCAGGATGCAGGACTTTCACTTTTAAAACAAGGACAGTCTTGGGGCACCTCGGTGGCTCAGTCAGTTAAGCATCTGCCTTCAGCTCAGGTCGTGATTCCAGGGTTCTAGGACCAAGTCCTGCACAGGGCTTCCTACTCAGCAGGGAGCCTGCTTCTCCCTCTCCCTCTGCCCCTCCACCCTGCCTGTGCTCTCTCTCATGCTCTCTGTCTCTCTCTCTCTCAAATAAATAAATAAAATCTTTAAAAAAAATAAAACAAGGGCAGTTCTGGCCAACCATTCCAGATTGCTTGGGACTGAGAGGTTTCCTGGAACTTGCACTTTCAGTGCCCAACACCAGAAAAGTCCAAGTAAGCCAGGAAAAGTCGGTCACTTCAGTCACCACATCCGATTGGTGACATATGCATTTCAGGGGTACACATTCAATCCACTCCTCTTTCCAAATGAAGCTTTTCTCCCTTTATGGGAGAAGGGCAGAATTGTTGGCAACTCTGCTCCAGAAGGGATCCCAGATTCCATCACCCCCATTTTTTTGGCCCCTGGGTAGAGGAACCTGCAAACAAAAATGAATCCTCCTTTGACATGGGACATGAGTAAAACCTCCATCACTTTCAGGACTCGTCTGAGGAAATGGTCTACTGAGGTATATGTTAGGGGCGCCTGACATTATATTTATTTTCTATTAATAAATCTGGGCTTCTCTCAGGGCACCAATGTAAGCTTGATTAAAGTTCCCTTTCAAGGGGCACCTGGGTGGCTCAGTAGATTAAGCATCTGCCTTCAGCTCAGGTCATGATCCCAGGGTTCTGGGATCAAGTCCTGCATTAGGCTTCCTGCTCCGAGGGGAGCCTGCTTCTCCCTCTGCCTGCTGCTTCCCCTGCTTGTGCTCTCTCTCTCTCTAATAAATTAAATCTTAAAAAAAAAAAAAGTTCCCTTTGAAATGGTCCCAGAGTGGTAGCTTCTTTGCCTGTTATTCAAAGTCAAGTGTAGCTCCTTGTCAAATGGTTGCCAGGAGATAGCATAAGAGCCAACTCCCCACCTCCTCTGCCATGGCAACACACCCTTATTTCCTAATCTAGCTTCTTTCTGCGGGAGTCTAGCTTTCTGAGAGTAGTATGCTACCCTTGATGATGGAGTTAATCTTGCAGACAGAAACCAGCCCTTCTAACCTTCCTTCTGCACAGAGACCGCCTCATGTGGTAGCAGCCTACTGCTGACTTTTCCTTTGTGATCGTGTGCTGTAGTTGCCTTCAGTCTTTCTTATTCTCTCAAGGCCTCAATGAGACACTTCTGGAAGCAGAAATACACTTTGAGCCCTTAAAAATACAATAGTTCACTTAAATGGTGACTTCACAAATAGGAGGCAAGGTCTTCGTAATTTCTTAAGAGCAGAAAGTGCACTGAACACAAAATTGATGGAAATGAGGCTTATTAAGTGCCTCAGTTTACCCATCTGTAAAATAGGGATATATTCCCTTACAGGTTACTGTGAGGATGAAACAAGTGAGTGTATGTAAAGCTCTTAGAACAGTGCCTGGCACACAGTAAGTGCTCAATAAACGTTAGCTATTATATCATTGTAAGATTTGTTCCCATCTGTTTTTACAGGGATCTTTAACCAAATATATAGATAAAAGAACTAAATGTCAATTGTTAGTCAGGACTGTTTTGTTTGTAAGTGATTACTCAAGTTAGCCTATGTAGAAAAGGCATCACAGTAATGTGGTTTAAAGTGGTGGGGTTTGGAGCTGACAGCCAAGAAAGAGGTGGTTTTATTAAAGCACAGGGATAGCACCTATGGGCAGAAAGAGCTCCACTGGGGTTGTGAGGAGTGACTAATTACATAAGATTTTCTATCCTATGGAGGGGAGGGTGCTGTTAGGGCTCCAGGAAATGGAGTCTATAGGTTTCTGGAGATTGCTTTTCTCTTGTAAGTCATGAAGACTATTGCAAACTGATGGAGACTTACGTCCTGTATGACTGTGATCTGTATCAGTTAACGATTTGTTTTTCCTTTCCCTTTGTTCCAGGGCAGCCAGGAGTGCCTGTGGAATGTCTCACAGATCCCACCCAGGGTGTCAACTTGTGCTTTGCCCTCAGCTTGCCTTCTGCTCCCTCATCAGCACTGGCTCCAAGTGCATGCATGCATTCATTTATTCCTCTCTTACTCTCTGCTTGGTGTGAGGGGTACAGTGATCAAAGACACCACTTCCTGCCCCCAAGAAGTTCCTAGACTACTGGAGAGAGACAAAAAAGAGCCCAGACATTGACAAGATAATACAATAAGGGCTATAATACATAATTCTTGCATGGGATGGTATGGGACACAGCAGAGCTTTGTGTGGGGTCTGTGGGAGGCTGCCAGTATTTACCTGTCTGTATCTCCCCACTAGACTGTAAGTCCCTTGAGGGCAGGGACTGTGTATTTGCATCTTCAATTTCCTCAGGTCCAAGGCAGGATGCAGGGAGAGTAACAATGAAGCAAATTCAGGTTTAGTGGAGCCTAAAGCTTACATCATTTGGAGGCTCTCCTTAAGAAAATACAGAATTACAAATGCATAATTAGATATAAGGATGAATATGTATTTAGAATGAGAAAAGAAATCAGAACAAACTACTTTCCCTTTAATATGAGGTCTCTTTAGACAATTTATCAAAAATGCTTATAGAGAAATACTTCCATTTGCTTGCTGGTTCTGCTTCCCTACACTGCATACTTTATGACTCCCAGCAGCAATCAGCACCCTGGGGCCCTTGTGAATGCGGGGCCTTCAGGCTTCAATTTCAAGAGCTTCAGGATAAATCCATTTTCTTATTTATTTATTTATTTGAGAGAGAGAGAGAGCACAAGCCGGGATGAGGGACAGAGGGAGAGGGAGAAGCAGACTCCCTGCTGTGCAGGGAGCCCAGTGCGAGGCTTGATCCCAGGATCCTGGGATCACGACCTCAGCCAAAGGCAGACGATTAACCGACTGAACCACCCAGATGCCCCGAAAAGTCCATTTTCGATGGAACATTTCTTCCCCTGCTCTGTCCATTGAAGGTCACAGCTCCACACAGCTCCCTCTGCCTCTGGGTTCTGGGAACTACTCCCTCCCCTACCTCTTCAGGCCTAAGAAAAGTAGCTACACTCCACTGTTTCCAGCCTTGGGGTATTGCACTATCCCAGTAGCTTCCCTACTCTCTGCTCACTACTTTGTAAACAGTCCCTTAATTAAAGACTCTCAAATTTTCTAATTTGAATGTGCCATCCATTTCTGCCAGGACCCTTGATTGATACAGAAGATAAAATGTAGTTCCTGTTTATGGCCCATGGGTAAAAGCTCTCTAAGTATTATTACATTATGTGCACCACATATTATGTATTCTACGCCCCATATTCTACACGAGTGTCATTATTATGAGTATATACACCATTCCTAGATCCTTCTAATTCAATAGCATGAGAGCTCATCATTCCTATTCCTCTACTGACAGGGATGCTAGTAACAATAGAGACCTAAAACCTAAACCAGAAAAGAAGCAAGTCAGGCCTTCTCATTGAAGCAAATCTATTTGCCATGAGGAGTGAGCCATCACTTTTGCGGATGTGAGGAGTGAGCCATCCCTCTTCAGTCCCTAGAGGTGAGCCCCAAAGTCAAATAGGGACTCAATGGCAATCGACATCACCTATAGTTCAGGGGCTTAGGCTGCTCAGCGGGCAAAAGAGTGAGACCTTTGCTTCAAGCAGACATAATTCATCAACAGGTTCCAGCTGGATGCCCTACAGACTAAATCGCCCCCAGCCAACTAGCACGTTTTAAATATGCCAAAAGAGGTAGCAAGTGGAATGAATAGGAAAGTCATCCTGGAGCTCCCAACCTTACCCAGTAAGCAGGATTTTAGCATACCAAGGAAACCAAGTTTCAATAGCAAGTGATACATATCAACTTAAAGTGCCTTAAGACAAAAAGCAATGTATCATCTCCTATCACATAAAAAATCCAGGGATGGATCTTGCTTCAAATGCAGTGGGATTCAGGTGCTCAAAGGGTGTCACCAGAAATCTCAATCTCTCCCTCTCTCCCTCTCCTCTCCCTGTCTCCTCTCTCAGTTTTTCTCTCACTCTCTTCCTCAGCTCTGCTTTTCTCAGAGTTGGTTTGCTTCTTAGTCAGGCTTTTCCCAAGTGGTGGTAAAATGAACATAAATTCTTCCAATTTTACATCCTACCAAATAATCACCATCCTTCTCCATAGCAACAAAGACCAGAGACTGAATCTGACTGGCCAGATTTGGGTCACATGTTCATAGTTCTACCAAACGTCTTGACCACTACTGTCCAGGCTGGAACCAAGGGGTGTGGTTAGTCCCACTGAAACCAGATGGACAGAGTGGGGAAAGAGGAGTAGGTGCTATTAAGTAGAGGAAAAAAATCCTAAGGAGGAAAATCACACCATGGCTGCAGTGGCACCAGCCTGCAGCCAAATGACCCAAATCTAGGAACTAGAGACAGTTACTGGATCTAGGTCTTTGAGGCTCCCGCAGTTGTAAGGCAGTAGAAAGAAAAGAAACTGAGCATCCCAGCTTGAACACTGTCTGATCCCAGGCTCTCAATTCACTTTCCTTCTTTTGCTTCGATGTTCTCAGCAGCAAGTGATGGTGTGGAATCTCTGAGCGTCCTCCTGGATCTAAAAAAATTGATGCCTGTTTATATTGAACAGATATTTAAAAATCCCCAGATCTCAGAAGAGAACAAAGCAAAATCCAACACTATAAGTCAGAAATATAAATTCTTTTTCCCTTTCTTCTGCAGCTGCAGTAGCAGATAAGCATCCTCAGGTAACCACCATATCCACTCTCCTGAGGTCTCATCAAGGCAGCTTCTGGACAGGCATTAGTGAGACCAACACCTATGTTTTTGTCACATGCTACCTTAGCAGTGCAACCACAGACATTTTCAATGAAGGATCTGATTTGGGGTTGGCAAAACTGGAGGCAAAAACAAACTCATGCAGGAAAATGAAGGAAACTTTGTAGAATATAAATAGGGTGAGATAGTCTGACTTTTTTATTACATTTGGTAATATAAATTACAGACCAGATTTTCAGATAGTCTGAAACCCATATTTGATATTAACTACCAAAAATGCGGGAAAGAAAAGTGACCAAATGAAGACTACTTGCAAACAGTAGTGTATCGATCTTGACATGATGTTGACTTCAATTTTGCTGGGCCTGCCATCCTTGGATCACTGTCTTTGGTTTTGAGGGCCAGATTACCACTGACAGTGCCAAATCAGGTTTATAATGGGAAGCTGCACAGCAATATCAGTGATGGGCAGAAGTTGGAGTTTCAGTCTGTCAAGAGTATGTAAAGACCTGATACCCCGTTGAACCCTTCAGGAACCAACTGAATTCCATTTGCTACTGAAGCTAAATACCTATCAGTTTCACTGTTTCCTTCCCTATAGAAGTCAACAATGTCCTTTAATTGGAAGACCCCACTGAGACCCTGAGGTTTTGCTGGATGATCTGGAGTTGGAGCCTAGGCATGGAGAGCAGAAGATTTGGCCTTATTATATTTCCATTTTGGTTTTTCCCAAGAGGGTAATATAATCGAGGGATGATTAGAACAAGAATATTTAGGCAATTACTTGCCTGCTGGTTTCTGGTTAAATTGATTATCTACTTAGTTACCAATGCAGTTAACTACATGTTATTTAAATGCATTTATCTCCGAAATGCTGCCCACCAGTACGGAAAATGACCTTTATTACAACTGCTCTTCATTGCTTAACTCTGCTTTTTCTGGATAAGGTTTAGACCATCTGTCTTACATTATATTAGTGGTTCTCAAACTTTTTTGTCTCAGCACCTCTTTTCATACTTAAAAATTGCTAAGGGCCCCCAAAGAGCTTTCGTTTATGTGCATTATATCTATGAATATTCACTATGTTAGAAATTGAAACTAAGATTTTTAAATTTTAATTACAGTATAAATAATATACAGTGCTATATTAGTTTCAGGTGTAGAAACTAAGATGTTATAAAAATATTTAATAATGAGCCTCGCCACCATCATGAACAACACAGTAACTATCCAGACCAGGAAGTTCATGACTAACCGACTACTTCAGCGGAAACAGATGGTCATTGATGTTCTTCACCCTGGAAAGGCAACGGTACCTAAGACAGAAATTCGGGAAAAACTAGCCAAAATGTACAAGACCACACCAGATGTCATATTTGTGTTTGGATTCAGAACCCATTTTGGTGGTGGCAAGACAACCAGCTTTGGCATGATTTATGATTCTTTGGATTATGCAAAGAAAAATGAACCCAAATACAGACTTGCAAGACATGGCCTGTATGAGAAGAAAAAGACATCAAGAAAACAGCGAAAGGAATGTAAGAACAGAATGAAGAAAGTCAGGGGGACTGCAAAAGCCAACGTTGGTGCTGGCAAAAAGTGAGCTAGAGATTGGACAACAGAAGGAGTAAAGATGCTGCAGTGGCTTTATCTGTGGTGGTTGTACAGATTTTTCATGAGAAGATCAATAAACTAAGAATGTTAATAAAAAATATTTAATATTTTATTATTTTAACTTTTTTTTGAGAGAGAGAGCATGTGCACAACTCAAGCAGCGGGCAGAGGCAGAGGGGGAGAGAGAGAGAATCTTCAGCAGGATCCACACCCCTTGTGGAGCCTGATGCAGGGCTCAATCTCAGGACCCTGAGACCATGACCTGAGCCAAAATCAAGAGTTGGATGCTTAATTGAATGAGCCACCCAGGTGCCCCGACTTTAACTCTTATTTTATATATCTTATATATTCTATTATTATATGGTATATATTATTAATATATTATTAATTTAAATATTTAACTCACATTTAAAAATTCCATTTCATGTTAACATAACATTTTATGAAAAATAACCATTAAAAAGGGGTGGGGAGGGAGGCCTGGGTGGCTCAGTCAGTTAAATGTCTGCCTTTGGCTCAGGTCATGATCCCAGTGTCCTGGGATCAAGTCCCACATCAGACTCCTTCCTCAGTAAGGAGCCTGCTTCTCCCTCTGCCTGCCACTCCCCCTGCTTGTGCTCTCTCTCTGACAAATAAATAAATAAAATCTTTTTTAAAAAAAGGGGGGGTGGGGAAAGAAGTGTGGCAGTGTCTTTAATTTTTCAATGTGACAGAGTAAAACACTGCTGGATTCTTACATCTGTTTGTACACTCGATTTGTTGTAATATGTAGTTTTGGTTAGAGGATGTGAAGATTATCAGGGCTCACGTAGTGGGAAAAGAGAAGACTATTACAATAGGCTTTTCAGATAATTTTAGATATTCTTCTTTGATAGTATACTGAAACTTGACATATGGTAGTTTCTTAAAAGTTAGTGGCAACATGGAATCTGAAACCATGTCAATGAATTTTTTGTACTGTTACATTAAAATTCACTGGTCTGTCTTGTATTCCGAATGATTTTATAATGCAGGTATTCCAACACCTGGAAAATACTGTTTCTCTGAATTTTGCAGATCTCCCAAATGCTGACCCATTTCATTATATAGCATTTTAAAAGTCACATTCATTTATATCACTACCAATATCATCAGAAAAGTCTTTAAGTATTAGGAAGCTATTAAATTCAAGGATGTGGATGCAAATTTTCCAAAATTCTAATTTTGGAAAGCTTATTAGAATTGGTAAGAAACATTGCTGGCTGTTTTCTTTAAAACAACATTTTGTTAATTTTCAGGAAAATGTCAGCTATCCAAGTCCTAATAGCTACAGTTTATCTGCCACTCATTCTTTTAAGTAAAAATGGTAATTCATGAAAAACATGGCTAACTCAGCTCTAACTCAAATAATCACTCAAGTACTTTCCTTGAGATATGAATTCTTCAGTATGCAGCATAAGTTTTTTATGCAAACATCCTATTTTACCACACAGGGTATAAAAAGACATGTAATTAAGACTTGAGAATTAATGAAATCAATAATTTCTGCTGCCTCATCAAGGACATTCTAAGTTAAACTGGCTTTTTCTTTAAACTGCTAGTGTGTGATGGTGAAAATACAATCTAGTGCAGTTCCATGCTGTTGCCTTGATTCCTGCAAAGGCATCTGCAGTCTTATCCATCATTACTTTGGCAATATCAATGAAAATGTCAACACAGTGAATAAAGCAAATAACATTTTGGTATGATTATTTAAATAGCCTTGATGTGCACTGCTGTGTGATATTTCTGTTTTTTTGTCAGCTGCTGGGCAGACAAGGAGTTGGGTATATGCAAGGCTAGGGTTCTGCCAGGCAAGAACAAGAGAGACAGAGAGGACCAAATTAAGTTAAGGATGTTTTAAAGGAAAGGTGTGTAGTATGTATTTGGAATCTGATTTGAGGAAAAGTAGCTGAGAACCAAGAGGGTGATGGAAAGTAAGAAAGTGGTATGGTCAATGGAAGGATGGAGGTTATAGCCCAGGTGGGATGGTTTCCATCGAGATGCCTCAGGTACTATAGTTACTGATGATTTCAAGCCTCAGTTTTGACCCTATGACAGAAAATAAGAATGACTCATAATAAGAACAGTAGCTTATGGAGGCACTTATGAGGTACTATGCAAACTACTTAATAAATGTTATATCATTTAATCTTTATGTCAGTTCCATAAAAGAGGTACTATCATGATCCACATTTTGCTGGACAAAAAAATGGTGGGATTAGGGAGGTTAAATTCTCTACTCAAGATCATTTTGTATTGGAATTGGGTTTCAAACCCAGGTCTGCTGACCCCAGAGCCCATCTTTTTCATCAGTATGCAATAATTTCCAATTCCCAACAAAATTCAGGCATTTGGAAGTCAGGCTTAGTCAGCTTCTTCCTTTATAATGAAAAAATGTTTGTATTTGTGAGGTGATGAGAAGAAAACACCATGGTGAAGACCTAGACAGACAAAGAAGAAGTGGGCACACACGGTGTGTTTCCTGGAGGTGACGTCACCTCCAATTTCTTCTACAATAGTTACTTCCATTCAACGCACAGAAACTGAATTCTTCCCTGTTTGTATATTCTAACCTTTATGATAGTCTGTTCCTTAGTCCATGGGCATGTGACTCAGAACATGAGTGTAGAAAAAGTGGGACAGACTATTTGCATGTTAATTTGAAATTGAAAATCTTTTTTTATATGTGGGCAGATGCATTTTCTTACATTGAGATATACAACATATGTTTTGAATAAGAACAGATTGTATTACTGATTTGCAAAAGTTGACAAAATAATGGCTCAAGAGTTCACAGTTGTCTTTACCACAATTCTCTATCTAATGAGACAAGCTTTCTTTCCAACTGGGATACAGATCCCCTTTAAAAATTATAATAATAATGGCTTTTTTGCGTAATGCTTTATATTTTTTCTAAAAAATTCATTCTTTCGTATGTTAAAACTTAAATATAAAATATATAAAATATAAAATAATTATATAGAAGGTCTACACTGTGACCAAATGATATCAGGCTTAAACAGAAACTAAAGAGCTGAACTGAACATGCACCTCTATTCTTATAGTCTAGTTGGGGGGATGGTCAAGGAAACAGCAAACTGTATAACTTTCCATACGTAATTTCTCTATCTTAACTCTCCCAACATCCTGCGCAGGGGGTAGTTGTGATAGGCAGAATAATGGCTCTCCGCAGAAGTCCACATCCTCATCCCCATAATCTGTGAATATGTTACTTTACATGGCAAAAGCAATTTTACAGATGTGATCCGCAAATGGGGAAACCACCCTGGATTACATGGGTGAACCCAAAGTAACCACAAAGTCCATCTAAGAGGGAGACAGGAGAGTCAGAAGGAGGAGATGTGATAATGGAAGCAGAGGCTGGAGTAATGCAGGGCCACAGACCAAGAAATTTGGGAACCTCAAGATGCTGATAAAGGCAGGGGAGCAAACTATCTCCCATACCTCCAGAAAGAATGCTCATAATACCTCCATTTTAGCCCATTGAGACCCGTCTTGGACTTCTGACCTCTAGATAATAAATTTGTGTTGTTTACAGTTGCCAGAGGGAAGGGGGTGGTGGGGTAGGGCAAAATGGGTAAACGGGAATAGGAGGTATAGGCTTCCAGGTATGGAATGGATAAGTCACAGGGATGAAAGGTACAGCATAGGAAATAGAGTCAATGGTATTATAAAAGCATTGTAAGGGCCCAGATGATGGTAGCTGCACTTGTGGTGAGCATAGCAAAATGCACAGATTTGTCAAACCACTATGTTGTACAAATGAAACTAATGTGTAACATTGTATGTCAACAATACTTCAATTTCAAAAAAAAAAAAGTAAGCTTGTGATAATTTATTACACCAGCAACAAGAAACTAATACAGCTGGTATCATTACTGGTCCTATTTAAAATGAACAAATGAATGAAAAGTTCACATGACTTAAAACTCATACATTTTGGAGGGCATGCAAAATGGTGTAACATCCATGGAGGACACTTTGACATTATGTATCAAAATTACCAGGGTATTTACTCCACTTACCCCAATGCTATACAGATATACCTGCTTGCATGAAATGGTACGTGTTCAACTTGTTCACAGCAGCATTGTTCATTACAACAAAATACTGTAAACAATCTGATTGTTTATCTCCAGGTAAGTAATGAAATAAGCTTCACGGTGAGATACTATGCAACTGTGAAAAAGAATAAGGAAGCTCTCTATATACTGATATGGAAAGATCCCCAAGATTTATTGTTGAGTGAAAAAAGCATATAGTATGCTACCTTTTGTGTAAGAAAAGGGAGAATATAAGAATATATACCCATAGCTACTTACATCTGAATAAAGAAATATTGGAAGGATACACCAAAAGCTAACAAAAGTGATTACCTATAGAAGACAGAACTGTGTGGGCTGAGATGAATGGAAATAGGGGTGGGAGAAAGATTTTTCAATGTACATCTTTTCATGTCTCATTTTTTAAAAGATTTTATTTATTTATTTGAGTGAGAGAGAGCACATGCGCACACACGAGCAGGGAGGAGGGGCAGAGGGAGAAGGAGAAACAGCATCCCCAAGGAGTAAGGAGCCCGATGCGGGGCTCCATCCCAGGACCCTGGGATCACGATCTGAGCTGAAGGCAGATGCTTAACTGACTGAGCCACCCAGGTGCCCCCTCCATGTCTGATTTTTTTTAACTATGTGAATGTACTATACTATTTTTTTTCTAATTAATCTTAAAATGAGTAACTTAAGTAACTTACTGGTCTTAGATTGCACAATCAATTATAACAGTAGCAATAAGAGTAAAAAGAGCAGTAATGGCAGCAGCTACCCCTTATTGCATGTTGTGTGCCAGGCTCTTTCATGTCTTTCTCATTAAATCCTTATAATACCTCAGTAAGGCAGAGATCATTATCCTATTTACTACAAACGGAGAAACTGATGCTCAGAGAAGGTAAGACTTGCCTGAGGTCACCCAGCTTATGACCAGAGGAGTTGACCTCCTACCTTAGGTCTCTCTGATTGCAAAGCTTATGCTTCTGGCCACCAAGTTATAGTGCCTAGAAGCCACATCTTTGACTTTGAGTGTTAGTGATTTCAGTCTCACAACTCAGCTTCTCACATGTAAGTTTTTGGCAGGCTAAAGTGAGAACCAAGTTGGCTAAGTGAAGCATGAGGGTTTTGGGGGGGGAGGGAGAGGGTTGGCCAGGCTCTCCCATGAGGCTTTGGAGAGCTTGATTTGGGAACAATCCATTGTAAATCCATAAAATTAGATAGTCAAAGTGGTATCATCAGTGGTTACTTCATGAAATTAAATTGACAGGTTCTTCTTTATTCTTCCAGGCCAGTATCTCAGCACCAGCCTTTTGTGTTCTCCACCTGCCCCACACCCCCACCGCAGGCCAGACTCTAACATTTATAAGGTCTGGGGCAAGGATATAAATGGAAATCTGTGTGCCATATTTATGACTATTATAAGCCAAGCTAGGAAATGGCCAAATAGAATATATTCTATCCACACACCTTAACAAACACACTGCAGAACCATGTGAACAGCCATGTTTGAAGTTAAAATTATTGGGCTTCTAAAAGTTCTGTGCCCAATGCTATTGCAGAGAGCTCCAGTCCCTAGCCCATGAACTATGAACCCTCTCTTCCCACTCTTAGATACCCCTCCATGCCACAATCACTCTCAATATCCCAGCCTACATGTCCAAACTCCATTTATACACCCACAAATAGCCACCCTTTGGCCATCCTTTGGGCCTAGAGGTATGTATTCGGTGGTACATTCTGTCTTTAGGAAAATGGACCCAGAGACAAAGCCCACACAGACTCTAGAAACAGGCTCAGGGCCACGGGGAATTCCAATTCCAGGACCATGGTCTATATGGTTAGAAGGAGGGCTACATGTGGGCATGGGTTCTTGGCCCCTGGGACCGCCCACCCTATGGGGAGAGTGAGGCCAAAGGAAAGGCAGCCAAAGTCCACCAGATCATGGGTCCCAGAGAAGGCAGCCATCTTTCTCAAGTCCAAAAGAAATACTGCCTGCCCCTAGAAGTGTTTGTAAAAGTGATCCTACAAGATGGACAAAATTCAGGGCTCAAGCTCAATTACTTACTGAACAGGAGAAAATAGTGATGAGGAAAAAAAAATCACATGGTTCACAGTAAATTCATGTGTTATACAGGCAAATAGTGGGGAAAAAGCAACTAGAGTAGACCCAAAATTCTGGTGCAGTGATGATGTTTTGGACTTGTTTAAGCTAGATTTTAAAAGAGGAGCATTTTTGGGACGCCTGGGTGGCACAGTCAGTTAAGTGTCTGCCTTCGGCTCAGGTCATGATGCCAGGGTCCTGGGATTGAGGCCCGCATCGGGCTCCTTGCTCAGCTGGGAGCCAGTTTCTCTCTCTGCCTGCCACTCCCCCTGCTTGTGCTTTCTCTCTCTCTCTAATAAATAAATAAAATCTTTAAAAAAAAATAAAGAGGAGCAGTTTCCCTCCTTAATACCCATCACTGGGCTCACCCGTCCCCCCACCCCCCCTTCCCTCTAAAATCCTCGCTTTGTTTCTGAGAGTCCATTGTCTCTTGTGGTTCATCTCCCCCACACTGGGTGTTATACGAAAATAATGAATCATGGAACACTACATCAAAAAATAATGATGTACTGGGACGCCTGGGTGGCTCAGTCGTTAAGCATCTGCCTTTGGCTCAGGTCATGATCCCAGGATCCTGAGATCGATTGGGCTCCCTGCTCAGTGAGGAGCCTGCTTCTCCCTCTCCCTCTACTGGTCCCCCTGCTTGTGCTCTCTCTCTCTCCCTCTGACAAATAAATAATAATAATAATAATAATAATGAAAAAAATAATGATGATGTACTGTATGGTGACTAACATAACATAATAAAATTAAATTAAAAAAAGTAAAAGAGGAGCAGTTTCTAAAAAAAAAAAGGAAAGAAAAAATAAGGAAAGGAAGAAAGAAAAGGAAAGACCAATGAAACCAAGACTTGGTTTTTGAAGAGATAGACAAAACTGATAAACCTTTAGCCAAACTCATCAAGAAAAAAAAGAAATAGGGCTCAAATAAATAAAATCAGAAATAAAAGAGAAGTAATAACCAACACCACAGAAACACAAAGGGTTATAAGAGATTACTATGAAAAATTATATGCCAACAAACTGGACAACCTAGGAGAAATGGATAAACCCCTAGAAACACATAACCTTCCAAAACTGAATCAGGAAGAAATAGAAAATCTGAACAGTCCCAAATACTAGTAACAAAATTAAGTGGTAATAAAAAACCCTCCAACAAACAAAGGTCCAGGACCAGACGGATTCACAGATGGAATTGTACCAAAGAATTAGTACCTATTTTCAAACTATTCCAAAAAACAGAAAGGGGGGGAGCAAGATGGCGGAGGGAGTAGGAGACCTAAAATTTTGTCTGGTCCCAGGAATTCAGCTAGATAGGGATCAAACCATTCTGAACACCTACGAACTCAACAGG
Source organism: Zalophus californianus (assembly GCF_009762305.2). Lineage (NCBI taxonomy): Eukaryota > Metazoa > Chordata > Mammalia > Carnivora > Otariidae > Zalophus > Zalophus californianus. Next base: position 101,584,396 of record NC_045597.1, read on the forward strand.
AGACCAAAGAGAAGAATAGCAGCAACTCTCTGAACAGAAAAGGACCACTTACTGGAAGATAGGACGTCCGGAGAAGTGAATCCGAGGCGATATTCAGGAGGATAGACGGCGGGGAGGGGGCCTGCATCAGCCACTTCTGGCAAGTGATAGAGCCAGAGCACAAAATTGGAACTTTTAGAAGTCGGCTCCGCTGAGGGACGTCACTCCAGTGGCTAAGCTGGGGGTGGAACCCTCACGGGACAGTGCGGTCTCAGGACCCTCAGGGTCACAGAAAGACCGGGGGTGCCTGAGTGCGGCAGAGCTCCCAGGTATCGGAGCAGGGAAGCCGGCTGCAGAGTCGGAGCCGAGGCAGGGGCTCTCAGCTCGGGGTTGCCATAAACTGTGATCTGCGGCCCAGTCGGGCCACTGCTCCTCCAGCAGGGACCCAACAAGTGGCAGATCCGGGGAGACTCCCCTTCATCCCCCGGAAGGAACGGGGCAGGAGCGCACCGCAGGGATCTGCTGGGTTTGGCAACTCCGCACCGGATCAGGTGCCAGGGATAGAAACGCTCGGTCACAGGCCAGGTGAGCGCGGAGTGCGGCCGGAGACCAGGGAGACGGGAGTGACTGACTGCTTTTCTCTGGGGGCGCACTGAGGAGCGGGGCCCCGAGTTCTCGGCTCCTCTGGGGCAGAGATTGGAAGGCCTCCATTTTCACTCTCGTCCTCCAAAGCTGGAGGGAAAGCTTGCAGGGAACAAAAGCTCTCGAGAGCAAACCTGAGCAGATTACTTAGCCCAGCCCCGCAAGGGCAGGGCAATTCCGCCTCCGGCAAAGACATTTGGGAACCACGGCAACAGGCCCCTCCCCCGAAAGATCAGCACGAACAGCCAGCCAAGACCAAGTTTACTGATCAATGAGAACGGCAGAACGCCAGCCCTAGGGGAATACTGCACATAGAATCCATGGCTTTTTTACCATGATTCTTTAGTCTTTCAAAGTTAATTTTTTTAATTTTCTTTTTCTTCTTTTTTTTTGAATTTTTCTTTTTCCCTTTTCCAACCAACATCTTATCAATTCTTTTTTTAAAAATCTTTATTTTTCATTTTTAGAGTCATATTCTAGCCCTTCATTGTAGTTAACCTTATTTTTGGTATATATGTAAATTTTTCTCTCTTTAAAATTTTGGGATACAGTTTCTTCTAACAGGCCAAAATATACCCCAAATCTCTAGTGTGTGGCTTTGTTCTAGTCTCCTGCCTGATCACATTCTCTCCTGTTTTTTCTTTTTCTTTAAATTTCTCTTCTTTCTTTTTTCAACCAACTTCTTATCAATTCCTTTTATAAAATCTTTTATAATTTTCATCTTTTTTTTTAAAGATTTTATTTATTTATTTGAGAGAGAGAGAATGAGAGATAGAGAGCACGAGAGGGAGGAGGGTCAGAGGGAGAAGCAGACTCCCTGTTCAGCAGGAAGCCTGATGTGGGACTCGATCCCGGGACTCCAGGATCATGACCCGAGCCAAAGGCAGTCGCTTAACCAGGTGAGCCACCCAGGCGCCCTATAATTTTCATCTTTACAGTCATAGTCCATCCCTTCATTGTATTTACCCTTATTTTTGTACATATATAAGTTTTTCTTTCTTTAAAATTTTGGGAGGCAGCTTCTTTTAACAGACCAAAATATGCCCAAAATCTAGTGTGCCGCCACTGATCTCTTCACCACCCTGACCATATTTGATCATATTCTTTTTTTTCTTTTTCTTTTTTCTTTTTTTCCCTTTCTTTTCCCCCAGTTTCAGGTCTCTTCTGATTTCTTTAGTGTATATTTTTCTGGGGTTGTTGTTACCCTGTTAGCATTTTGTTCTTTCGTTCATCTATTCTCCTCTGGACAAAATGACAAGATGGAAAAAATCACCTCAAAAAAAAAGAACAAGAGGCAGTACCGACTGCCAGGGACCTAATCGATACAGACATTAGTAACATGTCAGAACTGGACTTCAGAATGATGATTTTAAAGATACTAGCTGGGCTTGAAAAAAGCATAGAAGAAATAGAGAAACCCTTTCTGGAGAAATAAAAGAACTAAAATCTAACCAAGTCGAAATCAAAAAGGCTATTAATGAGGTGCAATAAAAAATGGAGGTTCTAACTGCTAGGACAAATGAGGCAGAAGAGAGAATTAGTGATAGAGAAGACCAAATGATGGAAAATAAAGAACCTGAGAAAAAGAGAGATAAACAACTACTGGATCACGAGGGCAGAATATGAGAGATAAGTGATACCATAAGATGAAACAATATTAGGGGGCGCCTGGGTGGCTCAGTTGGTTAAGCGACTGCCTTCGGCTCAGGTCATGATCCCGGAGTCCCGGGATCGAGTCCCGCATCGGGCTCCCGGCTCAGCGGGGAGCCTGCTTCTCCCTCTGACCTTCTCCCCTCTCATGCTGTTTCTCTCCCTCTCTCTCTCTCTCTCTCTCAAATAAATAAATAAAATCTTTAAAAAAAAAAGATGAAACAATATTAGAATAATTGGGATCCCAGAAGAAGAAGAAAGAGAGAGGGGCAGAAGGTATATTGGCAGAGAACTTCCCTAATTTGGGGAAGGAAACAGGCATCAAAATCCAGGAGGCACAGAGAACCCCTCTCAAAATCAGTAAAAATACGTCAACACCCCGACATCTAGTAGTAAAACTTACAAGTCTCAGAGACAAAGAGAAAATCCTGAAAGCAGCTCGGGAGAAGAGATCTGTAACCTACAATGGTAGAAACATTAGATTGGCAACAGACCTATTCACAGAGACCTGACAGGCCAGAAAGGACTGGCATGATATATTCAGAGCACTAAATGAGAAAAATATGCAGCCAAGAATACTATAACCAGCTAGGCTTTCATTGAAAATAGAAGGAGAGATAAAAAGCTTCCAGGACAAACAAAAACTAAAAGAATTTGCGAACAGGAAACCAGCCCTACAAGATATATTGAAAGGGGTCCTCTAAGCAAAGAGAGAGCCTAAAAGTAACATAGACCAGAAAGGAACAGAAACAATATACAGTAACAGTCACCTTACAGGCAATACAATGGCACTAAATTCATATCTTTCAATAGTTACCCTGAATGTAAATAGGCTAAATGCCCCAATCAAAACACACAGGGTATCAGATTGGATAAAAAAACAAGACCCATTGACATGCTGTCTGCAAGTGACTCATTTTAGACCCAAAGACATCTCCAGATTGAAAGTGAGGGGGTGGAAAACCATTTACCATGCTAATGTACATCAAAAGAAAGCTGGGGTGGCAATTCTTATATCAGATAAATTAGATTTTAAACCAAAGACTATAATAAGAGATGAGGAAGGGCACTATATCCTACTTAAAGGGTCTATCCAACAAGAAGATCTAACAATTGTAAATATCTATGCCCCTAACATGGGAGCAGCCAATTATATAAGCCAATTAATAACAAAATCAAAGAAACACATTGACAACAATATAATAATAGTAGGGAACTTTAAAACCCCCCTCACTGAAATGGACAGATCATCTAAGCAAAAGATCAACAAGGAAATAAAGACTTTAAATGACACACTGGACCAAATGGACTTCACAGATATATTCAGAACATTCCACCCCCAAGCAACGGAATACACATTCTTCTCTAGTGCCCATGGAACATTCTCCAGAATAGATCACATCCTAGGTCACAAGTCAGGTCTCAACTGGTACCAAAAGACTGGGATCATCCCCTGCATATTTTCAGACCACAATGCTTTGAAACTAGAGGTCAATCACAAGAGGAAAGTCGGAATGAACTCAAATACATGGAGGCTAAAGAGCATCCTACTAAAGAATGAATGGGTCAACCTGGAAATTAAAGAAGAATTTAAAAAATTCACGGAAGCAAATGAAAATGAAAACACAACTGTTCAAAATCTGTGGGATGCAGCAAAGGCAGTCCTAAGAGGAAAATATGTAGCAATACAAGCCTTTCTCAAGAAACAAGAAAGGTCTCAAATACACAACTTAATGCTACACCTAAAGGAGCTGGAGAAAGAACAGCAAATAAAGCCTAAGCCCAGCAATAGAAGAGAAATAGTAAAGATCAGAGCAGAAATCAATGAAATAGAAACCAAAAGAACAGTAGAACAGATCAACAAAACTAGGAGCTGGTTCTTTAAAAGAATTAATAATAAATAAATCCTAGAGGAGAACACAGGCAGCAACCTCTTAACCTCAGCTGCATCACCTTCTTCCTAGAAACCGCCAACGGCAAGGGAAGCAAGGGCAAAAATGAACTACTGGGACTTCATCAGGATAAAAAAGCTTTTGCACAGCAAAAGAAACAGTCAACAAAACCAAAAGACAACTGACAGAATGGGAGAAGATATTTGCAAATGGCATATCAGATAAAGGGTTAGTATCCAAAATCTATAAAGAACTTATCAAACTCAACACCCAAAGAACAAATAATCCAATCAAGAAATGGGCAAAAGACATGAACAGACATTTCTGCAAAGAAGACATCCAAATGGACAACAGACACATGAAAAAGTGCTCAACATCGCTCGGCATCAGGGAAATCCAAATCAAAACCTCAATGAGATACCACCTCTCACCAGTCAGAATGGCTAAACTTAACAAGTCAGGAAACGACAGATGTTGGTGGGGATGTGGAGAAAGGGGAATCCTCCTACACTGTTGGTGGGAATGCAAGCTGGTGCAGCCACTCTGGAAAACAGTATGGAGGTTCCTCAAAAAGTTGAAAATAGAGCTACCCTATGACCCAGCAATTGCACTACTGGGTATTTACCCCAAAGATACAAATGTAGTGATCCAAAGGGGTACATGCACCCAATGTTTATAGCAGCACTATCCACAATAGCCAAACTATGGAAAGAGCCAAGATGTACATCAGATGAATGGATAAAGAAGAGGTGGTATATATATATACAATGGAATATTATGCAGCCATCAAAAAAACCCGAAATCTTGCCTTTTGCAACAATGTGGATGGAACTAGAGGGTATGCTAAGTGAAATAAGTCAATCAGAGAAAGACATGTATCATATGATCTCACTGATATGAGGAATTCTTAATCTCAGGAAATAAACTGAGGGTTGCTGGAGTGGTGGGGGGTGGGAGGGATGGGGTGGCTGGGTGATAGACATTGGGGAGGGTAGGTGCTATGATGACCACTGTGAACTGTGGAAGACTGATGAATCACAGACCTGTACCTCTGAAACAAATAATACATTAAAAGGTAAAAAAAAGTAGGAAGGGAAAAGTGAAGGGGGGGAAATCAGAGGGGGAGATGAACCATGAGAGACTATGGACTCTGAGAAACAAACTGAGGGTTCTAGAGGGGAGGGGGGTGTGGGAATGGGTTAGCCTGGTGATGGGTATTAAAGAGGGCACGTATTGCATGGAGCACTGGGTGTTATATGCAAACAATGAATCATGGAACACTATATCAAAAACTAATGATGTAATGTATGGTGATTAACATAACATAATTAAATTAAATTTAAAAAAAAACAGAAAGGAGAAGAAAGCTTCCAAATACATTCTATGAAGCCAGAATACTCAGATACCAAAACCAGACAAAGACACTACAAAAAAAGAAAACTACAGGCCAATTTCCTCAATAAACATACATACAAAAATCCCCCACAAAATACTAGCAAATCACACTCAAAAATACACCAAAGGGATAATTCACCACAATCAAGTAGGATTTAATCCAGGGATGTACAGATAGTTCAATATTTGCAAATCAATCATATGATAAACCACACTAACAAAACAAAGAATAAAAATCATATGGTCATCTGAATAGATGCAGAAAAAGGCATTTGACAAAATTCAACACCTATTCATCTTAAAAACTTTCCACAAAGTGTGTGTAGAGGAAACATATCTCAACAAAATAAAGGCCATATATGAAAAACCCACACCTAACATCATAGTCAATTTGAAAAACTGAAAGCATTTTCTCTAAGATCAGGAACAAGACAAGAATGTCCACTCTCGGGTGCCTGGGTGGCTCAGTCATTAAGCGTCTGCCTTCAGCTCGAGTCATGATCCCAGGGTTCTGGGATCAAGCCCCGTGTCAGGCTCCCTGCTCCGTGGGAAGCCTGCTTCTCCCCCTCTCACTCCCCCTGCTTGTGTTCCCTCTCTCGCTGTCTCTCTCTCTCTCTGTCAAAATAAATAAATAAAATCTTTAAAAAAAAAAAAAGAATGTCCACTCTCGCCACTTTTATGCAAGATAGTACTGGAAGTCCTAGCCACAGCAATCAGACAAGAAAAAGAAATAAAAGGCACCCAAATTGGTAAGAAAGAAATTAACTGTCACTATTTGTAGATGACATGATACCATACATAGAAAACCGTAAAGACTCCACCAAAAAACTATTAGAAGTAATGAATTCAACAAAGTTGCAAAATACAAAGTTAATACACAGAAATCAGTTGTGGTTCATATACTAATAACGAAGCAGCAGAAAGAGAAATTAAGAAAACAACTCCATTTACAATTACACCAAAAATAATAAAATACCAAGATTAAACTTAACCAAGGAGGTGAAAGACCTGTACTCTAAAAACTATAAAATACTGATAAATAAATTAAATATGACACCAAAAAAACCCGGAAAGATATTCCATGCTGATGGACTGGAAGAATCTATATTGTTAAAATATGAGCACTGGGTGTTATATGCAACTGATGAATTACTAAACTCTCCATCTGAAATTGACTACCTACCTACCATCAGCTAGTAACAAATCCCCATTACTTATCATACCTGAGGGACATTCAGTTCTTCATAATCAACAGAGTCCAAACTTGGATATAGACTTTCATACCAAGAGTGAATGATTTCTAGTAACCTACACATATCTTTAGACTTTCCTCATCCCACCACCATAAAGGAGTCTGCTGGAGCTGCTCAGGTTGGTCCTACTACTGTTTTGCTAAATCAGACCTTTGGGATTTTGTGATGCACAAATGGTAGTAAAGGGAAAGGATAAAAACTAGAAGTTCATAGGCCCGGGCTACAGAAGAATTGGGAGCATGGAGCTTTCTCTGGAAAATAACAAATCTAAAGAAATTTTTAGATGTTTTATTTTGGTCTATGTATCCCCTTCATAATATCTGAGAAACACAAACTGGAGACTTGAGTTACTTTGCAATTACATTTAATTTCTGGGATACATTCTGTTGGTGGTGACTTGGTAATGTGATGAGATCCCATAGGTGAATGCTTTAGGAGCTTACAGGTGGATTCGGGAATAAGGATCTTGGGAATCTCATAGGGATGTGGGAGCAACCATATTAACACATTTTATTGTGACCAGAATAATGTAACAACCTTAAATGAGGGTCAGGACCAAAAGCAGCTTTGGCCACTGTCAGCCATTACATCAGTCTGTTCATCTTTGCCTCTACCTCTAATTACTCCTGCCACTACCAAAGAACCAGCCAGGGTTTTCCTCAGTTCATGGCTGTGATGGTCTCATGCCCTGTGCATGCTGTTCTCTGTGTGTCATTTTTAGCTGCAGCCTTCTATGTGGTCATTAGAAAGCAGTCTGCAAATCTTCTGGCTCTCTCTCCTCCTAAGCAAATGCTCAGATTGTATTTATCTGTTCTACTAGAAGTTATGTGTGGCTATTTAACTGTCTTTAGCCGGTGAAACTAAGTAGAAGTGACACATGTCACTTTCAGGAGGAAACTTTAAGAGCCAGGGCATGTTTCACTATGGCCAGAATGGTCCAGGCAGTGGCTGCTCCATCAGTCTGGGTCTCTGATGAGGAAGCTGACATTGCAGAGCAGAGCACCCAGCAAACTCATGACAAACATGTGGCCCAAACAAGAAATAAACCTTTGTTTCCTTCATCCACTGAGATTTGGAACTTGTTTGTTGCTACCACACAAGCTAACCCACTAATTCTCAAAATGTGGTCCCTGAATCTAAAGCAGCACTATCACCTAGAAATTCATTAGAAATGCATATTTGGGGGCTGCAGCCCAGACCTACTGAATCAGAAACACTGGGGTGGGGCCCAGAATTCTGTTTTTTAATAAGCCTTGCAGATTATTCTAATGCTCATTAAAGTTTGAAAGCCACGGATCTGAGCTATCCTGAATGATTCTGCTTCCATTACCAATAAACTGACATGCTGTACCCCAAAAATAAAATGCCCAAAGAAAGAATCTGGTCTAATTTAATCATCAACTCATTGGACAGAACTCTTGTATCATGCCACCTCATAGGCCATTGTCCAGACTATAAACTAGCAATCTCAGTTCATGTACCTTCCTCAAGTTCAGTCAACCCTGGCCCCAGTAGCCAAAGTTCAGAAGGGGGCGGGAAGGGTCACTGATACAGAGCATGGCTACATATGCCTGCGTAACTACCTAGATACCCACTCAGCAGCAGCAAAGGGTATAGTAGTTCAGAAGGGGCTGCGGATGCAATAGGCACCATGACCGTTTTCCTCAATAAGTTATAAAAAATACAGAATAATACACAGAATATAGGATGACAAAATAGAACACTCTAAAGGAGTTGCAATAGATTCTACTGATCTTTTAAGAATCATTTCCATCCTTCTTTCCTGTCTGTTTCTGCCAACATTAGTCTACAGAGGGGGGCCTTTGAAGCTTTAGCCAGTGTTTCTGAATCTTGATGCATATTAGGGTCACCTGAGGAACATTTAAAAATACCAGACCTGTTAATTCTGAATCTGGATGGGATGCAGTGGCAGGGAGCTGTCAGATTTAGCAACTAAAAAATATAGGACGCATGGATGGGGCGCCTGGGTGGCTCAGTCATTAAGTGTCTGTCTTCGGCTAGGGTTATGATCCCAGAGTCCAGGGATCAAGTCCCACATCGGGCTCCCTGCCCAGCGGGAGGCCTGCTTCTCCCTCTCCCACTGCCCCTGCTTGTGTTCCCTCTCTCGCTGTCTCTCTCTCTCTCTGTCAAGTAAATAAATAATCTTTAAAAAAATAATAAAATAAAAATATAGGACACATGGTTGAATTTGAATTTTAGATAAATAATGATTTTTTAAAGGTGTCCCATGCAATAGTTTATATATACTAAAAATATTATTCATTGCTTATGAGTTTAAATTTAATCAGGCCTCCCCAGACAGGGGGAGCAGGGGCAACGGCAGGAGGAGGGGGAAGGTGGATCAGTCTTTTTAAAGCTCCTCAAGTGCTTACCATTTGAGGTTTAAGATTGAGAATCTCTGGTTTTGCTCAACCCATCCTTAACCCCACAGGATAAAAGTTATTATTATTTCCTATCATCAGAGCTTTGAGTAAGTCTAGAGTGGAATTCATTCTTTTCTAAACACACTTCAGGTGATGGATTTCACATTCATTTATTTCCGCTTCTCCCCTGCATGGCACTGTAAAAGTGTACAATGATTGACAACCCTATCATTGCTATTATGAGTGAACAGCACATAATCCCCCATTATGTAAATGCCTACAACCTCATTTCTGAATTAGGCATCAATTATGGCAACAGCGAGTGAAGAAGCTTAGTCAGAGAGCAGAGCTGATCTCTGACTCAAAGTGTCAGGGAAAAAGATGAATAAAATTCAAGTGTGCCAATAGCTTTTAGGCTGATGCTCATAAATCTCATTTAGAGTGAGCCAATCATTTTTCCTGAGTTCCAGTAGCCATAGTTCTTTCTATGAGTATAGAATTTTATTAGGTTATTCTGATCTGGTGAAAGCTAATATAATCAGAGGAGATCCTGGATTGAACTATAATTCATGGTTCCTGCAGTTGATTTTAAAAATATTTCATGGGGAGGGGCGCCTGTGTGGCTCAGTTGGTTAAGCGACTGCCTTCGGCTCAGGTCATGATCCTGGAGTCCCGGGATCGAGTCCCACATCGGGCTCCCTGCTCGGCGGGGAGTCTGCTTCTCCTTCTCACCCTCCTCCCTCTCATGCTCTCTGTCTCTCATTCTCTCTCTCAACTAAATAAATAAAATCTTTAAAAAAATATTTCATGGGGAAACTGGAGTAGAATATATATTGCTGTGGGGTTATTGACTCAATCATTGAAGCAAACAAGTAGGCCATATCATATCTAGGTTATCATAGTGAAACAAGAATAATGGATTAATCTATGATAAAATAGATAAAAGGGATTAAGAGATACAAACTTCCAGTTAGAAATAAGTCACAGGGATGAAAAGCACAGTGTAGTCAATACTATTGTATAATAACATGTATATTATATATTGATTATTACTGAATATAGTCAATAGCATTGTAATAACTTGGTTTGGTGACCAATGGTAATTACATTTATTGTGGTGAGCATTGTGTAATGTATAGAATTGCCAAATCACTATGTTGCACACCTGAAAATAATATAATATTGTATGTCAACCATATTTCATTAGAAAAGAAAATTGCTTAGAGAAGGCAAACCATTATGATTCATGGCCAAAGATGACATTAGTCATGGTGACTTTTGAGAACTGACAATGTGACACATCATACATTCTTTTTTAACCTTTTAATCTTTTATACACATTTCCAATGATCAGAAATTATAACTTCATTACAAAATATTTGAAAATATAAAGATAAGTCATTCAGAGTATCACTACTCTAATTGAACCATTATGTGCATTAGGATGCATTTTCTTCTAGTCTAGAAATTCCTTTGTGTGTTTTTAAGTGGTTGTCCATCAAACATTCTTAAAGTCCAACTACACTGCAGATCCAATGCTGCTCTTAATCACCTAGCAAAGAACTCAAATGCCATTTTATAACTATTCTTTTCTTTCCTTTCTTTTTAAGTCTCTAACCCTATCTTGGTGGATGACCTCACTTCCTACCTCAAAAAGACCATAAATACTAGCAACTCTTGAGGGTTGATTACCTTTGGTTCAATACATCATGATCCCCTCACATCTTTCCCTTCACCCTCAAAAGAGAGACAATCCCTCCTCTCCTAAGCTAACATTCTACCTGGTCCCCATCACTTCCTATCCCCCTGAGTTAACCCTCCACCTGTTCCCCAGACGCCAACACTCCATGCTCCCTTTCCCCCAGTAAGCTAACCCTCCACCTATACTCTGGTCTCCATCGCTATATGTTTCCTCAAGTGGCTCACATCTATTGATAATATGACTTATACATGGTAGGATTATCAATCTCACCTCCCCACCATTAATAATACCTGGAATTCCTAGTTGAGTTGCAAAAATTTCAGGTGTGTAACTGTACAAATGTAAAAATTACAAAATGTAATTGTCCCCACTTTTCTGTAATACCTCTCAAATGTTAATAATACAAGCCCTTATGCCATCAGATGGCAGAAATAATCTCAATTACATCAGGATTTCTCTTACACACTTTCTTTGAGGTTTTGTCTAAATTCTGGCAGGCCTGTATGACAACAATAATATGAAAAACAACGACTGACCCTTACATGCCACTTACTCTATACTAGGCATTGTTTTGCATGCCTTCCATGTCTTAACTCATTTGATTCTTTTTTTAAATTTTTTTATTTAAATTCAATTTTATTAACATATACTGCATTTTTAGTTTCAGAGGCAGAATTTAGTGATTCATCAGTTGCATAGAACGTCCTGTGCTCATTACTTCAAGTGTCCTCCTTAATGTCCATCACTCAATTACGCCTTCTTCCCACCCACCACCCCTCCAGCAACCCTCAGTTTGTTTCCTAGAGTTCAGTGTCTCTTATGGTTTGCCTCTCTCTATTTTCATCTTATTTTATTTTTCCTTCCTTTCCCCAATATTCACCTGTTTTGTTTCTTAAACTCCACATGTGAGTGAAATCATATGATTATTGTCTTTCTCTGACTGGCTTATTTCACTTAGCATAATACCCTCTAGTTCCATCCACATTGTTGCAAATGGCAAGATTTCATTCTTTTTGATGGCTGAGTAATATTCCATTGTGTATACATACCACATCTTCTTTATCCACTCATCTGTCGATGAATATCTGGGCTCTTTCCATAGTCTGGCTATTGTGGACATTGCTGCTATAAGCACTGGGGTGCATGTGCCCCTCTGAATCACTATGTTTGTATCCTTTGGATAAATACCTAGTAGTGCAATTGCTTTGATAGAATTAATAATATCAATAAACCCTAGCCAGACTTATCAAAAAGAGAAGAGAAAGGACCAAAATAAATAAAATCATGAATGAAAGAGGAGGGATCACAAATAACACTGAAGAAATACAATTATAAGAGAATATTATGAGCAATTATATGCCAACAAATTAGGCAATCTGGAAGAAATGGATGCATTCCTAGAAACATATAAACTACCAAAAATGAAACAGGAAGAAATAGAAAACTTGAACAGACCCATAACCAGCAAAGAAATTAACTCATTTGATTCTTACAACAGCCCAAGGTAGAATCTATTATTCTCTCATTTTACATATAGAGGGATGAGTATATAGAAAATTAGTTATTGGCTCAAGGAAACAAAGTTTTATAAGTCATGCTATAGTCCATGCTCTAAACCATTACCCCAGACCCCCCCTTAGTTTCTTTTGTAGCCCAAGGCATTAGCAGGCAGAGGTAGTATGTGACTTGGACCATTGTCTATGTTGGCATCCGCTGAAACATCTTCCTTCCGTCACAAACTCATGCAGGTGCCTGCTGATTCATCCTCATCCCTCATTCCAAGGCTCCCTCATGACTGACTTACTTTCAGCTACTTCTATTTTCTCTTTGGGATCACTCTGTATCTCTCTTGCCTTACTAAGCTTCAGGCACTCTGCTTACCTACCTGAAGCCTTCTGTTTGGGTATAACATTCAACCACGTTTCCTTGCCACCTTCCCAGGCACTGTTTGGGAATGAAGACACAGGTCCCTTCTACTACCAGATCAAGATTTCATGACCCATCTAGAGTTTCTTCTCGCATTCAACCCCCAGGATTGGCCATAAGGATGTCCTCCTCAGGGACCCGGAGTATCTAACACACTCACCTCTCTTTCTTTGACTCCCCTCTGCCTGGTCTAGGTGGCTTTTATTTAGTTAGGGTGAGTGAAAATTTGATCTCAACCCTGTATCCTACAAAGTTTATGGCTCAGTCTTTCCATCAGTCACTCAGGCTAAGGTTTTTAAAACTCAAAATCCAGGGTGCTTGGATGGCTCAGTTGATTGAGCATCCAACTCTTGATTTCAGCTCAGGTCATGATCTCAGGTCACAGGATCAAGCCCCTTGTCCATCTGGCTCCACACTCGTAAGGAGTCTGCTTCTCTTTCTCTCTCTGCCCCTCCCCCCCCACTCTCTCTCTCAAATAAATAAATAAACCTTTAAAAAAAACCCTGAAAACCCAACAGCTGGCTTCTGTTTTTACTCTTGAACACCTAATCTTCCAAATACAAAAAGGGCCACAGGGTTCACAGAAATACTAAGAATGGCACCTGTTGCTGTATGACATTGAGTAAAGGCTAAATCTTTCACATAACAGTTTCACATGAGGCTTAGATAGAAATGTTCCTGAAAAAGACATTTTATCCACTTATTCATTTTTATTTACATATTTATTAGTTTGTTGAGTATTTATGAAACACTTATAAAGCACTGTATTAGTCAAAGTTTCCAGACAAATAGAACCAATACGATGTGTATATATAGAGAGACTTATTTTAAGGAATTAGTTCATGCAATTGGAAGGATGACAAGCCCAAAATCTTCGAGATAGGCTGAGAAGTTGGAGACCCAGAGTAGAGTGGACGCTGCAGTCAGAATCTGAAGGCTGACTGAATTCCCTCTTCATGTGCAGAGGTCAGCCTTTTTATATTAAGGCCTTCAAATGAGTAAAGGAGCCCCACCCATGTTATGGAGGATAATCTGCTTTTCTTAAAGTCCATTCATTCAAATCTTAATCCCTTCTTCCTGAAAAACCTTCACAGAAACATCTAGAATAGCGTTTAACCAAATATCTGGATACTGTGGCCTAGCCAAATCCACAGATAAAATTAACCAGCACAAGCACCTACTCAGTTGTTTTTCACTAGGGATGTAACAGACAACAAAGCAAACATAGTCCATGGCCCTATGGTGTTTACTCAAAAATTCGCTAATTCAACAGTGACTGGATGTAAACAAATTCAAATTCAAGTGCAAAAGATTGAAACTAGCTCTCTTCCAAGTAGCAAGAATTGAAAAGGAATAGAAAGAGATAAAGAGGTCTCTGGGTGCCAAACCTAGAAGCCTGGGAAAAGGTAGTAGAAAGGGATTCTGGTATCTTTGAAGATGAACTTGAAATCATTCACAGCTTTGTTGGGGCCATTCCTAGTCATTTCCCCAGCTAACTCTTGCAGGAGGGGGTAGTCCCCTTTTGCCATTTGGAGATGGGTATTGGCAGAAGAGGCTTCATAGAGGAGGTGATGTTTAAGCTAAATGTTCAGTGATGGATAGAGATGTACACTTGGCAGAAAGGACAGGGAAAAATTATTCCAAGCATTAGAGGTCAAAGAAGCCATATATAAAGCCTAAAAGGGAAACATATCATATTTGGGGAGGCACAAATATTCCCTGTGACTAGGGCACAGGGCACAGTAGCAAAGCACAGAGACAAAAGAGGTGGAGAAATACCCATGGGGCCTTGTTTCCCATGCATGCTTGGACTTAGCAGTGAGAAACCATAAAAAGTGTTACATTGAAGATGTGATTGTCTTGTGTTTTAGAAAGATCATGCTGATCAAGAGTCCTGGGGATGGATTACAGTGGACCAAGATGCCACTAGTGGGCAATTAAACAATCCTGGAGAAAGATGGTGAGGGCCTCAAAGAAAGACTGGAGAGAAGGGAACAAGGTTGGAAGATGCAATGGGCTTAGAATAAAAAGATTTGGCGAGGGGTGCCTGGGTGGTGCAGCTGATTAAGCGGCTGACTCTTGGTTTTGGCTCAGGTCATGATCTTGATCTCAGGGTATTGGGATCAAGGGCTGCATCAGGCTCTGTGCTCAGTGCAGAGTCTGCTTGAGATTCTCCCTCTCCCTCTGCTCCTCCCACTCATGCTCTCTTTCTCTCTCTCTCTCAAATAAATGGATAAATCTTTTAAAAAAAAAAAAGAACTTGGCAATTTATTGATTATGCGGGTGGGGGGAAATTGGGGAAGAGAAGTGGTCCTTTCAACCAGTGGAGCTGCCAACCTTCAAGAGGAACACACAGGCCTGGCCAAGGAGAAACACAAGTGTAGTCACTTCAACAGAGGGCACACCCCTACCCCATAGTCCTGGATCACAAAAGCCCAGGGTTCTTATATAATCTAAGAAAGGGGAAGCAAGGTCCCTCAAACTGACTAATATCAGACTTCCTACCAGTCTTTGCATATGGCAGACTAAGAAGTAATTGGGTTAGGTGTCACGGTATACTTCATAGCTGATAGTTTCATTTTACTCAAGTTAATACTTATAGTAACTCTCTATGAGATCAATTCCATTATCATCCCTATTTGACAGAGACCATGAAACTTTCTCAAGACCATCCAACTAATAAGCAGTAGTCAGGAGTCAAAGCCTGGTATTTAAGCTGACTCATAGCCATCAGATGAGGGCCAGGAGAAAGGAGCTACTCAGACTTAGTCTAAACCATTTTTTTATTTTTATACAATCCAGTACTGAATAATTTAAGGATCTCTTGCCTTTTTCCACAAAGGAATGCCAGTATAAATGAGAATAAAGCTCTTCTGATTTATAATTCATTTTCTTAAATGTGGAGATGAGATCTTATATAATTTCCCTTTTTTGTTGTCACTTCCCTCATTCCTGTAGTGGGAAATGAAAGGGTCAAGGACCCTATAACCTCCTGCCCATTTAGCCAAAAAGTTTGCTGTATTTATAAGCAAAAATAAAAGCATTGCTCTCTTCTCCTGTTATAGGTACACTGAATACACAGAACTCATCAGATGTTGTTACATATGCATCATTTTAAATCTCCCACTTTCCCTTTAATACTGCTTGGTGAAGGCGGTCCTCCTCCTCCCTCTGGATGAAAACCTGTGCAGCCTCCATGACATTTCTACTCACTTTTACATAATAAAAATTCCTAAGCTCATTTTAAATTACAAACCCAGTCTCAACTGAAAAACTATCAAATACCCATTGAAATATACTAATAATCTCTTCAATCCTCATTGAAAGGTGAGGCTTCTCCCCCTGAAGGTGGGCACACAGGTTCTTTCTTCTCCTTTCCCCACTGGCAATTCTCCTCCTTCCTGAGCTTGATCTCCTTCCATGGGAGGGCCAAAGCAGGGAGAGAGAAGAAATGTTAGGGCTTTAGGACAACTGCTAATTAAATGACCCTGTGGTAAAATGGCTTAGAGCTCTGTGGGCAGGCTGGAGCTTAAAATGCTCTTTCTCTTTCTCTTGTGAAATGTTTTTGAGATTCTTTAGTGGCTCCCCAGCATTGGGGCCTTCCTCTGTAGCTCCCTGTAGATAATTTTTATCTGACTTATCAATAATTGAGAGACATATGTTGGAAAATTTTTCAAATTTTCATATATATATATATATTTGGAATATGTGTTGTGTGCATTACATATTTTGAGGCAATCTGGTATACCAAATTTAGAATTATTGTGGCTTTGTACTTAGCTGAACCATTTTATTATTAAAGTGATCCTCCTTTGCCTTAACAATGTTTTTTGTATTGTGGTCTCTTATTTGGACTAATGTGAAGTGTTTACAACAGACGTGGCTATCATTGCTTTCTTTTGGTTAGAATTTCCTTCCTCTATTTTCTCTTCCCTTTTTACTGTCAAACTGTCTCTATCCTTAGAGTTTAAATATGTTTCTAATAAACAACATTTAGCTGGTGTAGTTATTTCTATCATTTTACTGTGTGCTTTCTATTTGCCTACTTTTTCCATGTTTCTTTTTTCCTCTCTATTGTCTTCTTTTAGATTGATTTTTTTTTCTTTTTCCAGTTTCCACTTAACAGGGTTGAAAGTTATATACTCTTTGTGTATTCTTTTAGTAGTTACTCTGAACATTCTACCATGCCCAATTGTGGTAGGCTGCGTAATGCTCCCCACTCAAGGATTTCCATGTCCTATTCTCAGAACCTGTGAAAATGTTACTTCACATGGTTAAAGGGACTTTGAAAATGTGATGATGTTAAGGATTTTGAGATGGGAAAATTATCGTGGGTTATCTGGGTGGGTCCAATATAATAACATGAATCTTTACGAGAGAGATGGAAGGGTTAGAGTCAAAAAAAAGGTGATGTGATGACAGAACAGAAAGAAATACTGAAAGATACCACACTGCTGGCTTTGGGGATGGAGGATGGAGTCTGAGCCAAGGATGCAGACAGTCTCTAGAAGGCAGAAAAAGCAAGGAAACAGATTCTTTTCCAGAACCTTAAGCAGGAACACAGATCTGCTGACACATTTTAGACTTCTGACTTCTGAAATAGTAAGAGAATAAACTTGTATTGGCTTAAACCACAACGGATGTAGTCTGTTATAGCAGCAATTGAAAACAAATACAGATTTTGGTACCCAGAAGTGGGGTGCTGCTGTAACAAATACAAAAAAATGTGAAAGTGGCTTTGGAATTGAGTAATAGGTAGAGGGTAGAAGAACTTTGAGGTGTATGATAGAAAAAATCCTAGATTCCCTTGAATAGACTGTTAATAGACATATGGATGCAAATGATTCTGCCAGTGAGGTCTCAGAAGGAAATGAGGAACATGACAGAAAGTAGAGGAAGGGGGGGTCCTTGTTATATAGTGGCAGAAAACTTAGTTTAATTGTGTGTCCTACAGTTATGTAGAAATAAGAATTTATAAGTGATGAAACTGGATATTTGGCTGAGGAGATTTCCAAGAAAAGTGTTAAAGGTTCATCCTGATCCCTTCTTGGTGATTATAGTAAAATGCAAGAAGAAAAAGACAGATTGAAAAACTAGTAAGAAAAAAGGAATCAGGACTTGGTGATTTAGGGAACTCTCAGCTTATCCAGATAGCAAAAGATATGAAAATTAGATTTGTTGTCAGGAGAGCATACCTTGGAGAGAAAGCCAAAAGTATGGTTGGACAACCTTTTGCAAGTAATTTATCTCTTTAATGAAGGCATTATCGTTGTTATTACTGGTATTATTTTAAATACTTAATATGATTTAGAATTACTTATATGATTACCAGTTTCTTTCCTTCCCATGCATTCTTATATTTCAGACCTTCTTTCTGGAGTCTTCTTCCTCCTTTCTGGAGTACATCATTAGGAATTCCTTAAGTGAAGGTTTTTTTGGTAGCAAACTCAGTTTTCATCTGAAGATATCTTTACTTCTCCCTC
The DNA here is from genome assembly GCF_009762305.2 of Zalophus californianus. Lineage (NCBI taxonomy): Eukaryota > Metazoa > Chordata > Mammalia > Carnivora > Otariidae > Zalophus > Zalophus californianus. The sequence goes on from NC_045597.1 coordinate 101,602,702, forward strand.
ATTGTTAAAATTAAGTTTTACAAAGTATATGACTCCAGGCTGACAGTTCATGTGTATCATCCCTTTGAGCATATTTTCTTGTGTCCTATGTCTCCTTTCATTGCTGTGAGAAGTTGGCTGTCAGTCTAATTGCTGATTTTTGAAGGCATTCTTTCTCTTTCTAGCAGTTCATAGGATCTGATCTTTATTACTGGTGTTCTGTAGTTTCACTACAAGGTTTCTAGAAATGAAGTTCTTTTTGTTAATCTTTCTTGATATAGTTTTCGATTCTTAGATATGTTGGCTCATCAGGTCTAGAAAATTCTCAGCTATTATCTCTTGGGATATCTCTCCTCTAACTTCTCTCTCCTCTCTTTTAGCACTTCTGTTAGACTCCTTTTAGACTTTCTTATTTTATCCTTTGTACTCTGTGACACTCTTAAATATGCTCAATCCCCTCATCTCTCTGGGCAAGTAAGTCTCTCTTCCAGTTCATTAATTCTCCACTCAACCATGTCTATTCTGCTGTTTAATCCACCAACTGCATTTTTTATTTAAATTATTATGTTTTCATTTATAAAAGTTTTGTCCCTTTTCAAACTTGGTCAATCATTTGATAGTCCATTAATTCTTAAATTTTTATTTCTTTAAACATTCCATGTAAAATAAATTTATATTCTATGCTTAATAATTCCAATATTTATGCCCTTGGAGGTTTAAATCTACTATTTATTATTTCTATAGGCATTCCCTCATGGTGGTTTTTTTTCCTAATGTGTGTAGAATTTTTTATTATAAGCCCATATTTTCTTGACCTTAATCTGTGGCAATATTGAGAGGACTAAGTTGGGATGCTCTTCTCCAGGAAAGATTTCTATTTTCTCTTTCTGGGCATGGGTGGAAATGGAGTAGTCAAGGATTACTAACCTGGTACCACTTTAATTAAAACCTTCAGTAACTGTCTTTGGATAATACTTCTCAAAGAATTCTCAAAAAAATTGTTATTCTTTTCTTTTTCTTCCTTTTTTTCTCATCATGGAGACAGATGTCCTAATAGACTCCCTTTGTTGACCAGTGGATTTTTTTCTTCTAGTTTACTTATTTGCTAGTTCTAGCCCCTTCAAAAATTCTAGTTAAATGAAGGGGTCTCAGTTTTATACAAGCCCATGATATGATTTCCTACTCCTCTGTGAGATATAAATCCTTAAAGCTCTAGAATTCTGAGTCTACACTGCCTGGGTTCAAATTCTGTCTCCATCACTTTTTCTGTGACCATGGACAAGTTATCTAACTTCTCTGTGCTTCAGTTTCCTCTTCTATAAAATGGATATTAGTGATAATTCCTCTCTCATAGGATTGTTATAAGGAATAAATGAATTGATACGAGTAAAATGCTTGGAACAGTGCCTGGGCCACAGAAAGTGCTCACACTTACTTTGGGTATTGGCATATGCCCCCATGTTGATTTAAGGCTCACTTATTCAGTTTTAGCTCACTGAACTTTTTAAAAAATGATCTTGAGGATTTATTTTCTTTCAAGCTGAGCAATATTAAAAGAATGTTTGTTATAATTTACTCAGAATCTAGTTTAACTTATTATAATTTACCCAGAATCTAGTTGAAAAGAATGTTGGTTACAGTTTTTCCAGAATCTAGTTGAATAGCCTAGTAGGAAGGCTTTTTGGATGACTTAGTCCCTGTGCTGTGGAGACTGAGATGAAGGAATCATCCCAAAGCAGTTGCAAGGCTGTGCCAGGGACCTCAGGTCCTTGAACATTTTAAGCTTTCCAGGAATAGGAAAGGGTTAACATAGAATAATAAAGGGCTGCTTTGTTCTAGGCTCTCTTTAGAGGCATGACCAATAGCCCCACTTTATGCTCCAGTGGAAGACCTCTCCAAAGTACTCTGACAACTCTCAGTGGAATGGTTACTTTCTTTTTTCCCCTGCACTTAAGCTGTGTACAATTATTATTACAACATATGCATTATTTTACCTCATTCAACCTCAATAAATAGTAAATGCATGAATGAACAAATGAAAGAAAAAGGCAATGGAAAAAATAACATGTATGAAGAATGGGCTCTTTCTCTGATTCAAAAGTAAAGGTGAAACTTCCCCCACAACTTTTCAACATGCTAAATTTTCAGGAACAAGCCAATTGATCAATATTGTTTAAAGACATCAAGGTAAATAACTGAACAAAAAGCAAAAGCATTAAAATTGGTTGCTTCTGGGGAATGAAACCAACGATAAGGTGAATCAGTGATCTACTGTTCCTTAAAAACCCTCTGTACTATTTGATTTTTTACTATGTATATCTTTTTTTAAAGATTTATTTATTTATTTATTTTAGAGAGTGAGAGAGCATGAGCAGGAGGGGCAGGGGAAAGGGGAGAGAGAATCCCAAGCAGACCCCATGCTGAGCTCAGAGCCCCACGCGGGGCTCGATCCCACGACCATGAGATCACTACCTGAGCCGAATCCAAGAGTTGGACACTCAACCAACTGCGCCACCCAGGCGCCCCAGATTTTTTTATGTATATCTTGAAAAAAAAAAGAAATATTTAAAAACAAAGATTAGCCAATTTTGGACCTGCTGTAATTCAAAAGCACCCAGTAGTACATCTGACCTCCTGAGGTTTAGTACAGTCTTTTTTTAAAATTTTTTTATTTTTTAATTTAGTGCCCAAAGTCCCAATTACCAAAGAGTGGCTGACCCAAAGCCAAGTTGACAAATAAACAGAATTTTGAACTTTAATAAGGCAACTCCAGTGAACCTAGACGGAGCTGAGTAAGCCTACTGACTGGTGCCGGAAAATAGCTGTAAAGGAACTATGTAAATCAATTAACTCCATGGTTTTTATGGAGATCTCTTGATACCAAATCTTTCTTTTCATGTTTCTCTGATCCTGCGGAGATGAAAATTGACATCCATAGTCATATTCTACCAAAAGAATGGCCAGATCTAAAAAAGGTAATGGTGATTAATTTGCTGAATTATTTCTGGACCTTCTCCAGGGTTTCTCACTGCTTCTATTACAAATCTATCTCTTCTTTGGGGAATTAGATGTTAAGTTTCTCTGTTCTAGGGGTGATTTAAAATTATTTGGTAGCTCTGATTTCCCAGTTTTTTTAAATTACTTTTATATTTATTTTGAAAGAACATTGATCAAAGAAGTAAGTGCCTTCTCAAAATCCCCTTTTCTCCTCAAATGAAGCATTCCCTAAAATTTCTGGACAATTTAAGTCAGGCAGTTTTACTTCCATTTAAATCACATATTCAGCTGCTGGGAAGATACGTGCCAACTACAGAATTTAAAGTTACAGTTTCAAGTAAAAGACTATTAAAAAAATGGAATGTGATAGGCTTCCAGTACTTCTAAAACACATCTCCTTTCCAAAATGTTTAAAATAAGTTTTAGAAACACCAAGAGATAGCTTGTGGAGTTTTTTTAAAGTCTATTTTAGGACACTGTCTGAAACCTTTCCTTTTGATGTTCTTTAAGCTGTAAATTCTTGTTATGAACTAGAGAGTAGGAACATCAAAAAAAAACCTAGAGAAAATGACATGAAGCCTTTGTACAATGAGTGTCTCTTTCTCTGTGTTTCTCAAAAGAGGAAAATTTCCTTTTGTCATTAAGAACTTTTGAATGAATACTAAAAGAAGGAGATGGGGAACATGAAGAAATTTATAATTGGTTTGAGCTTTATTCAGGCTAAGTATCAGGTTTTACCCAATCTTCAGCCTTCTCTAGTATTTTCATGCCACTAATAATGTTTCATCTTTTTTATCCCAAGTGAGGAAAAATGAATTAACACAAACTCTAATTAAAATATAGTTTATTGTGCAAGTAAGTGAAACTATTTTCTTCTCATAATTGTCTCCTGGAAGAATGTTAATCTTGTTTCTTTATCCATTGGTACTTCAGGTAAGGTGGATAGTAGACATTGTAGACAGAAAAATACATATGATGCTGAACCATCTATAGTACCTGCTCTAACAGGAAGAGGCTTTCCTGTTAGAGCAGGTACTAAAAACTAACTGCACCAACTGACCCCTCCAGGAATCTAACTGCCTACATAGGAACTTGCTGTTCTGAATGCTATTGTCCTCATCATGTTTTATTAAAGTGTAAACACCACTTCACAAGGTTAGTGATGAAGACCCAGAGCAGCCTAAAAAGGTGCCTCCTCTTTGCTAAAGGGAGAAAACTTTCTACCTAGTATCATGTGTCACAACTCCACCTCCCATTAACTGCCTCCCACCTGGAAGCCTGCCTCCAGTTTGAGCAGAGTAGTTGTCACCAAGAGCTGACAATTTCTAGGTGTTCCCACCCAATGCAGGGTCCTAAAGGCATTGTTAAAACTGCTTAGGAAGCTGAAAGATGCAGAGCTTAGGGAGGCTATAACCATAAATGTGTTCCCTGGAGACTTCCCAAGCACATGCTCTGCTGGCTCTTTATTCCCCCTTCTCCTTCTTAATTATTTTAAGATTTATTTATTTATTTATTTGAGGCTGGGGAGGGGCAGTGGGAGAGGGAGAGAGAGCCTCAGGCAGACTCCACACTGAGCGTGGAGCCTGACAAGGGGCTCGATCTCACAACCCTGAGATCACAACCTGAGCTGAAACCAAGAGTCAGACACCTAACTGAATGAGCCACCCCCCTCCAGACATCCCCCTCCCTTCTCCTTCTTAACTTCTAGCTTGCCTCATAAGAGGGGAGGGGCATTTTGTCCCAATAAACCAGGGTTCTATCTAGTAGTCTCATGTGCTGCAAACAGATAACTGATGCACTTAATTATGTTGATGATATGATAATAGTAATAATAACCATTATACTCTTAGATTTCCAGGGAGCAATATATACATATGTTTGATTCACATAAAAATTGTGTAAATTGCAGATAGGATTTATATTATTAACCTTGCTGGACCAATGAGTGCCTAAGACTCAGAAATGAGCCCCTAATCCCGGAGCTATGTGGGACCATGGTGGCCCCTCTACAGCATTACCACTGCAACCACCTTGATAGGGCTGGCTCAGGAGAATATCAGTGCTGTGAGGGATGTCCCTGCTTCCCTCCATCCCCCAGTGCCTCCCTCGACACCAGCCAGTTCCCCAATCCCCCACACTCATGTAAACCCACTGAGGGCCTCATCACAGGGTCACTGGAACCTGACTTCAACCCACAGGTCAAGCAAGTGGATCTGTTATGTGGTAAAGTTTTCATTTGATTGCAGGCAAGCCAGTGATGAAAAAACCAGCTGAAAAACAGTTGTGTGTTTTCAAACTGGGAGTGAGATAAATAAACATACATATAAATAGTGCCGGGATTCTTCTTCCTCTCTCCCCATTTCCAGTCCATATAGTCAGAGTAAAGTGAGCATTAAAGTGACATGAATCCTTGGCGTTCATATAGTTCAGTAATTACAGCAGATTTTCCTTTATCTTCAAATTGTTTCTTAAGGGGTAAAATATTATTTCAAAACATCAATCTCTGATCTTTTCTAACCATTTTTTCAAACTTTCCAATAAAAGAATGAAAAGGAGAAGCCAGTACTAGTTTTGTTTGAAAAACTAGTATCTATTTTCCAACCTGCTTTTCTTTATTAAACATTAATGGACACACCTCAATAACCTTGACCTCCTAATGCACTGAGGAAACAAACAAGCAGAATCAACATCCTGGGTTGGATAATTAACTAATGACTACAAAGGACTGGGATTTGAGAAATCTTTTCATTTTTACTTGCTAATAATGATTTTACTCGGACTTACAGTTAAAATCCTTAGGGGGAAAAATCTATCTCATGTGGAAAGAGAGCAGATGCAGGGGGCACTTGATTAAATTGTGTTTCTGATGCATCAGGACCCCCACACTCTGCTACCAGAAAGAGGAGGATGGTGGCCCAAGGAACCATGGTGAACAATGTTTCAGACTGATCCACTATGAGACTGTTCATAACAACTATAATGATAATAAGGTCTTGGCTCTTTCCTTCAGTAAGAATTTATGGATCACCTACTATGTCCCCAATAGTAAGATTTGCAAAGATTCTTCTAGTTTTAAATGGGGTCAAAAAAGTCTGGCCTTTAATAAATATATATTTATATCTTTTTTCGTTAGCAATGATTTAATTGCACTTGATCACTGTCAGGTTTTAGGGGACCAAATCCCAGACATAATCTGACTTTTAAGCAACCCCTCTGAGGAAATAGATATCTGGTTTCATCACACAGGAAGTTCCTTATTCACCTCATGAAGTGTGAGGGCCCCAAGACACTAAAAATGCCACTCAGTTCATCTACCTCTGATTCATATAAATCCATCTCAGAAACATATCTCTTGTATATAAAACTGAATTCCCTTGGATTTTTTAGTTTGTTTTTTATTGTCATGCCCTTAAATGCCTATGGGACCCTGGTCGTTGTCAGTCAAACATTTTCAGACTGTAAATGCCTCTTGGCATACGCTCTCACCAAAACTACTTTCAAGGTCATAAATTTCAGACCCCAGGCTTGGTTCAACCTAGGATGATGGCTGCAGAACTATGTAGAGCCCAGACTTGCAACAGTTGCCCTAAATAGGTTAGGCCTTTGCAGGGAGCTTAGAAGAAACACAAAGTGGTCAAATTTTGTGCTTTCCAAGAAAGAGGAAGGAGGAAAAAAGGGTGACAAGAGCTCCTTCTTTCAGAGCACTCTTTAGTCTGGCGCTAGGGTATGCCTTCTTCCACCACCTGAGGATAGAACAGGCTGCCACCTCTATGCTACATCCAATGCCATCCCTGTCTGCCACCACCACCGCCATGAAGCTCACTAACACAACCATCATCGCTACCACCTCACAACCTCTACCATTGCCACCGCCACTGCCAACCCTACAAACACCACAACCATCACTCTCGCCACCTTTGTCACCACCTCCACCACCACCAATGCCACTGTCACCATCATCATAATCATCATTAGCATTGATAAGGTTCTTTCTATACGCCAGGTCTGGTATCAGTGGCTTTCTATGAATTTTATCTCAATTAATTCCTGTAAAACCCTATGCCACAGTTACATATGAAGCACAAAATGTAGCCTCATTTTACACTTAAGTGTAAAATGCTAAGTTACTCCAACAAAGTCAAGGATCTTGTAAGTGGTTTGTCATGTGTGACAGGATCCCTTTGTTCTGCCTCTCTCTGCCTCTCTACCCTTCCTCCAACGGAACACATCTTTAACCTGCTAACTTATGGGTTAAAGTTCCTTAGCAAATTCAGAAAAAGTAAGAAAGACAGAGAGGAAAGAAGGAAGAAAGGAAGAAAGAAGAAAAGAAGGAAACAAGGAAACAAAACCTTTTCTTCTACACTAAAGTTTCAATGGCAATTTTCCAATTCAAGAGAAAGTTAATTTACTCTAAAATGTAACTGGTTGAGGCCATATGCCACCTCCTGCACCAATACAGATCTCTCAGCAGCTTTATCCAGGAGAAGGTGGAGGGGGTGGCACAAGGGTATTAAATGCCTGTAAGGAGGAGAGTGGGATAGAGGAGTGCAAAGGAAGAGGCTCGTACAAAGAAGAGAAGCTTGGCCCCCTGGTGGACAGTTTCCTCTGCATGCCCAGCCTGCTACTTCAGGTCCTGTGATACCACTTAGGAAGGGGGCCGGTAGATTTCCAGAGCTAATATGATTCTTTGGAGCTAGAACTCAAGAACAGACCTTATGCCAAGGTGGAATAAGGCTGATACAGAATTTACCAAATCTTAAATCTCCTGGGGCAGGCCCCACTCACAGATACAGAAACATACAAACACCTCTGTGCAGTTGGCCCAGACCTCCCCTCAGTCTGGAGGTGAGAGGGTAGCTAGGAAGAGGAACCTTCCATCACCTGACTCACTCAAGACAACTGCCTTGTAACAGGACATGGAAACCAGCCACTGTTAGCTGGTTTCATCCAACTACAACAAGCAAGAAGTTGAGCTGATGGTCAGCTTCCCTACTCATCACTACTGACAAAAGCTGTTGATGAGCTCTTCACATCTGTTTCCGGGCCCCACACCTTCCCTTCTTCATCACACTGTGAGAATAACTGTTCTAAAGCCTGAAAATGGTGAACACTGGTAGTTTCTCTCCAATCTGATCCCAGACTATCATTTCAACCTCCCTCCCTAGATACCACCTGATTCAAGTTGGTGGTCAGTACCCTCCTCCAGGCTCCCAGGGAGCTTATGTTACTCTACCACAGCACGTGTCATACACCATCACCCTCCAGTACTTGCCATCCCAGCCCCACACGTTCAAGACTGTGCTCCACACAGGCTGGAAGTGTCCTTCACTTTTATTTTCTCTGCCCTAGTAAGGCTGGTCAGGGGTGGGATTCCCTGAGGGTGTGGAGAATGAATGAACAAAATGAGATTTTAAAACCTATGGTTACATGAGTTATATATACCTATGTTCTTAGGCAGCCTTTGAAAATTTTTTATTCATGACCTCAAGAAGAAATATATTTTATACTGTGACTCAGTACATTCATATATATGATGGAAAGGTCTAATGAACTAATACCACATGGGAAACATTCTAATATATTATTCTATTCTATTCTGTTCTATTCTACTCCATTCCATTCCATCCCTATTTTAGCTTGGGTTTTCCAAGAAGCAGACCCTGAAACAAAGATTCAAATGCAAGTAGTTTACTTTGGAGATGATCCTGGAAATACCAGGAAAGAGGAGAAATGAGACAGGGAAAGCAAGGCAGCCAATGAAAGTGTAGAATGTGTGCCTCAACTCAGACTCATGATGCCCAAGTGGTGGGGAAACCAGTGTATTCAGTGTACTTACATACAGACACCCTCAGTCACTGGTTGAGGGCTTTGGAGGCAGGGAGCCAGGAACAGGGACACTAATTTCCTGAGATTTCTGACCCTCTAGAAGGACCGATCAAAGCTGGCTTCAGTAGCAACAGGGAAGCCCTTGTCAAAGAAATGCAGGGGCTGACAGGTGAAGGAGGGCTGGTGTGCACAGGAGTGTTAAGGGGAGGGAAGTTGGGTTGGACGCTGGCAGCATCCATTACACAAACTATTTTGGTTTTTAGAATGTCTGGGTCACTATCCACTAAACAGATTTCATGATCTACTAATGGACTGCAACCCATGGTTTGAAGAGCAGTGTTAGCATTCTAAGATGGTATTTCCTAAAGAGTAGTCCTTACAGTCCATGTACTCCTGGTGGTCCATGAAATGATTGTAGGTGGTACATGGACAAGTATTTTTTAATGTTAATCCTCATTTAAAAATTGCAAGCTAGTGTCTGATATCTGATCCAGAACACATAAACAACTCTCGAAACTCAGTCATTAGAAGACAAATAACCCGATTTAAAAAAAACTAGGCAAAGAATGTTCACAGGTACTTCACCAAAGAAAATATGTCAAATAAGTACTTGAAAAGCTGTTCTCGTTGTTAGAGAAATACAAATTAAGACCACAATGGTATACCACTACACACCTACTGAAATGGCTAAATTAAGAAAACTGACAATACTACGTGCAGATGAGGGTATGGAGCAACTGGAATTCTCATACTTTGTTGCTGGGCATGCAGACTTCTACAGCCACTTTAGCCACAGTTTCTTTTCTTTTTTTTTTTTAGCCACAGTTTCTAAGTGGCAGTTTCTCATGAGGCAATTCTGCTCCTGGATATTTACCTAAGAAAAAATAAAACATATTTCTACACAAAGAACTGTCTTCAAATGTTTATAGCAACTTTATTCATAATAGCAGATAAGTAGAAAAACAAAATGTCCACCAAGTGATGAATGAGTAAATAAATTGTGGTATATCCCTAGAATGGAATACTACTCATCAGTAAAAAAGGAGTAAACTACTAACACAAGCAACAACATGGATGGATCTCAAACGCATTACTAAATGAAAACAAATCCACTCACAAAGGATGCATAATGTATGATTTAACTTAAACGACATTCTGGAAAAGTCAAACTTATAAACAGAGAAATCAGACCAGTGGCTCTAAGGGGCTGAGGACAAGGGTGAGTCAAGCGTCGACTGTAAAGGAGCATAAGATTGTATTTCAGGGTGATGAAAGACTCTATTTTCATTTTGATTGCAACGTGGGATTGCATAGAATATACACTTACAAAGATCTAATGTTACTGTGTAAATTATACCTCAATAAACCAAACTTAAAAAAAATTGTAACCGGGGCACCTGGGTGGTTCAGTCGGTTGAGCATCTGCCTTTGGCTCAGGTCATGATCCCAGGGTCCTGGGTTCGAGCCCCACATTGGGCTCCCTGCTCAGCAGAGTCCACTTCTATCTCTTCCTCTGCTGCTCCCCCTGCTCACAAGAGAGTGCGTGCTCACTCTCTTCCTCTTCCTCTCTGTCAAATAAATAAAATAAAATCTTAAAAAAAAATTGTAACCTAGGTAAAATGAGCACTTCTATGATATAGAATTTTCCTCTTTATATTTCAAATAAATATACTTGAGGGGAAAAAAAGTAAATTGATTTAAATATCAATATTGGGTATGTGATACATGGGTGTTGGGGGCAGAAAATGGGAAGGTGCTGCCTGGTAGGATGGAGCTCAGGATCCTTTGCCCCAGGGATGCCCCTTTATTGCAGTCCTCCCTGTTTTGTTCCTCCAGTCTAACTGTGCTTCTCCCCCACAGAGATTCGGCTATGGAGGCTGGGTGCAGCTCCAACACCACAGCAAGGTGAGCTTCTCACAAAGGGTGAATGTCCCTTAGACCAGGGACATCCTGAGCCTGAGATGTTCTTGCAGGTGGGCCTCCAGGCTCAACTCACGTCCTCTTTTTGACTTTGTAATAGGCAAGGGAGCAGCATTGAGTTTCTCAAAATTACCAGAAAAATGAAGGTGACTTCAAAGAGCAGTATTTAAGAAGATAAAACTGCAATTTGAGAAGCCATTAAGAAATTTTTTTTCTATTTTTTTTTCTTCCCTAGAGCCAAATTTAGCATTTATTGCTCTGCCTCAAGAAAGCAACCTGGGCTCTTTCCACAGGTTATTACAGTATATTAATGCCAACCAAATAAATGGCACAGTTTAGGTTTGCGCTAAGCTGGAGAAATTAAACGTTGGAGACAAAGAGGAGAAAAAGCCACTTTTATTAAAGGTTGAGTCTGGTAAGAGGAAAAGCAAGAGGAGGAAGGCCTGGGGCAAAGCATTCTGCAAGTAAGGAGGCCTGAGAGTGAGCTGAAGTCTAGTGTTACGCAGCCGTCATATCTGACTTCACTTGCATAGGCATCTCATGCTCTCCTGGAGTTCAGATCACATTCCTGAGCTTCCAGCTAAATGCAGATGGACCCTGGAGGACTCAGAGTCTGGGAAGGCGGAGTTACCATGTGCAGGGGTAACTTGGGAGAAATGCAAACTTGGAGGTCTCACCCCAGACCTACCAACTCGGGAATTTGGAGGGTCAGGCCAGCAATCTGTTTTGACAACCCTCTGGTGATTCTGACACTCAAGTCTGAGAACCACTGGCTCATACATTCATTCACTCACTCACTGGTTTATATTGATGCCTATTTTGTATCAGGCCAACCAATCTCAATACCGGGAACAGGCTGGTGAACCAGACAGAGATATTCGCTGCCCTCATGGTGCTCAAATTCCAGGGAGAGACAAACAAACATGATCACAACAGAGAATGGAATGAAAAACAGTGCTGTGGTAGCGAGTGATTGGGGAAGATTCACTGCGCTGGCTGCTCAGGGAGCCAGCTAAAACTCAGAGGATGGGAAGGAAAAGCCTGGACAAGTGTCCCTGGATGAGGAACAGCAATTGCAAAGCCCACCAAGGAAAAAAGAACTGTGTTTGAGGAACAGAAAGGAAGGGAATGTGGCTGAGATGTAGTGAAAGGGGGAGATGGTAGGAAATAAGGCTGGGGAGGTACACAGGGGCCAGATCATGGAGGGACTCTGGGGACACTTGGAGTGTCCCCAGCTGTGGAGTCTGGATTTTATTCTCAGTGCAATGTAAATTCTCTGGAGGGTCTTAATGGCTTAAAAAGACTGCTCTGTGGAATATGAACAGAGACAGGTAGAGTTTAGGGAGCCAAGATAAGAGCTGGAGAGATGAGCAGAAGCCTCATTAGACAGGGCCATAGAGGATAGATTTAGGCCTTTGTACTTGATCCTAAAGGCAATGGAGAATAAATAGTTTTGGGAATCAGAATCCCTGGGGCAGCTTGCTTTCACCTTCATTAAAGAGTGCCCACTAAGTGCTGGTTTAGACACTGTGCTGCACTCTTCCCATTAAAAGTGCTAGTTCCTAGCCTGGGAGTTGGTGATGTCAGTTGGCCTTAAATCTCCCCAAGGTAGAGAACATTCTGAGTGGAGCTGATTACAACGCTATCAGGAAGTCCACAGGAGTGGGCAGCCTATGACTGGTTTTTAGGTCTTATTTGTAACCTCGATACTGGATTTGAATGGCTTTCATTTCATTTTGTTTTCATGTCAAAAAATTGCATAAAGAGTAAATCTCCAAAAGAAAACAGGAATGAAAATATTTCATATCGGCTACCTACATATTTCCAGCAAAATTGGACAGAATTTAATAGAACAAAACAGTGACACTCTCCTTCCCTCTCTCTCAAAAACAAAACAAATGAAAATACAACAGAAGCGGATCTGTATTTTTCATAATTATAGTGGTCAGGGATTACAGTCAGGAAAAACAACATGCAAATATGTATAAATATGGAAATTAGGCTAAGCAATGAGAAAATCCAGTATTTGGGGGCTGAAATTTCTTTTTGTTCTCCTACATTCCTTTGAACAAATATTTTGTGGCTCCCAAGACTGATTTACCTTGGAGATTCCTGTCCTCTGAAAAATCTTTCCAAAACATTCCTCTGGTCTGCCCATTTGTTTCTCTTTTTAACTTTGGTTTTTCAATGCTCTTGGAATGAATTGAGGGGTATTTGTTTGCCACAGGAAAGCTTTGTTCAGAACTAAAAAAAAAGAAACACCATTTGTCCTTGGTTGAGTATTGATAAAAGTATAAGTAGTAAGCCAGTTTGTATAACTTCCTTTCAGGAGCTGTTTGGGGTGAGGAAAAAATACCTAGGAGCATTTCAGAGGGTAGACATAGGGTCCTTCTCAAATCCATGGGTCAGAAGCATCTAGAAACATCCACTGAGTGTTTTTCAGGAGCTTGGGAATACAAATGCAGACACGCACACACGTGCACATAAACACATGTCTGTGTATGCATACACATATACACATCGTTTCTATCCGATTAGCATTTTGCACACAATGTTCTGTGTGAGCTCATCAGGGTGCTGCTCTCAAAATGATTTCCCCCATAAAGAAAAACCTACCCAGTTTTTCACCTGTGTCCCAAGCACAGGACCTTCCATCCCCATGGAGTTGGGGTGCATCATCCTCCCAGTGTGGATGTGTTCTCCATCCTGGAAGCTCCCAGAACCCCATGCTATTGGGATTTTTATGGAGGCTTTATCATGTAGGCATGTTCAATTATTAACTCCATTTCTAGCCCTCCTCTACTCCCTGGAGAAGTGGGGGGGAGGGACTGAAAATTCCAAGCTTCTAATCATGGCATGGTCTTTCTGATGACCAGCCCCCACCCAGGAGCCATCCAGGGGTCTATTCGGGAGTCATGTCAATAGAACAAAAGATGCTCCTAGTCTCTTACCCACTTAGGAATTTACAAGGTTTTAGCAGTCCTATGTCAGAGGATTAAAGACCAAATGTTAAAATAAGAGATGCTCCTAGTAACCCTCAACAAAGTAGGTAAAGATGGAACATACTTCAACATCATAAAAGCCATATACAAAAGACCCACAGCTAATACCATCCTCAATGGGGAAAAACTGAGAGCTTTTCCTCTATGGTCAGGAACAAGACAGGGATGTTCACTCTCACCATTACTGTTTAACATAGTACTAGAAGTCTTAGCCACAGCAATCAGACAACAAAAAGAAATAAAAGGTTTCTAAATAGGCAAGGAAGAAGTCAAAATTTCACTATCTGCAGACAACAAGATACTCCACGTAGAAAATCCAAAAACGCCACCAAAAATTTGCGAGAATACATGAATTCAGCAAAGTCCCAGGATATGAAATCAATTTGCAGAAATTTGTTGCATTTCTATACACCAATAATGAAGCACCAGAAAAAGAAATCAAGGAATCGATTCCATTTACAATTGCACCAATAACAATAAGATACCTAGGAATAAACCTAAACAAAGAGGTAAAAGATATGTATGCTGAAAACTACAGAACACCTATGAAAGAAATTGAAGAGGACACAAAGAAATGGGAAAAAATTCCATACTCATGAATTGGAATAACAAACACTGTTAAAACGTCTATACTACCCAAAGCAATCTACACATTTAACGCAATCCCTATCAAAATACCACCAACATTTTTCACAGAGCTAGACCAAACAATCCTCAAATTTGTATGGAACCACAAAAGACCCCAAATAGTCAAAGCAATCCTGAAAAGGAAAAGCAAGGCAGGAGGCATCACAATTCCAGACTTCAAGCTATATTACAAAGCCGTAGTCATCAAGACAGTATGGCACTGGCACAAAAACAGCCACACAGATCAATGGAACAGAACAGAAAACCCAGAAGTAAAGCCATAACTATATGGTCAACTAATCTTCAACAAAGTAGGAAAGAATATCCAATGGAAAAAAAGACAGTCTCTTCAACAAATGGTATTGGAAAACTGGACAGCCACATGCAGAAGAATGAAACTGGACCACTTTTTCACACCATACACAAAAATAAATTCAAAATGGATGAAAGGCCTAAATGTCAGACAGGAATTACTAGATACATCACCAGAGGAAAGGGAAACAAAAGCAAAAATGAACTACTGGGGCTTCATCAAGATAAAAAGCTTTTGCACAGTGAAGGAAACAAACAAAAAAACTAAAAGGCAGCCTATGGAATGGGAGGAGATATTTGCAAATGACATATCTGATAAATGTTTAGTATCCAAAATCTATAAATATCTTATCAAAATCAACACCCCAAAAAACAAATAATCCAGTTAAGAAATGGGCAGAAGACATGAACAGACATTTTTCCAAAGACATCCAGATGACTAATAGACACATGAAAAGATGCTCATCACTCATCATCAGGGAAATGCAAATCAAAACCACAATGAGATATCATCTCACACCTGTCAGAATGGCTAAAATTAACAACACAGGAAACAAGAGATGTTGGAGAGGATGCAGAGAAAGGGTAACCCTCTTACACTGCTGGTGGGAATGCAAACTGGAACAGCCACTATGGAAGACAGTATGAAGCTTCCTCAAAAAGTTAAAAATAGAACTACCCTACAATTCAGCAATTGCGCTACTGGATATCTACCCAAAGGACACAAAAATACAGATTTGAAGGGGTACATGAACCACGATGTTTATAGCAGCATTACCAACAATAGCCAAACTGTGGAGAGAGCCCAAATGTCCATTGGCTGATGAATGGATAAAGAAGATGTGTTATATATACACAATGGAACATGACTCAGCCATCAAAAATAATGAAATCTTGCCATTTGCAATGACATGGATGGAGCTAAACTGTATTATGCTAAGCAAAATAAGTCAGTCAGAGAAAGACAAATACTATATGGTTTCACTCATAGTGGAATTTAGGAAACAAAACAGATGAACATGTGGGAAGGGAAAAAAAAGAGAGAGAGAGAAGAGAGGGGAGGCAAACCATAAGAGATTTAAAAACAGAGAACAAACTGAGGGTTGACGGAGGGAGGTGGGTGGAGGACGGACTAAATGAGTGATGGGTATTAAGGAGGGCACTTGTTATGATGAGCACTGGTATTGTATGTAAGTGATAAATCACTAAATTCTACTCCAAAAACCGATATTACACTCTATGTTAACTAACTAGAATTTAAATAAAAATTTGGAAGAAAAAAGAGAGATTCCCCTAGTTTTCTTATCACTTAGGAAATTACAAGGGTTTTAGAAGCAGTGTGCCAGGAATCAGGGGCAGAGACCAATATATATATTTTCTTTTATTTCACACTCCATCACTGGGCAGCCAGGAAAACACCCAACTGGATAAAGAACACATAGATAGTGATAATTTTGTACTAACTGAGCAAAAGAGACAAAAAATAGTAAGGGACTTTAGGAGAGGTGGAGGGGCAGGGGGCAATTTTCATAAAAGAATCTCTGAACTGTAGAACTAGTGATTATCTAGTCAGTGTTTGAAAATATGGGCTGCAATGCAACAGTGAGTCATGATATCAATACAGTGGGTTAGAGCAGCTTAAAAAATAAAATAGATTACAAAAGAGAATAGCAGAACGCATTCATGGTAAGAGTAAATATTGTTTCATGGAAATTTTATTTCAGTCTGTATCTGTATAAATAGATATATTGGGGTGCAATGCGTCACAATGGAAAATACATTTCTTAATGTGGTATCATGGCCAATACTGATTAAAGCCCTCATCCAATGCCCTCATTTCATGTTTTTATTTTTAAGGTTAATTTTTCATTACATAAGTAATATTTGAATAAATTTTCCTTTTTAAATTTAGGCTTTTGGAGATTAAGCTATAGTTAATTCCCTTGGATCAGCACTCCCTATCCTCAAAAGTAATTCCTATCAGGGATTACTATCGGGGTGCCTGGCTGGCTCAGTTGGTACAGCACGCAACTTTTGATCTGAGGGTCATGAGTTTGAGGCCCCACATTGGGTATAGAGATTACTAAAACTAGAATCTTGTTTTTAAAAAAAGTAATTTCTATTAACAGTTTGGTGGGTATCTTTCCAGACTGTTTCCCATTATTTTATTTATATATACATGTACCTATAGAAACACATAGTATTATGTAAAATGTTTATGTATATTTTTAGTTAAATCAATCAACCTCCAAACAGAAAACAAATGGCACACTAATTTAAGCGTGAGTAGTCAATTAAGACTACTCAGAAAAGAGCTAACAAAGAGCCTATTTATAAAGGTGTAGGTATGTATGTGATGAAGTTGTAGAAGCCGGCAGGGATTAGAGCACGAAGGGTCTTGCAGGCTGGGTTAAGGAGTCTGGATTGTGCCTTCAGGGCAATGGGATTCCATTCAAGAGCTTTAAGTGGGGCTGTGGCCAAATCTGATTTAAGGTTTTTAAAAGTTGACTGGGAATACAGAGCTGGGTGACTCAGTGGCTCAGTCTGTTAAGTATCTGACTCTTGATCTCAGCTCAGGTCTTGATCTCAGGGCTGTGAATTCAAGCCCCACATTGGGCACCACCCTGGGAGTGGAGCCTACTTAAAAAAAAAAACAATTAAAAATTTTAATTTTAATTTTAAAAAGCTGACTCTGGCTCTTTTGTAAAGACTGGGTTGGAAGGGAACAAAAGTGAAAGCAGATCAAGCTAGAGGCTGATGCAGTCATTCAGGCAAGAGAGGAGGGGGCTTAGGCCAGACTGGGGCGGCAAGCTGTGGAGGAGGAGACCACTTCTGGATCTACTCTGGAGACAGAATTCAGGGCACTGGGAAATGAACTGGATAAATGACATGGTAGGCAGAGGGAAGTGAAAAAGTGAAGTTGTCTCAGAGAGATGAGAAAGATAATGCAGGCATCAAGGCCAAAAGCAGCAAGCCAGGAGGACCAGCAGGTCTGGGAGAGAAATGGTTGTAGCAGGGCCTCCAATGGAGCTCCCTTCAGAACCTTTAAATGTGAGCATTGGAGTGATAATAGAAAGATCTTCCTGATGACAGCATCTGGGCCATTTCTAACAACTCTGCACTTCACACCCAACCAGCTCAGAAGCTTGCACCGTCTAGAGGGATAGCCTGAGTAGGCACTGCAGTTAAGGAGCAGAGAATGGGAATCTGATAGTGAAACACTGAGTTTGAAAGTACATTTTAAGTGATGCATGAAGTACCCATCATTTGAAATACCAGCCATATTCGAACTTACCTGTGGACAATATTAGAATTAGAATGTGAGAACCAGAAGTACACCAGGTTAGGGTCCCTGGGAATCAGACTCTGAGACAGAAATTAGCACGCAGGAGGTTTATCAGGAAGTGCTGTGACAATGGGCACCAGTGGAAGGAGGAGAACAAAGCTGGATAGAACAGAGGGCAATGCTGAGCTGTGATGTTTCAATGGAGGCCTCAGCTGACCCTACCAGGAGATCTAAAACTAAACCTTCAGAATTGTCCCAAGTTGGGGTGCAGGAGGACAAGAGAGACGGTTCTTTATACCTCCATGTCAATCAGTCATTGGAAGTGGGCTGCCCTGGAAATGAAGCAGGACCTGGAGGGAGGTGGCTCTTCAGCTGAGGCAGTCTTCCTATCTCCCCATAGGGACTGATAGCTCAGGGACGTTTGTAGGCAACACCCTCAGAAGCTAGAAGAAAAGGCCCTTTATTCCTGAAAGAGGATTTGAGCAGCACATCACACCATCCTGGGAAGGGAATTTAGACATCTCTTACTCTAAGCGCTTATTTTATAGTTAGAATCTGAGGTTCTGGGAGGTTGTTTACACACAGGGTCCTGGTCTCTTGACTCCTGCAGTATCATGATTTCTATTATGTCATGCTATTCTGGCTTTAAAAATATTAGAGGTGTATTTGAAATGGTTTACCCAGGTGGTGATTGTTGGTTGGGGAACTTTTTTTTTTTTTAAGTTTTATTTATTTAAGTAATCTCTACACCCCACGTGGGGCTTGAACTCAGGACCCCAAGATCAAGAGTCACATGCTCTTGGGCTGCCTGGGTGGCTCAGTTGGTTAAACATCTGCCTTCAGCTCAGGTCATGATCCTAGGGTCCTGGGATGGAGCCCCGTGTCGGGCTCCCTGCTCAGTGGGGAGCCTGCTTCTCCCTCTCCCTCTCCCTGCCGCTCCCCCTGCTTGTGCACTCTCTCTCTGTCAAATAAATAAATAAAATCTTGAAAGAAAGAAAGAAAGAAAGAAAGAAAGAAAGAAAGAAAGAAAGAAAGAAAGAAAGAAAGAAAGAAAGAAAGAAAGAAAGGCAGGAAGGAAGGGAGGAAGAAAGAAGTCGCATGCTCTTCTGACTGAGCCAGCCAGGCACCCCAGTTGGGGGAATCTTTAAAAAAAAACAACAACAACTTGGTTTTCTTTTGAGAGTTTAGAAAAACAGGATTTGTTTGTGGGTTGAATAAATTAGAGCAGCTTACTCCAATTACTTGGTTATTAGTTTGGTTTAAGATCTTGGTTGATATTGAGGTCAGCTTAAGAACCTAAGAAACCCTTTTGTCCCTCCCCCAGCAACACGTACTGCCTTCTGAGGCACATTTACAGCCCTGCAGGGATACTGGGTTCCCAAATGTAAAGTGAGAGGTATCAGGAATTGATTCTCCCAAAATTCTGGCTTAAGAAACAACGCAAATTGGGAGCCTACTATAGGGCACAGCTGCTCTGTGGTACTTTTCACTCAGAAAAAGTTCGACTGAGAGTTGCTGTCATTCATTAACTTTACCATGGATCCTGCATGAAGGATGTGGAGAGAGAAGTTCAGTGAGTCCAATTCTCCTGCCATGTAATGAGGGCCATCCCCTCAAAAGATCAGAATCTGTAGGAAATTATAGTAATTAACCTTTGCTTACTAAATAGACACCAATTAACAATATCAGCATGGTGGTATGGAAAATGGATCTATAACCTTGGACAAGTCATTGAATTTTATAGACTTACTGCTAAATGCAAGGGGTGAACTAAATGATCCATTTCTGCTTAATGTGCCCTGCTTTATCTGAAACCAAAACTTACTCATGCATCGTCCAGAGAAATCCAAGTTCCTCCATTACCATTGATAATATATGGTAAAATCTGGCCTGAAATGATGGAGCATGTTCTCTGACCTGGTTCTTTACAAATATTCTATTTCTATTGAATCTTCTGTTTTATCCAGTGTTCTTAGTTGCAAACAAAAGAACCCACTCTAGCTTGCTTTAGTAGAAAGGCAGTTCATAAAACTCCTGGGAAGACAAGAGATCAAAACCAGAGGCTGTGCTAACATTCACAATGCCCAATCATACCTGGGGGACTGCTCCAGCAAAGAGCCAAGTGCCGCCCTTCCTGGCCACAGACAGGAAGCTCATACTCATGCTGATGCTGCTGAGACTGGAGACCAGAGTACTGACATTTCTGCTCCAGCCATGTCTGATACCTCAGACAACACCCATACCAGAAGGTAGCTTCTGCATGCATGTTCGTACCCTCACTACAAGGGAGGCTGGGAAAGTGAAGTCTGGATTCTCCTTCATAACATTTATTCACACACAAAAGTGTTCCAAAGATGCTGGGTGGCCACAAGCATGACAAATATAATTGTCCACATTTTGCAGATAGAAAAAGTGAGGCTTCAACTCAGAAATCCCCTAACTTTAGCCTCTTCTACTGGTAGTAACTTCAGGAGATTTAAACCCAGGTCTCTTGGAATGCAAGCTCTTTCAGCACTCTGCTATCCTGGGTGCTTTATGGTGCCTAAGCTTTCCTATTTAGGAGCAAAAGAAAAAATAAAGCCTCTAATTTGCCAAATAAAAGTTTATTTCTTCACTTTTTCTTTTACCATCATTCCTCTCCCCTCCCTTCTTCACCAAATGGAAAGACATGTGTTCCTATATTCTATTTGGGCAATCAGTATCATTCTGGACTCTTCGTTGCAAACAATGGAAAACAACAATGGTCAGTTTAAGCGGAAAAGGAATTGGTTGCAAGTGTTTTAAGCCCCTCCAGAATTACACATGCCTAGGGAACCACTCATAAGATGTGCAGGTGATTGAAGCCACAGCCAAGACCACACCACAGGACTAGCCTCACTAGAGAGCTGCTGCCTCCCAGCTGGACACTGGACACTGCCACCAGCACCACTGCCAATGGACCCAGCACGTGACCACTGCTGGAATCACTGGCAGAATAAATTCACCAATCCTGTCTTTTTGCATCACTTCCTCTTGATTAAAAACCAAGCATTGCTGGTCAAGCTTGGGGCAAGGAGAGCAAGCACTGGGGCTTTGGGGCTTTATGAGAGGGTATCTGGGACCTGCCTCCACCAATACTCTCGTAGGAAATTTCCCAAGCTGGAAAGGAGGTTCAGATGCTGCCAAGGTCAGCAAAGGATGGGAACTGAGGCAAATAAATTCTGATGTCCTGATGTCAAGAGACTCAGCTATGCCTAGGTATGGACATCTGTCTCAGGATGTACAAGTCATTGTTAACTGACCTTTTCCCCAGCCATGAGAAATGGAAACTTAGATGTGAGGTCTTATGTATGCAGACCAGACATGAATGGGCTGCCACACTTGAAGGTGAAAAGTGGTCAACTTTCTCCATGCATGAGACGGAGAAGGTCTTGTCCAAGGACTAGAAGGATGGAGAAGAAAGCTGTGGCAGGGCCTGCGTACCACTCAAAATCAAGTCAAGAGGTGGGCGCCTGGGTGGCTCAGTCATTTAAGCGACTGCCTTCGGCTCAGGTCATGGTCCTGGAGTCCCTGGATCGAGTCCCGCATCGGGCTCCCTGCTTGGCAGGGAGTCTGCTTCTCCCTCTGACCCTCCCCCCTCTCATGTGCTCTCTCTCTCTCTCTCAAATAAATAAATAAAATCTTAAAAAAAAAATCAAGTCAAGAGGAAGAGGAGGAAGGTGAAGGACTCCACCAAGCAGAGCTCAAGGCCTTTGATCACCACATGCCCATTCAGCCATCACGTAGGGCCCAAGGGCAATCCTGAGGCCCTGAAGCACCACCAAAGGTGATGTGCCCTCAAAGCAGGGAAATACCAGGAGATAGTCTCGTCCCTAATTAGCCATACATCATTAATAACTAATACTTAGAATAACTAGCACTTAACACGTGTCAGAAACTCCACTGAGTGCATTACAGGGATTATCCCATTTCATGCTTACAAGATCCCTTTAAGGTAAGGGATTACTATTATTATACCACAGTAAGTGGTAGAATGGGGATTTGATCCCCATTGATCACTATGATTTCAAGGACCTGGATCAGACCTTTCCCTTTTCTTTAGGGATCACAAATTCAAAGTCCACTTTAGAGGACTCCTTGCACTGAGTATTAAATGCAGTGTACACAGGCAGGCATGAGCCTGGTGGAAGCTAACAACTCAGCACCAAATTTCATACATGCTACTAGACTGATTCACTTCATTGCCCGCATCCTCCTGCAGTTGTTGACATCAGTGTGATGTGACATCATCACTGCTCCGTTAGACAAATCATTTACTGTCACTAACCATCTGTTGCTTTTCTATAAAACAAGAGGGTTGGACTAGATGGTCTATCTCAGAGGCCCTTTCCAAATCTAAAATGTTATGGATCTGGAGTTTTCCAGACACTGGGCCATGCTCTTGGGTCCTATAGCCAGCAGTTGAGATCAGCAAGATGAACAGCCATCCTCAGTATACTGCCCCAAAAGGCCATGACCATGACCTTGTTCTCTCTGTGTCCAGCCACTGACACTCACAGAGCACACCCCTTCAATTCCAGGCCAACATTATGGCATAAGGATGAAAAGCTGAGTCCCGTTAAATGAACAGACTTCTACTTCTCTGAAGATTAAGTAAAAGCCCCTAAAAATGTTAGGGGAGGACCATGTTCCAAAGCATACACGGAAGAATAAATCTAAGTAAGCCTAGGTCACACCTCTTGCTGATGTCAGTTTTCTGCCCTAGGGAGAAGCAAAGATGCTGAAAGATGGGAAGGTCTTCAGAGTGGTCCAAGAGAACTGCTGGGATCCAGAAGTCCGTATTAGAGAAATGGACCAAACAGGTACTTAGGACGAGAAATGCTACCAATGTCTGTATCTGATATAAAAGCAACATCTGCCTCTAAAAGTCTGTTGACCACTTTATGTGATTAACGTGATGGCAACTTCTGATTGCCTTTTCTCCACAGGACAGGCTATTTCAGCTTCGCTTCTACTACAATGCTTTTAAGAATATGGATTTAAACTTTTTAAAATTACGTATACCTTGTTTTAAAGTAGCATGCTACATCATCAGAAAAATAAAAGTAGTATTTTATTATTTTAAACTTTTAAGTTCAAATGTAGAGTACTTACTGTGAAGTCAACTAAAACCGTAAAAACAAGAATTCACAATTAAGGATGCCAACTGCTTGCTTAATCAGATTCAGGATCCATATTCTTTCTATAGTTTGTCTCAATGCACAGTACAGAATGTCCCCACTGACATACAAGGAGTGGAAATGGGAGTAGTTAAAAAGAAAGTTAATCATATAATAATCTCAGGATACTCTACAATGTAACCAGTCCAGAAATTTGAAAAGTGAAAATTGGGAAATTCTTGTTTCAAAGCTGAATCACTAACAATTTCTAAGAACTGCTTGATTTTCCTTATCTTACATCTAAAAAGCAAACAAGTCTCCCCAATTTAAAAGAATTTCAAAGACTATCTAAAATATGGTATGATGGCCACATCGTGCTTTCACTTATTACTACCTGGTCGACTGTGCGACCTGAGGAGTATTTGCTCCAAGAAGATGCACTGAGCCTTCTAGACACATGTGAGCCATGACTATGGACCATGATGGGGAACTCACCACTACAACACTGTCAGGCCTAAATTTTGACATGGGTTGTCTAGATTCAAACAAGAAAACAAACAATGCATATACACAAATGAAAGAGCAGCTTGGAATTATCACCTTCTTAATCGAAGACAAATGTATAAGAACTTCAAATACATATAGAGATAGCAGAAGCCATTTTATTCCAAAGTCTGCACAAAATGAGTTAATCTGCCAGCCCTAAATAAGGAGGTAGTCTCTGGCATAGTAGAACTTGGTCTAGGATACTTCTGGCCAGGTACTTCTTCATAGGTTTCTTTAACAATTATAAGTATATTTAAATAGCATTCAAATTGAATTTTACAGAAAGTCTAAAGCACCTCTGTAGACCACACCAGAGAACACAGAGTATATGCCCCTGTTCTACAAGTATATGGGAGTGGGAGGAGAGTGAGAGAGAAAAAGCATCCCAGGCCTAGAGCAAAGAGCAAGGTTTTGATCTAAATGTGAAGTTTAGAGTGAAGATGGTGGAGGCATAGGGGACCCTAATTTCGTCTGGTCCCCAGAATTCAGCTAGATAGTAATCAAATCATTCTGAACACCTGCAAAATTAGCCAGAGATCTGAGAAAAGAATTGCTGCAATTCTACAAATAGAAAAGCAACCACTTCTTGCAAGGTAGTAGGTGCAGAGATGTGAATCCAAGGCAATATATGGGAAGATAAACCTTTGGGGGAAGAAGCCTCCTTAAGCTGGGTACCAGAGGTGTTATAATCAGCAGAATGCAAAATCAGAACTTTTAGAAGTCTGCCTGAAAGGCGATCAGGTGGCAAAGTGGGGCAGAATCCTAGGTGGGACAGCGTGGTCTCAGGAGCCCCGGGGTCACAAAAAGAACAGGGATGCCTGAGTGCAGCTGAGTTCCCAATCGTCAGAGCAGGGAAGCCAGCTGCAAACAGAGAGCTCAGGAGTGGGCTTTCTGCTCCGTGTTGCCATAAACCCCAAATGCCAGCACAGTCGGGCAACTGCTCTCGGAGCAGCGACCCAGCAAGCAGCAGAACCCCGGTGAAACCCGTTACTCCCCCAGGAGAAACAGCATGGGTCCCTGCCTTAGGAGGCCATAAAGTTTGGAGACTCAAAATTGGGTCATGCCTGAGATAAAAACGCTCAGTCGTGGGCTGGGTGAACACAGAGAGCAGGTAGAAACCAGGGAGACATTCCCTCCCGCCCGCACGGCTGTTGGTGCTCTGTCACCGCCCACTGTGACCATGGCCCCAGACCGTGGCCTGTAAATTGGCGACCAGAGTTCCTGAGGGGGCCCTGGTCCTGATGGTGGTGGCAGCGGCCAACCCCCCTCCCGCAATGCCCGCAGGTGGCAGGAGCTGGAGGGTCCACTGCCCATCGGGATTTCTACTGGCTGCGCTACTTTCTGGCCGGAATGTGTGCCAAAACAACAGTTGCTCCTTTGGATCAAGTAAAAGTTTTATTACAAGCTCACAATCACCATTACAAACATTGAGGAGTATTTGCTGCATTGGGTGCTGTTCCCCAAAAGAAGGGATACCTTGGATTATATGAAGGTATATATAATGATGATCCGAACCTCTCCCTATCGTGCAATCCAGTTTTTGGCACTTGAGCATTATAAAACGTTAACTACTACAAAGCTGGGGGTTTCCAGTCATGTGCACAGGTTAATGGCTGGATCCATGGCAGCTGTGACAGCAGTTATCTGTCCTTACCCTCTTGACATGGTGCGAGTATGCCTAGCACTCCAGGTGAAAGGGGAACACACTTAGACAGGAATTATTCATGCATTTAAGACAATTTATGCAAAGGAAGGTGGTTTCCTTGGATTTTACAGAGGTCTAATGCCCACTATATTAGGAATGGCTCCCTAAGCAGGTATTTCATTTTTTACTCTTGGTACCTTAAAGAGTATTGGGCTTTCCCATGCTCCCACCCTTCTTGACAGACCTTCATCAGACAATCCTAACATCTTAGTTTTGAAAACCCACATAAACTTATTTTGTGGCAGTGTTGCTGGAGCCATAGCACAGACAATATCCTACCCATTTGATGTAACTCATCGGCAAATGCAATTAGGAACAGTTCTTCCACAATCTGAAAAATGCCTTGCCATGTGGGAGACTATGAAGTACATCTACGGACACCATGGAATTCAAAGAGGATTATATCGTGGTTTATCTCTTAATTACATTTGCTGTGTTCCCTCTCAAGCAGTGGCTTGTACAACATATGAACTTATGAAGCAGTCTTTTCACCTCAACTAAAGAAAATCATGATTTCTTTTCCTTAATAAAATCTCAGAGGGAGAAAGGAAGGAAGGAAGGAAGGAAGGAAGGAAGGAAGGAAGGAAGGAAGGAAGGAAGGAAGGAAAGAAAGAAGAAAGGGAAGGGAAGGGAAGGAAAGGAAAAAGAAATGAAACCAGGGAGACAAGAGTGATTCACTGCTTTTCTGTGAGGGCTCACTGAAGAGTAGGGGGGCACAAACTTTCAGCTCTGGAACTAGAGATCGGGGTATTGCCATTTTCATGCCCCCATCATGCTGAAAGCCTTCAGGGAGCAAAACAGCACTACATAGTGCAGTCTGGAGCTGCTTACACTGAGCCCGGCCCCCTGGCAAGGGGGGTGCAATTCTGCTCAGGCAAAGACACCTGAGAATGAGCACAACAGGCTCCTCCCCCAGAAGACCAGAACAAACAACCAGCTAATACCAAGTTTACCAATTACAGAGAACTGCAAAACTTCAGCTCTTGGGGAAAACAGTATATAGCTTTTTTGTTTTTTTTCTTATTATTCTTCAGTCTTTCAGTTGTATATTTTTTTCTTTTCAGCTTGTTTCTTATTTTATCAATTCTTTTTTTAAGTCTTTTTTGATTTTTACTTTTACATTTATGTTTTATATATATATTTCATTTTTGGTTTCCTTTTATTGTATTCAATTTTATTTTTGTATATATGTAAGTTTTTCTTTCTTTCCTATTTTGGGACCTAGTTTCTTCTAAAAAACAGACCAAAATACACTCAGGATCTAGTTTATTGTTGTGTTCTCTTCTACGTCTTGTTTGATTTCTCTCTCTCTCTCCCTCTTTTTTTGTTTGTTTGTTTGTTTTCTGTTATCTTCTGATTTGTTTAATGTGTATTTTTCTGGTGTTGTTGCTATTTTTGTATTTTCTCTCCCTTTCATCTATTCTTTTCTGGACATAATGATGAGATGGAAAAACTCATCCCAAAAGAAAGAACAGGAGGCAGTGCTCCCTGCCAGGGATTTAATCAATATGGATATAAGTAAGATGTCAGAACTACAATTCAAAACAATAATTATAAAGGCACTAGCTGGGCTTGAAAAAAGCACAGAAGACACTAGAGAATCTCTTACTGGAGAAATAAAAGAACTAAAATCTAATCAGGCTGATATCAAAAGGCTATCGTTGAGATGCAATAAAAAAAATGGAGGCTCTAACTGCTAGGATTAATGAGGCAGAAGAGTCAGTGATATAGAACACAAAATGATGGAGAATAAAAAAGCTGAGAAAAAGAGAGATAAACAATTACTGGATCACAAAGGGAGGATGTGAAAGATCAGTGATACCATAAAGCAAAACAATATTAGAATAATCGGGGTCCCAGAGGAAGAGGAAAGAGAGGGGTCAGAAGGTTTATTTGAACAAATTATAGTTGAGAACTTCCCTAATCTGGGGAAGGAAACAGGCATTCAAGTCCAGGAGGCACAGAGAACTCCCCTCAAAATCAATAAAAATAGGTCAACCCCTCAACACATAATAGTGAAGCCTGCAAATTTCAGAGCTAAAGAGAAAACCCTGAAAGTAGCTTGGGACAAGAGGTCCTTAACCTACAAGGGTAGAAACATAAGGTTGGAAGCAGACCTGTCCACAGAGAGCTGGCAGGCCAGAAAGGACTAGCATGATATACTCAAGGTACTAAATGAAAAAATATGCAGCCAAGAATACTTATCCAGCAAGGCTCTCATTCAGAATAGAAGGAGAGATAAAGAGCTTCCTGGACAAACAGAAACTAAAAGAATTTGTGATCACTAAACCAGCACTGCAAGAAATATTAAAGGGGCTCCTTTGAGTGAAGAGACAGCCCAAAAGTAACAAAGACCAGAAAGGAACAGAGACAATATACAGAAACAGGGACTTTACAGGTAATACAACGGTACTAAATTCATATCTTTCAATAATTACTCTTAATGTAAATGGACTAAATGCTCCCATCAAAAGACACACGGCATCAGATTGGATTAAAAAACAAGAACCATTGATATGTTGTCTACAAGAGACTCATTTTAGACCCAAAGACACCTCCAGATTGAAAGTGAGGAGGTGGAGAACAATTTATCATGCTAATGGACATCAAAAGAAAGCTTGGGTAATTTACATTAGACAAACTAGACTTTAAACCAAAGACTGTAATAGGAGATGGAGAAGGGCACTATATCAGAATAAAAGGGTCTAACCAACAAGAAGATCTAACAATTTTAAGTACTTATTCCCCTAACTTGGGAGCAGCCAATTATATAAACCAACTAATAACCAAAATAAAGAAATATATTGATAATAATATATTAATGGTAGGAGACTTCAATACTCCTCTCACAGCAATGGACAGATCATCTATGCAGAATATCAACAAGTAAACAAGGGCTTTGAATGACACACTGGACCAGATGGGCTTCACAGATATATTCAGAGAATTTCATCCTAAAGCAGCAGAATACACATTCTTCTTGAGTGCACATGGAACATTCTCCAGAATACATCACATACTGGGTCACTAATCAGGTCTCAAACAGTACCAAAAGATTGGGATTATTCCCTGCATATTATCAGGCCACAATGCTTTAAAATTTGAACTCAATCAAGAGAAAATTTGGAAGGAATACAAATACATGGAGGTTAAAGAGCATCCTACTAAAGAATGAATGGGTCAACTGGGAAATTAAAAAAGAATTTTAAAAATTCATGGAAACAAATGAAAATGAAAACACAACTGTTCAGGACCTTTGGGATGCAGCAAAGGCTGTATATAGCAATACAGGCCTTTCTCAAGACACAAGAAAGTTCTCAAATACACAACCTAACCTTACACCAAAAGGAGCTGGAGAAAGAAGAGCAAACAAAGCCTAAACCCAGGAGGAGAAGAGAAATAATAAAGATTAGAGCAGAAATCAATGAAATAGAAATCAAAAGAACAGTAGAATAGATCAATGAAACTAGGAGCTGGTTCTTTGAATTAACAAGATCAATAAACCCCTAGCCAGACTCATCAAAAAGAAAAGAGAAAGGACCCAAATAAATAAAATCATAAATGAAAGAGGTGATCACAACCAACAATGAAGAAATACAATTATAAGAGCATATTATGAGCAACTATATGCCAACCAATTAGGCAATCTGGAAGAAATGGATGCATTCCTAGAAACATATAAAGTATCAAAACAAAAACAGGAAGAAACAGAAAACCTGACCAGAGCCATAACTAGCAAAGAAATTGAAGCAGTAATCAAAGATCTCCCAACAAACACTACTCCAGGGTTGGATGGCCTCCCAGTGGAATTCTACCAAACATTTAAAAAAGAATTAATACCTATTCTTCTGAAGCTGTTTAAAAAAAAATAGAAATGGAAGGAAAAACTTCCAAATTCATTCTTTGAGGCCAGCATTACCTTGATCCCAAAACCAGACAAAGATCCTGCCAAAAAGGAGAATCACAGACCAATATCCCTGATGAACATGGATGCAAAAATTCTCACCAAGATACTAGTTAATAGGATCCAACAGTACTTTAAAGGATTATTCACCACGACCATGTGGGATTTATTCTTGGGCTGCAAGGGTGGTTCAACATCCACAAATCAATCAACATGATACACTACATTAAAAAAAGAAAGGACAAGAACCATATGATCCTCTCAATAGATGCAGAAAAAGTATTTGACAAAATACAGCATCCTTTCTTGATAAAAAAAAAAAAAAAACTCCCTGCAGTGTAGGGATAGAGAAAACATACCTCAATATCATAAAAGCCATATACAAAAAACCCACAGAGAAAATCAATCTCAATGGGGAAAAACTGAGAGCCCTAAGGTCAGGAACATGACAGAGGTGTCCACTCTCACCACTGTTTCAATATAGTACTAGAAGTCCTAGTCTCCACAATCAGACAACAGAAAGAAATAAAATGCACCCAAACTGGCAAAGAAAAGTCAAGCTTTCACTCTTCACAAAGATGACATGATACTCTATGTTGAAAACCCAAAAGACTCCACCAAAAACTTGCTAGTACTCATACAGGAATTCAGCAATGTGGCAGGATATAAAATCAATGCACAGAAGTCACCTACATGTCTATCCACTAACAATGAGACAGAAGAAAGAGAAATTAAGGAATCCATCCCATTTACAATTGCACCAAAAACCATAAGATACCTAGGAATAAACCTAACCAAAGAGGCAAAGGATCTGTACTCAGAAAACTATAGAACACTTATGAACGAAATTGAGGAAGAGACAATGAAGTAGAAAAACATTCCATGCTCATGGATTGGAAGAACAAATATTGTTAAAATGTCATGATACCCAAAGCAATCTACACATTCAGTGCAATCCCTATCAAAATACCATCAACATTTTTCAGAGCTGGAACAAATAATCCTAAAATTTGTAAGGAACCCGAAAAGACCCCGAATAGCCAGAGGAATGTTGAAAAAGAAAAGCAAAGCTGGTGGCATCACAATTCCAGACTTCAAGCTCTATTACAAAGTGTAATCATCAAGACAGTATGGTACTGTCACAAAAAACAGACACAGATCAATGTAATAGAGAACAGAATAGAGAACCCAGAAATGGCCCCTCAACTCTATGGTTAACTAATCTTCAACAAAGCAGGAAAGAGGGCACCTGGGTGGCTCAGTTGGTTAAGCGACTGCCTTCAGCTCAGGTCATGATCCTGGAGTCCCAGGATCGAGTCCCACATCGGGCTCCCTGCTCAGCAGGGAGTCTGCTTCTCCCTCTGACCCTCCCCCCTCTCATGCTCTCTATCTCATTCTATCTGTGAAATAAATAAAATCTTAAAAAAAAAAGCAGGAAAGAATGTCCAATGGAAAAAAGACAGACTCTTCAACAAATGGCGTGGGGAAAATTGGACAGCCTCATGCAGAAGAGTGAAACTGGACCATTTTTTTACACCATACACAAAAATAAACTCAAAATGGATGAAAGACCTAAATGTGAAATAGGAATCCATCAAAATCCTAGAGGAGAACACAGGCAGCAACCTCTGTGACCTTGGCCACAGCAACTTCATGCTAGACAGGTCTTCAAAGGCAAGGGAAACAAAAGCAGAAATGAATTATTGGGATTTCATCAAGATAAAAGGCCTTTGCACAGCAAAGGAAACAGACAACAAAACCAAAAGACAACCGACAGAATGGGAGAAGATATTTGCAAATGACATATCAGATAAAGGGCTAGTATCCAAGATCTATAAATAACTTATCAAACTCAACACCCAAAAAAACAAAAAATCAGTCAAGAGATGGGCAGAAGTCAGGGTGCCTGGGTGGCTCAGTCTGTTAGGCATCTGCCTTCAGGTCAGGTCATTATCATCAGGGTCCTGGGATTGAGCCCTGCATCAGGCTCCCTACTCAGCTGGGAGTCTGCTTCTCCCTCTCCCTCTGCCCCTCCCCCCACTTGTGCTCTCTCTCACCCTCTCTCGAATAGATAAATAAAATCTTTAAAAAAAGAAATGGGCAGGGAGCCTGGGTGGCTCAGTTGGTTGGGCGGCTGCCTTCGGCTCAGGTCATGATCCTGGAGTCCCGGGATCGAGTCCCACATCAGGCTCCCTGCTCAGCAGGGACTCTGCTTCTCCCTCTGACCCTCTTCCCTCTCATGCTCTCTATCTCTCATTCTCTCTCTCTCAAATAAATAAATAAAATATTAAAAAAAAAGAAAAGAAATGGGCAGAAGACATGAACAGACATTTCTCCAAAGAAGACATATAAATGGCCAACAGACACATGAAAAAGTGCTCAACATCACTCGGCGTCAGGGAAATACAAATCGAAACCACAAAGACATATCACCCCACACCAGTCAGAATGGCTAAAGTTAACAAATCAGGAAATGACAGATGTTGGTGAGGATGTGGAGAAAGGGGAACCCTCCTACACTGCTGGTGGGAATGCAAGCTGGTGCAGCCACTCTGGAAAACAGTATGGAGGTTCCTCAAAAAGTTGAAAATGGAGCTACCTTATGACCTAGCAATTGCACTACTAGGTATTTGTCCAAAGGATATAAACATAATGATTTTAAGAGGCACCTGCACCCCAATGTTTATAGCAGCAATGTCCACAACAGCCAAAATATGGAAAGAACCCAGCTGTCCATCCACTGATGAATCGATAAAGAAGATGTGGTATATATATATACAATGGAATATTACTCAGCCATCAAAAAAATGAAATCTTACCATTTGCAGCAACATGGATGGAACTAAAGGCTATTATGTTAACTGAAATAAGTCAATCGGAGAAAAACAATGATCATCTGAGCTCACTCATATGTGGAATTTAAGTAACAAAACAGAGGATCAGGGAAGGGAGGGAAAAATTAAATAAGATGAAATCAGAGAGGGAGACAAATTTAAGAGACTCTTATCTATAGGAAACAAACTGAGGGTTGCTAGAGGAGAGGTGGGTGGGGGATGGGGTAACTGGGTGATGGGCATTAAGGAGGGCACTTGATATAATGAGCACTGGGTGTTATATGCAACTGATGAATCACTAAACTACCTCTGAAACTAATAATACACTATATGTTAATTAATTGAATTTAAATGAAATAAAATTAAAATTTAAAAGAAAGAAATGTGAAGCTCAAGCAAGGACCCATTGTTTCAAGGAGAAAACTAGTAGAAATGAGACACAGATGGCTGTTGTCAGAACCAATGCTTATACCTGCAGTTTAGATGAAGGGTGTCTCCTTTGGATTTTGTTTTGTGTTTTATTCCACGGCTATCCTTGAGAGAACTGTCATGACTAACCCTGGCTGAGCACTTTTGTGCCAGGCACTGTTCTCAGCACCTACCATGTATTCACTCACTTAATCCCCATAACAACCCTAGGAGATAGTATCTATTATTATGCCCTTTTTATAGATGAAGAAAGTGAGGTACAGAGGTTAAGCAATTTGCCCAAGATCACACAGCTTACAGAGGGCAGAAACAGGATTCCAATCCAGGCAGTCTGACCCCCCAGGGGCGTAACAACTAACTATATCCTACCACCTATGTGGAGGTAAGAAAATAAAATGATGAAATGCCCAGCACAGAAGATTCCAGCAATCCATGCCATCTTCATGGGGAGGAAAATGTAACCAGCAGACCCTGGGTCATTTCACCACAAGATCCAACACAGAGCTGAGAAAGACCAAAGTAGTAAGATAACGAGATGATGTATCTGTGTCTCCCAAGTCCTCAACTAGGTTGAGTTCCTCTTGAAGCTGGTTCTGGGGTTGACCCAGGAAGGTCAGAATCGGTGAGGGATCCAGGCCTGATAAGGGCTGGAGTGGGAGCTCAGTCTTCTCTGCATGGAGGAGGCTAAGAGGTCCCAGTGGAGTCTGAGGAATGTGAGCACATACCTGCTCATATCTCATCCTTTCTCAACATCTCTAGAAGGCAGGTATTGTACCTATTGCTACCTAAGGGAGGAAAGGAGGTTAGGTGATTTGCTCAGGATCACACAGCTAGAAGATGGCAGAGCTAGGATTGTTCCTAGGGCTGTTTCTCTCATTCTACCACAAAAGCTCTCCCCAAACTTTTCTCAGCATAAGGATCGGCTGGGATGCGTGCTAAAAAATTTTTGGGGGCCCCCTCCGCTGAATCAGAATGTCCAAAGGAGGGCCTAGGCATTTGTTTCTATAACAACTCCCCTCGCCATTTTAATCAACAGGTAAGTCTGGGGAATGTTGTGCTATGCTATAGGGTCAAAACCCTGTTTGAAAAAACATAAGCTCCAAATGGATTAGGCTTGTTTTTTCCCTTTCAGTTCTCAGAGACCAAAGAATATGTATCCAAACCAAATGACGCACAAATAGTGCAATTTTAATCTGAACTATGTGACGTGCAATGGCCCCTGGGGTATATAGGGAAGGAGCAAGGCTGGACAGGAGCCTCACCCCACCACTTTCAAGCCATGTGACCTTACATCTAATCTACGAAATGCAGAAACAAAATAGAGTAATGTAAGCAAAAGCATTTAGGTAAAATGTAAAGACTTTACAATTGAAAGGAGCTCATCTGTTTTATACTAATCAATGAACATAAACATTATCGTGACAGTGTTTTAACAATGCTTTCTAATCAAACACTGCAGTCTCTAGTCCTCACTAAATAATGATTTATTCTTTCATTTATTGGGTCTGTTCCACATGCCGGGCACAGTTCTGGACACTAGAAATATGGCATGGATGGTCAGGCTCATGCGGTGTTTACTTTCATAGGGGAAGCCACAGAGTAAACCACTAAACACAGTAATGACAGACTGCATAGAAAAGGGAAGGAACAGAACAATGGGACAGGGAGCGAGTGGCTGGAGCTAGGAAAGGCCTCCCTGAGGAGGTGACATCTCAACCAAACCTAAGGGTGAAAATGAGTCCACCCTGTGGTGAGCCAAAAGAACATTCCAGGCAGGTGGAACAGCAGTGCAAAGTCCTGGGGCAGGAAAGCATGCAAATAACAGGCAGAAGGCCAACAAAGCACAGAGTGAGCCCTGGGAGAGACTGCATGGGCCTTATAGACCACGTTCAAGTCTAGATTTTACTCCAAGTGTGATGAAAAGCCCTTGGAAGTCTGAAGCAAGGAAGTGACTTGATCTGAGTTTTAAGCCTTACTCTGACTTCCGAGGACAGGACTCTAAGAGGACAAGAATGATAGTAGGAGACCAGTTCCGAGGCTTCTGCAGTGGTCCATGTATGCTGGTGGTTTGGACCAGGTAGTAGCAGGGGGTGGGAGAGGTGGGCAATGAAAGGAATCAGAGTAGAGCTAACAGGACTTGCTGGTGGGTTGAATGTGACTACAAGAGAAAGAGGAGTCGGCTCAGTCTGGCAGCATCTCTCCTGATACCCCAGCTCCCGGAGCTTGAAGACAAGAGATTTTAGGCATCCTGGTTGCTGGATTCTAGGGCCTACCCAGAGACTCATTCTGCGCATCCTACAGTGGGACTCCACCCAGGTGCACTTAGGAGATGAATTAAAAGGGAAGGTGGCTAAGAAACACTCTGGGACACATGACCTAAGATGAAGAGCTCTGAAAGAAGATGGAAAAATGTCTTGCTTAAATAAAACTTCACAGGAAGGAGGGTAGAAATAGCCCTTTACAAAAGGGGCCACTTGGCTTTTCTTGAATGAGCTCATTTTTGTCCAGCTTTCACCCCTCCCCCGGCCTGGGGCTGAGGGATAAGGGGGGCCTGGGACAAAGAGCCTGAGAGAAGGGGGATGGGGGGAGCAGCGGGGGAGGGGAGAGTGGGATGGAGATGTGCTGGGCTCTGGGAAATGCAAGAGGAGTGCCTGGACTATTCTTCTCATCACCTTTGCCTTTCTTTGGGTCTGTGTCTAGGAGTGACCGTGCAAGCCCTTTCCACAGTTCCTGTCATGTTTAGTTACTGGGTGAGTGTGAAAACTCAAACCGTCTCCTTGGTGGGCGAAGGCTCACGTCCAACTCAGTAGCGAGTAGACAGATGCCTCAAGTCTTGACACTGCCCCCCAACTCTCCTCCCCTTTAGGGATCACCAGGGACCCCCAGCTTCTCATACTGCAGTGTCCCCTTCCAGGCCTTCCTCCTAGTCATGTTCTTGCTCTAGACCCACATGGTCTAGAATGGTAGCCCAGGAGCCACATGTCAACATGTGGCTCACATTACATTTCCATTGAACAGAGCAGTTCTAGACTCAACCTGAATTCCATCAGAGTTTACCTGTCTCATGATTCATTCCTGCAGTGCCTTGTTCAGTCATTGACAAGCCATTGACAGGTTTATTCTGAGATGATAATGACTGGAGAATGAGAACAATAATAAAGGCCTAATATGTTGCCTCTCTGGGAGAAATACACAATTCAAAATGGGATTCCTGCAGTTGGATGCCTCTCCCTGAGAAATTAAGTATCAAGCGCTGAGTTTCAGGCATGATCACAGTCTGTGGGAGGTCATTTTTGTACATAGCTAGGGATGCACTAAGTATCTACTCAACCAAGTGAATATTCATTTGTGTTGTGATTTAAAGAGCAATGGAAATATCACCTGCTCACACACTTTCCCCATCCATGCTCATATTCCAGTATTAGTGTTTCAGTCTTTATCTGTTCCTGGGATTAGACTCATTTTTTATTTTGTTTTATTTTTTATTTTTGAGAGAGAGAAAGAGAGAGTGCAAAGAGGGGGGAGGGGCAGGGGGAGAGGGAGAAAGAATCCCAAGCAGACTCCCCACTGAGCGCGGAGGCCAACGAGGGGCTCCATCTCAAGACCCTGAGATCATGACCTGAGCTGAAATCAAGAGTTGGGCACTTAACCAACTGAGCCACCCAGACACCTCTAGACTCATTTTTTTTTTAAATAAAAATGCTCTAAGATTTCAGTATGTGCAGATTTATCAGAGTGTCTACTATTTTGACTAAACAACTGGAATTTCAGGAGAGTACCAAACGCCTGCCAGTGGGGTGGGGTGAAGTTAAAAGGAAAGAAAACAGTAAAGAAGGGAGAGTTAAGGAACAGAAAGCAAACCATCTGCATCAGCATTTTGCTGAGGTAACTCTTGAGTGTCACTGCCAACAGGAAGAACAGGGAGGAACACAGACAGGGACAGGAGGGGCCCGTGAGCAGCGTGGCATCCCAGGAGGAGGCATGACAAGGAGGAGTGGTGGTGTGTGGGACACTCATCAGGCCCAGCTCCGGCGTGGGGGAGCTGCCTTGTCGCCCCCTGTGTGCCCTGGGGTGGGTGGGAGGGCGTGGCCCATTCACGTTCCATCTCTTCTTTGGATGACTGGCCCAGAAGTTGTGTCCATCCCTTCTGATTATAACTTCCATTTTTTTAATTAATTGGCAATATACTAGCAGTTTCCTTTACTTCTGCAGTGATTGGGTTTGGGTCTCCTACAGCCAGTGCCTATTTCAATCTGTGCCCCAACTGGCTGAAGAGTAAAAGCCATGGACAGTGACAAATGATTCAGCTCAGGAAAGGTGTTGTTCAGAGTAAATATATAAAGAAGTAGGTTGTGGGGTGCCTGGGTGGCTCAGTTGGTTAAGCGACTGCCTTCGGCTCAGGTCATGATCCTGGAGTCCCAGGATCGAGTCCTGCATCGGGCTCCCTGCTCAGCGGTGAGTCTGCTTCTCCCTTGGACCCTCCCCCATCTCATGCTCTCTCTATCTCATTCTCTCGCTCATAAAATCTTTAAAAAAAAAAAAAAAGTAGGTTGTGAATGATATGATCTTCCCTTACCTGTCTCCGCCAGGCCAAACCTCAGGACACTTTAGACCTGTGCCAGCTTTTAAACAATGACTTGGCTGCCACTGTTGCAAACCACCCCAGGAGGTTTATAGGTCTGGGGACGTTGCCCATGCAGGCCCCTGAGCTTGCCGTGAAGGAGATGGAGCGCTGCGTGAAGGAGCTGGGCTTTCCTGGGGTCCAGATTGGCTCCCACATCAATGAGTGGAATCTGAATGCGCCGGAACTCTTCCCTGTCTACGCAGTGAGTACACGGGGATCCCTCAGCCAGCATGTGGTGGGCCAGGCACTGCGCTGGGTGCAGGAGGGCAGAACATGAATGCACCACCTCCCTGGCAGAGGGAAAGAAAGATGCCTGATGACATGCTGCATATAGCAGGAAATATGTAAAGAGTTCTCCAAGAGGAGTGGGCCATTCCACTAGAAGAGGGACAGGTGGAAATGCTTCACAGGTCAGACCCAAGTAAGCTCAGGGAAATCTCTCTTACTTTCCATCCCCCATGCTCTCTTTCTACTGTTTCATTTGGGAGCTGAAATAATACCCTCATCACAGCCCTGGTGCAAAAGGCCATGTTAGTGACATTCCAAAAAAAAAAAAAAAAATTTATTTTGCTTTAGAAAAAAATACTTATCTTTTAAAATTATGAAATTTGTTTCCAGGTGCCTGAGTGGCTCAGTCCATTAAGTGTCTGCCTTCAACTCAGGTCATGATCCCAGGAGTTGCCATGAACCAAGTTGGGTTTGTCATTTCAAGGGGAGCCTGGAGTTCCAATGTGTCTAGCCATCTCCTTACCTCCTAGACCTCCCTTGTTAGTGAGTGAACCCAATCCTACATGCTCAGGTCAGTTTTCAGGCACGAAAATGACCTCATTACAAGTATGAGGCATACAGCCTGCCTCTACCATGTATCAGCCACAAGACCTGAGTAAGTTACCTAGCCTCTGCCTTAGTTTCTTTCTCTGTAAAATAAGAGTAATAAAAATGCTCATCTCAGAAGGTATTATGCTAAGTGAAATAAGCCAGAAACAGACAAATAAATACCACATGATATCACTTATATGTGGAATCTAAAGAAAAATAAACAGGCAAAAACAGTAATAGATCCAATAAACACAGAGAACAAACTAGTGGCTGCCAGGAGGAAAGGGGTGGGGGATGGGCAAAATGGGTAAAGCAGAGTGGGAGATAGTTGGCTTCCGGTTATGGAACACATAAGGCACGAAGATGAAAGGTCCGGCATAGGGAATAAAATGCATATTATAATAGTGTTGTATGGTGACGGATGGTAGCTACCCTTGTGTGAGCACAGCATAGTATAGACTTGTCAAATCACCATGTTGTACACCTGAAAGTAGTGTAACATTGTGTGTCAACCATACTTCAGTTTTAAAAAGTGCTCATCTTATAAAGGATTAAACTAGTCAGCAATTGTAAAATTCTTATAACAGCTTTGGCATATGGTAAGTTCTCAGTTAATGTGAGTTATGGCGATTTTGAGAGTTTAAGTGACTTCTTTTTGTGTTCTCTACAATGCCTCACATACCAAAAGGATCTCTGCACCATCACAGGTGCATAGAATAAAGTTTTATCCTAATAAGGAGTCAAATCCCACTGAGATACCATGATTTTGTGCTTTTGTCAAGCTCAGCCCATCCCAAGAAGTTGACCCAGCCTGTATCCATTATCAGAAACTAATTAGCTCCTCTCCCTTCTGCTCCCAGAACCTGATGAAATTAGAAGTCCATTCTCCAATCTACTCTTTGTCTGCCACTTCCAGAACCCCTGTTGTCCAAGAATTGCATCTCCATTTTAAAAATGCTTATGTCCAGGGGCGCCTGGGTGCCTCAGTCAGTTAAGCGTCAGGGTCTTGATTTCAGCTCAGATCATGATCTCAGGGTTGTGAGATCAAATCCTGTATCGGGCTCAGTGCTGGGCATGGAGCCTGCTTAGGATTCTCTCTCTTCTTCTACCCCTCCCCCTCCCCTCCTCACTCCCCACTAGCGCATGCTCTCTCTCTTCTTAAAAAAAAAATTAAAGTGCTTTCGTCCAGAACTCACATTGCATCAGCCTATTTAGCCCATGTATTTATATGTAAAGGTAGGATGAATCACTCCAGCCCCTCAATGTATTTGGAAAAGCAATGAGCTAAGGAAAATCTGTTTTGAACCTTGTTAAGCACTCATACTCAATGCCTGCTGAGGGAACTTTTTTAAATTAAACATTTTGTTGAATAAAAGTCATTCCATCCAGATAGGATTTCCATTTCCCAGCAGGCCCTGGAATAGGTGTGCCCATGACACTCGTCTCAGTACCTGCCTGGCTGAGGCACTGAGAGCTCTTGACTTTCTAAAGTCATCTCATTCACAACAGACTGTCCAGGGACTCAGATGGGCTCCTGAGGCTTTGTGAGTACCCGCAGACCTCCAGCAATTCTTAGTTGGTGTCGGGCTCTGTGTGGCCGATGGCTTGAGTCAGGCCAGCCTGCCCCAGTCCAGTCACGAGCCCCTGACCCCAGCCATCACTTCATTTTCACATCCTCAGGTTTCCAAGTGGGGGAAGCAAGGGAACACTCTAGCCCTAACTCTAAAAATCCTCCTGAAAGAATGGATCAAGTAGCAACCAGCAGGGGAAACTTCCCTTGCATTTGAGGCATGAGATCAGTCCTTGAGCATTTTGCTCTCAGCTAAAACATGTGAACAATGGATGTTTCCTGTGACTTGTATTAAATTCATCGACCTCCATGGTGAATCCACCAACCCCCTTGTTAATTCTAAATGGCCTTCTTATTTTCTAAGCAGGAGCAGAATTTCTCAATGCCTTTTTTTTTTTTTCTTTAGGAAAGTCACCGAGTTTTTTTTTAGTTTGTCTAGCGTTTTCTTGTTATAAGGATGGGAGTGGTGACTTCTAAGCTCTTTATTTTATTTTTTTCAAAGATTTTATTTATTTATTTGAGAGAGAGAGAATGAGAGACAGCACTAGAGGGAAGAGGGTCAGAGGGAGAAGCAGACCCCCCGCTGAGCAGGGAGCCCGATGTGGGACTCGATCCCGGGACTCCAGGATCATGACCTGAGCCAAAGGCAGTCACTTAACCATCTGAGCCACCCAGGCGCCCTCTCAATGCCTCTTTTATATAGATTAAGAAACAGCTTCAAAAATATTTTAGCTTATTTATTCAGATCAATATAGACCCAGAGAAAAAGTTTCCTTAAAATAGTACCCTATGTTTGCTGGCTCATCCAAATAACACACACTCTCTCTCTCATTGCTTCTTTAAAGGTGGCTGAAAAGCTGAACTGTTCCCTATTTGTGCACCCCTGGGACATGCAGATGGATGGACGGATGGCCAAATACTGGCTCCCTTGGCTTGTAGGTTTGTGTCAGCTTGGCATCTGGAAAAGAGGATTAAGATTAAGCCTTTGGTTTTCTTCCCAATTATTTCTGGAACCCTACTATGTCAAAAAGAGAAAGTATGAATAATTAACAGGATTGTGAGTTACTGAGCTCTTGGATAAATGCTATATATATTACCTTAATTTTAATCATATCCACACAAAACTCTATGAGGTTGACATTATAATAACCATTTTATAGGGAAGAAACTGAGTCTCTGAGTGGTTAGGTAAGCTGTCCAAGTCACACAGTTAATAAGTGAAAATGGAATTTGCACAAATCTGTCTGACTCCAAAGCTACCTCACTACAAAGACTCCCAAAAAGGCTCCAAAAATAAGTAATCATGCCTGCCTAATAGATTTTTTTAAAGAACCAACAAGAGTATCAGCTCTAGGGCACCTGGGTGGCTCAGTCGGTTAAGCGTCTGCCTTCAGCTCAGGTCATGATCCCAGCGTCCTGGGATTGAGCCCCGAGTCAGGCTCTCTGCTGAGGTTGACCGAGGAGGAGATTGCTTCTCCCTTTCCCTCTCCCTCTGCCTGCCATTCCCCCTGCTTGTGCTCTCTGTCAAATAAATAAATAAAATCTTTAATAAAAAAAAAAAAGGAGTATCAGCTCTTACAATGAGAACGCTGGAGTTACAAGTGTAAGGTCAACTTCCAGCACCCTAGATTATAGATGACCCAGGCTTTCAATTTTCCTGTTATCTGCTCCTTTCTGCTGCTCTTTGTTCCTGCACTATTCATTCATGGTTCCACATGAAGGTAAGGGAGAGGGCAAGAGGAGCCCTCTGCTTGGCCTATCCAATCTCCTTATTATCCCTGATAACAAGAAATGGAGACAGGCAGCAATTCTGTGGCCACAAGTAAAAAGTGTGGCTCATCTACAAACCCAGTAAATAGTGGGTTTCCCAGATGTACAGGTTTGGATTTTCTTTAGAGAGGCCATTATCCATTCTCTCCTCAGCCCAATTAGTACAAGTAATGATAAAGTAACCAACATGAAGAATTAAATGGAGCAGTATATTGGAAGTGAGAAAACTGAATTTCAGTTCCAGCTAGTCTCTAGTTCTCTGTATAACCTGTGGCAAATCACTTCACCATCTCAGGCCCATTTCTCATGTGTAAAACGGGAGAGCTGGTCTGCACTATCTTTCTGCTCTGACATTTTGTGGCTCTCTTGATTGCTTTTGGAGACCAATGTATTTAGTAAGGCAGCTTCTTACCCATCCTCCACCAAATTTTGAGCAACAATTAGCAGGAAGAGACGACCTAAGAGGCACCAATGCTGTCCAGCTCCAAAGGAAATCTCATCTTAATTCAGACAACACTTTGATTAGTCCCACAAACTTCTTTATAATTTCCCACATGAAAAACAGAGAAGAACATGTGCATAAAGAGCCATTTCATTATTCATTTATGCAACACACATATACTGATGCTCTCCAGCATGCCAGGCCCTATACCAGGCACTGAGGATACTGACATGGACAAAACCTCTGCCCTCCTGAAGCCAATGTTCTGGTTAGAAGAAAGAAATGACAAACAGATACACAGCTCATAAACAAACAAACAGGCTAATTTCAGAATTCTATTCTGGACACAAAAGTGGTCATCAGCAGACTGGAGGATTCCCAGCAAGGGAAGGACATGATGCAACGGACACTGTAAATATCCCACTTTGGCTCCTGTGTGGAGAATGGATTATGTAACTATGGTCCAAGTAACTAATGGAGAGCAGAATGACAGGACCAAAAGGAAGTGAGGCTGTTCATCCCCGTGCCTTCAGGAAGCTCTGCCCACAAACCACTCCCAGATAGATAGGAATCTATCGTGCTTCCAGAATTCCCAAAAGGCCAGGGAGCCAGAAGCATCTCTGTCCATAGAGCAATGACAGGCTTGGGAAAGGATGAGCATCTGGTAAAACCCCATTTGGTAGCCAGGAAGTAAGTCTTCCCCTGAAGGTACAGGCTTGCCTGTGGAGCCCCCAAAGATTTCTTGATCACAGTCTGAAAAGCAGTTGCCAGGAAATGTAACCCAGACTAACTCCGTGGGGGTGAAGGCATCAGGCATGAAACAGCCGCTTCTTCTAGGGGCACAAAGCACTCGAAACAACTCATCTTAATCCAGTTTTTTTCGACCTCATCTCTAAGAGCACAAAGGTTTGGCAGGAATCATAATTTTTTGTTAAGATTTTTATTTATTTATTTGACAGAGAGAGAGACAGCGAGAGAGGGAACACAAGCAGGGGGAGGGGGGGAGGGAGAAGCAGGCTTCCCGCCGAGCAGGGAGCCCGATGCAGGGCTCGATCCCAGGACCCTGGGATCATGACCTGAGCCGAAGGCAGACGCTTAACAACAACTGAGCCACCCAGGTGCCCCAGGAATTATAATTTTTGTTAATATTTACTGAGTCCTAAGTGGCAAGAACAAACGCATCTTACAGATGAGGAAGCCGAGGCACAGGGAAGCAACTAATATTTGTTGAGCACCTCCAATGTGAGGTTCTGGCCAGGACCTTTCCCAACATCATCATTTTCAAGGCTCCACAATAGTCTTGGAAGATGGGCAACAGGATCCCCATTTTACAGGTGAAGAAGCACAGACTCAGGAACATTAAATAATTTGTTGAAGGCCAGGAAGCAGAAAATTAGAAGAGTTAGGGTTCAACCCAGATTCACTGTACTCTGCTTGCCCCACCACATCCAAACTGAAGTGGAGGAATTGGGACAAAAGCTAGGTCCTCTGGCTCCTTGATTCTGTTGTCCACTAGATGACTCCACCTGCAAGTGGCAAATATGAAGCTTCCAATGGTCTGTTTGCCAAAGTAATGGCTTGTAGACAACCAAGCCATGCTGGGACAGAGGGACCTCACATTTCTCAGCATTGACAACCACAGCAAGCTGCCATTCCCCCAACCACTAGTATCACTGAGCTTCTTCCTGCTTGAGATGACAAGCCCTGCACCCTGTGACTGTTTCCTCTTTTAGGAATGCCAGCAGAGACCACCACCGCCATCTGCTCCATGATCATGGGAGGAGTGTTTGAGAAATTTCCCAAACTGAAAGTGTGTTTTGCACATGGAGGTAAGGCCCTATCTGCATTACTCAGCTCAGTCTACCATAACAAAATACCATAGACTCAGTGGCTTAAACAACAGAACTTAATTTTCACACAGTTCTGGAAGCTAGAAGTACAAGATCAAAGTGCCTGCAGGGTTGGTTTCTGGTGAGACTGGTCTTCCTGGATCGTAGAAGGCCACTTTCTCACTATGCATGTGATGTGCCATTTTGGATGGGTACAGAAATGACCCAAAGGAACAGGAGCTGATCTAAGGGAATTAGCCAGCCATGTGGATTATCTGGGATTTCCCTGGTGTATATACTGGTTCTCTGGCAATACACACTCTGTGTTGAAGGAGGCTCTGGGGAGGATCTTCTGTGCAAGCAAATCTAATCCTAAATCTCACTGTCCCTCTCCTTTTTCCTATCAGATTAAAGTCCCATCTTATAACCTCATTTAACCTTAAATTACCTCCTTAATTACCCTGTCTCCAAATACAGTTAGATTGGGGGTTGGGGCTTCAACATAGGAATTTTGGAGGGACCCCATAATTCAGTCCATAACATGCCTACAGCTATCATTCTAGTCATAAAGTATATGATGGTTGGGGACCAAATTCCATTTTTGTGGACAAGGTTAGTTTGCTTGGCGTAGTTTTTGTTTAATTTTGTTTTGTTTTGTTTTTGTTTAAATTCCTCTAGTCAGACTACAAGCTCTCCAATTTGCAATAGTCCCTACCATTCTCTATTATTTACAAATAGGTCTATTTCATTCATTTACATTTCCTGCTTGGTCCCTGCAAGTAATTGAGTTTCTGACTCTTGGGCACACACACATACCACCATTACCACTACTTTTGATGGTTGCATGCATGGCAAAACATTTTATGGATATGCCATCATTATGTAGATATTTCCCAGTTGATAGGTTGCCTCTGCCTTTGCTATTATAAGCACACTACATTTGAAAACCTTGACCACA
Source organism: Zalophus californianus (assembly GCF_009762305.2). Classification (NCBI taxonomy): domain Eukaryota; kingdom Metazoa; phylum Chordata; class Mammalia; order Carnivora; family Otariidae; genus Zalophus; species Zalophus californianus. The sequence continues at coordinate 101,647,219 of NC_045597.1, forward strand.
TATCTTTACACACTTGTATTCTTTCTTTAGGATAAATTCCTCAAACATGAATTTATAGATGAGTTCATATCACTTGTTCTGAGTCATCTCCCAGCATTTGGGACACAATAAATCCTTTGTAAATACTGGACTAGTAACACCTCTTTGCATACAACATGAGGATTGAAAAATATCCTTTTCAATTGACATTAGCCCTCACTAACGAGTTTTACTTGCAGGTGGTGCCTTCCCTTTTACAGTTGGAAGAATCTCCCATGGATTCAACATGCGCCCAGATCTGTGTGCCCAGGACAATCCAACCAACCCAAAGAAATACCTTGGTTCCTTTTATACAGACTCCTTGGTTCATGATCCTCTGGCACTCAAGCTGTTAACAGATGTCATAGGAAAGGTAAATTGGGTCTGCCATGTGGATGGCTTATGGGGAGCGAAGTATAGGATCAGCAACCAGTTACATGGCCTCTCTCCAAAAAGGGGATGGAAGAAAAGGCATTAGAAGAAAGGAGAGGGACAGTGAGATTTAGGATTAGATTTGCTTGCACAAGAGATCCTCTCCAGACCTCCTTCAACACCATGTGTACTGTCAGGGAACCATTATATACACCAGGGAAATCCCAGAAAAACCACATGGCTGGGTAATTCCCTTAGGTCAGCTCTGTTCCTTAGGGTCATTTCTGTAGTCACCCAAAATGACACAATGCAATATGGTAAGCACGAAAAGAGATACCAGTTTTTTGGGGCGCCTGGGTGGCTCAGATGGTTAGGCATCTGCCTTCAGCTCAGGTCATGATCCCGGGGTCCTGGGATCGGGCCCCGCATCGGGCTCCCTGCTGGGTGGGGAGCCTGCTTCTCCCTCTGCCTCTGCCTCTCTCTCTCTCTCTGACTCTCATGAATAAATAAATAAAACATTAAAAAAAAAAAAGAAAAGAGATACCAGTTTTGAAGTCAAATTGACCTGTGTTAAAATCTTGGCTCTACCTCTTACTGATTGGGTAAATTATGAACCCAACTGTCCTCATCCATTAAATGAAAATTGGAACATTAAAGAAGGAGGAAATGACACTTGACAGGAGGCAGGGGAAGATGATGAAGGGTCTGTATACCACTGAAATTTTTTTCTGGAATACGGTACAGCCTTCATTTTGAAAACAATTCTCTCATTTAGTCCAAAAAGACCAACATAGTATTACTTTAAACTTCACAAGATAGAGTCTTTCCTTTGTTGTCATCTGTTCGCAGATCTCATTGGTGGCATTTCTACCTTTAAGTCCTTTTTGAAAATGCTAACTCTGCAAGTTACACCATTTTTAGGGCAAAGTCCAGTTTGAATCAGTGAAAAGTCTGAAATATATACTATTTCAATTCCCTCATATTATTTACAAATATCTATAGGTTTCCAAATTTTCAAAGAAAAAAAAAACCTTGAGGATTTCTTTAAAAATGCGGATATTTAAAGATTTGCAACGTGGTACTTGGATTGAGAGTAGACGCTAAGGTATTTAAAATCTTGTCCAGCAGAAAAAGAAGTCCATCATTTCAAAGCTGCAAGTTCTCCATCTCCAGAATGGAGATTTCATCTTACTTTAAAGCTGTTTCTCTGGCTTAAGAAACTGACTAGAATATAAATGTTAAACATTCTGGTTTGGTAATAAATTATATAGTTGAGCTGTGCTTCTGAGCCTTCTAGCTTTTATGTTGTTCCTGCCAAAATGGGTGTTTAGCAGTGGGTTGTGAATGTTGATGATTATTGGTTTGGATACAGGGGTAATGGGGAAGAAATTACAAAAAGGAGAAACTGGAAGAGACTGTGGGTGACTGTGACTTTGAGTAATGGAGGAGGGGATGTGGGGAAGTGGTGTGGAATTGGGGAAAGAGTCATCCTGATGACCTCCCATCAAACCTAGTACTCCTGGTACCCTTAGAAATGGTAAAATCAGGAGAAAATGCCCCTGGCAAATACAACACACCTCTTTTGAGGGATACCTACCATTAGCAGTGAGGGAGCCTATCAGCATCAAACAGCACTCAGGACAATACATATTGCCAGGGGGTCAGAGCAAAAGAGGAAGAACATGGTAAATGGCTTGTGGTAATTAGCAGACAGACTAGTTAGTGAGCACATGTGAGCACCACCCCTTTTAGCTACCCCCAGAAAAACTGAAGAGGGCACTTTGCAAAGTCAGTGGTGCTTAGAATTTACATTCAAACTATGAAGGCTTGAGCCATTATAATTTGGGCATCAAAAGCAAATGCAACCTCATTTTATGTGACCTCACTGTCTGGTGAATCCAGGACACAGAAGCAATATATATTAATAATTTGGATTCTCTCTAAAACATTAATGCTTCTTCATTCTGGTTATATTCACATTAACAAATCCTCTCAAAAACAACCCCCAAACTAAAATGGCTGAGGAAAGTCCTAGCATGACAGCCAGACAAGAGAGAATCATTAGAGCTTTAACGGGAGGTCTCCGGGAGAGAAAAAAATGGAACTGATGGATTATTTCACGGGTTTGTGAGTTTGAAATGTTGATTACCAGGCATTCAACAGATCTGTTGATGTATTAGGAGCAAATAAGCAATATGTACATAGAAAATTAAGCAAATGAAAGAAAAGGAAATAATTAACTCTAAGAAAACAAACACCCATATGAGGACAGATAATCATTGTACATTACTTGACTCAGCAGTGAACAATATTTACAGTCGTAATAGTGTAAATACTAAGTACTAGTTTAAGTGAAAATTCTAATTCTATTGGGAAAATGGAGGAGAGAAGCTGGGGTAACAAAGAAATTCTCAAGGATCATAATGAGAAGTCAGTAACTCTCTAAAGCTAATAAATCAAGAATGGAATAAGGTAATTATATAGAACAAGGAAGGTAACTATCAGAAGATGCAAGGTAAAATGGTAAAAGTGGCTGCCTCGAAAGATAAGAGTTAGGAAAGATATTTTAGTGATATTTGATTATTTAACTATGTAGAGGCATTACTTTGATAAATAAAAATTTACATAATACCCTAGGAGTAAATGAATATATAGAAAGAATATACAGAGAAAAATAAATAGAATAATAAACATTTAGAGAAGAAAGTATATATACCAAAACTATTTATTGAGCCCCTACTATTTCTAAAACACTGTGCTAAATGAAGGACTTAAATTACATAATCTCTGACAGGTCTGAGTTGATATCTCATTGTAATTTTGATTTGAATTTCCCTGATGATCAGTGATATTGAGCATCTTTTCATGTGTCTGTTGGCCATATGGATGTCTTCTTTGGAAAAATGTCTATTCATGTCTTCTGCCCAATTTTTTAAAGTGGATTATTCATTTTTGGGGTGTTGAGTTTTATAAGTTCTTTATATATTTTGGATAACCTTTATCAGATATGTCATTTGCAAATACCTTCTCCCAGTCCATAAGTTACCTTTTAGTTTTGCTGATTGTTTCTTTTGCTGTGCAGGAGAAGCTTTTATTTTGATATAGTCCCAGTAGTTTATTTTTACTTTCGTTTCCCTTGCCTCAGGAGACATATCTAGAAAAAAGTTAGTACAGAGGGTGAGGGCACCTGGCTAGCTCAGTTGATAAAGCATGTGACTCTTGATCTCGGGGTCATGAGCTCAATCCCACATTGGGCATGGAACCTACTTTAAAATTTTAATTTAATTTAATTTAATTTAATTTAATTTAATTTAAAAGTTGCTACAGCCAATATCAAAGAAGTTACTGCCTATGCTCTCCTCTAGGATTTCTATGGTTTCAGGTCTCACATTTAGGTCTTTAATCCATTCTGAGTTCACTTTTGTGTATGGTGTAAGAAAGTGGTCTAGTTTCATTCTTTTGCATCTTGCTGTCCAGTTTTCCCAACACCATTTGTTGAAGACTGTCTTTTCCCCACTGGACATTCTTTCCTGCTTTTTAATTGACCATATAGTTGTGAGTTCATTTCTGGGTTTTCTATTTTGTTCTGTTGATCTATGTGTCTACTTTTGTGCCAGCACCATACTGTTCTGATCACTACAGCTTTATAATATATCTTGAAGTCCAGAAATTGTGATGCCTCCAGCTTTGCTTTTCTTTTTCAAGGTTGCTTTGGCTATTCAGGATCTTTTGTGGTTCCATACAAATTTTAAGATTGTTTATTCTAGTTCTTTGAAAAATGCTATTGGTAGTCTGATAGGGATTGCATTAAATGTGTAGATTGCTTTGGGCAGTATAGACATTTTAACAATATTTATTCTTCCCAACCCATGAACATGGAAAGACACTGTTGGGTCATCTTCAGTTTCTCTGATCATTGTTCTATAGTTTTCAGAGTACAGATCTTTCAGCTTTTTGGTTAGGTTTATTCCTAGGTATCTTATTGTTTCTAGTACAATTGTAAAGGAGATTGATTCCTTAATTTCTCTTTCTGCTGCTTCATTATTAGTGTAATTTAATTTAAAATCTGCTACAGCCAATATCATAGAAATGCAACAGATTTCTATACATTGATTTTGTATCCTGTGACTTTACTGAATTTGTGTATCAGTTCGGTGGAGTCTCTCAGGTTCTCTATATAGAGTATCATGTCATCTGCAAAAAGTAAAAGTCTTACTTCTCCCTTGCTGATTTGGATGCCTTTTATTTCTTTGTGTTGTCTGATTGCTGTGACTAGAACTTCCAGTACTATGTTAAATAACTGTTGAGATTAGACACCCCCGTCTTGTTTCTAACCATAGAGGAAAAGCTCTAAGTTTTTCCCCAATGAGGATGATATTACCTGTGGGTTTTTCATATATGGCCTTTATTATGTTGAGATATGTTTCCTCTAAACCTACTTTGTTGATGAGGGTTTTTATCATGAATGGATGTTGTACTTTATCAAATGCTTTTTCTACATCTATTGAAATGATCATACAGTTTTTATCCTTCCTCTAACTGATATGATGTATCACATTGATTGATTTGTGAATATTGAATCACATTTGCATGCCAGGAACAAATCCCACTTGATCATGGTGAATGATTTTTTTAATGTATTTTTGGATTCAGTTTGCTAGTATTTTATTGACAATTTTTACACCCATGTTCATCAGGGATACTGGCTTGTAGTTCTCTTCTAGCGGAGTCTTTATCTGGTTTTGGTATCAGGATAATGCTTGCTTCATAAAATGAATTTGGAAGTTTTCCTTCCTTTTCTATTTTTTGGAATAGTTTGAGAAGAATAGGTATTAACTCTTCTTTAAATGTTTGGTAGAATTCACCTGTGAAGCCATCTGGCCCTGGACTTTTGTTTTTTGGGAATTTTTTGATTATTGATTCCATTTCTTTGCTGGTTATCAGTCTGTTCGAGTTTTCTGTTTCTTTCTGTTTCAGCTTTGGTAGGTATGTTTCTAGGAATTTATCCATTTCTTCTAGGTTGTCCAATTTGTTGGCAAATAGTTTTTCATAAAATTCTCTTATAATTATTTGTATTTCTGTGATACTGGTTGTTATTTCTCCTCTCATTTGTGATTTTATTTATTTGGGTCCTTTCTCTGTTCTTTTTGATAAGTCTGGTTAGGGGTTTATTAATTTTACTGATTTTTTTCGAAGAACCAGCTCCTGGTTTCACTGATCTGTTTTTTTTTTTTGGTTTTTTTTTTTTAGGTTTCTATTTCATTTATTTCTGCTCTAATCTTTATTATTTCCTTCCTTCTACTGGCTTTAGGCTTTATTTGTTGTTCTTTTTCTAGCCCCTCTAGGTGTAAGGTTAAGTAGTTTGAGATTTTTCTTGCTTCTTGAGGTAGGCCTGTATTGCTGTATACTTCCCTCTTAGGACAGCTTTTACTGCATCCCAGGGGTTTTGGACTGTTGTGTTTTCATTTTCATTTGTTTCCATGTATTTTTTTTATTTCTTCTTTGATTTCCTGTTTGGCCCATTAATTGTTTAGTAGCATGTTATTTAACCTCCATGTATTTGTGGTCTTTCCAGATTTCTTCTTGTGGTTGACCTCTCATTTCACGGCATTATAGTGAGAAAAGGTGCATGGTATGACTTCAATCTTTTTGTATTTGTTGAGGTCTGATCTGTGACCTAGTATGTGATCTATTCTAGAGAATGTTCCATGTACTTGAAAATAGTGTGTGTTCCACTGTTTTAGGATGGAATATTCTGAATATATGCTAAGTTCATCTGATCCAGTGTGGTTCAAAGCCATTGTTTGTCGATTTTGTTTAGATGATCTGTTCTTTGATATAAGTGGAGTGTTAAAATCCCCTGCTATTATTGTGTTATTATCAGTTAGTTCCCTTATGTTTCTTATTAATTGTTTTATAACTTGGGTGGTCCCATGTTGGGTGCATAAATATTTACAACTGTTATATCTTCTTGTTGGATTGTCCCCTTTATTATTTTATAGTGCCCTTCTTTGTCTCCTGTTACAGTCTTTATTTTGTAGTCTAGTTTCTCTGATATATTACTACTCTGGCTTTCTTTTGACATCCATTTGCATGATAAATGTTTCTCCATCCCCTCACTTTCAATCTGCAGGTGTCTTAAGGACCAAAATGAGTCTCACAGTCAGTTTGTAGATGGGTCTGGTTTCTTTATTCATTCTGACACCCTATGTGTATTGATGGGAGCATTTAGTCCTTTTATATTCAAAATAATTATTGACAGACATATATTTATTGCCATTTTATTACTTGTTTTGTGGTTGTTGCTAAATATTTTCTCTGATCTTTTGTTGTCTTTCTCTCTTTCATGGTTTGCTGATTTTCTTTAGTGATGTATTTGGATTTGTTTCTGTTTATTCTTTCCATGTTTATTAGTGGTTTTAATATATGGTTACCATTAGTGTGTATATAACCTCTTCTGCAAATAGCAGTCTGTATTAAGTTGATAGTTACTTAAGTTTGAACCCATTCTCTTCTTGTTATTATATTTTATGTATTTTTTGTGTGTGTGAGTTCCTTGACTGATTTTTATATAAATATTCATTTTACTGCTTTCGTGTTTCCTGCCTTTATACTGCTACTTTTGGTCTCTCCTTTCCACTCAGAGTCCCCTTTAATCTTTCTTTCAGGGCTGGTTTGTGGTCATGAAATCCTTGTATTTGTTTTTCTGGGAAACTCTTTCTCTCTCCTTCTATTCTGAATGATAGCTTTGCTGGATAGAGTACCCTTAGCTGCAAATTTTTCCCATTCAGCACTTTGAATATATCATGCCACTCCCTCTGGCTTCCAAAGTTTCTTTTGAAAAATATCCAGCTGGCCTTATGGGTTTTCCCTTGTAAGTTAATGATTTCTTTTGTCTCACTGCTTTTAAGATCTTTTTTATCACTATATTTTGCAAATTTAATTACAATACATCTTGGTATTGGCCTGCTTTTGTTGATTTTGATGGGAGTTCTCTGTACTTCCTGGATCTGGATGTCTGTTTCCTTCCCCAAAGTTTTCAGGTATTATTTCTTCAAATAAATTTTCTGCCCCATTTTCTCTCTTCTTCTTCTTCTGGGACTCCTATAAGATAAATGTTATTATATTTGAATGACTTACTGAGTTCCCTAAGTCTATTCTCATTTTGCATAGTTCTTCTTTCTCTCTTTTGTTCAGCTTCACTGCTTTCCATTATCTTGTCTTGTAGGTCATTAACTTGTTCCTCTGCTTCTTCCGGCCCCCTGTTCATTGCATCTAGCATGTTTCTAATCTCCTTAGAGATTATTATTAAGTCACTTATCCCTCTCACCCTCAGGTTCCTCAACTGTAAAATGGAAATGATAACCATGCAGAATTGATGTGAGGAGTTGGCATAATACTATGTCAAAGTACTATACAAATGTCAGCAATTTATATCACCTATTCTAGTGCTTTACAAATAGTAGGTATTGAGTTAATGTTTGTTTAACTGAGTTTGTGTAATGGTTTTATGAGTATAAGGCTAATCTTACTGTGCATTGATTGAATTAAACCAGGCTCCTTCTCTAGGAAATTATGTCTCAGGGAACAAACTGAATTTTTGGTAAGTTAGAATTTTTGTAGTAAGCTACATTATAATAGAGTTATGTTGTATTTACTGCATATGCTACTAATGAAATTGGCTAATGAGAAGATAGCTAATTGTTCCTTTTCTAGAAGACAAATGAACTCTCTCTCTTCTACTATGTGAATTTATTTAGTAAGCCACATCTTTCAGTGTTCACAGCATTTCCTGAAAATGTGAAAAAGTTAATACATCCCAGCAGGTGAGCAGTTTATTTCTTTTCCTTGGCAGGACTATTAATCACTATTATTATCATCTCAGTAAGTCTTTGACCTCATAGGGAATGTGTGTTGCCAGCTTTGGGGAGGGAAACATATGTTGGGGGAGAGTGCTGGTGCTGAGAAATAAATCAGGATTATCCACTGTCTAACAAAGAAAGCCATTGTCTGGGTAGATGGTATAACTTCAGGATCCCAGAAGAAGCAGCCATGGTAACTAAAAGGCCCACCATTAGAATTATTCCTTTGGGTTTACAGAGTCTTTAGAAAAGCCCTACTAAAATGTAGATGTTGTCAAATGTTACATTAGCACAGATATCCTTAAAAATTGGTTCATGATTATGGTGGATCTTAAGGGAATAGAATCCTACGTCACAGACAAGAAGACAGAAGAAAGTTCTAGCTTTTGGAAGGCCAGAATCAGGTACGCTATTTGGGAACCTGAGATATCACAAGAGCTTAGGTTTCCCTGAGAGCTTCAAAATAGGGCAGCAATCATCCACATCCATATCCTATGCCTCCTGAACTAGGATTCTCTATGTAATCCCTTTAAAATACAATCAATTTGCAGTTATGAAACAAAAGGTGGTAAAAATGGCAATACAAAAAGTATTTTTAACTCAGGAAATATTTATTAAGCTTCTATCAAGTGGAGACTGTTATTAAGCAATGGAGAATGCAACCTTCATCATACAGGACCCTACTTGGAGGAATCTCATCTCCCCACCTCTTCCCTACTACTATCTCTTCTCCCTCTGAACAAGAAATCTCATTAACAAGAACTTCACTTCCAGTTCTTTTATGCCTACTTCATTCTCCCTTATGAAATTCCTAACAAGTGCGAAATGGTCAGAAACTTAGCAGAAAGTATCAATAAAAGGTATACAGATAAATATAGGGTATGAAAAATTAACAAACCGGAGATTATCACAAGCAGATAATTAACCTCCTGTAGAGAGGAACTGTGAACAATAGCTACTAAATAATAATTGAATATTGCCAAACCATGACTTTGGAGTTTGGCAAAAGGCATCCACAATCAAGTTAGCAAGGAGAACGAGGAAGTATCTTAACCAGGAAGGATAAAATGCCGAGGAATGGTTTTCATTTCTGTTTTAAAATCCTTTGCTCTCTTCATATTAAAATGGAACAGACACATTCCCCCCTTAAAATGTATTTATATCCAAGAAGGCCATAATACTGAGAATGGAAGAATTCCTGACTAGAAAGCAAAATAAATTTCTAAATCTCAATTTCATGTTAATGTAGTTAACAAATGTAATATAGCAGGGGACTTTTTTAAAATTATGTTGTGTTTTGGAACTGTAAACAGCTTTAGCAAGAGGAGCAGAAATAAGAACAAATGAAGCTCCAGTGAATGCAAAGCAGGCATTCAGAACAAGATCAGCTGTTGGCACAGATGTGAGTAGACATAAGTTTGGGCCTTTAGGGCTTCTATAAGCAGGTGTATTTGCTTGGTTTTTTACAGTAATGAATATAAGAACTTAGAAATAGAGTTGTTAGTCCATCATGGCCTTCCTCTAAATTTATTATACATTCTCCCATATCATTTCATGTGAATGTATTCATAAAACCCAGGAAAATTATTTTTTTTTTCTGGTAGAAATCAAAGTGTCATTTATTCTTACAGGAGCTCAAATTTAGCATATTTAAAATATATTTAGGCAGTAGCTCTTTCTGCCCACAGGTCCTGTCCCTGTGCTTTAATAAACCACCATTTTGCACCAAAAAATAAAAATAAAATAAAATATTTTAATATTTCAGGACTAGTAACAATCAGACGACTTCCCTCTTTCATATATTCAAGTATTCATTCCTTCAAAATATAAAGCCACTCTCAGATACATTATAAGCATATGTCAGAGTTTTATTTCAAATTTGTTTTAAAAAAAGAGGCTTTCTGAAAAGTCCAACTCAAAGAATCTATCTTGGCAGAGATATTTTATAGGGAAAAAGATGGTCAGACAGTTATTGTTGACTGGATGTAAAAAAGAAGACAACTATCCAGTTAAGGACAATTAGCCTCTTTGTATTATTGGTTAAAAGTCCTAGACTAGTTTGAAAACTAATAGTCAATGAAGGGGGTGCCCTAGAAACTCTTAAGCTCAATAAGTCTATCCAAAAAATTAGGCAAATATTTTATCAAGAATGCTAAACTATGTTTGGTGACAAATGTTAACTAAATTCATTGTGGTGATTATTTTGTAATATATGCAAGTATCAAACCATTACATCGTATACCTGAAACTAACATAATGCTATATATCAATTATACCTCAATTTAAAAAGAAAAAATGCTCATTATTCCCCAGGAAGAGCAGATAGTCATATTAGACCACAAAGTTCTGCCCCAGTTCAGATTTAGGACAACTTTTTTTTTCACATTTACTGGAGGCATTTTATTCCACACTAAGAAATTTGGGTTTCACCTCCTGGACAACAGGAAATTATTAAAGGATTTTAAGCAGGGATGTGGCATGATCAGATTTTTATTTAAAACAGCATTCTCTCCAGTGTTAGATATTGATTAAAATGGATGAGACTGAAATCAGTTAGAAAACTATAGTAGCAGTCCAATTTAATTCAATAAACATCCACTCTGTACCAAGCTTTTGCTCAGTGCTGGAGACAGTTTTTGTCCCACTTCTTAGCTGAGTTGAGGAAATGGAGACACAAGTCTGGCTCCACCACATACTAGTTGTACAACTCTAAGCAAGTTAGTTATCATCTTTGCTTCCTTGTCTGTTGAATGGGGATAATGATAGGACCCATCTCATAGAAAGGCTGTGAGAATGAGTTAACGAATGCAAATGGCTTAAAACAGCATCTCACACATGGTAAGCAATCAATAAATGTTAGATATTATTATTATAAGGGGTTATCTCACAGCAATGTAAGAAGTGCTGTGAATAAAAGTATCTGTAGGGTGCTTTAGGGATACAGAGTTCGCACTTGGCTGAGTGAAGGGCTGGTAAGAGCCTGAGTTGAGGGAAGAACTGGGGAAGTAGAGAGGAAGTGATGGGTGCAAGAAATGATACAGTGATAGAATCCAAAGGGCTCAGTGACCCCTGAAATGCTGGGGTGACAGAGCAGAAGGAGTCCAACGTGATTCCCAGGTTTCCAGTTTGGGCAGCTGGGTGGAAAGTAATGCCATCAACCTAAAGGAAAAACAGGTTTGGGTTCATGCTCTATCGAGTAATCTTTCACAAGTCATTAGAATTTGTGAAATAACCTAATTAATACCCAAGATACAATTCCCAGTTAACAGTGGCAAAAAGGTCATACAAATCTTATCAGAGTTGTTATTTAACATTCTCAACTGGAAATAGTCATTATTATGGAAGGCACATTAAAATCCTAAACTCAGTTACAGTATAAATCTAATTAATTGCTCAAGTTTAAGTATTTTCCAAACGTCCCCATACTGTTGGCCCAATATCTACGACTTATTAACTCAGATGAATATAATGTAGGTTAATTGAGGCCAAGAATATGAGTTAGTTCAGTGGTTCTCAACCTTGCTTGTGCATTAGAATCATCTGGGAGCTTTATTTTTTTTTTAAAGATTTTATTCATTTGTCAGAGAGAGCACAAGTGGGGGGGGCAGTGGCAGGCAGAGCCGGCAGAGGGAAGAGCAGGCTTCCTGCTGAGCAAGGAGCCCGATGCAGGACTCGATCCCAGGACCCTGGGATCATGACCTGAGCTGAAGGCAGACACTTAACCGACTGAGCCACCCAGGCATCCCAGCATCTGGGGAGCTTTAAAAAAATGCTAATGTTACTAGTATTTTTAGGCCCCACGCCCAGATATGATGATTTAATTGATTTGGGGTAGGTTCTGGGGTATTTTTTTAAAGCTCCCCAGGTAATATTAATATACAAGTAGCATGAAAAAACTGGGTTAGCATCAGTATGAATTTATAATTTATGGTCACAAGGAACCTTAGAAATACTCTAGTTTTGGAACTTTGCTTTTAATCCATGGAAACTATGGTCAACAAAGTCTTGTGTAAACAAGTAAAATAGAAGCAGAGTTGTTCTAATTAGGCAGTAGAGGTTGGGAGGGAAGCTTTGTCTGATAGGCCTCCGCCTCGCCCTTGTCCCATCTCTCTTATATAACCTTCATTGATGCTGCTTCCCATCCTCCAGTCCCCAAGAATTCTCTATATAATAGTTTAAAAAAATCCTGACAACTAAAAAAAAAAAAAATGTCATTCTCTCATTCATGATATATTTTTAAGCTCTAACAACATGACTGGGGCTGATATATGGGAACACTTCATATTTTAGAGTAGAAAACAAATGACAAATGTATATAGAAGAAAATATGAGGAAATTCATCTTGCACTCTCTCTGTAAAATAAATAAAAATAAAATCTTAAAAAAAAAAAAAAAGCAGAGGGTGCCTGGGTGGCTTGGGCATTAAGCGTCTGCCTTCGGCTCAGGTCATGATCCCAGGGTCCTGGGATCGAGCCCCGCATCGGGCTCCCTGCTCAGTGGGAAGCCTGCTTCTCCCTCTCCCACCCCCGCGCTTGTGTTCCCTCTCTCACTGTGTCTCTCTTTCTCAAATAAATAAATAAAATCTTAAAAAAAAAAAGTAGATAGAAAGAAATGACAAAGAGCCAAAATCAAAGAACAGAACCAACATAAACAATAAAGAAAATTGATAAATCAAAATTTGGGTGTTTGGTGGTGCCTGGCTGGCTCTGTTGGTTAAGTGTACAACTCTTGATTTCAGCTCAGTTCGTGATCTCAGGGTCATGCGATCAAGCCCCGTGCATCATGCTCCGCGCTGGGCACAGAGCCTACTTAAGATTCTCTCTCCCTCTCTTCCTCCACCCTTCCCCCCTCTCTAAAATACATATATGTATATATATATATATACACACACACACACACATATATATGTAAATCAAATTCAGCAATAATTTAAAAATACTACATCATGAACAAGCAAGGTTTATTTTAAGAATGCAAGATTGGCTTAACTTTTTAAAATCAATGTATTTCACCATATTCATGGAATAAACAGTATGATTATTTCATAGATGAAGAAAAAATATGACAAAATTAATTACTCATTCTTGATTTAGAAAAAAACTCACAATATAAGGAATAGGAATGAATGTCCTCAATTTGATAAAGAGCATCATCAAAAAACTTATAGCTATCACCATACATAATGGTAAAATAAACACTTTCTCCCTAAGATAGGGAAAGAGGAAAAGATGTCCACGCTCACCCCTTCTAATTAACATTGTACTAGAGATCCTAGCCAGTACAAGAAGATGAAAAAAGAAATAAAACGCATACAGATTGGTGAAAGAAGTAAACTCTCTTTGTTAGCAAATGACATGATTGTCTATGTGGAAATTTTTAAAGACCCTACAAAGTAACTACTAGAACTAATAAGTGAATTTAGCAAGACTGAGGACATGTGGGCAATTTTTTTTTTTAAGTAGGCTCCATGCCCAGCATGAAGCCCAATGTGGGGCTTGAACTCACAACCCTAAGATCAAGACCTGAACTGAGATCAAGAGTTGGATGCTTCACCGACCGAACCACACAGGCACCCCCATTAGGGCAATTTTTAAAAAATCAATTGTTTTTCTGTATACTAAGAGCAAACAACTGTAAAATAAAACTTCAATACAAATCAATTTGCAATAGTGTTAAAAAACACAAAATATACAGAAATAAACTTAACAAATGATATGCTAGACCTTTACGTTGAATGCTATAAAATATGACTGAGAGCAATTTTTTAAAACCTAAATAGGGCACCTGGGTGGCTCAGTTGGTTAAGCGACCGCCTTGGGCTCAAGTAATGATTCTGGAGTCCCTGGATCGAGTCCCGCATCGGGCTCCCTGCTCGGCAGGGAGTCTGCTTCTCCCTCTGACCCTCCCCCCTCTCATGCTCTCTGTCTCATTCTCTCTCTCTCAAATAAATAAATAAAATCTTAAAAATAAGTAAATAAAACCTAAATAAATGGAAAGATATACAGTGTTTAAGAATCCAAGAACTCAATATTAAGATGCCAATTCTCTCAAAATTAATCTATACATTCAGTGTAATCCAAGCTGAGTCCAAAATGTATAGGGATATACAAAGGACCAGAGAGCCAAAATAATTTAGAAAAAGAAAAGTAAAATTGGAGACTTGCACTAACTGACTTAAGAGCTACTATAAAGCTATAGCAGTCAACACAATGTGGTATTGACATAAGGACAGGCAGATAGATCGATGTAATAGATGAGAAGAGTGCAGAAATAGTCTCACTTTTACATGATCAATTCATTTCTGATAAACGTACAAAAACAACTAAATGGGGAAAGGAAAGCTATCTCACAAATGGGACTGGCACAAGTAGATATTCATATGGGGGGAGAAAAATGAAATGTGACTTTACCTCATACCATAAACAAAACTTAATTTGAGAAGGATCATACACCTAAGCATAAAGCTGAAACTATAAGGCTCCAAGAAAAAAATATAGAAGAGTATCTCTTTAACATGGTAGCCAAAAAAAAAAAGGACACAGAAAACAGTAAACATTTTTTAAAAAGACAAGTTAAACTTCATCAAATTACTTTATCTCATCATAAGAAAAATTAAGTGAAAAGGCAAGCCACGGAATGGTGGAAATATTCACAAAATATATGTATGACAATGCACTTACATCCAAAATAAAGAACTACTACAACTCAATAATAAAAAAACAAATGATCCAATTTAAAATGGACAAAAGACTTCAATAGCCATTCTGCAAAAGATTTACAACTAGCCAATAAACATGTTTAAAGATACCAAGGGAAACGGGTGAAAGTGGTCAAAAGATTCAAACAACCAGTTGTAAGATAAGTTCTGGGGACGTAATGTACAGCATGGTGACTATAGCTAACAATACTGTGCCATGTATTTGAAAGTTGTTAAGAGAGTGGGGCGCCTGGGTGGCTCAGTCGTTAAGCGTCTGCCTTCGGCTCAGGTCATGATCCTAGGATTCTGGGATCGAGCCGCAGGCCAGGCTCCCTGCTCAGTGGGGAGCCTGCTTCTCCCTCTCCCTCTGTCTGCTGGGTCCCCCTGCTTGTGCTCTCTCACTCTCTGTCAAATGAATAAATAAAATCTTTAAAAAAAAAAAAAAGAAAGAAAGAAAGCTGCTAAGAGAGTAGATCTTAAAAGTTCTCATCATAGGAAAAAATATTTGTAACTATGTGAGGTGATACACGTTAAGTAAACTTACAGTGGTAATCATTTTGCAATACATACATATGTCAAATTATTATGTTGTACTTCTTAAACTAATACAATGTTCCATGTTAATCGATCTCAGTAAGACTTGAAAGAAAAGAACAAACTAAAAGGAAATATGCTCTTTAAAATGGTAAAAATAAGTAAATAAATAAAGACACTCTACATCATTAGTTCACCAGGGAAATGCAGTATGAGAAACCACCACACACCACTAGAGTGCTAAAAAGAAAGAGACTGAAAACTGCCTGGCAAAAGATATGGCACAACAAAACTTCAGTATACTGCTAACAGAACACACTCCTACATACTCCTACGATCATTTACTCCTAGGTATTGATCCAAGAGAAATGAACACATATATCCACAAAAAGACTTTATAAGAATGCTCATTGCAGCTTTATTCAAAATAGCCAAAAACCAGAAACAATCTTAAATGAAGGGACATGCGAGAACTTTCTGGGGTGATGGAAATATTCTGCATCTTGATAGGGGTATGAGTAACACAGGTATATGCATTTGTCAAAACTTACCAAATTGAGAAAAAAACTTATCAAATTGAACACTTAAGAATTTTACATTTTACTCTACGTAATTATCACCTTAAAAATATATTGCATTATAGCTAACTTTGTTTTTTGCAGTAGTATGTATTAGCAATTCTGAAAATACTTTCTGTGCATTCTAAGACTTGCATAAAATGAGTAGATAAATTTAGTAAGATGCAGGTATCTCCCTATTGAAGACAGTTACAAATATAGATAAATACAGAAATATACATATACACAAACATATATATATATATATATATACATATATATATATATATATATATAGTTCCACATCAGCAATAATTATCCCATCTAGTGCCCAGATCTTGGTTTATACATACCATTTTTCACAATAGGGAAACTGGGCTGCTTGGAGAAATGGCTGATTCCAGGACAGAGAAAGTACAAAATTAGCTAGAAAAATTTCTTGTGCCTGAGAGTACTTTAAAAATAGTGGGGAAATAGCATGAGGACACAGGAAACAACTTGAAGGTATTCACACTGATCAAACTTATGATCTGTTCATCAAAATAAACAATGACAGAAATGGATTATAACCCAGTAAATAAAATAAAGTCCAGGATGATATAAATATATAAATGAATGCAGAATATATGTGAATAAACAAATGAACATATATATTTATATAAACATGTATATATAATAAAATCTCTTCCTAAGGATTAATGAGTATAGAAAAAATTATAGAGCTAGAAAATCATTATTGATAAAATATGATAAAGCCAGTGGGCAAAAGTTTCATGAGGAACAAGATATTGATGTGATCCTAAAATGTTTCCCCACAAATTACTTATTAATCATGAAGGGAAAAAACTAACTTTATATTAGAGAAACTAGGCGGGCACCAATTGAACTAAATGATTAAACATCACCAATACTAGGACATACTGATATCGTGCACCCCTGATAATGATGTACTGAAAAAGACAATTTGCTTCTGCAAGCTTCCTACCAAAACTAGATAATCTATATATAATCATGAGGAACAATCAGACAAACACAAACTTAAGGACATTTTATAAAATAGGTAGGCTGTACTCTTCAAAAAAATCCAGGACAAGAGTAAAAAAATAAAAAGTGTTCCAAATTAAGAGAAACTTCAGAGCAACTAAATTTAATGTGATTATCAATTGGATCCTGGACTAGGAAAAAAAAATATTGGGACAGCTGACAAAATCTGAGTATGGACTAGGAATAATATAATAGCATTATATCAATTTTAAATGTCCTGATTTTGAGAACTGTACTGTGATTATACTTTTCAAATGTCCTTTTTCTTAGGTAATAAACTAATTCGTTTAGATGTAAGGAGCCATGATGTCTCCACCTTACCTATAGTTCAGAAAAATATGCATATATACATAATTATCTATAAAGACGAAATGATAAAGCAAAGGGGGCAAAACGTAAAGAATTGGTGAATTTGGGTGAAGGTTAAATAGCAGATCCCTAAATTATCCTGCAACATTTCTATCAGTTTAAAATTTTGGCAAAACAAAGAGGTATCCACCACATCAATCAATCAGTCAATCAATCAAAAATAGGAGTTCAGGGCTGGATACAGCATTTCAACCAGAAAAATCAACCCAGTAAATTCAGGAAACTATAAAGTTTGGTATAACTGGTACATACCGTGACTTATTCAGGGTTCCAGCAAAAAATAAGATGGTATACTTAAATTGGGAAAACTACAGGAAAATTAGTAAATGGAATATTTACAAAGATATGGAAAGCTCCATTTCCATTCCAGGCCAAAACTTCAAGACAGGACTCTGTGAATAGGTCTGCATGACACGAGCTGAGACTTTTGGGTGGAGCTAAGCTGGATAATTCCAGAGGGAAGGACCTGAGATAAACACTTTCCTTCCATTCTCTAGTCTCCCGCCTGTGTTACCTGTTAGCTAAACCTAACTAGAAGCCTAAGGTCAAGGGAGTATTTGCATAGTTCATACAGGTCAGTCTCCAAGGGACAAATAGTGAAGAAGGATGGAGAGTGGATCTGGAGAAGCAAACAGAAGCTATCCAGGATGCAAGTGGACAGGGATGAGAAAGAGAGCAAGAGGGTGGGAAAGAGAACAAGAGAGAGAATGAGAATGAACACGATGTGGAATAAATATTAAGATCAGGACTTCAATATTAGGTAACATGTTGAGTTTTAATTGCCTTTGAGGTAGTTGAGGAGTGATGTCCAGCAGGAAGCCCTATTCTCAAGACTCGAGGCTTAGAGCTAGATCTTTGTTTATCCACAAGGCTGTCTAAGCAGCACAAAGAGAGTAGCAATGAAAGAGAAGAGGTGCACCAAGCTAAGAGACACTTGCCATTTTTTCACTATTCATTTACTTTTCCATCCAATTCATCTGTTTTACTCCCTATCACTCTGCTGGACGTACACTTAATAAGGATGCCATAACCAATAGATACTTTTCAGTCCTTATCTTTTTTATCCTCTTCTAAAGCATTACTTATTAAAAACTTTTCAAATATCTCTCTTTGCATTTTTTTCTAATACCACTTTTTTCTGGCTTTCCTTCCACCTCACTAGTTTTCTCTGCCTCTCTTGTGGGTCTCTGTCCTCCATTTCTGCAACCACTCCACCAGCAGTGTTGATGTTCTCTATGGCTCTCTCCTTAGCTCTCATCAGAAAACATGAAGGCAGTGGAAAACATATTTAAAGCACTGAAAGAAAAAAAAAACTGTAAATCAAGAACTCTATATCCAGCAAAAGTATCCTTCAAGAATGAAGAGAGATGAAGACATTTCAGAATAAACAAAAATGAAGAGAATTCATCATTAGTAGACATGCCATACAAGAAATGCTAAAGGGTGTACCTGCAGGTTGAAATGAAATGACACTAGACAAAGGAGAAATCACAGGGAAAATTAGAAAATATTTAAGACAAATACAATACAAAACACAACATTCCAAAATTCATGAAGTTAGCTAAAGCAGTACTTAGTGGGGAATTTGTAGCTGTAAAATGCCTATAGTAAACAAGAAAAATCTCAACTCAATACCCTAGCTTTGCACCTTAAGAAACTAGAAAAAGGAAAGCAAACTAAACCCAAAGCAAGCATATGGAAGGAAATAATGAATATTAGAGCAGATATGAAAAAAAATAGAGAATAGAAAAATAGAGAAAATCACAAAATCAAAACTTGGTTGAGATCAGCAAACATGGCAAACCTTTAGCTAAACTGACCAAGAAAGAAAGAAAGAAGAATCAAATTATTAAAATTGGAAATGAAAGAGGAGGCCATTACTATAGACCTCACAGAAATAAAAGAATTACAAGAAAAAAAAATAGGTAATTGTACACTAACAAATTAGATAAACTAAATAAAATGAAGAAATTCCTAGAAAGATGATAGAAACTGATTCAAGGGAAAAAGAACATCTGAATAGACCTAGAACAAGTAAAGAGGTTAAGTTAGTAATGTTATTTTCTTTAAAGATTTCATTTATTTATTTGAGAGAGAGAGAAAGTATGAGAGAGAGAGAGAGCATGAGGGGGGGAAGGGGCAGAGGGAGAGGGAGAAGCAGACTCCCCACTGAGCAGGGAGCCCAACTTGGGACTCGATCCCAGGACCCCAAGATCATGACCTGAGCTAAAGGTAGACACTTAACCAACTGAGCCACCCAGGCACCCTCCCCCAATGATATTTACTAAACTCAATCCAGCACCATATAAAAAGAATTACACATCATGACTTACTGAGATTTATCCCAGGAATGCAAGGTTTTTCAACATACACAAAAAAAATCAATATAATACACCATATTAATAGAATAAAGGACAAAAACTACATAATCATCTCAATAGGTACAGAAAAAGTACTCAACAAGATCCAACAGCCTTTCATGATAAAAAACACTCAACAACTAGTAGAAGGGAGCTTCCTCAACCTGATAAAGAGCATCTGTGAAAAATCCACAACTAACCTTAACACAATGGTGAACTGAAAGGTTTTGCTCTCACCACTTCTGTTCAGTATTGCACTGGAGATTCTAGCTAGGGCAATTAGGGAAGAAAAATAAAAGCCATCCAGACTGGAAAGGAAGAAGCACAATTATTTCAGATGATACAAATTTATATATAGAAAATCCCAAAGAATCCACAAATAAACTAATAATTAAACAGATTCAGCAAGGTTGTAGGTAACAGATAAATATATAAAAATTAATTGTATTTCAGGGGCATGTGAGTGGCACAGTTAAAGCTTCCAACTCTTGGTTTTGGCTCAGGTCTGATCTCGGAGTCGTGGGATCGAGCCCTGCATTGGGTTCTGCACTCAGCAGAGTCTCTGCTGAGTGCAGAAAAGGGGAGTTTCTCTCTCCCTTTCCCTCTGTCCTTCCCCCACTCTCTCAAATAAATAAATGTTTTTTAAAAACTGTATATCAATACACTACTAATGAATAATTCATAAATGAAATTGAGGAAACAATTCCATTTACAATAGTATCAAAAAGAATGAAATACTTAGGAATAAATCCAACTGAAGAAGTGCCAGACTTGGGCACTAAACTATAAAACATTGCTGAAGAAAACTAAAGAAGACCTAAATAAATGAAGACATCCCATGTTCATTAAGGAGTGCACTTGTGATGAGCACCAGGTGATATATGGAAGTGCTGAATCACTATACTGTACACCTGAAACTAATATTATACTATAAGATAACTAACTGGAATTTAAATAAAAACTTAAAAAAAAAAAGACATCCCATGTTCATTGATTGGAAAACTCAATAATGTTAAATGGCAATAGCCCCCACATTGACCTACAGATTCAATGCAATCCCTACCAAAAATCCAGGGGCCTTTTTTTTTTTTTTTTTTGCAGGAATTGACAAGCTGATCCTAAAATTCATATATAAAAGCAATGGACCCAGAATAACCAAAACAATGTGAAAAAGAGGGACAAAGTTGAAGGGCTCACACTTCCAATTTCCAAAACATTCTACACAGCTACAGTAGTCAAAACTGTGTAGTACAGTCCTATAAGGAGAGACATTTTGAACAGAGGTGCCAATACAATTAAGTGAGGAAAGAATAGTCTTTTGAACATATAACAGTGAAACAACTGGATATCCACATGCAAAAAAATTAAGTTGTACCCCTTACTTACACCCCACATAAAAATAAACTCCAACAGATCAAATACCTAAATGGAAAAGCTAAAACTACAAACCCTTAGAAGAAAATATAGTTGTAAATCTTTGTGACCTTGGACTAGGCAATAATTTCTTTTTTTTAAAGATTTTATTTATTCATTTGAGAGACAGACAGACAGAGATAGCAACAGAAAGCACGAGTGGGGAGGAGAGGGAGAAGCAGGCTCCCCGCCAAGCAGGGCTCGATCCCAGGACCCTGGGAGCATGACCTGAGCCAAAGGCAGACAGATGCTCAACCAGCTGAGCCACCCAGGTGCCTCTAGGCAATAATTTCTTAAATGTGACACCAAAACTATAAGCAACCAAAGGAAAAAATTAGATAAATTAGACTTCATCAAAATTAAAAACTTTTGTACTTCAAATATATGTCTAGTAAAGTGAAAAGACAACCCACACAATGAAAAAAATATTTATAAATATATATCTGATAAATCTCTAATATTCAGAAAATATTGAAAAATTCTTATAACTCAACTATAAAAAGAAAATATAGGGGCTTGAATCGACACATAGGATCAGAATAGATATTTCTCCAAAGACATAAAAATGGCCAATGAACACATGAAAAGACGTTCAGCATAATTAGTCATTAGAGAAGTGCAAATCAAAACCACAGAGAGATACTACTTTATCCCTACTATGATGGCTTTAATCAAAAAGATGGACAATAACAAGTATTGATGAGGATTTGGAGAAACTAGAACCCTCACGCATTTCTGGTGGGAATGATGCAACCACTGTGAAAACTAGCTCCTCAAAATGTTAAATGTGGACTTACCATATGACCCAGCAATTCCACTCCTAAGTGTATATCCAGGAGAAGTGAAAATACGCTCAGGTAAAAACTTATACAAAAATGTTCGAGCACTAGAGGGTGTTATGCTAAGCGAAATAAGTCAACCAGAGAAAAACAATTATCATGATTTCACTCATGTAGAATTTAAGAAACAAAACAGAGGATCATAGGGGAAGGGAGGGAAAAATAAAATAAGCCAAAATCAGAGAGGAAGACAAACCATAAGAGCCTCTTAACTATAGAAAACAAACTGAGGGTTGCTGGAGGGGATACGTGTGGGGGGATGAGGTAACTGGATGGTGGGCGTTAAGGAGGGCACTTGATGTAATGAGCACTGGATGTTATACACAACTGATGAATCACTGAACTCTACCCCTGAAACTAATAACACACTATATGTCAATTTAAAAAAATGTTCTGAGTAACATTATCATAATAGCCAGAGGGTAGAAACAACCCAAGTGTCCATCATCTGATAAGCGGATAAACAAAATGTGGTACATCTATACAATGGAATATTATCCCACCTAAAAAGGAAAGAAGTACTGATTTAGACTACAACATGGATGGACCTTGAAAACAGTACACTAAACAAAAGATAGGACATATGACATAATTCCATTTACATGAAATGTCCAGAATAGGCAATTCCATAGACAGAGAGGATAAATTAGTTTACACTAGGAAGGGGGGAAGGAGGAAATGCAGAATGCCTGCTAATGGGTATGGGATTAACTTTGCAGTGATAAAAATGTTCTGGAATAAGATGGTGGGAATGATTACACAAATTCATAAATACACTAAAACTCACTGCATTATATACTTCTAAAGGCTAAATTTTAAGTTATGTGAATTACGTTTCTTTTCTTTTAAGATTTTATTTATTTATTTGAGAGAGAGAGAGATAGAGCATGAGCATGGGGAGGGGCAGAGAGAGCGAGGGAGAGGCTGATTCTATCCGCTGAGCAGGGAGCCTGATTGGGGACTCGATCCCAGGACCCTGGAATCACAACCTGAGCCAAAGGCAGATGCGCAACCAACTGAGTCACGCAGGTGCCCTGTGAATTACATTTCAAAAAGGGAGACAGGGATCTCCTCCATCCCCAATTCCTAATCTTCTTTTCCACAGGCAAATAATCTTGTTTCTTGAGTACCATTCCTGAAATAGAGTGTATATACAAATGTATTATTTGTGTGTCTATAGGTCCCTTGTTAAAAACAGAAATATGAGCATAGCAGATACATTGTCCTAGGTTTTTTCTCCTTACAATATAACTTCAACATCATTCCTCTCTATAACTTAGTGATTATTCCATTTCAACATATGTTAAGTATTCCTCAATCCTCTTTATTTTTTAGATATGCTATAATTTAGTTTGCTAGTCTTTTGCCACTACAAATAATGTTGCAATTAATTTCCTTGTATATATTTCCATTACATGTGTATTAGTGGAACACATTTCTAGAAGTAAAATTTCTGGTTGAAAATGTGTTTTTCTTATTTTATTTTGATAGACTGCCATTATTAATTTAATGTCTCTCTTTCTTACTAGATTATGAGTTCCCTGAGGACAGGGCCCATTTCTGTTTGGTTGGCCAGGGTAATCTAGATTCTAACACATTGCTTGACATACTGCTTTATATATTTGTAGATGGACAAGCCTGTGTGCTTTGTTGTACAAAGTGTCAAATGGAGATTTGAAGCAACATCATTAAAAAAAAAAAAAGACAACTATTCAGTTTATAGAGATAAGAATTCTTTGGGGATTGGTTTTTGTTTGTTTGTCTTTACTTTTCATCCAGTTGTTTGTTATTTTTTTCCTTTTCAACTCCAGTATGTTTTCAAAAATTATGGGATCAGGGGTGCCTGGCTGGCTCAGTCCGTGGAGTGTGCAATGCTTGATCTCAGGGTCATTAATTTGAGCCCCACATTGAGTGTAGAGATTACTTAAAAATAAAATCTTTAAAAAAAAAAAATTATGGGAGGGGCACCTAGGTGGCTCAGTCAGTTAAGGGTCTGCCTTCAGCCCAGAT
The DNA here is from genome assembly GCF_009762305.2 of Zalophus californianus. Classification (NCBI taxonomy): domain Eukaryota; kingdom Metazoa; phylum Chordata; class Mammalia; order Carnivora; family Otariidae; genus Zalophus; species Zalophus californianus. The sequence continues at coordinate 101,671,294 of NC_045597.1, forward strand.
CATGATCCCCAAGTCCTGGGAACAAGCCCCGCATTGGGCTCCCCGCTCAGCGGGGAGTCTGCCTCTCCTCTCTCTGCTCCTCCCCACTGCTCATTCTCTATCTCTCTCTCTCTCTCAAATAAATAAATAAAATAAAATTATGGGATGAATTGCAATGTGTCATTCTAAGAAATATAGAATCCTTAATTTCATCTGAAGATATCAACATGTTTTATTAAATAAATTCTTGCTTCTTATATATATATATGTTTCAGTTATTCAAAAAAGGAAGGATGGGGGGTTGATTTGCAACTTTAAGAAACCCAATAGCGACACCTGCTGGAGAAAATGTCAGAATATGTTTTGAATCCATTAAATCAAACATTTTAGATCAGTTTGTTTCTATTAACTGGAAGGAATTTGTTATTTTATCATAGGAGTGCTTGTAATAAGTAAATATAATTATATTTACAGAAGATTCTTTCATGCTCTGTAAAGTTACAGTTAAAAAATTTTTTTTCAGGATCAAGTCATTTTGGGAACTGATTACCCCTTTCCACTAGGGGAGCTGGAACCTGGGAAACTGATAGAGTCCATAGAAGAATTTGATGCAGAAACAAAGGTACATGCTTTTTACTTCATGGTCTTCCTGAGTTTTCCTGCTCTAATTCTTTGGTTTCAGAGAACTTTGATATGCGACAACAAAGAACAAGGGAAACATTATGCTTAATATTCCTAGAATTGTTACTAGAAATAGTGGAACTACTAAAGGGCAAAGGAAGATGTGGTATATATATGGAATATTACTCAGCCATAAAAAAGAATGAAATCTTGCCATTTGCAACGATGCAGTTGGAGCTAGAGCATATAATGCTAAGTGAAATAAGTCGGTCAGAGAAAAACAAATACTATGTGATTTCACAATGTGAAATTTAAGAAACAAAACAAAGGGAAAAAAGGAGACAAACCACAAAACACACTCTTAACTATAGAGAACAAACAGATGGTTCCCAGAAGGGAGGTAGGTGGGGGGGAGGGGTGAAACAGGTGATGGGGATTAAGAGTACATTTATCTTGAGAGCACTCAGTGGAACTAGTGAATCACTACATTGTACACCTGAAACTAACTTTATGTTAACTACACTGGAATTAAATTTTTTAAATTATTTTTTTAAAAAGCTGAAAGTCAACCTAATACAACTAAATTCATAAAGCCAAGAACAAAAACTGTAAAGAAGCATATCATAATCATATATTTATGCTTGTATGTTTGAACAAGAAAAATGTGTTTTTCCTTTAACATTTCTGTAACAAATCCACCAATCTCAAAAATTATAATGATCCTGGTTATTCGGATACTGAGACTAAAGTTTTGATTAACAAGGACTCAAAGAACCAGAACTCTCAAGTAACTGGATTTTTTTCTTTTGGCATTTGATTTTTAGGGTGGATAAATGATACTAAAATGTACTATAATCCTGCCACTGCCTATTCTGCCTCTTCGGCTTATGAACCAAGATGAGTTCAAAATGAGAATCTGTCCTCAGATCCCCCTCCTTTGTCATCCCCCTCCCATCCCACCCCTACCCCACAACAAAACAAGTTCTTCCTATGGGATTCATTGCCAATCACAACCGTAGTCAAGCTCGGCCAAAGATGAAGACATAGGAACATATAAACTCTTAAGAAATCTTACAAATTCTCAGTCATGGGGCGCCTGGGTGGCTCAACCAGTTAAGCGTCTGCCTTCTGCTCAGGTTGTGACCCAAGGATCCTGAGATTGAGCTCCTGTCATCGGGCTCCCTATTCATCAGGGAGTCTGCTTCTCCCTCTCCCTCTGCTTCTCCTCCCATTCATGCTTTCTCATTCTCTCTCTCAAATAAATAAGCTTTAAAAAAAAGTCTCAGTCATAATCCTTTTGCATAATTCCTGGCTTTCTTCTAAACTAGAATCCAAGTTCCCTTAGCCAAAATTAAACTTAAACCAAATTACCCTAAGTATCCTGATTAAACCTTTAACAGAATAATAATAATAATTACTATTATTATTTTTGCCTCTAGTTATTTATTGTATGTGCTTATAACTTTTAAGGTCAAAGTTTTAAAAAAAATCTTACATGAAAATGTTATACTCACAAATTCATGACATTCTGTACAAGGTTACTATAAAATTGTTTATAATAAGAGACTGAAAACAATCCAGTTTTCAGAGAGAAATAGTTAAATAAATAATATATCCGTACAATGGAATGTATGTAGCCATAAAAAAATTAAAAATCAATTTCCAAAGTATCTTAAGTTTACAAAGCAAGGTACAAAACAACGCATACAGTGTACTTCCATTTGTGTATAATACACTATCCATTTGTGAAAAATGTCCATATACCTATATAAGCAAATACTTATATATGCATAAAATATTCTGGGAAAACAGACAAGAAACTGATAACTCTGGGAAGAAAAAGTACTGGTTGGGTGGCAGTAGTGAAAGGAGGCATCCATTTTATACCCTTTGAATTTTGAGCCACATAAAGGTAAATTTCACTAAAAAATTTTTAGACACAATAAACCCATTTGATGACCACAACAACACTGGGAGGTGGACAGGCAGATGCATTCCACCATGTAGATGCAGAGGAGAAAAACAAGATTTGGGTGCTGGGTGATTTGCCAAAGGCAATATTAACTGTTAGATTATATAGCACATGGACCCAACCCGAAATCTGACATGCCAAAATGTATCTTCTTCAAACGATAGTTGGTACTAATCTATTTTTAAAAGTAAAGCAAACGGTTTTCTCAGAGCAACAATAGTCTCTTCTAAATCCTCCTTTAAGACAGGTATGGCCCAAGTGTGTATCAGGGAAGAACCCTGAGTAAGAGGTCCCTGCCTCAAATTCCCCACTGTCCAAGGCTGTGTAAGAACCCTGAAGTGATCAAAATATATAGAGACACATTAATATCCAGAGATGTTACACAACCCCATACATGTTTCCTTCTACTCTCAGCTACATGGTGCCCTTTGCAAGCTGGACATATATCAAGTAAGTTACCCCCTTAACTCACAGGATTTTTTTTTAAGATTTTATTCATTTATTTGAGAGAGAGAGAGAGAGAAAGGGAGGAAGGGAGCATGCACACATGAGCCCGGGAGGGGCAGAGGGAGCTGCAGACTCCCCACTGCACAGGGAGCCTGATGCAGGGCTCCAGGATCATGACCTGAGCTGAAGGCGCATGCTCAACCGACTGAGCCACCCAGGTACCCCAGCTCACAGGAGTTCTTGCTGTGGGGTTGACCTAGTCTATAACTGGGAAGAAAGTGAGGAAAAATTTGGCAGTCCTTTTTTTCATCTGAAATCTATAAATTTACATATTTGTACCATATTCTGAGGTGCTTCATCTATCACTTCTCTTGTGCCAAAAGAGCTTACCTTTTATTCATGGCCATGTGAAGGGACAACACATATGTCTAAAAACTGGAGGATGTCTAGATGACTTCTGGGTACTATCTCCAGCTCACCTGTTCCACAGACCTAACCTGTACCTTTTCTTTATGAAGTTGACCTTTGAACAACACAAGAGTTAGGGGCGTTGACCCCTACATCAAAATCCACATATAACCTTTGGCTTCCCAAAAACTTAACTACTAATAGCCTGCTGTTGACCAAAAGCCTTACCAATAACATAGATGATTAACACATATTTTGTATCTTACTTGTATTATACACTGTATTCTTACAATATCTAACTTTTTACAATTTTTTTTACTTCTAGGCTACACAGTTTGTGAGTTTTTTTCAAATTGTCACAAATCTCCAAAGAATTTTCCAATATATTTACTGAAAAAACTCCTCATGTATGTGGACTTCCACAGTTCAAACTCATGTTGTTCAAGGTCAACTGTATTTGTCTCTAAATAGTCCTTGAAACCCACTAGAGGGTCCTATATAGGTTTCGAAAGAAGGGCATTTTTTCCTAAGAGGGCTTTCCCCCTTATAATTCTCCTTTCTTCCCATGACCAAGTTTCAAACTTAGATTTTAAATAGTGGGGCAGACAGGGGTCAAGAGATACATCGTTTAACCTGCTAATATTTTTCTCTCACATTGGGAAATTCATCTTTTAAAAACCTGATAAAGGGGCGCCTGGGTGGCTCAGTCATTAGGTGTCTGCCTTCAGCTCAGGTCATGATCCCAGGGTCCTGGAATCGAGCCCTGCATCGGGCTCCCTGCTCAGTGGGAAGCCTGTTCTCCCTCTCCTACTCCCCCTGCTTGTGTTCCTCTCTCGCTGTGTCTCTCTCTATCAAACCAATAAAATCTTTAAAAAAAAAAAAACCTGATAAGGACACTCAGTAAAGTATTTTGAAATAACCATTAAATAATACTTTAAATAGAACCTTTCTTTTCTGTTGCAGGATAAACTCAAAGCTGGCAATGCCCTAGCATTTTTGGGCCTCGAAAGAAAACAATTTGAATGACTGGATTTACTACAAAGGCAAACATTCAAGAAGTTATCTTATTTTTGTTTTTAAATATGTATCACACATGCATTACTAAAATCTTATTTGGAACTATTTTACCCAGAAATAGAATATCCACAAATGTTCTAAATTATTCATAACAAAAATGACTCACAGAATATGTTTTCATTCTGAAAAACAGCACATTGTTTTATGTACGAATCAAAAATAATTTTCCCAACACTTTTTAAATTAATGTCAGAAATAAAAAGCAAAATGTCATTAATGATTTACATGTAGAAAGACCAACCACCAGACTCATCCTGGAGGGCTGAGGTAGGTTCCCCACTTGGAGCAAGTCTATGTGAATAGGGCCCAAATAACCCGTTTTTATCCACTTTTAACACCCTCCATTAGTCCACAACTGGGCCGGGAATGCTTTACAATCCAAAAAATAAGTGATACATATATTGCATCATCTCTAGAGGGCTTACAGTCCAATTAAAGAGGCAAGACACATGTTCATGGAATAATTATTAAGCAATACAATCGGAAGCACAGAAGTTTCAGTAAGAAAAACTCATCTGGATTCAAACTTGCGCAGATCTTCACAGAACTCGGGCTGAGTCTCTAAGGATAGACAAGCCTAGTTGGAAGATGGGAAATAGACAAAGAGGCAAAAATCTACAAGAACAGGGATTTCAGACAGAATGAGAACTTACCTATTCTGAAGAAAAGCTCCAGTCTATAATTTACTTTTACCAGAAGCTCTTTTAATTTAAAATACTGAGCAAAATGTGTAAAGCTAGTTATGGAGATCGAGCAAGGAAATACCAGGGTAGCTTTGTTCTACTTACTTCATTTATGGTTGTCCCATCTGGGCTGCTGAAAATGAACTTGTCCTGGGAGGGGTGATGAACATCTGTGGTTCAGTACCTCTGGCTGAATTCTAAAACCAAATACAATTTTTCAAAATGACCCTCTTGGGGCGCCTGGGTGGCTCAGTCGTTAAACGTCTGCCTTCAGCTCAGGTCATGGTCCCAGGGTCCTGGGATCGAGCCTCGCATTGGGCTCCCTGCTCAGTGGGAAGCCTGCTTCTCCCTCTCCCACTCCCTCTGCTTATGTTCCCTCTCTTGCTGTGTCTCTCTCTGTCAAATAAATAAATAAAACCTTTAAAAAAAAAATGACCCCTCTTGCTTTGGATTCATTCATAGTTCTCTTCCATCCTATTAGTCCAGAAAACCAAGAGTTGAGTACTGGCATGTAATGTGAGGTGATCTAACTTTTGCTAAACTATACCTATCCCATTATCTTCACCTTATTTAGTTCAGTACTCCCTTTTTCCTGTTCCTCCTGTTGCTTTCAGGGACTTTACCCACCCACCATTCTGCTTACTACTACAATCTGCCTAAAAAGAAAAACAAAGTTGAGCAAAATGGCAACATGAAGCATATGTCATTACTTTTTCCTTCGCCATTCTTTGGGGAAAACATCTGTTATTTTTCATATATTCTATATTTGAACACTTTTAATGTAGTGTTTAATCACTGTTTTATTATGAACAGTAACCTGATCACCTTATTCAATATCATAGACAGATAAAGACAGATTAAATAGATAGAGACAAAGATATTCATACTCAAAGAGTGTTTGTGTGATCTAAGGGGAGTAGGAGTGCGGCTACGAAAGTAAACACAAAGCACAAAATTCCTTCTCTGATTACACTTACAATCTGGAGAATAAGAACACAAGTAAACAAAGGAGAGAAAACAGAAAAAGGAGGAATGGAGACAGGGAGGGAAGGAAGAAGGAGGGAGGGAGGGAGGGAAATTTTTTTCTTACACTGACAAACACTATAAAGAAATTAAAACAGAGAAATGTATAGAGTGACTAGAGGAAGCAGGGGGGATAAAACATTAAATTGTGGAGCCAGAAAAAGCCTCTTTAGAGAGGACTTTAACTAAGATTTAAATGGTAGAATGCAATAGCCATGGAGAAGAGCCTTCCAGGCAAAGTGAAAAACCTCTGAGGCAGGAAAGAGCTTATGGCAGTTTGTGAGCCAGGAGGAGAGAGGTAGGAGGTGAAGCTGAAAAGACAGCCAGATAACTAGGCCACAGACAAGAATTTAGATTTTATATTAAGTTTCACAGGAAGCCATTGGAGTTTTTGAAATAGGTCTGTGATATGCTCTGACTTATGTGTTAAAAAACAAAAACAAAAACATTAGGAGCTGTGTAGACAATTATTTAAGGGGGTAAAGAAGGGTAGTAGGGAGACAAGGCAAGAAATGGTGACTTGGGCAAGAGTAATAGAATGGGGATGGTGAGATGTGGTTGTAGACAGAACCAACAGCACTTGATAAATGTGAGGAAGAGGGAAGAAGGGAAGGAAAGAAATCAAGGTTGATTCTCAGGTATCTATATGTGTGTGTGTGTACCATACTTTGTTCCATCAATCTCCTATATTTGGGCATTACATATAATTTCCAATATTTGCCATTACAAATAATCCTACAAGGGGGAGGAGCAAGATGGAGGAGTAGGAGACGTAAATTTTGTCTGGTCCCACGAATTCAGCTACATAGTTATCAAACCATTCAGAACACCTACGAACTCAACAGGAGATCAAAGAAAAGAATAGCAGCAACTCTCTGAACAGAAAAGCGACCACTTACTGGAAGGTAGGACGTGCGGAGAAGTGAATCCGAGGCGATATTCGGGAGGATAGATGGTGGGGAGGGGGCCTCCGTCAGCCGCTACCGGCAAGTGATAGAGCCGCAGGAGCACAAAATCGGAACTTTTAGAAGTCGGCTCCGCTGAGGGACATTGGTCCAGTGGGGCTAAGCGGGGGGTGGAACCCTCGTGGGACAGTGTGCTCTCAGGACCCTCGGGGTCACACGAAGACCGGGGGTGCCTGAGTGCAGCAGAGCTCCTAGGTATCGGGGCAGGGAAGCTGGCTGCAGAACAGAGACAAGGCGCGGGCTCTCAGCTCGGGGTTGCCATAAACTGTGATCCACTCACAGTCAGGCCACTGCTCTTCCAGCAGGGACCCAACAAGCTGCAGATCCGGGGAGACTCCCCTTCCTCCCCCGGGAGGAGTGGCACAAGAGCGCACGGCAGAGAACTGCTGGGTTTGGAGACTCCACACAGGGTCAGGTGCCAGAGAGAGAAACGCTCAGTCACAGGCCAGGTGAGCACGGAGTACAGCCGGAGACCAGGGAGACGGGAGTGACTGCTTTTCTCTGGGGGCACACTGAGGAGTGGAGCCCCCGAGTTCTCGGCCCCTCCGGGGCGGAGATCGGGAGGCCGCCATTTTCACTCTCGTCCTCCAAAGCTGGACGGAAAGCTTGCAGGGAACAAAAGCTCCCGAGAGCAAACCCGAGCAGATTACTTAGCCTGGACCTGGCAAGGACGGGGCAATTCCGCCTCCGGCAAAGACATTTGGGAACCACGGCAACAGGGCCCTCCCCCAGAAGATCAGCAAGAACAGCCAGCCAAGACCAAGTTTACTGATCAATGAGAACAGCAGAACGCCAGCGCTAGGGGAATACTGCACATAGAATTCATGGCTTTTTCCCCATGATTCTTTAGTCTTTCAAAGTTAATTTTTTAATTTTCTTTATTTTTTTCTATTTTTCTAGTTAAATTTTTCTTATGTCCTTTTTCAACCAACTTATCAATTCCTTTTTTAGGATCTTTTTTAATTTTCATTTTTACAGTCATATTCCATCGCTTCATTGTATTTAACCTTATTTTGTGTATATATATATATATATATATTTTCTTTCTTTAAAATTTTGGGATACAGTTTCTTCTAACAGACGAAAATATACCCTAACTCTACTGTATGACGTTGTCCTAGTATCCTGCCTGATCACATTCTCTCTTTTTTATTTTTTTTATTCTTTTTCCAGCCAACTTCTTATTGTAATAATTCCTTTCTTAAAATCTTTTATAATTTTCATCTTTACATTCATATTCCATCCCTTCATCGTACTTACCCTTATTTTTGTATATATATAAGTTTTTCTTTCTTTAAAATTTTGGAAGGCAATTTCTTCTAACGGACCAAAATACACCCAAATCTAGTGTGTAGCTCTATCTATTCTATTAACAGCCTGATCATATTCTTTTTTTTTCCCCTTTCTTTTCCCCCTGGTTTTGGCTCTCTTCTTATTTGTTTAGTGTATATATTTCTGCAGTCGTTTTTACCCTCTTATAATTTGGTTCTCTCATTCATCTACTCTCCTCTCGACAAAGTGACAAGATGGGAAAACCTCAAAAAAAAAAAAAAAAACAAGAGGCAGTACCGACTGCCAGGGACCTAATCAATACAGACATTAGTAAGATGTCAGAACTAGAGTTCAGAATGACCATTATAAAGATACTAGCTGGGCTTGAAAAAAGCATAGACCTAAAATCTAACCAAGTCGAAATCAAAAAGGCTATTAATGAGTTGCAATAAAAAATGGAGGCTCTAACTGCTAGGATAAATGAGGCAGAAGACAGAATTAGTGATAGACAAGACCAAACAATGGAGATAAAGAAGCTGAGAAAAAGAGAGATAAACAACTACTGGATCATGAGGGGAGAATTTTCAAAGGATAAGTGATACCATAAAGCAAAGCAACACTAGAATAATTGGGATCCCAGAAGAAGAAGAAAGAGAGAGGGGCAGAAGGTATATTGGAGCAAATTATAGCAGAGAACTTCCCTAACTTGGGGAAGTAAATAGGTATCAAAATCCAGGAGGCACAGAGAACCCCCCTCAAAATCAATAAAAATAGGTCAACACCCCGACATCTAATAGTAAAACTCACAAGTCTCATATACAAAGAGAAAATCCTGAAAGCAGCTTGGGACAAGAGGTCTGTAACCTACAATGGTAGAAACATTAGATTGGCAGCAGACCTATCCACAGAGACCTGGCAGGCCAGAAAGGACTGGCATGATATATTCAGAGCACTAAATGAGAAAAATATGCAGCCAAGAATACTATATCCAGCTAGGCTGTCATTGAAAATAGGAGAGATAAAAAGCTTCCAGGACAAACAAACAAACAAAAAAGAATTTGCAAACATGAAACCAGCCCTACAAGAAATATTGAAAGGGGTCCTCTAAGCAAAGAGAGAGCCTAAAAGTATCATAGACCAGAAAGGAACACAGACAATATACAGTAACAGTCACCTTATGGGTAATACAATGGCACTAAATTCATATCTTTCAATAGTTACCCTGAATGTAAATGGGCTAAATGCCCCACTCAAAAGACACAGGGTATCAGATTGGATAAAAAAACGAGACCCACTGATATGCTGTGTGCAAGAGACTCATTTTAGACCCAAAGACACCTCCAGATTGAAACCAAGGGGGTCGAAAACCATTTACCATGCTAATGGGCATCAAAAGAAATTGGGGCAGCAACCCTTATAACAGACAAATTAGATTTTAACACAAAGACTGTAATAAGAGATGAGGATGGACATTATATCATACTTAAAGGGTCTATCCAACAAGAAGATCTAACAATTGTAATATCTATGCCCCTACCATGGGAGCAGCCAATTACATAAGCCAATTAATAACAAAATCAAAGAAACACATTGACAACAATACAATAGTAGGGGACTTTAACACCCCCCTCACTGAAATGGACAGATCATCTAAGCAAAAGATCAACAAGGAAATACTTTAAATGACACACTGGACCAAATGGACTTCACAGATATATTCAGAACATTCCATCCCAAAGCAACGGAATACACATTCTTCTCTAGTGCCCATGGAACATTCTCCAGAATAGATCACATCCTAGGTTACAAATCAGGTCTCAACCAGTACCAAAAGATTGGGATCATTCCCTGCATATTTTCGGACCACAGTGCTTTGAAACTAGAACTCAGTCACAAGAGGAAAGTTGGAAAGAACTCAGATACATGGAGGCTAAAGAGCATCCTACTAAAGAATGAAGTGGTCAACCAGGAAATTAAAGAAGAATTAAAAAAAATTCATGGAAACAAAAGAAAATGAAACCACAACTGTTCAAAATCTTTGGGATGCAGCAAAGGCGGTCCTGAGAGGAAAGTATATAGCAGTACAAGCCTTCCTCAAGAAACAAGAAAGGTCTCAAATATGCAACCTAATGCTACACCTAAAGGAGCTGGAGAAAGAACAGCAAATAAAGCCTAAACACAGCAGGAGAAGAGAAATAATAAAGATCAGAGAGAAATCAATGAAATAGAAACCAAAAGAACAGTAGAACAGATAAACAAAACTAGGAGTTGGTTCTATAATAAGATAATACCAATCTAATAAGATTGATTAAACCCCTGGACAGACTTATCAAAAAGAGAAATGATCCAAATAAACAAAACCATGAATGAAAGAGGAGAGATCACAACCAACACCAAAGAAATACAAACAATTATAAGAATATACTATGAGCAACTATATGCCAGCAAATTAGACAATCTGGAAGTAATGGATGCATTCCTAGAGATGTATAAGCTACTAAAACTGAACCAGGAAGAAATAGAAAACCTGAACAGACCCATAACCAGTAAGGAAATTGAAGCAGAAATCAAAAATCTCCCAACAAACAAGAGCCCAGGGCAAGATGGTGTCCCAAACACTTAAAGAAGAATTAATGCCTTATTCTTTTGATACTGTTCCAAAAAATAGAAATGGAAGGAAAACTTCCAATCTCATTTTATGAGGCCAGCATTACCTTGATCCTAAAACCAAAGACCCCATTGAAAAGGAGAACTACAGACCAATATCCCTGATGAACATGGATGCAAAAACTCGCACCAAAATACTAGCCAATAGATCCAACAGTACATTAAAGAGTTATTCACCACAACCAAGAGGGATTTATTCCTGCGCTGCAAGGTTGGTTCAACATCTGGAAATCAAAGTGTAACAATACATTAATGAAAGAAAGAACAAGAACCATATGATCCTCTCAATAGATGCAGAAAAAGCATTTGACAAAGTACAGCATCCTTTCTTGATTAAAACTCTTCACAGTGTAGGGATAGAAGTACATACTTCAATGTCATAAAATCCATCTATGAATATCCTACAGCAAGTATCATACTCAATGGGGAAAAACTGAGAGCTTTTCCCCTAAGACGAGGAACACAGCAGGGATGTCCAATATCACCACTGCTACTCAACATAGTACTACAAGTCCTAGCCTCAGCAATCAGACAACAAAAAGAAATAAAAGGCATCCGAAACAACAAAGAAGAAGTGAAACTCTCACTTTCTGCAGATGATACGATACTTTATGTGGAAAACCCAAAAGACTCCACCCCAAAACTGCTAGAACTCATACAGGAATTCAGTAAAGTGGCAGGATACAAAATCAATGCACAGAAATCGGTTGCATTTCTATACACCAACAAGACAGAAGAAAGAGAAATTAAGGAGTTGATCCCATTTACAATTGCACCCAAAACCATAAGATACCTAGGAATAAATCTAACCAAAGAGGCAAAGAATCTGTACTCAGAAAACTATAGAATACTCATGAAACAAATTGAGGAAGACACAAAGAAATGGAAAAACATTCCATGCTCATGGATTGGAAGAAGAAATATTGTGAAAATGTCAATGCCACCTACAGCAATCTACACATTCAATGCAATCCCTGTCAAAATACCATCCACTTTACTCAAAGAAATGGAACAAATAATCCTAAAATTTGTATGGAACCAGAAGAGACCCCGAATAGCCAGAGGAATGTTGAAAAAGAAAAGCAAAGCTGGCGGCATCACAATTCCGGACTTCCAGCTCTATTACAAAGCTGTAATCATCAAGACAGTATGGTACTGGCACAAAAACAGACACATAGATCAATGGAACAGAATTGAGAGCCCAGAAGTGGACCCTCAACTCTATGGTCAACTAATCTTTGACAAAGCAGGGAAGAATGTCCAATGGAAAGACAGTCTCTTCAACAAATAGCATTGGGAAAATTGGACAGCCACATGCAGAAGAACGAAACTGGACCATTTCCTTACACCACACACAAAAATAGACTCAAAATGGATGAAAGACCTAAATGTGAGACAGGAATCCATCAAAACCCTTGAGGAGAACACAGGCTGCAACCTCTTCGACCTCAGCCACAGCAACTTCTTCCTAGACACATCGCCAAAGGCAAGGGAAGCAAGGGCAAAAATGAACTATTGGGACTTCATCAAGATAAAAAGCTTTTACACAGCAAAAGAAACAGTCCACAAAACCAAAAGACAACCAACAGAATGGGAGAAGATATTTGCAAATGACATATCAGATAAAGGGCTAGTATCCAAAATCTATAAAGAACTTATCAAACTCAACACCCAAAGAACAAATAATCCAATCAAGAAATGGGCAGAAGACATGAACAGACATTTCTGCAAAGAAGACATCCAAATGGCCAACAGACACATGAAAACGTGCTCAACATCACTTGGCATCATGGAAATACAAATCAAAACCTCATTGAGATACCACCTCACACCAGTCAGAATGGCTAGAATGAACAAGTCAGGAAATGAAAGATGTTGGCAAGGATGTGGAGAAAGGGGAACCCTCCTACACTGTTGGTGGGAATGCAAGCTGGTGCGGCCACTCTGGAAAACAGTATGGAGGTTCCTCAAAAAGTTGAAAATAGAGCTACCCTATGACCCAGCAATTCCACTACTGGGTATTTACCCCAAAGATACAAATGTAGTGATCTGAAGGGGCACATGCACCCCAATGTTTATAGCAGCAATGTCCACAATAGCCAAACTATGAAAAGAGCCTAGATGTCCACCGACAGATGAATGGATAAAGAAGATGCGGTATACACACACACACACACACACACACACACACACACACACACACACACACACAATGGAATACTATGCAGCCATCAAAAAATATGAAATCTTGACATTTGCAACGTCATGGATGGAACTAGAGGGTATTATGCTAAGCGAAACAAGTCAATCAGAGAAAGACAAGTATCATATGATCTCACTGATATGAGGAATTTGAGAAACAAGACAGAGGATCATAGGGGAAGGGAGGGAAAAATGAAACAAGACGAAACCAGAGAGGGAGACAAACCATAAGAGACTCTTACTCCCAGGAAACAAATTGAGGGTTGCTGGAGTGGTGGGGGGTGGGAGGGATGGGATGGCTGGGTAATGGACATTGGGGAAAGTATGTGCTATGGTGAGTGCTGTCAATTGTGTAAGACTGATGAATCACAGACCTGTACTCCTGAAACAAATAATACATTTTATGTTAATAAAAAATTTAAAAAAATAATGCTACAAGATTAGATTCATTTCCCACATCATACATAGGAATAACTCCAACAGCAATTGGATAAAAGATTTAACTATAAGAAAAGGAAATTATGTCAACACACACACAAAAATACAATCTGATATAGGGGCACCTGGATAGCTCAGTCGGTTAAATGGCAGATTCTTGGTTCTGGCTTAGGTCATGATCTTAGGGTCCACATGACTGGCTCCAAACTCAGCATAGCCTGCTTGTCCCTCTCCCTTTGCTCCTCCCCAACTCGCTCACTCTCTCTGTCTCAAATAAATGTGTGTGTGTGTGTGTGTGTGTGTGTGTGTGTGTGTGTATAGGCAGAAGACCTGAATAGACATTTTTCAAAATAAAAAGACATACAGGTGGCCAATGACACATGATCAACATCACTAATTACCAGAGAAATGCATATCCAAACCAAAATGAAATATCACCTCACACCAGTCAGAATGACTGAAATCAAAAAAACAAGAAATAACACGTGTTGGTGAGGGTGTAGAGAAAAGGAAACCCTCATGCACTATTGTTGGGAATGTAAATTGGTGAGCCACTCTGGAAAACAGTATGGAAGTTCCTCAAAATACTAAAAATAAAAATACCATATGATCCAGTAATCCCACTTCTGCATATTTACCTGAAGAAAATGGAAACACTAATTCAGAAAGATATATGCACCTCTGTATTCACTGCAGCCTTATTTACAATGACCAAGATATGGAAGTAACCCATGTTTTCACTGATAAATAAATGGATAAAGTAGTGAGATGTGTGTGTGTGTATGTGTGTATAAACACATTACATATTATATATTCAATTACATATATAACATACATAATATTCCATTGTGTGTATATGCATAATATATATAACAGTATATATAATGTATATTACACACACGCATGCACATGCACACACACCATGGCATAGAATATTACTCAGCCATTAAAAAGAATGAAATCTTGCCATTCATGACAACATGGATGAATCAAGAGGGTGTTATGCTAAATGAAATAAGTCAGAGAAAAACAAATGCCACATGATTTCACTCATATGTAGAATAAAACACACTCACACACACACACAAAATCAGAAACAGACTCATAAATACAGAGAACAAACTGGTGATTGCCAGTGGAGAGGGGAGTGGGCAATAGGAAAAATAGCTGAAGGGCATTAAGAGGTACAAACTTCCAGTTATAAAATAAATAAGTCATGAGAATGAAAAGTACAGCATAGGGAATATAGCAATAATATTGTAATAACTCTGTATGGTAATAAATGGTTACTACACTTATCATGGTGAGCATTTTGCATAGAATTGTTGAATCACTGTGCTGCACACATGAAACTAATATAATATTGTATGCCAACTATATTTCAATTAAAAAAAAGAAAAGGGTCACAGGAATAAACAGTACAGCATAGGGAATATAGTCAATGGTACTGTATTACTGCTGCATGGTGACAGTTGGTGGCTACACTTGTGATGAGCAGCGCAAATTGTACAGACTTGTTGAGTCACTGTGTTGTACACCTGAAACTAATGTAACATTGTGTGTCAACTATATTTCAATAAAAAATTAAATTTAAAAAATTTTTAAAGAAAAGCAAACTATGCAGGCACTAGAAGAAAAGATAAGTGAATTCCTCATTAATCTAGATATAAAGAAGGGCTTTCTAACTATGACTCTTCTCTGCAATAATTCTGGGGACATTTAGCTTCGGAGATGTAGTTGATGGTATTAAACTCATCCATATTTTAGACATGGAGTCCTAGGTTGGTTTTTTGGTTTTTTTTTTTTTTTTTTTACTTGAGCATCTGAGAGATTTATTACCATTTACCATGACGGGAAGACTATGGGAGAAATAGGTTTGGGATGGAAGAGAATCAATAGTTCTGTTGTTGGATTTGTTATATTTCAGATGCTTCCTAGGCATTTAAGTAGGAATGTTCAGTAAACAGTTGGGTATACTAGTCTGGAGAGATCAGGAGAGAGGCTAGGGAGAGGTCATCAGTGTATAAAAGGTATTTAAAGAAATGAGACTGGCTTATATCACTGGGAGAAAAAGTAGAGCACATAATCAAAAGAACCCAGGACTAATTCTTGGAATTACCAACACTTGGAGGTCAGATGGAGGAGCTAGCATTGGGAACTGAGTAACGCCCAGGGGGGTAGGAGGAAAACCAGGGAAATGTGGAAGTCAAGGGAAGACAAAGTTTCAAGAAGTCCTAAGAGCTTTAAGCATAAAAAAAAACCAAAGCTACAATGCTATGCTATTTTACAGAATCATATGCCCCAAGTGTAACTCAATCACTTTATCCACAAATTTAATTCCACTTCCTACAGTCCCAACTCTGATTAATAGCATCACCCAGTCACCTAAATTCTCTCCTTCATCCATATTAAATCTGCCATTAAATCCAATAGTTTCTACCACTTTTACATCTTCCACTTCTTATCTCTTTTTTCTTCCCCATATCTTCCAACTAAATTCAGGTTCGCATCTCTCACCAGGACTAGTGAAATTATCTCTTATATATCTCTGCCTCCGGGCTTAGTCTTGCCACAGGAAAATTTCCAAATTACGTTTCTGATCACCTTATCCTCTCTCTCAAAATTCCTCAGGACCTAAAGTGGTGGTTCCTAGGCTTTTGGATTTCATTAATCTGTATCTTCCCCTGATATCTGTAAAGAACAAACCTCTCATTTTGAATTGCAATTGCTATCTTCCCATTAGACTGGGACTGCCTTGAGAGAAGGCTCTATGCCTTCACCCACTTATTTACTCACTCACATGTGTTCAACAGTATTTACTGAGGGCTTATTTAGTGCCAAGAATCATTATAGGTGCTGGGATCATGTTTGTTTTTACATGCAAGAACCCTCAATTGTGCGTATAATCTAGTGAGGGAGACAGGTATCAGTTAAGCAAAGAACAGATATAAAATTGCTACCAAAACAAGAGCTGGGAAGGAGAGGCACATAGGGGGTAGAAAGCTTATAAAAAGAAACTTGGCCTAATCACAATTGAGAAGAGCCTATTCAGAAGAAATGTTGCTTGAGCTGTGATCGGAACCAAGAGGTGAGAGGTAAAGGTAAAGAGGTGAACAGGAGAGAGAGAAGAGTATTCAAGACAGAGGGAACAGCATAAATGAAAACCTTATGGCAGGAAAGAAAACACAGCAAGAAATAAGACCACTGAGGCTGGAGGTGAGAAAGCAAGACATTTTTGGCAAATGTGGTAAGTGGCAAGATCATGTGGCACCACAGGTCAGTTAAAGAATTTTGTCTGTCGGGGCGCCTGGGTGGTTCAGTTGGTTAAGAGACTGCCTTCAGCTAAGATCATGATCCTGGAGTCCCCGGATCGAGTCCCGCATCGGGCTCCCTGCTCAGCGGGGAGTCTGCTTCTCTCTCTGACTCTCCCCCCTCTCATGTGCTCTCTCTCTCTCATTCTCTCTCTCTCAAATAAATAAATAAAATCTTAAAAAAAAGAATTTTGTCTGTCAAAAAGCAATGAAGTCTTTAAGTAAGGGATGACATGACTGGAGCCTTGAAAAGAACCTTCTGGCCCTAAAACAACACTGCTCACATCCAGAATCTCAAAATTCTCTCAGGAAAATCACTTTTTTAGCCTTTTCTCTCCCTTGTTATCTAACATACATACTTCCCCAAAGTATATCCCTGAAAAAAAAAAAATCCCACCACCATCAGATTCCAAAGGACATCTATTCACAGCCATCCAAGCATTTCTCTTCCTTGTACAGCACCCTTCCCCATCTTTTTGATCTCTCCTAAGAAGTAAACCAGATCTGACTCAACCCAACTTTTATTACCCAACCAGAAAACACCAACCTATATATTCCAGGAAATTACTTAAGATTAACTTAAGGAAAATAAATACCCACTTTGTATTTGCTTAAGAGAAGATTCTGAGGCTCTTTTCCAATCAAACTGAACAAAAGTGAAGTTTCCATTTCTAAATATAAAATACTGTTCACTTTTTTTAAATTTTATTTATTTTGACAGAGAGAGACACAGTGAGAGAGGAAACACAAGCAGGGGGAGTGGGAGAGGGAGAAGCAGGCTTCCCACTGAGCAGGGAGCCCGATGAGGGGCTCGATCCCAGGACGCTGGGATCATGACCTGAGCCGAAGGCAGATGCTTAACAACTGAGCCACCCAAAAAAGTGTCTAACTGTTCACTTTTATTAGGTACCTAAAATTTTAAGTTTTTTTGAAAAGTCAATACATGAATATGTTAGAAGAGTTCAAAAAGATCAAATTCAACCTATCCCAGAAGGAACCATTTTTACGTATTCTTTTGGGTATTCTTGCAAAGATCGTCGATGATTATACAAGTACTTACATGTGCAGATTCCTTTGCTTATTTTACCCAGACAGTGGCATCTTGCTTTTTTTTTTTCTACTTAATAACTTGGTGGTCATTCCACATATAAGCTGCCTTCCAACAGTCTATCTTAAGTTGATAACTTTAGTTTGGATGCATTCTAAAGCTCTACAATTTTAAAACCAGTTCCCAGATTTTACATCTTTGATGTCACAATTTACATCTTTTTATCTTCTTCATCCATTAACAAATTATTATAGTTACAGTTAATATTGCTTTTGTCTTTTAACCTTCACACAAGCTTTATAAGTCATTAACCCAACACCTTTGCAACGTTATTCTGTTTACCTCATGTTTACCTCTACATGTTTACCTTTACCAGTGAGATTTACATTTTCCTGTGTTTTCCTATTACTAATTAGTGGCCCTTTCATTTCAGCTTAAAGAAGTCCCTTTAACATTTCTTGTAAGGCCAGTCTAGTGGTGATGAACTCCTTTAGTTTTCTTTATCTGGAAAACTCTATCTCTCCTTCAATTCTCAAAGACAACTTTGCCAGTTATTCTTGGTTGGCAGTTTTCTTTCTTCCAGCACTTTGATGCCTTGTTTTTAATACCTGAACGGTGTTACGTTGCATAGAGGTACCAAATCATCCAAGCCTCAATTCAAGGACAACTTACACTCTTTTGCAGTGATAAACTATAACTAAGAACACCCTCATGACATAAAATGTTGAATATCTTTTAATATGCTTAAGTGCCACCTGTATATCTTCCTTGTGAGGTGTGGGTTCAGATCTTTTACCCAGTTTAAAATTGGGATGTTTTCCTCTCAACAAAGTGGGTTTAGAGGAAACATACCTCAACATAGTTTAAGAGCCATATATGAAAAGGCCACAGCTAACATCATACTCAATGGTGAAAAACTGAAATTACTTCCTCTAAGGTCAGGAACAAGACAAGGACATCCACTCTCACCACTTCTATTCAGCACAGTAGTGGAGGTCCTAGCCACAGCTCAGGCAACAAAAAGTAAAAGGCACGCAAATTGGTAAGGAAGAAGTAAAACTGTCACTATTTGTTGATACTATATATAGAAAACCCTGAAGACTCCACCAAGGAGCACCTGAATGGCTCAGTTGATTAAGTGTCTAACTCCTGATTTTAGCTTAGGTCATGATCGCAGGGCGGTGAAATTGCACCCCTAGTCTGGCTCCACACTCAGCGGGGAGTCTGCTTCCTCCTTCTCCCTCTCCCTCTTCCCCTCCCCCAGCTCACACTCTCCCTCCCTCCTCTTAAATAAATAAATAAATCTTTAAAAAAAAAAAAAGACTCACCAAAAAAACTATTGGAACTGATAAATGAATTCAGTAAAGTTGCAGGATACAAAATCAACATACAGAAATCTGCTGCATTCTACACAATAACGAAGTAACAGAAAGAGAAATTAAGACAATTCCATTTATAATTGCACCAAATAGAATAAAATACTTAGGAATAAACTTCACCAAGAAGTGAAAGACCTGTACTCTAGAAACTATAAAACATGACACACACAAATGGAAAGATATCCCATGCTGACTGGAAGAATCAACATTGTTAAAATGTCCATACTACCCAAAGCAATCTACAAATTTAATGCAATCCCTATCAAAATGTAACAGCATTCCAGCTGATCATAAGGGTTAACTTGCTTCAAGTTGACACACTCCTCATTTGCTGGCCTAAGACCCTTGATTTGTGACAGAACTAATTTACTTTCTTTGAGATTTGCAAACGACTGGCCTTGAGGAGTGAAGGATCAGAACTTTCCCAAGCCACAGAAGCCAAAAATTCTGTTTGAAGCCAACGCAGCTTTCTGATTAGCCTAAAAGTTTTTTAGCAAAACATTTTTAGCAAAATGTTTTTTTCTTTTTTTAGGTCACACAAATGATTTTACTGACCTCCCTTTGTGTATCTGTAAACCTGGCCCTCATCTGCAAAGGAACAGAGTACTCCTACACATGATGAAACAAGAACCAGACCCCATCACATAGTCCCCAAACACTGAGATAACTTTTAGAGCTGGCATCATCAAGTCTTCATGTAATCAAGAAATGTTGCAGGTCACTGCACTCCCTTTGCTGATTAACCACTCTAAATCCCTTTAAAAACCCCTGGGCCAGGCAGAAACCTTGGCATTAGCTTTTGGACAAGAGTCTGTTTTCTCCTCAGGTTGCCCGTCTTCTGAATAAAGCTCAAATTCCTTTGCAATCAAAGTTTGTCTCTTCAGTAATGGCCTTTAAAGCAGCCAAACGTGGATACAGTAACAAAAATACCAATGGTGTTTTCCACAGAACTAAAACAAATAATACTACAATTTGCATAAAACCACAAAATACCTGGAACAATCAAAGCAAGCTTGAGAAAGAACAAAGCTGGAAGCATCACAGTCCCAGATTTCAAGATATAATATAAAGCTGTAATAATCAGAACAGTATAAAAAATAGACACATGGATCAATGGAACAGAATACCCATGCTTACATGGTCAATTAACATATAATAAAGGAGGCAAGAATATACAATGAGGAAGACAGTCTCTTCACTAAATGGTGCTGGGGAAACTGGACAGCTACATGCCAAATAGTGAAACTGCACCACTGGCTCACACCATACACAAAAGTAAACTCAAAATGGATTAAAGATCTGAAGCCATAAAACTCCTAGAAGAAAACATAGGCAGTAATTTCTTTGACACTGACCTTAGCAATATCTTTCTAGAGATGTCTTCTCAGGCAAACAAAAGCAAAAACAAACTATTGGGACTATATCAAAATAAAAGGCTTTTGCATGGTGAAGGAAACCATCAATAAAACAAAATGGCAACCTAGTGAATGAGAGAAGATATTTGCAAATGATATATCCAATAAGGGGTTAATATCCAAAACATATAAAGAACTTATACAAGTCAACACCAATATAATAATCATCATCATCATCCAATTAAAAATGGGCAGAGGACCTGAAGAGACATTTTTCCAAAGACGGCTTACAGATGGCAAACAGACACACGAAAAGATGCTCAACATCACTCATCATCAGGGAAATGCAAATCAAAACCACAATGAGATGTTATCTCACACCTGTCAGAATGGCTAAAATCAACACAAGAAATAACAAGCGTTGGTGAGGATGTGAAGAAAAAAGAACTCTCATGCAGTATCAGTGGGAAGGTAAATTGGTACAGCCACTGTGGAAAACAGTATGACGGTTCCTCAAAAAAGTTAAAAATAAAAATACCACATCATCCAGTAACTCCACTACTGGGTATTTACCCAAAGAAAATGAAAACATTAATTTGAAAAGATATATGCACCCCTATGTTAATTGCGACATTATTTATAATAGCCAAGATATGGAAGCAACCCAAGTGTCCATAGATAGACGAGTGGATAAATAAGATGTCACACACATGCATGTGTGTGCACGCACAACACACACACACACACGATCAAATATTACTTGGCCATAAAAAAGAGTGAGATCTTGCCATTTGTAACAACATAGATGGATATAAAGGACATTATGCCAAGTGAAATACACTGAGAAAGACAAATACAGTATGATTTCACTTATATGTGGAATCTAAAAACAAACAAACAAACAAGACTCTTACAGAGAAAAAACTGGTGGTTGCCAGAGGAGAGGCTTGTGGGAGAGATGAGTGAAATATATAAAGGGGATTAAGAGGTACAAACTTTCCATTATGAAATAAGTAAGTCACTGAGATAAAAAGTACATCATAGGGAATATAGTGAATAATACTGTAATAATGTTGTACCGTAACAGATGATAACTACACTTATTGTGGTGAGCACTGAGTAATGTATAGAATTGTTGAACTTACATGTTCTACACCTGAAACTAATATAAGATTGTATGTTAATTTTGCTTCAGTTTTTAAGAATTGGGATGTTTTCTTCCTGTTGAATTCTAAGACTTCTTTTATATTTTGGATACAAGTCCTTTATCAGATGTGTGTTTTGCAAAGATTTTCTCGTCTGCTCACTCTCTTTACAGTGTCTTTCACAGAGCAAAGGTCCTTAATTCTAATGAAATCCAACTTAATCTTTTCTTTAACGGATCATGCTTTTGCTGTTGTATGTAAAAATAATTGCCAAACAAAAGGTTGTCTAGATTTTCTCCTGTGCCATCTTCTAGAAGCTTTATAGCTTTGCATTTTACATTTAGGGACATGATCCATTTAGTTAGTTTTTGTGAATGGTGTGAGGTCTGTGTCTAGATTTTTTTTTTTTTTTTGCATATGGATATCCAATTGTTCTAGCATCACTTGTTGAAAAGACTATCCTTTCTCTATTAAATTGCCTTTGCTCCTTTGTCAAAGATCACTTGACTATTTTTGTGGGTCTATTTCTGGGGTCTCTATTCTGTTCCATTGATCTATTCTTTTGCCAATATATGCTCTCTTTATTACTGTAGCTTTGTGGTCAGGCAGTATCAGTCCAACTTCTTTGGATTGTGCTGGCTATTTGGGGGTCTTTTGCTTTTCTATATAAACTTTAGAATCAATTTGTTGATATTTACAAAATAACTTGCTAAAACTTTGGGATCGCATTGAATTCACAGGTCAAGTTGGAAAGAACTGATTCCAAATGATAATGTCTTCCAATCCATAAACCCAGAATATTCTTCCATTTATATCTTCTCTGATTGCCTTAGAGTTTTGTAGTTTTCTACACATAGATGCTGTACATATTTAGAGTCATTTCTAAGTATTACTTTTTGTAAATATTATACTTTAAATTTCAAACTTCAATTGGATTCCTGTGTATTAACCTTGTATCTTAAGATCTTGCCATAATCACCGGTTCTACATTTTAAGTACGGTCCATGCCCAGCGCGGAGCCAACTCACCACCCCAAGATCAAACCTGAGACGGCATCAGGAATTGGACACTTAACGGACAAAGCTAACCAGGCACCCCTCCACATTTTTAATACTTTGAGATTTTCTACAAAAACAATTATGTCATCCCTGAACAAATCATTTTTTTTTACCTTCTCAATCTGTTCATTCTTTATTCACTTTTCTTACTGTATTAGCTAGGATTTCCAGTACAATGTTGAAAAGTGTGGTGAGAGGGGACATCCTTGTTAGCAGGAAAGCTTCTAGTTTCTCACCATTAAGTATGATGCTAACTGGAGGTTTTTTATAAATTTTCTCTATCAAGTTGAGTAAGTTCTATTCCTAGTTTTTTAGAGTTTTTAATCATAAATGAGTGTGTTGGAGTAAGCACCTATAAATGTTGCTTTAAATCAGTCTATCCTATTAATTCTCTAAGCAGGAACAGATGGGAAGCAAGCAAGGGAGGTAAAAAAGGCAGTCACGCAGACAACTATTCCAAACTGCCTACTGCAACCAAATCAATAGCTCTATATAGAATACGTAACAGAGGCAAGCAAAGCAAAGGGACAGCGGTACACTGGGCATAGGAGCCCAAAAACAAGGACAAATGCCTGGAGTATTAACCAGGAACTCACTTAAAAGCATTATCAGTTGCCTTTTAGAAAAATGTCTGCCTGTATTCTGTCTCTGGCAAACAGTTAAAATTTTACTTTGTTTTTTTTTAAATAGTTAAAATTTTAAAAGGCAGATTTTATTCACACACAATAGGCATTGGCTCAGAGCCAGAGACCTACCTACTCCCAGAACTGAGCTCTGCGGTACTCTCTTACAAGGACAGAAGGGGTTAATCAGTTGATACGTGCGGTGTTACAGTTTTAACTGTAACACAACATGTTTATCTCTTCCTCCTTAACCTTGTTTTAAATCAGAGCTTGGTTTAAAAACACACTACCCATATGGCCTAGAAATCTAGTTTAAAAATTCAGCTCCTCTTTCTAACTTGATAACCTTTGGCCAGACATCTAAAAATTAAGTTCCACAGCCTAACTGGCTGGGGAATTCAAGTCCAACACAACCGCGGAGCGCTGTTTTTTCTGCGCTCTTCCAGGTGCGTCCCTCCCAGAGCCGCCACTAGGCGGGGGCTTTCCATCGTGGACAACGCCCAAGAAAGCCTACGAGACTGCGCAGATTACAGCTGGAGGAAAATGGAGGCTACGCCGTGCGCGTGCGACAGAGCAGAGATTTTCTTAAAGCGCCACCAGACTCCCGGCCCAAGAACCCGCCCCGACTTCAAAGTCCACGCCCAGGTCGCACTGCGCAGCCGCCTGCCCGCCTTCCCTCTCCACGCGACCTAGGGCCAGCCCCTTCGCTCCTCTCCTGCCCAACCCTTCGCCCCGCCAATCCTAGACCCGGCATGCATCGCGCCGGCCTTTTCCTTCCCAGCCGACCCCCCACCTTCGGGCGCCTCCAAATGACAAGCGGCGCGGGGCATTGTGGTCCCGAGCGTGAGAGCGAGACCGGGGACAGGAAAAAGAAAGCAAAAGACTGGGGCGAGCCGGTAGGGCGGCCCCTGCGCACGCGCACGGGCGGCGGCGGGGGTGAAAAGGGGCGGTGCGTGGTCTACGGCGAGCGGAGTGGGGCGGGGTCGCACGGCCTTGGCGGGGAGTCCGCGAGCCGGGAGGGGAGGGGGGTGGGTGAGGGAGCGGGCGGAGGAGGAAGTGTCATGGCGTCGGGCCGTGGAGCTTCTTCTCGCTGGTTCTTTACTCGGGAACAGCTGGAGAATACGCCGAGCCGCCGCTGCGGAGTGGAGGCGGATAAAGAGCTCTCATACCGCCAGCAGGCGGCCAACCTTATCCAGGACATGGGACAGCGTCTCAATGTGTATCCTTTCCTATTCTTGGCCCTCCGCCGCTCACGCCCTGTCCCCCCTTACTATTCGCCTGGTCGCCTGGTCGCCGGGCCTGCTGCCCCGCGAACATGGCGCCGCCGCCTCGGCCTTCTCTGGGCCTCGGCTGCGCTGTAAGGGAAGGCAGGCTCGGGCTCGGGAGGCCGCAAGCGGCCAATGAAAGAGGGAAGGAGAGGAGTCCGGGAATGCGGGCTGGGAAGCTGCGTTGTGTAATCTGTTTGGGGCCGCGTGTGGTGGCGGCGGGGGATGGGAGTGGCGCGGAGGCCAGAAGGGAATTTTAGGGATTATCGCAGAAAAGAGGTGGCTACTTCGACTTCTAGTCGGAGAAGGGGGTCGAGAGGTAGGAGGGTTACCGATGCTGAAAGGCGTAAGTGTTCTCCGCAGCCTCTCCCCGTGCTCCTCGCTGGTTTGATGGCGGGTCTCCTACCTTGGGAGCTCACTGGAGGTCTTTATGTTCTTGGCGTGGTTTTGTATGGGTGTGCGCGCGCGCGTTTCAACTGTCTGATGTTGAGCTTAGTCAGTCCTAGCCATTGATAAATCCTTCCCGGGCTTGCTTAATAGCAACATTGGAGTGAAATGCTCAGCACTTATTTTTACTGTTGGCGTCGAGCCTACCACCACCTTGCAGCGTTTTATTTTATACACACACACACACACACACACACACACACACACACACAGTTGTTGAGGTTGGTTTTGAGTGAACGGTGAGCATTGGAAAAACACCGTAGATCAGGAATTTTCCATCAAAATTGTTTTGGAAATTAGATCTTGTTTTTCTCGGATATTTCCTAAATGTTACGTTCCAGCTCTCAGCTTACAATAAACACTGCGATTGTTTATATGCACAGGTTTTATATGCATCATTCTTTCACCAAATTCAATAGAAATGTAAGTACTATTTTATTGTTTTTACCATAACCAAATTTTGAGGTAAATGGATACACAAAAAAAAGTCGCGGATTTTACTTTTGGATTTAGTGTTGTAAATTAATTGTGAAGGTAAACCGCGTGATAAACGTTTCGCTTGAAATGCAGAATGTTTCTGGTTTGTTTTTTAATTTGTGATGACAAGCTGCCGGGCGCTGTGTTAAGGCTTTTGCCAGATTTTTGAGCTAAAAAGTAGTAAGAAGCGTTTATTTACTCAGAGTTATTACATCGGTATTCGTTTAAATTTTATACTTAACTTGTGAATAATTTCAGATTGTAATGTACAGTGTAATTTGGCCTAGTCATTCTGTTGTACATCTTAAATGTGTTGGACTCCTTCTGTTTGCAATACTGTGAATTGGGCTTAATTTAATTGTGACATTCTTTTTAAAGGACACTTTGAAAGTTAAATGGTTAGCAGAAATATTTCATTTACTAACAATTTCTTAAGGTATCAACGTTCCTCTTTATCACATCATTAGTTAAGTCTAAATTTTTGGTGACTAAGACATCAAATTTGCCTGAATTCACACATATATTGTCAGAGGTGTGTATATGTATAACCAGTTTTGAAGTAAAACTTATTCTCCAGGACTAAAGAACATAACTTGTAAATCTTGAAGAATTGAGTTCATACTGTTGAGTTGAAATTTTTATTTTATTTTACCTTGTGAAAGGTGTGAGTTTGGGGTCTGTTCTTTTTAGAGTAATATGCATACTGTGTTGCATCCATTAACAGAATTGCCCATTAGAAATATTTAACTGTCTTAATTGTCACTATATTTTTTGCTCTTTTTATCACAGCTGTTTTTAGAACGCTATTCTGAAAGGTGTGTGTAGAAAAAAATGGACCGTGGAAGACTTTATGTTTTTTGTAGATTGTCATTAAGACCTTTTTGCTAAGAAAACAATCTTTGAAAGGTCCTTAAAATACTTTTTTTCTAATTGGAAGGAACAGCTTCATAGCTTAGATTGATACCTGTTTTAATCTCTTCGGATCATAAGGCGTTTTGGTCTCCTGCAGGCTCCTTTTCTTCTCTTTCTCTTTTAAATCTACCTGATTCTTGTTCTGTTTCCGTTTTCCTAGTTATTTCTTGGCGCACAGAACTTAGGTCAGTGATAGTGTTATGGAAGAGAGAGGAAGCCTTTTTGGCAATAACATTTAGATTGAGAGAATGACATTTTTATTTAAATTGGCTCCGAAGGCAGTGGTAAACTAATGAATGCTAATACAAATGTGACTTTCCTTAAGTAGTCCTGGAAAATGCCGGTAGAAGTCACAAGTCAAAATAGTTGTGGAAATTCTTGATGTGGCTACAGATGTCCCATTTGCTGAAACAGGCCTACTTTCTACTTCCAGTAAATGAACTCACCACAAGACTATACTTCTCTTTTTGAACCCTCACTCTTTCATAATTTGTCTCTATGGCCTGGTTGGTGTGCTTTAAAACAGATATCTTGCTTACAGCCAAAATTCACAGCTTTAACTTTAAATTGACTGGTGAAGCCCAGGTCATTTGCATTCTTTAACTAATTTACTTAAATGCCATCATTCAATAAAAAGCCAAAGTATTTTTATTACACCACTTAGTGTCTTATATATGTACAAAGGTAAACTTCAGCATTTTACATTAAATTGTTATTAGCAATTGAAATCTGATGTTAATTTCTATTTGAAAAAGTAACATTGCACCCTTCATATCTAATTGTTGTCTTTTTTACCTTTGCTATTGTATCAAAAGTGGTTTTAATATTTGTACTGGTGCACTTGCATCAATTGCACAGCCTCACTCTTTTATCTTTTTTTTTCCCCTATTCTTTTAGGGTGAAGGGGGTGGTCTCAAATTGAATGTGAGTCACTTTTAAATTCATACTCCCCGACATCATTGGGAAAATTTTTCTTGTAGGGTTATAATGGAATGTCATAGTAAACTACAAAAAGCATGAGTTTCACCGCAAAATAAACTGAACACCATTCAGTAAATTAAACCCTAACAAGCTTAAATTTAAGATGCTAGGGACAAACTGTATCTAGTTTTTTAATAAACACCATGCATTAATTATATTAAAATGTTTAATGTTCATGTGGATTCATTGTGTTTTCCCACATTGACTAATTTAAAAGTAAAATATCCCCTAAATCTTAAGTGCTATTGTTTAAGAATAAAATCAGCATCAACATGTGTTAGTGACCCAGAAACTGTCTTTTATCATTGAGTTTTATTGTCAGTATCTCTTGGAGGGTTGGATCACTGTCCGCAGTAAATGAGTGTTATATGTAACCTAATTAGATAAGTCTATCCTTTGCTCACTGAATGCAGTGAGGTTTATGTAATTGGGGTTAGTAATTAAAGAATGGCCTTGCAGCATCAAGCTCAAGATAAATCTAATAAAGTATGAAAGCCCTGGCGCCAACAGCGCCTCCAAGTTCTATACTGTGGGATAACATCCTCTACAGTGTCAATCTTAGAATAAATATTGACCCAGTTTCTCTTAGAAACTCTGTTCATTAATTTGGTTAGTCAAGTTCATGATGGATTTGTTTCTTATATTAATTCCAAGTCTAATGAATTCTCTTAAGATCAGATCTTAAATAGCATACTGTTTTCTCAGTGTTTTTAGTGGTCATAGTCTATTCTCATAGCGTCTCTCCAAATCACATGGTCATTTTCATCCTCTCTTAACTTTCCTTAGTTCCATTGCCTCTTATTTTGAGCTGCAGCATTCAGAACTGTGTATAATCTGCCAGATTTAAGTGTATTGTAGTTTTTATTTAATGTACTGTACTTCTGCTAAGGTTCCAAGAGTACACAGTTAAGGACAGTATTCAGGACTGATGATTTTAAGGAATAACTATAATGACTTCGAAGAATACATCATCTAGATTATATCTACGTTTCATTTTACACATTTGAGTTAGATTAGTCAGCTGCTACACATAAGCAAACTTGTATTTTTTGCTTGTGCTAAAATTTGTTTACCTTTTTTTGCTTACAATCTTTATAATTTTTCTCAGTTGACCTGACTAGTGACTAGTAGATGTCATTTGAAAATTTTCAGATGTTCTTTTTGCATTCCTTTCCTCCCCCTGTAAAGGCTTAAATAAGAAAAGCTATTCTTGTATCCATCTACAGAAATGCCCATAGTCCCTGTTCTTTAAGACAGCATTCTGCCATTGTAATTTTTAAGAAGAGTCTTTGCAATAGAAATTTGTTCAAGACTTTTTTTAAAAGTAGATTTTATCCAGTTTACACTGTGCTTATTTATACTCAGATTGCTTATAAAGTCGTCATACATGATTGCCTTTTGTGAAAGAAAACCAGCATTTTGGGGAACTTGGTTAGCTAAACGGTTTTGTTTATATTTTTATTGTGAAAGCCCGAAATTTCTCTCAAATGTAGTAATGTAGATGAAGTTAAATGTAAAAATGTCCCCTGACACACACATTCAGACTAGAAGGTAAACAATTTAAGGACAGGGTTTTGTTTGTTTCTTTTTTGGTTTTACTCACGGTTGTGTCAACAGTACTTCACATAAAGTAGATAATTTAGCAGCTGTCAATAAGATGGATCAAATCTTGTTGCTCACAAGTCTGTTGAATGAATCCCTACACATTTTTCCCTGTATACATCCTCTCCACAGAGACAAGCTTTAAATGTTTTATTTTTGAAAACTAATATAAACACATAGTAAATGAAAATGGTAGAAAGGGGGATATGATAAACCTCCCTCCAATTTGAATGTGTAAGCCCACTGCCCTAGAACATGTGCTGTTAACAGTTTTTGTGTGCCCTTTCAGAAATACTTTTTGTTTGTGCAAGCTAATATGTATGTATATCTTTTTCAGCCCCCCCCAAAAAAGGATTGGGTTTGGTTTCACAGTTGTTAGAAGTCCTCTTTTGAATTAATTCCCCTGTTAGCCATATATCAGTCTTATCATTTATGCATTGTGCATCCCTCTTTTTCCAGATGGTGCAGTCTCTTCCCTTTTCATGTGACAGTGATCTGTCAGGTTTTAAGACAGGTGAAGTTTCAGCTCTTCATGAAGCATTCCCAAGATAATTCCACTCTTTGACTTCTGAATTTCTCGCTCTCTCTCTTATTCTTTGGGTCCTGTTCACATCCTATTGTATTCCATCTATTTGGTATCCTTTATTGCCTCAGCATAACTGTGCATTTATGAGGTGAAGTGGGTTTTTTTAATATAAAGGTTTTTTTTTAAAGATTTTATTTATTTGAGAGAGAGAATGAGATAGAGAGAGAGAGCATGAGAGGGGGGAGGGTCCAAGGGAGAAGCAGACTCCCCGCTGAGCAGGGAGCCCCGAGTGGGACTCGATCCTGGGACTCCAGGATCATGACCTGAGCCGAAGGCAGTCGCTTAACCAACTGAGCCACCCAGGCGCCCAGTATAAAGTTTTTTTTTTTTAATTTATTTATTTGAGAGAGAGAAAGGGAGAAGCAGGCTCCCCACTGAGCAGGGAGCCTGACACGGGGCTTGATCCCAGGACTCTGGGATCATGACCTGAGCCAAAGGCAGACACTTAACTGACCGAGCCACCCAGGCGCCCCAGGGTTTTTTGTTTTGTTTTGTTTTTACTCTAAAGTACAACACAAACATAAAACCACCAAACAAATTTATAGCTTAGTGAATTACGGTAAGGCAAGCAACCTTGTAACCATCACTCAAGAAAGAGAACTTTGCTTAACTATCCCAGAAGTGTTTCCATGTGCCCCATCCCTATGTCAACCTCTTTCCTCCTTCCACAAAATAACCAGTATTCTGGTTATAGTAATCACTTTCTTCTGTTTCTGTATAGTTTTACCACCCAATCCTGCATTCCTGAATGCCACAGTTTAGTCTTGCCCATTATTAAAAATTTGATTAGTTTTTTAAGTCTCTGAATATATGTTTCCCCTCCATCCCTTTCTTTCATTTAAATTTTACCTGTTGAAGAATCTAAAGCATTAGACCTGCAGAGTCTGGATTTTTGCTGATTGTATACTCATGGTACAGTTTATTATGTTCTTTTGTTCTTGAAGTTCCTGCAAATTGCCAGGTGGATCTAGAAATTTCATCAAACTCAGGTTAGATGAATAAGTCTTTAGACCTAATTAGGAGCTACCTGATGTCTTTCTATGTTAGCAGCTGTTGATTGATATTCAATGCCTAGATCCTTTCGCTCATTGTGATACTCTCATTTCTTCATTATTAATTGGAATATTTTTATAATGAAATGCTGTAATTCATTTACTACTTAGACACCCAGTTGTACAGTTCATAAAGGAAAGGCAGGATAAATACATGATTCTCACCCTACATGTACCACCTTTGTTGAAATATAATTCATATACTGTACATTTCATCAGTTGAAAGTGTACAGTTTGGTGGGGTTTTTAATTATATTCACAGTTTTATGTCAATTTTAGAAATTTTCATTACCCTAGGAAGAAACCCTACACCCGTTGGCCATCTCTTTCCATTCTTCCCTCACCCTATTCTGGACTTTTCCTGTAAGTGGAATCCTACAATATGTGGTACTTTGTGACTGGCCTCTTTCCCTTACTGCATAATGTTAACGTTTTTCTGTGTTGTAGCTTGTATCAGTACTTACTTTTCTTGCAGACTACCATTATACCACATTTTATATATCCATTTATCAGTTGATGGACATTTGAGTTGTTTCCACTTTTTGGCTATCATATGCTCCTGTGAACATTTATGTATAAGTTTCTGGGTGGACATATGTTTTGGTTTCTTGGGTGCAGGAGTAGAATTTCTAGACCCTGTGGTAACTCTGTACCCCAATAATTTTGGATAGCTTCCTCACTATCTGTGACAGCAGGGTATTCCAGGCTCATCTTGTACATTTTCTTTTCCACAGTTGGAATGGCCATTTCTTTAAGAAATCCTCCTTTGTTTTAGTAGGAAGTGGTTATTTCAAAACCATGAGCTGGACACAAGGGATACTCATTATTACTGTGTTCATCTTGTTTCTAGGGATCTGCAATGAAGAGAGTAGGGAAATATATAGTACTGTAAATTTATATTTACTATGCATATTGTTATATTAAATGTTTATTACTCATTTACACATTAAATATATGAAGCATACATTAACCAGGTTTTTTTTAATAGGTATTCATTTTAAATGTATAATACCTCAGGAGTTCACTGATTCAAGATAGCGGCAGTATTTTTTACTTAACCTCTCTTTTATGGTACATTTCTATGACCTTTCACACCAAAGTCGTAGTTCTTAAGAAGGTGGGATTAGTGGGCGCCTCGGTGGCTCATTCGATTAAGCGTCTGCCTTTGGCTCAGGTCATGATCAGGGTCCTGGGATCGGGGCCCACTTTGGGCTCCCTGCTCAGCCAGGAGCTGCTTCTCCCTCTGCCTGCCACTCCCCCTGCTTGTGCTCTGTCAAGTAAATAAATAAAAACTTAAAAAAAAAAAAAGGTGGGATTAGAGAATTCATCCCGTCATCACTCATTAACTTAACCCCACATTACAAAAAATAAGTCTTGGAATAGCAGTACTGTCACCACCAGTATAATTACTGAGGACAATAAAATGTTTTTGTTTTGCTTTCCCTCTCATCCTTGGTTTTTAAAGTCGTATTATGGCTACATTACCTTAAGTAGCTATTACAAAACTCTTCCTTTTAATCCTTATTTAATCTTAGTTCTACAGGTAACTGTTTTTGTTTACTGCCAGTGCTTCTGTTCAAGTCTCTGTAGTCATTTTGATTGTTTGAAGTTCTCTTGAACATCATGGAAACAAAATCCTCTGAATCTTTGCATGTTGATAATCGTTCATCTGTGATGTTTATACTCAAGGTCAGTTTTACTGTGTATAAAATTCTTGACTCACGCTTTCTTTTCTTAGATATCTTAAATATATAACACCTTTTTTTCCTGGCATAAAGCACTACTACTGGTGGTGATCTAGTTTTCTTATGGGCAAAGGACTTTTTTTTTTCTTTATAATCCAGTAATTTTATTACAGTATGTCTTAATGTTGGTTGTTCTGGGTTTATATACTCAGGTGATCTTTCAGTGTGTGACTTCATATCTTTTTTTTTTTTTTTTTTTGGTGGGCAGCAAAGCAGAGTTTATTAAAGCTCCCAAAGAGGGAGGAGGGACCTGAGAGGTTTGCCCACTTCATATCATTTTTACTTACGTTTTGTGTTTTGAATCCTTAGTATCTATTAGTTTGGAGGTGTGTTACTGTTTTAATTTTTCTGTTTTTTTTTATTGTGGTAAAATATACAAAGCATGAAATTTATCATTTTAACCATTTTTTTAAAGATTTTATTTTTAAAGATTTACTTAGTTTGACAGAGCAAGAGAGTGCAAGCAGGGGGGAGCAGTAGAAGGAGAGGGAGGAGCAGGCTCCCCACTGAGCTGGGAGCCCAATGGGGGCTTGATCCCAGGACCCTGGGATCATGATCTGAGCCACCGAGGCGCCCCTCAAGATTTTATTTATTTGTCAGAGAGAGAGAGAGACACTGAGCAAGCAGGGGGTTAGCAGGCAGAGGGAGAAGTAGGCTTCCTGCTGAGCCGCTGAGCAAGGAGCCTGATGCGGGACTCGATCCTAGGATCCTGGGGTCCCATGACCTGAGCCAGAGGCAGATGCTCAACTGACTGAGCCACCCAGGCGTCCCCTTTTCTTTTTTTTTTTTTAAAGATCATTTTAACCATTTTTAAGTGTACATTTCAGTGATATGTACATTCACAGTGTTGTGCAAACATCGCCACCATCCATTTCTAGTACTTTTTTATCTTTTCAAACTGAAATTCTGCTCATTGAGCAAACTCCACATTCTCTCTTCCCCCAGCCCTTGGCAGCCACCATTCTATTTAGTCTATGAATTTCACTATTGTTTACCTCATATAAGTGGAATCAGACAGTATTTGTCCTTTTTTGTGTCTGTTTTATTTCACTTAGCATAATGTTTTCAAGATTCATCCATGTTGTAGCATGTGTCAGAATTTCCTTCCTTTTTAGGGCTGAATGTTACTCTATTGTATGTATGAACCACAGTTGGATTCCTTTTACCTTTTGGTTATTGTGAATAATGCTGCTATGAATGTGGGTTTACAAAAATCTGCTTAAGTCTTGCTTTCAACTCTTTTGAGCATATACCCAGAAGTGAAATTACTGTATCACATTTTGACTTCATGTTTAATTTTTTGAGGAACTGCCATATTATTTTCCACAGCAGTAGCACTGTCTTAAATTCCCATTAGCAATGCATAAGGGTTCCAAGTTCTCCATGTCCTCACCAACACTTGTTCTTTTCTAGTTTTCTGATAATAACATAACCATCCTAATGAATGTGAAATGGTATCTTGTTGTAGTTTTAATTTGCATTTCTCTGGTGGCTACTAGTGTTTAGCATCTTTTCATGTGGTTACTGGCCATTTATATATTTTCTTTGGAGAAATGTCTAGTCTTTCATCCATTTTTTAATTGGGGTTTTTCTTAAGTTATAGGAGTTCCTTATATATTCTGGATATTACTTTCTTACCAAATATGTGATTTGCAGATATTTTTTTTCATTCTGTGAGCTCTTTTCACTTTTTTGATGCACAAAAGTTTCTAATTTTGATGAAGCCCAGTCTACCTATTTTTTCTTGTGTTGCTTATGCATTTGGTGTCATTTCTAAGAAATCATTGCCAAACACATCATGGAACTTTTTTTGTTTTCTTCTAACAGTTTTAAAGGTTTAGTTCTTACATTTAGGTCACCGATCCATTGTGAGTTAATTTTTGTATGTGGTGTGAAGTAGGGTTTGATTTCATTCTTTTGCAGGTGGATATCCAGTTTCCCCAGTACCATTTGTTGATTTTTTTTTTTTTTTGAGCAGTTCTTTCTGTGTGATTTTTGTAGCTTAGGGTTAATTCTTCTAATTTTTTCTTATAGTATCTTTGTATGGCCTAAATACTTTCCAGTTACATATACAGAAATATAGCATCTTGCTTTCTGAGGTTCCCTGGCTGTGTTCCCCTCCCTCATTTTTATGTTCTCTTTACCTTCCCCCTATCCTGCCAGTTCTGCTTTGGTTCTCAAAAGTTTCTCCTCAGTATGAAGTCCTGGAAAAGAGCCTTGGGAGATCGATTTGAAAAGTACATAAAAAGTTAGTTTCAACCCTTTAAGCCCTGCTCTAGGCCTCTGGCATCTACTCATTTATTAAACTTGACAGAATTCCTCCCAAGATCAGCTGCTGTTCCTCAGTTGGCCCACCATGATTTCCAGTTAAATGTCTGTGGGCTATTTTGAGGTTCTTTTATCAAGTCCAGTAAATGCCCCATTACTTTGCATTGCTTCTTGTTGCATAGATGCTGATACTGGGTAGGTATTATGACTACATATTTGCCAGTTTTGTCCTTAACCCATTTGTATTTTGGAATTTCCTAGGAATGCCTTGCCAGGTAGTTTTGTTATAAATATCTATGGGGATATTTGTTGATATTTATTTGATATTTCTTGTTATTCTGTTTTTCTATGGGGATTTGGTTACCACTTCTGCCACTATCTTCTCAGAATTCTTCAGATAAAACATTAAAAGGTAATTGTCGGTCACTTTAAGAGATGATACACTAATTTCCAAACACAGAAATAGACAATCATCTAAATGTACAGTTGACCCTGGGTCCACTTATACACAGATTTTTTTCAATAAGTATATTGGAGGATTTTTAGAGATTTACAACAATTTGAAAAAAACTGAATGACAAACTGCATAGCCTAGAAATACTAAAAATTTGAGGAAAATGAGGTATTGTGAGAATACGGTATATAATACATATAACATACTAAATGTGTTAATTGACTATGTTATCTGTAAGGCTTCCAGTCAACAGTAGGCTAATTGTCAAGTTTTGGGGGAGTCAGAGTTACACATGTATTGGGGAGTAACACTACTAACCCCGATGTTGTTGAGGGGACAACTTTAATAGGTTTAAGAACTTCTAAGAAGATAAGGATAATTTTTTAGGAATAATTAAGTCACTTGAACTTCATCCTGTTAAAGAGGGAACATACGATCCATCTGGGATAGTTTATCAAGAGACATAAAAAGCATATGTGATATTCTTGACTGATTTTTTTTTTTTTTTTTTGCAAATGAATTCTGGAAAGAACTCTAGAATGTTCTCCCACAAAACTTTAATGTTATTTTGAAACATGGAAATCTGCCTGCCTAATTACAGAGATGTTGACTGATGTAGTGTATTGGGCTCTATATTATACAGGTCTTTATAAAGTCTTCATAAGGCAGCTTTTTTCCCCCCAAAATTAGATGATTGTAAAAGGTTCAAGTCAAATCTTTTCTATACAAACACACACAC
Organism: Zalophus californianus; assembly: GCF_009762305.2. Taxonomy (NCBI): domain Eukaryota; kingdom Metazoa; phylum Chordata; class Mammalia; order Carnivora; family Otariidae; genus Zalophus; species Zalophus californianus. The sequence continues at coordinate 101,707,495 of NC_045597.1, forward strand.
ACACTTAAGTGTCTGTTAGTCTTTTTTTCTTTTAAAGATTTTATTTATTTATTTGACAGAGAGAGACATAGCGAGAGAGGGAGCACAAGCAGAGGGACTGGTAGAGGGAGAAGAAGGCTTCCCACGGAGCAGGGAGCCCAATGTGGGGCTCGATGGGGGATCATGACCTGAGCCGAAGGCAGAGGCTTAACAACTGAGCCACCCAGGCTCCCCTGTCTGTTAGTCTTGATAGTTCCTATGTTTCTATGGTAGCTTTAGTTCATTTGTCTCAGAAATAAGAAAGCATTTTATACAGTTTGCTAATGTAGTATTTCTAAACTAACTGATGTATAGAAGAGAGCAGATTTTTACATCAAATGTACGTTGAGTATTTTTCTTAGCCAAGACAAACAAAGGTCTCTGTGTAAAGACTGTGTAATTTATAAATTGACTTTGAAGGCAGTTAACAACGGGAATTCTGAAGATGTTTTCAGTGCATAAAATTGGGTAAAATAAATTTTTTAAGGGAAAATCAAATTAGATTGCTGTATACTCTACAGTGGGAGAAATGATGGAAATCTAAAATTTTATTCTTAACTAAGTTATGGTTCTAGATATAAAGGTGGTGTATTAAGTACTCCTGATATCATAAGTTATGGAAAAACATATAAAATGAAATTTTTCTTTAAATTATTTGAATCTGATACAGAAAAAGAATGTAGAAGTTCACCTACTTGTTCAGCGTTAAAATTTTTAAATATTACAGGTTTAATGGTTTGTACTTTGTTATGTGATACTGTGTTTACATAACAGTAGTTACTCCACAAACATTGAGTGCATGTTATGTGACAAGCAGTGTGCAAAGAGTTATGATTTTTTTAAAATAAATAAGAAATAGTGTTTTTCCTAAGGGACTTATATTTTAGTGAGAGAAGGAAAAAAGTTTGTCTTTTTCTACTGTGGGAATGACTAGGAACAGTAATCAATTTAAGCTGTTTTGTAATGCCTATGAACATTTAATACATTTCAGTCTGTTTCATATCATTTTAATGAATTTTTTCTTTAGAATGCCAGTTGTCAGTTGAAACCTGTGCTGATAATATAGCCACTAACTGGAAGTGGTTTAATTTCACATTTCTTTACTATTTTAACATGGTTACTAGGAAAATTTTAATTACAATTGTGGCTCACATTTCTATTTGATGGTGCTGGTTTGGGCTATAAACTCTTAAAAAGTAATACCAGTTAACTAATGGAAAGTATAGACATTTGTATTTGTCAGCAAGATTACTGTTGGATCTCACTGTAGTAATTTGTTCTTAGAGAAGCTTGCACATTCAAGCTAATTTTAAATAGAGGGCTCATTTAGAAGTTGAAAAAGTAATGATAATGTTTCTTTTCTGGTGAAAAATCTTGAGATCATGAAAACTGTCATAGTTTCATGCTTAGAAAAAAAATAGCTTTGAGGAGGGAAAGGAAATTCTGAGGATTTGAGGGCAGTCTGTAGAAGGTACGTTGATTCCGAGAAGATAACCAAATTTTTACACACTCCCCACATCCTTAGGTAGAAGTTTTAGTTTGTATTGCTCTAATTCAGTGACTCGTAGGAGTAGCTACTTGAATTAATAATATGGTTCACTTTATGTAGACTTAAACATCTGTTCATATTATTTTTGTTAACCAAACAAAATGTTTTCTGAAATAATTACATAATTTAAATGTCAAAATTAAATGTTGGTTAAGAAATGGTATATATTATACCATTTTACTTTTAAATTAACAGACGTGCTATAAAGTTAGTTATACAGGGTTAACATGAATGTTGTTTACCAGTGTTTATTGTACTGTGGTTAGGTTTTTGGTTTCCTAGAAATTTTTTTTTTTTTTAAGATTTTATTTATTTATTTGACAGAGAGAGACACAGGGAGAGACGGAACACAAGCAGGGGGAATGGGAGAGGGAGAAGCAGGCTTCCTGCTGAGCAGGAATCCCGATGCGGGGCTCTATCCCAAGACCCTGGGATCATGACCTGAGCCAAAGGCAGACGCTTAACTGAGCCACCCAGGTGCCCCTAGAAATGTCCTTTGTTGGAAGTAATTTAAAAGGGATGTCTTTAAAAAAAGGGGGGGGATGTCTTTGACATAAGCTTCTTTAAAAAAAAAAACTTGATTGAGATAATTCACAGACCATAAAATTCACCTATTTATAATGTACAGTTTAATGGATGTACTTATAGAGTTGTACAGCCATCATCACAATCTAAGTTTATAATACTTTCATCACCCCAAAAAGAAACCCTGTACCCATTAGCAGTTGTTCACTGATTCCTCCCTCCGTTTAAGACCTGGCAACCATTCTCTGTCTCTCAATAGATTTGCCTTTTTTGTACATTGTATGTAAATGAAATTATATAATAACGTAGTCTTTCACTTATTATAATGTTTGCAAGATCCATCCATCGTGTAGCATGTATCAGTGCTTCGTTTCTTTTTGCTGCTGAGTAACATTCCATCCATCATGTAGATAATACCTCATGTTACTAATCAGTTGATGGACATTTGGGTTATTTCTGCTTTTTAGCTATTGTGAATAATGCTGCTGTGATTAATCCTGTACAATTTTTTGTGTGGACATACGTTTTCGTTTCTCTTGGGTATATACCTAGGAGTGGAATTGCTCTGTTGTATAGTAACTTTAGACCTCAGTAATCTTGGAAAGTAGCCATATATATACCATTTTACCTTCCACAAGCAATGTGTAATGGGTTCCAATTTCTCCGCATCCCTGCCAACATTTGTAATTGTTATTGTCTGTCTTTTTTTAATCATTATTATTATTACTATAGGCATCTTATAGGCATCCTAGTGAGTATAAAGCATCTCATTGTGGTTTTGATTTGCATTTCCATAATGACTAGTGTTATTGAGCATCTTTTCATGTGTTTATTGGCCATTTGTAGTATTATTTTGGGGGAAATATCTACTTATCCCTTCCCCCTCTTTTTTTTTTTTTTAAAGTAGGCTCCACGCCAGGCAGAGCTTGAACTCATGACCCTGAGATCAAGAGTTGGACACTTAACCCACTGAGCCATCCAGGCGCCCTCCCCTTCCCATTTTTTTAAATTGCATGGTCTCTCTCTTAAATTGTAAGAGTTCTTCATATATTCTGGATATGAATCCCTTATTAGATACAGGATTTGCAAATATTTTCTCCCATCTTATGGGTTATCTTGTTCACTTTGCTGATGGTTTCATCTGTAATACATGCGTTTATTAGGATTTTTCTTTTGTCACTTGTGCTTTGATGTCATATCAAAGAAAACATTGCTTGATCCATGGTCATGAAGATTTATTCCTGTTTTCCTCTAAGAGTTTTATAGTTTTAGCTCTTACATTTAGGTCTGTGATCCATTTTTAGTTAGTTTTGTTTATGGTGTATTGAAAAGACTTTTTTTTCTCCATTGAATTAAATGTTTATTTCTGGAAACTATTGTATTCTATAAATACAATAAAATTTTATGAATACATAAGGTCTTTCCTTATACTATTACCACATGGTCTTAATTACTATAGCTTTGTAGTAAGTTTTGAATTCAGGAAGTATGAGTCTGCTGACTTTGTTTTTCTTTTTCAAGATTGCTTTTGCTGTTCTGGGCCCCTTGCATTTCCATAGAAATTCTAGGATCAGCTGGTCAGTTTCTGCAGAAAAGTTGAGATATTGACAGGGAATGTGTGAATCTGTAGATCAGTTTAGGGAATACTATCCAAAACAATATTAAGTCTTAAATAATATTAGTTCTTATTTGTTTAGCCATCTGAAGGAAAGTGGACTTTTAAAGATTTATGTGGGATATTTGAATACCTATGCAACTTGTTTCCCAATAATCTCTATTTATTGTTGGCTGGTAGGAGCTGAGTGTATAAGGAGCTGAGAGTAGAGACAACTATGAAATGCTACATGTTCTTTGTAGGTTGAATTTTTTTGTTTGTTTTTGTAACAGATTCATAATGGTAACATAGGCTCCATAAATAAGTTTTTAAATGCCAAGTTACATTAAGCATTTAAATACTTTTAAATATCATGTAATTAGTCTATGGAAATCAGGCCTTGTTCTTTTAATTATTACTGCTTTTCAGCAGTACTTGAATACCAGTCAGCCTTTATTAAACCAGCTCTCTTTTAGATATAATTAGAAATCCCAAATAACATCCAACCTGAAGACTTTTTTATTTCTCAGTATAAATTTTGTTATGTTGACAGTATTACACTCATGCATAATTATACAGGTAGGAAAACAATGAAAATACCAGACTGAGTTAATGACATTTTCTATCATACTGGGATGTCAGTCTTTTCAGTGCATCAAAATTAAGGAAATGAACCACTTAACTTTGTACTGGAATTTTTGTCTAATTGGTCAAGCTTAGTGATTTTTGTTTTAAACAAATGGACATTTTGACTTACTCTGTTTTTTTTCTTTGTTGAGGGGCTATTACCCCCTTATTATATCTAAGTTTCCACCTCCTTTTTCCTATTCTAGGACCTTTCTGGGAGTCTTCTAAAGTTATGCCATTACCATTTTTCTTTAACTATAGCCTTAGGTGTGTGGTTTCCCAATTTTGAGCTGTGATACCTAGAACTAACTGTGTATTCATTAATGAAGCCTTTTGAAGGCACAGGAAAATAGTTATCCTAGTCTTGGGGGAGGGGGGAGTTTGGGGGCAGTTAAGGAACAGGGCAGAAGTGGCTTCACTGGCCTATAGGGCCTAAAGATGAAACCTAAGAACAGATTAGAACAAGCCTATTGATGACGTATTAGCAAATAGAAGGTGGACTTGGAAGTCTTTTCTTTGCTTCTGTTAGGACTCTTTTGGATTAGGAAATTTAAAGTTGAGTAATAAAACAGCTATGGCTAGTTTTTAAATACAGATGTACACACAAGGTGTATGCACAAAATTCATTACTAAAAGAATAAAGACCAGAATGATTCATTTGAAACCGACTAGTATAGCCATCATCAGTGATACAGAAATTACCCAGGCTTTTGTTAATTCAAACTGACCTTGCCTCTAAATATCAAGGTTGAAGCCAGCAGTGGAGAGTTAAGAATGTCAGCAGTGAGGGCATCATGAGCAGAAAGGGGACACAGTGGCCAGGAATGGGCAGGGGGAGAAAAGATGGAGAAGGAAGGGAGTCAGATCAAGTGGTAGGAATGGAAACATATAAAGGACTAGAAAAAGAGAAGGGGGTGACAACAGCTGTAGGGAGAAGGGACAAAAGAAATACTGGTGTATTGAAGCGATTGAAGTAATGTTGTGTGTCATCACTTTAGTGTGTCTGAATCTGCTTAGTCAGGGCTACCATGGAAACTTTAAAGAATTCAGTTTAACTGTGAAAGGAAGATGAGCAAGAAAGAAAGGAATTTTTAAAAGCATGCTCAATCACTTTTTAATTTTAAGATCAGCAGTAGCAATACACAGTTTAATTTTACAACATAGTAATGATAGTATTTGAGTCCTGTTACTCTGGGGCACTATTCTAAGTGCTTTACATATATTGATTCATTCAATCCTCACCACAGTTTTATAAGCAGACACTATTTCTCCTATTTTACAGATGCGGAAACTGAGCCACAAAGAGAATAAGTAATTTGCCTAGGCTAGTCAGATAACAGAGCCAGGATTCCACTGAGGCAGCCTGACTACTGTGCTACAGCTGGCTTCATCACCTCCACCTCCCCCTCTCCATGATTTGTATAGTATATTTCTGTAGAAATTTGTCTTGTTTTGAGAACGTAATATCCCTTTGAGGTAGTTGTACATCTGCTAGGCTGGCAAACTCTGGACACTATTTAAAAATCAGTTTTTATTTCCTTTAATTATAGTAATTCAAGAAGGTTTATTAAATTAGATAACACAAGGATGGATAGTGCGTGGTCCCTGTCCCCAGTGAACTAAATCTCAGTTTGTAGTTGTTTGCTCACTCAAACCAAGTATCTGCTCCAATACTGGTGTGAATTCTTTGACTTTGAACCAAGTTTACGTGCATTAATGAATGTTTGTTGCCTTCAAAAAGGACACTCACCTTTAAAAGCCGCAGACCAACTAATAATATAGCCATTACTTAAAACTTTTGGAATTCTTTTCCTTTCAATAAGCCACACAACAAAATCAGCTTTCTGCACAAAAAAGCAGAAGTACCTAACTTGATTACCTTCTTTAGTCATCCTTAAAATTAAAGCCTCACATGGATATTCACAAAGTATTATCTAAAATGGTGTTTTGTTTTGTTTTGTTACAGCCCTGATGGAGTAAAATGTTTGCAGGCTATAGAGGAAATGTGAATGGAGTTAGTGGATTTCACCAGAACTTTGGAAGAGTGTTGGGTATTAGTGTTGCACTGGAGGAGGATGAGAATTGAGCCCTATTTAGAGGGAACAGAAAGACTTCTGTGAGGAGTGTGGGTAAATAAACCAGGAATCTACCCTGAAGATCATTGCTTAGCTCTCTGAACATTTAATTTTTTTAATTATTTGTAGAACTTTAGAACAATTCACTAGTACACATACTTTGTTTCCATTGAGACTATCTTGTAAGGAGAAAAGTTGTGTGGTTTGAAAGTACTTCTTGGTATTGAGGCTTACAAGAAGTCTGAAGAGAATGAAGCGGTGACTGGGAATCCTAAGAGATTTTACCAAGAAGAACTCTTTGGAGACTTTTAGAGGTACCTTTTAGGCAAGTAAGAGAAATCCTGGATCATCTGGCGTTAAGGACGTTTATGTATTAAGTTCAGTGTAATTTGACATTGGACTTGAGTCTGTATTGCTTCACTCTTTTGTAAATAGTTCTGGCATTTGATGGCTGGCTTAGCCATTCCCCTCTTAGACATGACTTAGATAAAAAGTGAGAGATTGTGGGAAACTGAGAATATCTTTATTGTCTCTTGCATTTCTTACCCCATGCTTTTGGCTCTTAGATTTTACTGTGGGATTTGGAATACTTCGAATTTAACATCGGTGCCCTTACAATTATATGTGGATTTATCCACATATCATTCATTTGGCAAATACATTGAACAGCAGCTGCACAATGGGAGACAATGGGAACATGAATGAATAATTCAGTCTCTATATTTAAGCTGCTTCTAGACCGGTAGGGCAGACGACATTAATAAGCCAGAAGTTAGAATACATTGAAAGTACAGTAATAGAGGTATGCAGCTTCCTGTTGAATAAAGAAGGGCACTTCACTCTGACTCAGGAATTTTCCTTAGGATGAGGTAAGCCTTTAAATAGAAAAGGAATTAATCAAACAAAGCAGGTAGCAGTGTAGGAAATTTTCAGCATGTGGAAGAAATAACTGAGCTAGGAAATGATTATCCACTCTCTTGTACTTTCTACATTTCAGAAAATCCCCTGCCTGCATGACTGCTGTTTAGCTGGTATTTCAAGAATATTAACTAATTTTGGTGTTGCTTAATTAAATCTGTTGTAAAGAAAACTGAGAATAAGTTGCTTTTTTGAGCGTTCTCAATTTTTACATCTTCCTTGTAATTTTAATTCTAAAGGATGGAAGTAAGTTGAAAGTCCAAGTTGAAATTACTCAGTCCTTCTAAGGTAACATTACTGGTTGTTTGGAGCCAAGCTCACTTAATTTAGGTCTGTTTTAAACATGTATACATCAGGAAGTGAATTTCTTGAAGTCATTTTTACTCCATTTACTCATGGGCAAATGCAGTTGGACTAGTGAAGGTCCCTTTCAGATCAAAATCCAGTGATTAAATTTCATGGCTCAGCATTATTTATAAGTTGTTTTAAAAGCTCAGAGGAAAGAGTCCTCCTTCTTGTAGCAGAAACTTTCTCCTCATGTTAACTACCCAAATCATGTAGCATGCTTTATGTTCTTTCTCTCCTCCCCTCCCTCTTTTGGCATTGTTTCTATTTGGTGATTGATGACCCCCAAGATACAGTGACTCAGTGTTCGTCTCTTGAAAAATAATGAATCTGAATCTTATCATTTAGAAATCATCTTCCCATGAGAAATTTCTTCTGTGTAATCTTAGATTATTTGAATTTAGAATGTGCCTATTTTCTGAGTCAGCAATTAATTTGGTTTATTACTACCTTTTTGGGTAAATATTGCTCAAAATTGATGTTTCTCTGTCTTAGTCAATGTCTTTGTAGTGCTATGTTCTTATACTTCAATCCCAAGAACATATAACTTACTGAAGCCGAAAAAAATTGCATATTTCTTGATCTCCTGTTGGCAGTGTTTCTACTCTCTTGGTTTATCTTACATGTTTATTCCCTGGGTTTGTTTTTGTTTTTGTTTTTTTAACTACTTTTAATATACTGTAGTGAAGTAATACAGATACTAGGTAGTAATCACGTTCAGAATCTTCTCATTTTGCCTTATAGACCCTATTTCTGTCCTGAAAGCGGTATTATGTAGCTCTTAGCCACACAATGAATTTTTGATTAATTTAAAAGAACCCTAGAAAGTAGTGGTTGTACCTAAAAAGAAGGAAAATTTGGGTATATTTTACTACTTTTTTTTTTTTTTTTAAGCTATGGCTTTATTATTTTGCTTGAGGTTTTTTTTTTCCCCCCTTTACCTCCACAGTATGCATTAATAAGATTTAAAGTTTCTTTTAGTTAGCCCAAATAGAAGTCTTTTTCCTTTTTCCCTTTGGTGTTCTATTTGCAAAACAAGTAAAGCAGGTTTTATAGACTAGGGTAACTAGTTTTATTTAATGAATCACTTTATTAAAACTCTTATATCAATCTTAGCCCAACTCACAGTTCATACTTTTAATACTCCATTCCTTCTTTGCACGCCCCTCCCTTAGAAAGTAGAAGGTTTTTCCAAAATTTTTTACTTTTAAATCACCAGTGTTTATCTTTTCTGCAGATAATATCACCTACCGCATTATTTTTGGCTGCAAAAGTGGAAGAACAGGCTCGAAAACTTGAACATGTTATCAAAGTAGCACATGCTTGTCTTCATCCCTTAGAGCCACTGCTGGATACTAAATGTGATGTATGTAATAATAATTCAATTGATGTTGCCTTCCAACTGCTGCTTATTTCTTTTACCATTTAGGATGTAATGCCAGGGAGTGATCTAACAGAAACATATTGTATGTATGAACATGAGTTTCAGTGTCGTTCAGAATCATGTTAAGGCTGTGATTCAAAGGTGATTATAAGTGTTTCACATTTTGTTGTTCACAGCAAACTTAAGCTATATGTAGAGGGTAAGTCATATCATCTCCATTGTTTGGGTCCATTTGAGACCAGAGATAAGTAACTCTTAAATTGTCAACAATGAAAAAAAAATAGAAAAAAACCTCTGGACTTGCCTCTAGAACAGTAAATAGTAATTTTACAGAATTGCTCCTTTGTTAATGCATATATACTAATAGTTACCTCTCTGATACTGATCCATAAAGATGCTGTTTTACCATACTTTCATGAGAGGGTTTTTTTCATATTTTAATTTTCCTCCAGAGTAATGCTAACTTCTAAACAGCTTGTTCATCATCAACATTTTAATAGACCATTTGAAAGTGCCATTTTAAAATGTTATGACGTCTTAAAACAGAAGCTAGAATTCTAGGCCTTTAAATTCACTTTCCCAGCACTTGTATTATAGGTGAGTTCCTTTATCGGGAACTTTTAACTACTAAAATGACTGCCAGATTATATTAGTTTACTTTCATTTAGTTAATCCTAAAGTCCAGATTAAGTATATCTGATATAAAAAAAAAAGTGTATCTGATTTTTTTTAAAGTATATCTGAGTTTATTAATGACAAGTTTTATCTTAGATGTTGGCTTTAAGGGAGTGAGATACTAACGTAACCATTCAATAATAAAAAATGTGTGATTATTCAGAGATTGTTCTTGTAATTTCTGTTAACTTTACAAATTCAGAATTAATTTTGGTGAATAGGGTATTGTTCGAAAAAAGAAATCTGTGTTTTCAAAAAATCATCTGGTGACCTTTTTAAATGGGATATAAATAAAGGTGCTTTTCAGTCTGAGTTTAGAGTTTAGCAACATGTCCTTACATGAATATTTATGTATGCTGTATTGTTTATCACCTTACACTCAGTTGTCATAATTTAAGAAATTTGATAATGGTAGAAATTTTTCATACTCTTTATTCCCAGAGTAATTACAGTAGGGGAATGATTTGTTGAAGTTAAAAGAGAAGGCCCTCTATTTCCCCATGGGTGTATGATACATTCTTTTGGTATTTTATATCTAAAATGTTTTAACCTAGACATTTGAGGGTTTGCTTTGATTTTATTTTGTCTTTTTGAAGAGAGGAAGTTCTAAAAAAATAACACACTGACTTACTCATCATCAAGGAATTACCACATGAAATATCTTAGAGTGAGTTGATGCATCTTTTCTTTACAGGCAGGTTTGAATTTGATGTTCTTGAGTTGGTGCTTCCTATCTTAGTATGTCTTGAAGCACCAGTGCCTACGTGAAGTTTTATATTACAGGCTGGAGGGTTTGTTGTTTTCAGTTAAGTTCTACCTCCTTTCATGTTATTGTTGTCTTTTTAGGGGGGGTTTTTGTTGTTTTTTTTACCTTGTTTACATATTCTGTATTAGAAGTAATTCAATTTAGATTGGTTGTAGAAAATAGGATTTGTCTGTTGCCCTCAAATTATTTCCTTTGTGTTTCCAAACTACTCTGATTCTTCTGTAATGATTTAATGGTCCCATAGTCTAATAGTGTTTATCTTAAGCATTTTAATGTTATTATTTTTACCTGGCAGGCTTACCTTCAACAGACTCAAGAACTGGTTTTACTTGAAACCATAATGCTACAAACCCTAGGTATGTACTTATGTCAGATATTATTTTTGTGTTCTGTTCTTCAGTGCGGTGTCCTAAAGATGGAATAATTTTATCATTGAACAAAGTTTCATTTTAAAACAATGTTTGGGGCCAGAATAGTATTACCTGGTTATAAGGAAACCATTTTTTAAAAAATTTCATTTACCATTAATTGAATGGTAAACATAGTTTTCATTGTGAAAGACTGCATATGATTGTAATGTGTACAAATATTCTGACTTATAGTCAGTATTTAATAAATTTATCACAGTTTTAATGTGACACAGTGTAGTTTATTTAAACGATCGTCTTTTTCTAAAAGTTACATTGTCTGCAAGTTTTTTGCAATTTAAGTGATCTCTAAAGATTATTTATTCAAATCTTTCACTTTATTGTTGAGGAAATTGAGACCTAACAAGGTCTGTCTTGTGTGAAGTCATATATTACTTCTGGAAGAATTTAGCAGTGTATGATGGGAATAACATGGGCTTTATGGAGCTCTTGGTTTAAAATCCATATGCCTTTGACTTGCTTTTTAAGCTTGGGCAAAGTTGTTTTACCTTTCATATCTCCATTCTATATATGCGAGGTGGAGAAATAATGTCTGCCTTAACATTGTGAATTTGAAGATGAGAGAGAGTATATAAAAAACATGTACCACATAGTGTGTGTGTCATAAGTAGCCATTATTCATTATGGTAGTTATTTATTTATTACTCCATTCCCAAACATTGAAAAGAAGTGAAGAAGTGTGATAATCATAGCCTCCCATCATGACAGACTTTTTTTTTTTTAAGAAAAGTAGCTTGTTTGTAATAGATATAACTTGATGTTTTTATAATATAAAAAGATATAAAAATAAAAGTGAGAATCTTATTATCTCCAAATCCAATGATTTAGCATGTTAGTGCCTTATTATATGACATTATATAAATATGAAATTTACAAAGATTTGTGTAATAAAGGTTAAAAGGAAAATTACGTTATTTTAAGGGGAATGTTAGAATTTATAAGATACATTTCTGTGGCTTTGATTAAAGTATGATTTGCAGTTTTAATTACAGTAGATACAGATCACACAGCAGTTTTAGAAATCTAGATTACCTGTTTGTCAGGATGTTATTCGTTTACTGCTTCTGAAGACACTAGATGTGACCTCCACTTTTTAAAAAAAGGAAAAACCATGCCCTGCCTAAGGCTTGTTTAGACATTGAAAGCTCTTTCAGCATTTTATCTTTGGTTTTAGAAACAGTGATTTAAAGAATTTTGAGCCTACAAGGTTCACTTGTCTTAATTAACTTTATTATCAGTGAAATGTAATTATAAGCTAACTGGTTGAAACCCTCTCATCTAAGGCATACTAAGAAAATAAGAGGACTATAAATCATTTAAAAGGTCTTTTTTATCCCACTATGGCCGAGGGATTATATTTATGAAAAATACTCTTTTTACATCTTCAGAAAGAGTTGTAATACATTTAAAAATATGTTACATAGTTGAATTCTTTGCTTAATAGTTACATTTTCCATAATTTTAATTTGTGTTTAACCTGAGGGTAATCTCAAACTAATCATAATTCAGAATTTTTAATAAATATCACTCCAATCTACGAATAGCTTTGTTAACCAGTTTTCATTAAGTGGAACATTGTTTTTGAGAAGAAATTATTTCTCGTCATTGAAGATATAATGAGCATGTCAGTGATAGAAAATAACTTTGTCTTTGGATCTTTTTAATAATGAACGATGTATTATACACATTTATGGTTGTGCTGACACATGGCATTTCTCAAGCAAGTATTGTAGTGTGGTAAGTGATTGGGAAAAAAGTGCTTTTCATTTCAGGTTTTGAGATCACCATTGAACATCCACACACAGATGTGGTGAAATGTACCCAGTTAGTAAGAGGTAAGTGATCTTTGAAACTTCTAAATTAAGTATTAATGCTTTTTATTGTCTGTAATTGATTTGAATGAGTTTTATCAAAATGGGGAGATGTCGTTTTGAAGCAACATCTTTTGGTGTCGTACATCTACCTATTCATCTACTTCTGTGTGTGGTTCTACCTGGTGAATTAGTTTCCTTTAAACTTACAGGAGAATCACCTTTCACTAAAAAATTGGAGGGCTTCCAAATATTAAGACTCTCTCCACCTCCCCATTAGGCTAAGACAGTCCCATTTCATTTAATATTTAAGAAGTTGGCCATTGACACATACACACTAAATTTCTGGTCTATCTCAAGCTTTCGTTGACTTCTAGAAAAATGATTACAATTTAAGAATTTGGAGGCCATCCTCAGATCTTTCAGATAAAAATTGTCTTAGCAGGTTTGCCATTTTGGAAATATTTTCCCCATGTTCATTTGAACAAAATTGGCTTAATACATTTTTCAGAGTTCTTTAGCATTATTGAAAATAATTTCTTGTTTGTGTGTTTTGGGGAAATACATAGTATGCTACAGACAGCAAGCAATGTGCCTATTAAACCTTTTGAAACAGGAGTAGGAACTTTTTGTATTATTTGCTTTACTGCTTATAAAGCATGTGGTATACATTTTTCTACTCTTGTTAATGAATCCTATGTATCTGTTCTTGTATCCCTAGATATATTCTTTACACAGTTGCATGTTGTTACACTACTTCTTACTTCTACTTTCCTGTTTCCCATTTGAAGTGTTAATGTACTAAGAGCAACCACTTGGAACTTTCATTATGCCTTTTTCTGTTACTTTTTGAAAATGAAATTTTGCAGTTTCATTCTTTTACCCCCAGATTCTTTTCTTTAGGTTTATTCTAAACAAAATGGGTAAGACTTTTAAAGGCTCTGCTTTGTTTTTTAGTGTTTACCTGAATATTCTTATATTTTATTCCTTCTAAATTTAATTCATATACCTGGTAGCATTTTATTATGTTAATGGCTACATTTAAAACAAACCTGTTACCACAGTCTCATTGTTAAGACATGGACTTCTGAAAGTCCCATTTATATTTTTTTAATTCTAATAGCTAGTACATGTTATGACTTGTAGAACATACTTAATTATGGTTCCTGTACTTCATGGTTATTGGAATATAATTTAGAGCACATTTTCATCCCAGAATTACAGTGTAGTATAGAATTATATTAGATAACTAGTGTATATGTTTGAATTAAGAAAAAAAAGTTTTAGAGTAGTTTTCCTAAAAACTTGAAAGAATAAGCTGTTTTGTCAGAATAATGGGGAGCCATGTAACTGCTTTAAACTAAGCCTAATGAAAAAAGATATTTATATAGGTTAAAACATATATATATGTACTTAGTAGGAGATGAAACTTGATTTTCAGCTTAGTATCATTGTGAAATTTGAGTCCTCTTTAAAAATCCATAATCAGAGTTCAGTAGCTTTTGTACGTGTTCCCCTATATCTAAAGCTAGAGACATCAAGTCCATTCATTTGCGAAGTTGAATAGTAAGTTTTTAAAAATTCACAAAAACTACAAATTTGATGTTTTATCCAAAGCAGAATATTTAAATCTAATTTATTTGCTGTTGTTAACACTTAAAATGTGACCAATTCTTAAATTTTAGTACAAATCTTACATATGTTTAACTTCCATTTTGTCTGACTAACATTTCAGGTAACTATAGTTTACATTTCACTCCATTTAAAAACATTCTTTCATGTTTGGTGTCTGTTTTTCTTTGCTCTGTTAAAATTTTCAGCTAATGAACATTTTTCCTGCATTCTTCCTCTGTTGCACACTGTTAATAGGTTATTGAATTTAGATATATTCTGAGGTAAAAACTGCTATGGCAATTTAAAATTATTTTTACTTCCTTCTCTACATATTTTGATTCTTTGGGGGGCAGGGGGGTGGTAAATGGTTTGGTTTCTTTAAAGTTCTTCGCGCGACCCCCCCCCGCCCCCCCTGACATGAGAAAGTTGATATTATGCTACTTTGCTGCAGAATTGGCTAATGTCATTTTACAGGGACCTTTCATTTCTGTGATTTCTCCTTCCCTCCCCACCAGGAAAGAATGCCATACATAAGTCACACTGCCTCCAAGACATCTGATGCTTTGACACTCTTCCTTAGCACAACTCTGCTAAGCCCAAATCCCTTTTGTATACCTTATGTTGGTGATCCACATGGGGCAGCAGGGATTACAGGTGCCATGAAAAACATAGAGGGCAAATTTGAGGCCTGTTAGAGAGGGGTGAGTTGAGGTGAACTGATCCTAGGTGAGCAGAGGGGAAAGGTACATCGATGATTATGAATGTAATTGGGGGAAAAGGGAAATTATAGCAAAAGAATCTCTCTTGGGAAGAATAAGAAATCAGATAAAGTGAGCGGGGGACTGTTTTCAATTACAATGTCTTAAAAGCTAGTTGGTAAAAATTGCTTTTCCTTTGGGGACCAGTGTTGAAGCATCCTGATTCCCCGGAGTACTTATATCTTTTAAAGTTGACCATTGGATTCTGTAAGAAAAATATATGCAGTGGAGTTTTCTATATCTATGCCCTTAGGATGTGTCTAGGTTGTTTATTCCTTGTTGATGCTTAGTAGCATGAAAAACTGAGCAGTTTGTGCTCTCTTGAGTTTGGGGGGGTGGGGGTTTTGTTTTCTTTTCTTTGGATGGAAGTACTTAAGCCAACTTAAATATGATGACTGAGGATTAAGTCTGGCAGGCAACTCTTTGTATTTTGTATTAGACTTCAAAATCTTTTCTTCTTCTTCTTCTTCTTTTTTTTTTTTAAATCCAGGAGAATGCTTTATTGCAACTTTTAGCTGACTAGATGCTTAACTTAGTAACAAGTTTAGCCCTTGTAACTGGCTAGCTAAAAGCAAATCGGCTTGTTTCTCAGATCTTTGGGGGATAGCAAGAAACATTTGAGTGAATGTTGTTGAAGATTTTCAGTAGTATAGAAAATGATGGCGCTCTTGTGATATTTGTAAGTAGTAAGTAAAATTTACTTTTTGTGTACAAAACTTTGAAGTTTTTGTTGTGTTGAGAACTTTTTGATGGTAGCACATTAAAGCTGATAGTATTGTCTTCGTTTTTTTTTTCTTTTCTTACAGCAAGCAAGGATTTGGCACAGACATCCTATTTCATGGCTACCAACAGGTTGTTATCCTGACCCTCTTTGTTGCACTGTTGTAGCACACTATAGCTTCCTTTAATGCAGGGCCCCCTCAATGTGTCTCTTACCCTTGTTGCAACAGGAGACTGGACCATCTACTGTGGTGGTACCTTCCTGTCTGCTTTGCGGTGTATTGTACAAGGGACTTTTGGCACAGAGGGGTTAAATGCACATTGTGAAGTGTAGTGGTGCTTTCTGATGACATATTCTCGATTTGTGAGTGCATAAGTCTAAAATTGGTAGCCTGAATAGCAGCTAAAGATTACAAAGAGCTAAACTTAACGTAGAAATTCGAGCAACTTGGTAAGTATAAAGCTATTTCTAGTTTACAATTATAGTTAAATGACAATTTTTTTAAATTTCACATTGATCCAGTTTTAACTTTAAAATAATCATAAAAGTTTTTTTTAATAAAATTTATATAACTTGGGTTTTTTTTCCAGATAATACCCACTAGTTGTAAATCAGAAGTAGCCACGTCCTGTCAGTGCCTAGATTTGACTAAGTACAATTTTTACTTTAAAAAAACTTACTTCCTTTTCAGTTTACATAAAGAAAAAAGTGTTGTGGGTTTGCTCTTGATAAACTTTTCATCAATTCTGAACTGAACTGGAAGAATAATTTTTTAAAGCCTTTAATATCTAATAGATAATTCTGTTCTGGGTTGGTTATATTAATGCCTTAAATTTGTTTTTTAAATGGGTCATTCGGGAGGAGGGGACCAAACTAGCATTGTGTGGTCCTTAATTTCTTGTGACACTGTTAAGTTTTATGTAAAGCTTTGGATTGGCAAATACCAATATATTTTCTTAGGTATATGTTGTTGGGATTTAATCTCTATCCCTAGGAATTTTGAAAAACAAAGTACTAAATATAAAACTTTCATTAGAAAAAGCTAGCTGTAACATGTTACATGCCCAGTTTGGGGCATATAGTAGAAGGAGAAAGGTAGCATTTTTCTAGTACTTAGCAGCATTGGGCCTTGAAGCTGTTCACCAAAAGGTAAGTTTTCTCTGTGGCTTTGCTGAAAAGAAGACAGAGGTTTACATAGATAAGTGTTATATTCTCTGAGAATTATGTTTGTTAACCCACATCAAATGGTAGAATTCCTGATTCTATAATGTGATGTTGAAATTACTTTGTCAATTTTACAGTCTTCTGCTTTTTCTTTACTTTTTTGCCATGACATTACAAAAGAAACAAAAATACTACAAAAAAATTAAAATGTTATATGCTGATTATTGGAAATATAGTGTCTTCTCCTTTTATGAAGAAGTAAAAATACTTCAAAATTTAGAAATAGTAATATATTAGTAGTCTTAATAAAATAATAGTATAATGATCTGGGGAGTCAGAATGTAGAGAATACTCATAATCTATGTAGGTTTTTTAGTATTAGAATTTTATAACTATAGTGCTAGTTTTTAATTTAATAAGGTTTTGTACTGTAGACTTAAAAAAGAAAATCTTTATGTTTTTGCTCTAATCTTATTGGTAAATATTTTTCTTTGTTTTACATATTTGAATTACTATGGTTCTTCGTTTTCAAACCTGCTCTACAACAGTCTCCACCTTACCACCTTCTGTCTTCAGTACAAACCAACAGTGATAGCATGTGTGTGTATTCATTTGGCTTGCAAATGGTCCAATTGGGAGATTCCTGTGTCAACTGATGGAAAACATTGGTGGGAATATGTGGATCCTACAGTTACTCTAGAATTACTAGATGGTAAGTAGAGAAAAATAAATCCTTTTCTACATTGAAAACATTTTTTTGTATGGAAAAAGTCTGCCTACTTTTTGTATAGGTTTGAAAAAAAGCGAATCCCTGTGACTCATACTTAAGTGAACAGTTACCAGTTCTGGCCGCTCCAACATTTCCCCCTCCCTCTGCAGTTATTTTGATATTAAACCCAAATATCTCTTCAGCTATTAATATTTCAGTTTGTGTTTCAAGAGATAAGAGACTCCTTAAAAACGTAACTACAATTTCATATTAACAATTTGGTAATAGATTTTTAAAAAGTATAATCACATGGTCAGGTGAATGTGATGAAAATAAGGATTCATTAGCCTAAAAGAAAAAAAACAAAAAAAAAGAAAGAAAAAACCTTGAAAATGTTTTAACCACCAATGAATATCTAAAACCTTCAGGACTTCTCAAAAAATATATATATGATTTGTAATGCTATATATAGGTTGGTATTCGGTTATAACTTACTATAGAACATGTGAAGCAGTGAGCTAAAGGTATTTCAGGGTAACATTCCTTGCTCTGTAGTTCCACTGATAGTGACGTGTGTCGATATTGCCTTGCATTACTAAATATGAATTGACAAAGAAAATCGGGGTACAAAATCTATAAATCATGAACCTGTAATTGGGTGTCCTGATAAGAAATTTCTCTGGTAAGAGAAAAGAGAGGCTGACCAGAGGTAGGAGAGATTCTTGGGGATTAAGACATTTTAACCAAGTATTGTAGATTTCAGAAAGGAAATAGATTACATTTCTTACCGAAGATATGCCTAAATTGGTATGTTAGGTTTTCAGTTTATTCTTTTTGTGGGCTTTCCCTAACTTCTGTTGCAAAATTGAAGCTAATGGGAAAATAGGATTTATATCTGTTGCTACTGAGGACATCTGTTACATAGAGACCCCTTTGGGTTTTGAATGTGATCTTCCAATAAAATCTCAACATGTTTCTATAACCTAGATGTTCATTTTCTGTGAAGGGCCAAAAGTAACTCTTTTAGGGTTTATGGGCCCTTCTGTCTATGCCAACTACACAACTCTGCCACTGGGGCTGCAAAGCAGCCCTGGGCAATCTGTAAATGAATGGGTGTGGCTGTGTTCATTTACAAACACATGGTACCGATCATAATTGTAATATTGCCTACCTTTCTGGTAAAATATGCTTCCTTTTTAGATTTTTTGATTTGGGGTTGGTTGGTTTGTTTCCCTGAAAAATTTCTCGCAGAGTATATATTTCATGCCACATGATTATGCTCTTTTCCTTACGTCGCCAGAGGGGTTTTTTTGTTTTGTTTTGTTTTGTTTTTAAATTTTAACAAGAGAGAAGGGAGGGGCCCCTGGGTGGCTTAGTCAGTTAAGCGGCTGCCTTCGGCTCAGGTCACGATCTCAGGGTCCTGGGATTGAGCCCCAGGTCAGGCTCTCTGCTCAGCGGGGAATCTGCTTCTCTCTCTCACTCTCCTTCTGTGTTCTCCCCACCCTCCCTCAAATTAAAATCTTTTTAAAAAAATGAGAGAAGGAAATCTTAAATAAGTTGAAATGGCATCTTCTAAAAGTGGGGGCTTTTTTCATCTACGACTTGAAAATTAGTTTATCGATGCCACCATCTTACTTCAGCAGTTAACAGATAAGATAAAGTTTATATACATGATCCTAAAACAAAAGTTCACAAAAAGCAAGTAATCTGCCTCTTAACACTGCTCTTAAGTTATAGTTAAAGTTGGGTTTTTTGACACAGCAAGGGCCACCTAAATAATCTCTCTGCTTTCATTCTGAAAAGGCTCAAGTCTGTTACTCATTTGGAGAGCCACTGAGTAGGAATCTGGGACATTTAAGACATTGACAATTTCACCATTTCATATAGCAGTCTTTCTCTGTCTTTTAATCACAAAAAAAAAGAAAAGTAACAGTTTAAGATATTAAGATATATCTCAATTTTAGCCTGGTGTTTAAGCATCAGTGTTCACTAAAATAATTCATTTAAATACTTGGAAAAACACCATTGGCTTGGACTTGGCCTACCTGTAACATTTGTTGCTTGGCAGAGTTTTTATTTTCTGATTAATAACAAACCCTCATGTGTTTTTTGCATTTTGAATTTTTTTCTGTATAGTAGCTTTGAAGGGAAAAGCTCTATTTTAAGCATCATCTGTGATTTTTGTGCACATAACTAATAGATTAGCAGTGATTATTTGACAGATTCTTAAGTGTCCAAGTAGAAAAAGGTGGGGGTTTTTTCAGATTAGGAAGAATGGTAGTCCAGGCATTAGATTGTTTTCATTCAAATTGGATCAAAAAGTTCATGAATCTTGAGCAGGTTTAAGTTGTCACAGCTTATGAACATATAAGTGCCGAGGTTTTGCATATTTTTTGCTTCAAGAAAAATTTCGTATTGTCTGAATTTTCAGTATCAGTCTTGGCATATTTGCCTAGAATCATTTATAGAGAAGCTTACTGTGTATGCTAAAAAATAATAAATGAATCTGTAGTCTCTGCTGAATTGGCATTATTGATATTACATTTTGTAATTCATTTGGTATGAATATTTGTCTTGAGTGGTCAATAGCTTTATTAATGGCACTATTTTGGGGTTAGGAAAGTAGAATTCATCACTGCACTGCCTTGGAAAAGTGAGTCATCTCACTGTAATCCCAAATTTAAGAAAAAAGTGAGGTAAAAATATATGACCAGGGTGGTTTTACTAATATGTTAATAGTAATAATTACTAGGAATCTTGAGTATAGATGGAGGAATTTTTTTCATTTAACACTGAAATAATTTTAAACTTAAACTACGGAATAGTACAGTTTCTATATACCCTTTACCTGGTTTCTCTAATGTTAACATCTTATATACATGATTATCAAAACCAAGAGATTAACATTATTACAATATTATTACCTAACTATAGGTTTTATCTGATGTCCTCAGTTTTTCTCTTCTAGGATCCTGTGTTCCATTTGCTTGAAATGCTCCTTAAATTTCTTCTAAATTATATCAGTTTTTCTGTCATTCATTTTCTTTTGTGACCTTGACACTTTGAAAAATAACAGTCGGGGGCGCCAAGGTGGCTCAGTCGGTTAAGCGTCTGTCTTCGGCTCAGGTCATGATCCCAGGATTCTGGGATCAAGCCCCATATCAGGCTCCCTGCTCAGTGGAGAGTCTGCTTCTCCCTCTCCCTCTGCCACTCCCCCTGCTTGTGCACACACGTGCTCTCTTCTCTTTCAAATAAATAAAATCTTAAAAAAAAAAATAATAATGGTCAGTTATAGTATAGAATGTTCCTCAATTGGGGTTTAATGTTTTTCAATATTAGATTGAAATTATGTATTTTTGGCAAGAATACCACAGAAATGGGAAATGGGTTGTACTTTACCCTGTGCATCTTATCAAGGACTACATCATATATCAAGGGTTGTTTGTTTTGTTTTGTTTTTCTCAAAGGGTATACCTTATTACTGGTAATAATAACTCTGATCACTTGGTTAAGGTGATATCTGCTGAGTTTCTCCATTGTAAAGTTACTGGTCTTCTCTTTGTAATTAAATATCTTGAGGAAGGTATTTTAGGATTACACACAGATACCTTCTTTTTCCTCAAACTTTTGTCCATTAATTTTAAAGAATCTATTGATAGATCTTGCCTGCAATAATTGTTACTATGATGTTTGCCTAATGAAGACTTTCTATTTGGGGGGAATTTCAATGCTACAAAATTTTCCAGAGATCCTGAGTAAGCATGAGTGTGGGGGGAGAGTGATTTTTTTTTTTTTTTTTTAAGAATTCATCTTTGAAAAGAGCAGTTCAGATCTGTGTCTACTTCTATATTTGCTGAAGGTTGAATAGAAGGGTGACAGTGAAGTAGATGAACTCGTGAGGCCCCTTTTTAAATATTGCCCACTTGAGAGAAATATAAATCCTAAAGACACCTTCTAAGTTTTAAATTTAAATTTTATTTTTAGAGCTAACACATGAGTTTCTACAAATATTGGAGAAAACACCTAGTAGGTTGAAGAGGATTCGAAACTGGAGGGTAAGAGAATTGGCAGGGTTTAATAGAATATCAGTTTGTCGCTTATCTAACAATTACATAGCTAACCAGTTTGAATTTTTTGGTTAAATATCCTTATTTCCAGTATTCCTAGATAATTACAGTGTATTGTAAGCTGCATACACTCATAGATTATTCAACTGCTGTGTCCAGTGGACTTTGTTAAGTACTTTATAAATTGTGTGTTTAATTCTCACGATGATTATAATGGAAATATTCTCCTTATTTTACAAATGGGCAAATTAAAGCCTAGACAAGTTAAATTACTTTCAAATGCTGGGCTAGGATTTAACCTGTATCTAACTCTGAAACCAGTGGTTTCCACTTTTTATAGCCTTCTTTTGGGCCTCTAAATAAGACATTTATTTACTGGCAACATAAAGCCTTAAACCCCAGGTGATTTTATTTGCATATATTTAATATGGGTTTTTATAAAGCAAGGAAATTTGTATTAAATTCCTTTGCTGTCATTGCTTCTTTTGTGTTTTATTTAAATAGGCTAATCAGGCGGCTAAGAAACCAAAAGTAGATGGACAAGTTTCAGAAACACCACTTCTTGGTTCATCTTTGGTCCAGAATTCCATTTTAGTAGATAGTGTTACTGGTGTGCCTACAAACCCAAGTTTTCAGAAACCATCTACATCGGCATTCCCTGCACCAGTACCTCTAAATTCAGGAAATATTTCTGTTCAAGACAGCCATACATCTGATAATTTGTCAATGCTGGCAACAGGAATGCCAAGTACCTCCTATGGTTTGTCATCACACCAAGAATGGCCTCAACATCAAGAATCAGCAAGGACAGAACAGATGTATTCACAGAAACAAGAGACATCTTTGTCTGGTACCCAGTACAACATCAACTTCCAGCAGGGACCTTCTATATCACTCCATTCAGGATTACATCACAGACCGGACAAAATTTCCGATCATCCATCCATGAAGCAAGAATATGCTCATAAAGCAGGGAGCAGTAAACACCACGGGCCAATTTCTGCTACTCCTGGAGTAATTCCTCAGAAAATGTCTTTAGATAAATATAGAGAAAAGCGTAAGCTAGAAACCCTTGATCTGGATGTAAGAGATCATTATGTAGCTGCCCAAGTAGAACAGCAACACAAACACGTGCAGTCACAGCCAGCCAGCAGCAGTTCTGTCACTTCTCCCATTAAAATGAAAATTCCCATCACAAATACAGAAAAACCTGAAAAATACATGGCGGAAAAGAAGGAAAAGAGCGGATCACTGAAATTACGGATTCCAATACCACCCACTGATAAGAGTGCTAGTAAAGAAGAACTGAAAATGAAAATCAAAGTGTCTTCCTCAGAAAGACACAGCTCTTCCGATGAGGGCAGTGGGAAGAGCAAGCATTCGAGCCCACATATTAGCAGAGACCATAAGGAGAAGCACAAGGACCACCCCTCAAACCGCCACCACCCTAGCAGTCACAAGCATTCCCATTCACATAGTGGCGGCAGCAGTGGTGGCAGTAAACACAGTGCTGATGGAATACCACCCACTGTTCTGAGGAGTCCCGTCGGCCTGAGCAGTGATGGCATTTCCTCTAGTTCCAGCTCTTCAAGGAAGAAGCTGCATGTCAATGATGCATCTCACAACCACCACTCCAAAATGAGCAAAAGTTCCAAAAGTTCAGGTAGTTCATCTAGTTCTTCCTCCTCTGTTAAGCAGTATATATCCTCTCACAACTCTGTTTTTAACCATCCCTTACCCCCTCCTCCCCCTGTCACATACCAGGTGGGCTACGGACATCTCAGCACCCTCGTGAAACTGGACAAGAAGCCAGTGGAGACCCACGGTCCTGATGTCAATCACGAGTACAGTGCAAACAGCCAGCATATGGACTACAAAGACACATTCGACATGCTGGACTCGCTGTTAAGTGCCCAAGGGATGAACATGTGATCATTTGGTTAGGTCCATTTTTCCTTTACTTTTCTAATTTAAAAATGGTTAGAATGGAAAACTTTCTCCTGATCTAGCAGTGGTAACACCTGCTCTTGCTGCCACTGTATCAATATTTGTAAGTGCTGCTTTATTCTTCATTCTGAAAAGAAGAGATGATAGTAAACAAGTCTTTATCTCCACATATGATAGTGTTAAAAATACTGTAAAAGCATGGAAGGTGCAAAACTCAGTATTTCCACAATTGCAGCTAAGAACATTAGGATGAATGGCTGGCTGCTTCTAGGAATATAAGATGCCTCAAGCATTCATTATTTATAATTTGAATACTGTAGCTGTTTTTGTTGTTGTTGTTGCTTGGCTTTTGAATGAGTGTAAATTGGTTTCTTTTGTGTATTTATACTTGTATGTATGATTTGCATGTTTCAATGATAAAGGGATAAAACAGTGTACTGACAACTGTTTACAAGAAAGTGGAGAAAAATGTACATACATTTTTGTATGTTTAGATATTACCATAAATACTCAGGATTGGAGCTGCTTGTAAGTATAACGATATAACTTTATTTTATCTTGTCAGAGTCCATCACTAATCTAAAACAAAGGTGGCACTTTTTCATGTTAACCTTAAACTCTAGGCCTTACTGGAAGCCACTGAAGGGGGACACTTCACTACCAGATGGGTATGCAGTGCCACAGATGGTCATGTATTTACACTGTGAGGCGCTGAACTTTTGCCTTCAGAGCTTCTGACCAGGTTGGCTGCTGAAATAGCCCCTAATTTTCTGAAGGCTTGAAGAGGAAAAAATAAAGTTTACATACTCTTGATGTGAAGTGCATTTGAAATGTTTGTCGGCTTGTTGCAGTACAATAAACACAGAGCTGTTAATAATGGTTATGTAGATTACTGTGATTTGAAAACTTAATCCACAAAACTTATATAGTGAAGAACTAGTAAGTTTTTTTCCTAAATAAAGAACTTTAACACTACATATTTTAACAGTAAACAGGGATTGCTTTTCCTTTAGTGTTCAGAATGACACCATATTCTTAAACATACTCCTCCCATGAAGTGTGTTTGTGTGTGATGCCATATTTCTTTTTCAGGTAAATGCAGTCTTCCTTATAGAAACGAAATTACCTGTTGCTCTCTCAGTTGTTTTATATTCTAACAATAAATAAAAAGAAAAGATCACTGACTGTGCATTGTACCTGTATTTATAGCTTATGGTTGTTATCAGGAAGCTCTGTGAGAAAAAAGGGTTAGCCTCCAGGTAAACAAGCTAGTGGAGGTTTTACATTTGTTTGCACATCTCAGTATATTCCTGTTGAGGTCAAGTTTGCACAGTCATCTAACTTCTGAACAAACAGTAGACTTTAACTTGTTTAAAATCTGTCTTAAACACCAGTAATGTGGCTCCGGTTTATCATCTAATCTTGAATTTATTCTGTGGTAAATCTTTGAGCTGTTGAGTGTCTTTAGATGGGGTGAATTTTCAACTTTTCGTTGAACTGAAAACTGTCTTAATTTTTTCTTCTATGTATATGAATTATTTTTGTTACAAAGCCACTGATATGTGCACAATTGTAATTTTACTCAAGTATGTTGCAGTTGTAAATATTAGAGCATTTAATCTCGTGCTCTACCTTTATTTAGCGATTACCTAATTTGCCAGTAGCTTTATAATTTTTTTAAGATAATTGTTCATTATTTTGTCAATGTTATTTGAATTTAGGATACTAGGAGCCTCTTTCTAGGGACTTTGCCTAGCTAGCATGTCCTAACATTTGTTCTTTGTCTTGCATAACTTTAGTATCTTTGTCATTACATGTAACTTTGTTGCTCTGTATGGCATATTATTGTATCCATAAACATGGTAATTTTGATACAGTTATACTTTTACAGTGGTACATAATCCGAGGACTAGTATAGAATTAAACTGAGTGCAAGATGAGGGCGGGGAAGGGTTTTGTTCTTGGTAATTTAGATGTGAAACCTCTAAGGAGCTATCATGTGAAACGACATAGGGTGGTCGTGCTACTGTATAATGGGGGATGATAATACCAGGAATTTTAATAAGATTTTGTAAAGAATATCCAAAAAAGTAGTGAACTTATTTTCAGTATGACATAGAAAACAATGTGAATATTTAAGGTCTGTGACTACACTTAAACTTCACTAAGAATTTGCAGAATTGTTTTGAGATGTGGGAATAAAGGTAATTTTGTTGAATCTTTATTGGTGCTAATGATGGACAGTTTAAAAGGTAGCTAGTATATATTGTTATGGGTCAGTACTTATTAGTACTTCCAAAATTGAATTTGAAATGCTATGTATTCACTTTTCACTCTGTAAATGTAATTCTTTACAATGACTTTATTTATTAAAGGGCAGCCAGTTGTAATTTGTACAGGATTGTGTGAGCTATTCAAACTCTTTAACCTCTGAAGAGGATTATAGGTTCTAAAACCACCATGGGGATGAATATGAAAATCCTTTTAAGTTTCATTTCCATTAAATGAAAACCCCTATTACTCATACTACCATTAATTTGCTTTCCCCATCTCATTTGCATAAAATAGTTCATCAGCCTGGTCCCAATAGGCTCAACCAAAGAAAAAGACTCCAATGAATGGACATTATTATTGAGTCTTCTTGTAAGTAGCCATAAATAAACCAAAATATTATCATCAAATTTAGGTATGAAATTCCACATGTGCAAAGTACTGTTAAGGTGATTTACATTTTTGATGAGATTTTTTTTAATATTTGAAATATTAAAAAGCATTATCTTTAAACATCCTTTAAAAGAGTGATTCATTTTTCAGTTGTCTTTTCCCTAGATCATAGTTTTACCTTTATGCAGAAGCACATTGCTTAGTAAGGCTTAACTTCTACCTCTTTAAGTAGTTTTCCAGTATTGAGCTGTGCCCCCTAAATATATGCCTTAGCTACTTTAAAATATGTTTTCAGAACCAAAAAGCAGAGTGTTTTTTCACTGAAACATTCTTGGAAGGCCTGCTGTACCAAACTTTAGCGGTATCCTTTAGCGGTAAGACCTTGCAAAATGTCCCAATTCCCTTTTGTTGTTGAACCTGAAGTTTGTTTCTTAGGTTTGTCTTTGAAAGCAGTTACGGATGCATGTTGATCTTCCTCTGTGTGTGCAGGTGCATTGTGGTTAGAGTTGTTGAGTCCAGATTTCTACCATGATATATCCGTGGTTTCATGTGGAATATCATGAGAGGTGCTTGCATGACTTTGTACCAACAGATTATAATTAGGTAGAATACCTTTCTTTTTTTCTTTGGTCTGTCTTCCTTGACCTAAAGAAATGACTGGTCTTCTTCAGAGAACCAAATTTTAAATGTTTTTGTTAGTTACCAATTGCCTTTCCTAGCATTTTAAGCACATTTTTTGGTTATATTTGAGAATTTAAATTGCTGGGTTTTATTCCATAACCAACCTTAGAAATAAACCAGTGCATACTTATGCATGACTTGTGTACTGTAGAAGTATCTTGGGTCGATTAGATGTTAGGGTATTTTGCATTTACTGTGGAAATAAGTAAGGAGGATTTGTTGTTTTTTTTTTTTTAACATGGTAGTAGCTCTGAAGGAAGACAGTTATATTCTCAAATATCTCACCATTATTTTATCTAAACAGTAAGCAATTGTTTCTTTAGCTACTTCTGTGCTTAAATTGCTAGGTGACTTTTAAGATCTCTGCTGAGAAAAATTTGAGAGCTCTTGTGAAGAATCTTTGATTTAGCAATCTTTTGCTCAAGAGGCTTTCTTGGGAGGCAGTAGGGTTAACTAACTGCATTTACCCAGATGAAGGATCAGTGAATCCCACACCCAGGAAACGCGTTAACTGAGCTCACAGAATGATACTTGCTAATCTTGTGTGCCCGTGTATTTATGGTAGGCTGATTTAGATGGGGATCTTTGCATTGGAAAACAGCACATTCTGTCTCTGCCCTCCTAGGGTACCAAGTTATGATACCAATGTATTAATTTGAGAATTCACAATTCCTCTAATATCTGAAATTTGATTGCTGTAAGCCAAATTAGAAGTGCACTTATTTTGTAAGGGAAGTTTGCCTTTATAGTAGAGATGATCTTGCCAGTGGGTCTGGAATGCCCAGTGTTTTAGGTCTGATTGGCCATGCATCCATTTTTTATTCTACAGTGTCGATTTGGGCACAGCGAACTTTTGCTTCTGTGACTCCTCTTTTTCTGTTCTTTATAATTTACTAGTATCTATTTTCGGCTGACAGGTTCTTTAGAATAGGTCGATAAGCAAGATACATTGAAGGTTGTTGTATGGCTAGGAGTAATTCTGTTTTCATAAAGGTGAGTTCACCCATTCACTGTGATCCTTTAACCCCAAAGGAAATTCTGAGAGCTAATTCCCTTATTTCCAACTTTTGGGAGGAAACCTCGCTTAAAACCTGTTTAGTAGTTGGTTTGATTTGCCTATTGTTAAGTAATGAATACATTCTTTCTTTTAAGGTGTATTTTTCAAGCAGCTTCACTTGGTTTGAAAAACTTCACCTGTACTCGTTTGTTGTCTGCAATGATTGGGATTTTGTTTTCTGAATATGCTCAAAACCCCCAAGGACTGTTGAATAGGATGTTTGCTGATAGAAAATCCAAAACAGGAATGTGTGTGTGTGGCATGAATTTAATTAGTTACAGAATTTTAGGACAGTATCTATTACAAGGAATTATTAATAAAATTTGTTTATTGAAAATGTAAATCCAAGGCTCTAACATGTCTTGTTAATGTGAATCAGAAATAACTTTCAGTCCCTGGGAAATAAGGTCTTAATGTAAGTTTCTCTTTATCTGAGTAACTTAATAAGTCTTCAAGGAGTGTGGCCTTTGAGTTCATTAAGATTGTCTGTATTCTAGTCTCAGACACACCACTTGGTAGCTGATGTCCTCGCGGTGAATTATTGACTTTGCCTTGATTTCCTTACCTACAAAATCTACCTATTCGTAGGGTTGTGAGGTTTAAGGTTTGGGCGATCAGGGAAGGCTAAATAGATGGCATTGAGGAGATTCTTGATAGAGGTATATTTTAGCTATTGGAATGATGAAATCCAGTCCAGGTGCATTAAAGTTGGGTGTGTATTAAACTGCATGCTTACTGTTTCCAGAATTTAAGTTGTTCATTCTAATTCATACTTCGGGATTTTCTTGGTTAAACTGTTGAATCACCTCCCCAAAAAGAGAGAGGAATTGCAGTCATTTGGAAGGGGCGTTATCCATGAAAAAATACTTAATCATAAACTGCTTTATTATTGCTGCTCTCTCCAACCCCTTGCCTTCCCCACCGATTTACCCGCACCTTCTCCTTTAAAGAAAATTGAAGCCATGCAGTGGCTTTAATAAAACTAGGATAGAAAAGTTACTTTCTCTAAAATGCATCTTAAGCCTAAATGTAAAATAAATGTTTTGAAATCAATTGAAAGAGAGTTGTCTTAATCTTCTGTTGATAACACCAGTAAGGGCTTGTTGTATTAGCATATGATAAATTGCATGAGTTTTATTTCGGAACATAACAAAGTCTGTCAATTCCACCTTACTGAAGTTAGTAATTCCGTTTTGTAATACATCCTACTCCATTGTTTCTTCCCTCTTTTTTTGCCCTGCTGTTCTCAATATAATGAAAACAGTTGTACGTTTTTGTTTGAGCTCTGCTGTATGAACTGCCTTCTTCGCCCTCCCCAGTACCACCCTCCAAAGCAGTGAAGAGCCTCACGGATGAAAGGGTTCTTCTTTTATTGCCATGAAATTAAGAGCTTTTAGACCTTACAAGTGTCAGGGCATATACCCCAGGTCAGTCTTAGGTTTGAGTTTTGTTTTAGCCTTTCAAGTTATAATCCATAAGAGCAATTACTCTACGGATGAATCCAGCCCTAGTTTTGCACAAGTGTGAGAAGTGATGTCAGTAGGACAAAGTACTTGAGCTTTTCCTCAGAATTGTTTGCCATTCCAGTTGTGCACTCTGTTAATTGTAGTGATCACCAGTGAACATACAGACTGCCTCCATTGGGTACTTTAATGTTGACAGA
Organism: Zalophus californianus; assembly: GCF_009762305.2. Lineage (NCBI taxonomy): Eukaryota > Metazoa > Chordata > Mammalia > Carnivora > Otariidae > Zalophus > Zalophus californianus. The sequence goes on from NC_045597.1 coordinate 101,737,255, forward strand.
ATCTCCTGGGAAGCTTTTTTAAAATGCAGGTTTCTACCTTACATACCTTTAAGCTGAATTAATACTTGCAAGTGCAGCACGGATGAGGAATAAAGATGACCTGGTAGGTGATGGAGTCTTTTGACTGCTCATTGAGCAGATGAAGTGGTTTGTATCCAGTGTAGAAGGCCTCAGACTGCTGTAGCGGTTGTGCTGGAGGAAGTGGATGATGGAGTCCTGTATACCCCAGTCCCATACTCCAGAGCTTGCTCTTTTCCACTCTGGCAGCTCTCCTCACTCCGCCACTGAGAAATGTCTCCTGTGCAAGGACTAAGGTAGGTTCAAGTTAGGGAAGTGCTGTAGAGTTGGAACTACTCTGGGGAGTTAGATTTCCTTTGGTGGAGTAGACAGGAAGATTCAGTACATAATGAAGTGTACTTGGGAATATAATTAAAAACAAGCATTGTGAGTGGTGAAAAGGGCTGTGGCTGAGTGAAAAAGGTGAAGCTTTTCACACCATTAAAGTAACCAAAGTCATTAACTGGACTGGTGGAATTTGTTAATCAGCATCACAGTGGGGTTTTGTTTGGGTAAAACTTAACGATGTAACTGTATTTGTAAACCACACATCTGAGAGGCAGTGGGCTGTAAAGTCACACAAATGACTGAGTGACTGTCCTGACTTCCACCTACCGGTAGATGGCCTTGAGAAAGTCACTTAGCTCTCAACCCTAGCATTCTTTAACAAAATGAGATATCCAACCCAAACAACAGAATTAAATGAGGTGCTTTTTTATATTAAGAGTTCAGGAAATACTAGTCCTTCCAGTGACCACTTAACTGTACTCCCTATCTCCTCTCAGACCCTCCTCCTCCCAAAGGAAGTTAAAAAGGGAGCAAACATCTGGGCAATAATAAAAGAATTCCAGCCTGTTATGTCTTAAACACAAGGAATGACAAAACAACAGAAAATTCTTAGGACCAAGGGTCACCTATTGAAAACAAAATTTTGAAGGTTCTGTTCCAAAGTTGTGTTCAGTATTCTATGAAGAGGGTTAGGGTTGTCACCAACTTCATGTGTCCATTGCTATGATACACATGTACAGAATATGCTTTGCTCCCTAGCCTTTCCCATATGTAGTCTATTTGCTCCTAAATCAGATAAAACCATCCAGAATTTAAAGAATGCTTAAGATCCCAACTAAAATTTTTTAAAAACCACTTTAACAAAATACTTCATTTTGTCAGGTTATGCTGATATACAGGTAAATGAGGGACGTATGTCTTAAATTATCAAATATGAGAAAACTGTACAAATTACAGACAAGGTATACCCAGAAAGACGTATCTAAACATGTTGGCCAAAGTAAAATCTTTTATCTCAGCTTGACCGCATTTCAGTTGCTTCTCAAAAACTTCTGAAGAACCAGCTTGATCTTGACAAAGCCTGACAACTGGTGTTAGAATACACCTGAAGTTAGTTTGTAATTGTGCCACTTTGAAATGATAGCAGCCAGTAAAAAGATTCTATAGAAATAGCTCAAAACAATAGGTGTCAATGAAATTTAGTAGATGAGTGGAATCACAGCAGTAGAAACCTTAATCAACAATGCTTCTTCCACCAACTTAAAACAAGGCCTTGTAATAATTCTGACAACTTGTCCACTTTTTCTGGTGAGGTTTATCAATGTTCTAGAAGTGAAGAGTGACCTCAGGGGGTACCTGGGTGACTCAGTCGGTTGGGCGTCTGACTCTCGATTTAGGCTCAGGTTATGATCTCAGGATCCTGGTGTCGGGCTTTGCACTCAGCCGGGAGTCCGCTTGAGGATTCTTTCTCTCCCTCTGCCCCTCCCCCTGCTTGCTCAATTGCTCTTTCTCTCAAATAAATAAATCCTTAAAAAAAAAGTGACCTCACTGGGGATGTCCTTCATTCCAGCGAAATGAGCCCTGAAAAAATTTGTATGCTGACCCACTCCCCTTGATCAGATCTAGCTTTTGTCCTACTAGCAAGCTTAGGTTTAGCTAGTTATAGATGTGCCATGACCTAATGCACCCGGCAGATAGGTGAAGTCTTCAAGTCATACTATCAGTTACAGGGAAAGCAGCCTGAGGTGTGCGAAGCCACCTCGAACAGTACAGCTTCCTGTAGGTGGGAACTCGGGACCCTCTGGTAATGAGACGCCAAGGCCCTTAGCTCTTCCTGTTAACTTTGAGGCTCCTGTAGTCTGCAAAGTTAAGATTGCTGCCAAAGTGAACAGAATCTAGCATCTCTCTAGTTTTTAATTTCTCACCTTTAGTTTCCTTTCCAAGAAATAAATGTCTGTATACACCAAGCCAAAACAATTTTCTTTTGTTTTTACAATTTAAGTTGACATTAAAATTGATAGACCAAAACTAAAAGGTAGAATCCTACAAAGGAATAGAGACTGTAATTCCTGGACAGTCCAAAGGTGTAAACACTGGAATAGGTTTTTTGTTGTTACTGTTGAAGAAAATGTTCTCATATACATGTGTAACCATGCCTGAAGCTTGAGGACGCTAATACATAGCAAACTTTTTAGTTAGCGACAGTGCGGGATCTGGTTAAATTGGGTTGAGCTGACTCAATAGTAGGAAAATAAGGTCCCTTAACCATCATTCCCACAATGAAGCAATCACAGAGTGCCTATAAAGGAGAGAAAAGTGGATGTACATTCAGTGACTTCTCATCAAGAAGGAGTGCTTCAGGAGCTGGGCGGCAGAAGGTCGCTCATGCTGGTCCCTAAGAAGGGAAAAACAATTTAGAAACAGCACCCCATTAGTGCCTCCCAACTGGATCTACTTGACTCAAAATGCCAACTTTAAAAATGGAAGTACAGGGGCGCCTGGGTGGCTCAGTCGGTTAAGCGTCTGCCTTCGGCTCAGGTCATGATCCCAGGGTCCTGGGATCAAGCCCCACATCGGGCTCCCTGCTCAGCGGGGAGCCTGCTTCTCCCTCTGCCTCTGCCTGCCTGCCTGCCTACTTGTGCTCTCTCTCTCTCTCTGTCAAATAAATAAATAAAATCTTAAAAAAAAAAAAATGGAAGTACAGGGGCACCTGGGGCCGTTCAGTCGGTTAAGCGACCGACTTGATTTCGGCTCAGGTCATGATTTTGGTCCTGGGATCAAGCCCTGCATCAGACTTGGCACTTAGTGGGAAGTCTGCTTAAGGATTCTCTTTCCCTCTCCCTCTGCCCCTCCCCCACCCCCGCTTATGTGCGTGCACTCTCTCTAAAATAAATAAATCTTTAAAAAATTTTAAAAATGGTTGTACAATCTTGGCCAAACAGATTTGAGTCCACACTTTAAGCCTTTAGCCGTGTGAGCTTAGGTCAGTGACCTAAACTCTTCTCATCAGTAAAATGGGGATAACAATAACACTTAACTCCCTGAGAGAAATAATGTATATACAAGTTTTGAACAGTGTCTGGCACATAGTGATAGTTCAAAAAGTAGTCAATATTATTAAAAACTAGGCCCTACTTTCCCATTGTACTTTTGCTCAGTTTGGGGTGTGATTTATACACAGTAAAACCCACACTTGTAGATGTACAATTTAATGCACTTTTAACTAGCATTAAGTTTACTTTTAAAATTTAGAGGCACTGGAATTCAGAACTGAAAAGCCTTTAAGGGGGCACCTGGGTAGCTGGCTCAGTTGGTTAAGCATCCGACTCTTGATTTTGGCTCAGGTTATGTTCTCAGGGTCTGTTCCAGCCCTGTGTTGGGCTCTGTGCTGAGTGAGGAGTCTGGTTGAGATTCTCTCTCTCCCTCTGCCCCTTCCCCCACTCTTTCTCCACCTCTCTCTCTTTCTCTTTCTCAAAATAAATAAAATCTAAGATCTTTTTTTAAAAAAGCCTTTAAGAAGGGGTGCCTGGGTGGTTCATTTGGTTAAGTGACCGCTTTCAGCTCAGGTCATGATCTCGGGATCAGGGGACCGAGCCCCACGTTGGGCCCTGCGCTCAGCAGGGAACCTGCTTCTCCCTTGTCCTCTGCCCCTCCCCCCCACTTGTGCACTCACTCTCTCTCTCAAATAAAATCTTATAAAAAATAAAAGATGTAGACAATTTAAATGTGTTTTGGTGATTAATTGAAATAATCCCATTTGGGGCACTTGTGGGTGAGCATAAAGTAATGGGAGACAGTTATACACTTAGTACTATTTTGGTTTAGGTTATTTTTCCTCAAATTAAAATTTTGCCAATGAACAGTGAACAACGAAGCCGTGAACCAGTCAACAGTTATCTGCAATGACCTATTCCAAAGACATTATTTTGCCTAAGTTGGCTATCTTTTGATAATTTGGGTGGCAGGGAGTGGAGGCAGTGGGGGGGTGGGGAGAGGTGCAGGGGGTAACTACCAGGATAGCCCAGATGAAAATGGACATAAAGATAAAGTGACCATAAATTATTTGGAAATAAAACCTCCCCTTTTGGAAGTCCTTTCTCCTGTCTTCAAAATACGCAGAAATCTCTCCTCTCCAAAAATCCTTTCCTTAACATAGCCAAACCCAGTGACTTTTTTTTTTTTTTCAACATTCATTATCCCAAAACCTTACCCTTTGGTCCATTCACCTCTATAGAAATTGCCCTCGTAAAATTAACCACGATCCTCTCGTTACCAAGTGTAATGAGTTCACCCTCCTTGTCATCTGTACAATAGCATTTGAAGCATTCACTACCCCCTCCTTTCCAAACGATCTCTGCATAGGCTGGGAGGAAACTTTTCTTGGTTCTTCCGCCGTGGGACAGTTCCCCTCCCTCCCTTTCTTCAGCCACGTGCTAGATTTGATGCTGTGTCTGTCGTTACTTCTCCCCTGAGCATTTTCAATAACGTTTTCCTCAGCCCTCTTAAGTTGTTCATGACTCTAGCTACCGACCTTCGGATTTCTAAAGATGGACCTCCAATCTCATTTGCTTTCCTGAGCTCCAATCCCACAGCTTCGAAAATGTCCTTAAGTGGTGGGCTCTCTTCAATTCCCTCCCCTGCTCCTCTTTCACAACTTTCTATTATTTCTTAGATTATCCATACTCAAAACCATGCAGTCCCGTCATGCCCCGTCACCACGTCCTGATTCACCTTCCTCTGGAGCCCTTCTCTTTATAGCCCCACTGCTTCCACCGCCATCCAAGTCCAAGCTCTGGATTCCTGCTTGGACTTCTAGTCTCAAGCAGCCTCCGTGTGAAGTCCTTCGATGCACTGCCATCCGACTTGCTTCCCCAAAGGCCAGTTTCTTTACGGCATGATCTGCCCCAAATTCTTTACAGTCCCCTGCTCTTCGCTGCCTATTGCAACAAAGCTAACTGCCTTGGCTTGACCTCCCAGAACTTTACTTTCGTTTTGTTTTAAGATTTTATTTATTTATTTGACAGAGAGAGCACAAGCAGGGGGAGCCACAGGCAGAGGGAGAAGCAGGCTCCCCACTGAGCAGGGAGCCCGACGTGGGGCTCGATCCCGGGACCCTGGGATCATGACCTGAGCCGAAGGCAGATGCTTAACCCACTGAGCCACCCAGGCGCCCCTTCCCAGATTTTCAACCTGCCCATAGGAGTACCCCATCACACATCCTATTGCTCGCCAAAGTTCATTTCTGATCTATTCAGTCCTTGTTCTGGTCAACACCTAGTCCTCTGTACTTCTGAATCTTTAGCAGTGCCTCCGCCCCACTTTATTTCTGACTATTCACACCTCCAAGGAATATCGTCATAAGGCAAGATTCTAGAGTCCTAGGGTCTTTGCCATAGAATTTCAAGAGGTAACTTTATGCTTGTAATGACGCTAATTAGGTAAGATGTATTAGTATTCTCCCAAACATTTAATAACTATGGAGCCCTAATTACGTGCCCCATACTCTGCTAAGCAATTTACATTAACTCTCACAACAACCCTATTAATTTATCATTAGTGGTATGAGTTGTGTGTTGCTTAGTTCATGAAGCAATGTTTCAAAAGGAGAGCCATAAAAAAGATTTCACCCTTTCTCTTTAAAGCTGTGTGTGTGTGTGTGTGTGTGTGTGTGTGTGTGTGTGTGTGTATGAATGATGACAACTCGAAAGAAAAATGAAAATAGCATGTAGTTTCTGTGGATCAATAATAGATAATTGTTCATTTCAGACCAGAGCAACTATAGTAGTCTTAAGAGCTAAGACCAATTCCAAAACTAGTACTGGTTCCTGTGATATTTCTAACACCTTTATGTCTCTTGTGTGAGGTTTTTTGTGGGGAACAAGGGGCAGCTCTGTGCCTGGGGCTCTGCCCACAAAATCCACACTGGAACACCTATGGTGTCTACATCTGGGGATGCTCACAACTGGAGTATGGAGTATGTGTTCCTGCCTCGTCCTGAGCAATCCCCTGAAATCAACCAGGACACTGGTACACATGATGGCAAAGAGAGACAGAGTCTGAAAGAGAGAGGCACATTTGCCAGCAGGTAGGGAGAACTGTGGGTTTTGAGATTCATTAAGAAAGAAAAAAATGAACCCATTCCAGGAGTTGGAGTTTGCCTTGTATGCTTGCTTAAAGCTGGAGCACTAGAATTTTTCCTCTAGGAAAAAGAACGCACACTTCTTTGAAAGCAAGACAGCCTTCCTCATCCTGCATGTACAACTAAATGTTGAGCCTCACTAGGTGTGGATAGAGGCCAGGCGGGTGGGCTCTGGCACCCCACCCTACACTTTAGCTCTCCCTCACCATACACATACACACATACACACATACTTTAACCAGAGCCATCTCTCTGCTCTTATGTTATATTCTTTGAGTTAAAATTTCATATGAGGGGTGCCTGGTTACTCAGTTAAGATTCTGACTCTTGATCTCAGCTCAGGTCTTGATCTCAGGGTTGTGAGTTCAAACCCCACACTGGGCTCCATGCTAGGCATGAAGTCTATTTAAAAAAAAAAAAGAAAGAAAGAAAAGAAAAGAAATTCATATGAGCAGAGAGTGCCTGGCTAAGAAAAATTTGAAAACCACACAAGTGGGTAATCTCTAAGGTCCCTTCTAACATTTTACCCAACATTTTATTCCATAGATACTAGGGAGCATCAGAACAGGAAAAAACAGACAACTTTCTGCTACTTTTCTGCTTCCCCAATTATTCCCCACACTTGATGCATGAAATGCTTCAATTAGAGATTTGTTCCTTTGGCTCAAAGGTTCAAGTGTTTGCCCTCATTTTGGATGCTAGCGTTTCTGGGGGGACAGATACATTAAATCTGTCAGTCATCAATCAGTCAATTCATATCAATCCCTCAATATGAATGACTTTCTCACATACTTTTCTGAGAGCCGGTTTTGGGAAGGAGGTGAGAACACTGGTTCCTTGAGAGGAAAGGCAGCTCAGGAAAGGGGAACCTAAGCACAGGTGATGTCATTGCACCATGACCAGTCCCTCAGAAGATGTCCCACTCATAAATAAGTAGATCTTTAGCAATGTTCACACACCCATTGATTTGTCTGTCCCTGATAAGACATTTAATTGAGACACTTGCTACTTGAGGTATTACCCCCCCTACCCTGATGCAATGAGGAGCACAATCACCCAATGTGGCTAATTATGATTCCTTTCAGTACAAAATCACTCTCTGCTTGATTTTTCTGTGGGCCATAAACTGCAGGGGAAATGTCAGCAATCTTGGACTCTCTAGGGATTTCTCCTCCTCCTGTTCAGTTTCTTACCTGGTTAGGCACACACGCACAAAGTCCACTGCGTTTTCCGAAAAGTGTTCTGGTAACGGAGGCATCAGCCCTCGGTGTGCTCCAATGTAAAACATGGCTGCCATCCTGTCCATTGAAGCCAGTGGAGGCTTCCCTGTGGCCATCTCAAACACGGTGCAGCCAATGCTCCAGATGTCCGACTTCCTTCCATAGCCAGACTCATTGATGACTTCCGGGGCCATCCAATATGGAGTCCCATGCATGGACTTAAGCATGTCACTGTGGGTGCCATTTAAACCAGCCCAGGCCAAACGCTTGGCACAGCCAAAGTCAATTAGCTTTATTATTCCGGTTGGCATGAGCATGACATTATTTCCTTTGATATCTCGATGCACCACACAGTTCTCATGGAGATAAGCAACACCTTGCAGAATTTGTCTTGTATATTTACAGAACACCATCTCAGGCAATGGCCCAAAACGGTTTATAATACTAGAGATTGAGCCACCAGGGACAAACTCCATGAAAATGCTTACAGTGTTCTCTTCCAAGCATGTCCCCAAATAGGCCACAATGTTGACATGTTTCAGTGCTTTGAGCAAATCTACTTCTTCGTGCAGTTTCCGGTATTCTTTTTCGGTAGCTAATTTATCAGAAGTATCCAGAGCCACCTGTTTTACAGCTATTAGCTGTCCTTGGCTAGTAAGACCACAATATACCTAGAAGCAAACCTTATTATTAAATTTAGATGATATAACCTGTTCACAAAATGCCTCAGGTGACGCTTGTCTTTCCCTTCTCCTCCCAAACCCTTGTCTTTTTCTAAGTTGACGCATCCCTACCTAAATGCACAGAACCTAAGCAAATTCAATGTTTCAGGGGGGCCAAGATGGGGATGGGTAGCATGGTGAATGGATATCGTATTGGCTTGGAGTCCAGTGGCCTGGATTGGTTAGAATCCTGGCTTCACCATTCCGCAGGTATGTAACTTTGGGTAAGTCGTATAATCTTTTTGACTTCAGTTTTTCTCATCTATAAAACGGAGGTGATAATTCTTACCTCACAGATATCTACATGACTACAATGGGAAAACTCCTCACCAAATAAGTGAAACGCCTATTTCAGTGCTAAAGCTCTAAGGAGCGAGAGGAACGCAGGTCCTGGGGTAATCTGGCAGTGACCCTATCATGTGTCTTCAGTGGTTTCATGTCTTTCCAGCTTCTTGCTGATATGGCCCCAGCTAGAAAATAGCCTGTCTTATCTGGGCATCGGTCTTCTTTTTACCCATCTATGTAAAAACTATCTAATGTGCTAGGACTTTAGAGGGTCTTTTGATGCAATTCAAAAACTGTAAGGAACATTTTTTTGTTTTTGCCACTCAACAATGATTCTCCCAACTTCTGACAGCATCCTGAGCTGTTGAACCATGAGCCATCTCTCCCACTGGACTTGAACCCAGGAGAATGAGAGGTTAGAAATACATTGGCCATTGCCCCACCACATAGACCCTGAGAATGAGACCCGTTAGGAGACATACAGAGAGGCCAGACCCTAGTGACATTGTTTGACCCCTGAAATCAGCTATGTCCAGAGCCACACCTATTCCAGACCCTTCAGTTACATAAACCAGTGAACATCCTTTCCCCCAGGCCAGTTTGGGTTGGGTTTCCTATTACTTCCAACTGAAAAAGTTCCAAGTCAAAAAGTTTACAGAGTGGGGAGGGCACAAGAGGATTAGGAAAGAAAGGGTGGGTCAAGGAGGAGTGGGGATTTGGGGTTTCATCATGTTTCCCATTTAACTTACTGTACCATAGGCTCCCTTCCCAAGGATCTCGCCCTTTGTCCACAGGATACATTCTTCATACTTAGAACTATTTTCAGAAAATGTCTTCTTTTCATTTGAGTTGAGAAATTTCTCCTCCTTGTTGAATATCCTGAACCCACTACTACATCTCTGGGACAATGAGACAAAGAGAAAAGTCACCATTAAACTCTGAGTCACTGGGATGGAGGGGAGGGCTGGAAAGTAAAGTCTTCCTTTCTTCTAACTCGGGACCAACTAGAGAAAGCCAAATATGCACCCGTAATTAGTCATATAGGATGCTTCTTGTTAGCCCACCTACAGTTTCCCCCTGCCAAGAGCCTCCAATCAGAGCATACTGAAAGCTGCCCTTTTTTCCCTATAAGAAGGTTTCCCACTCCTCTGCCTGCCTTTGAGTCTCTGCCAAACACAAGTGTTAGTGGCTGACTCTTTCGCTAGAGCAAGCTCTGAATAGCTTTTGTCTATTCTTCAGTTATTTCCACAACACAAACATACACTCAAACACACACATATATACATAAGCCTATATACATACACACATTCATTCACAAATACACACACAGACACTCTCTCTTCCTCACGCACAGCCACAACACTTAAGTGTGGTCAAGACCAGCTGCAATAGAATGACGATCCTTGGTCCTCTAGACCTTTGCTCCTCAAAGGAGAATCTGCAGACAGGTGAATCAACATCACATGGGAGCTTGTTAGACATGCAGAATCTCGGGCCCCAGACATACTGAATCAGTGTCTACATTTTAACATGATCCCCAAGTGATTTGCATTCACAGTAAGCTATAAGAGGCCCTGCCCTAGAAGTCAGGGAACAAGAATCTCTGTAGAACTTAGACCATGTTTTCCAACTGGTTGATCGGGGCCAAAAATACTTTGTTTTGATCTCCTCCACAAGTTCTTAAAAATAAATGATGGTGACGCAGATGCATGGTGAAGGCCATTATGATCAAGACTGCCTTGCAAGCATATTTTCCTCAGCAATGAAAAGGCCATCTGTGTACCTCCTCCCCATCCTTTTATGTTTCTATCCAAACTAAACTTAAGGACTGCTTGGGAAGCAAAAGGCTACAAAAAGTCAGTTTTGACTCCATCATTACAGGGTGGGGTTACGGGCTGCTGATATCTACTAGCTTGTTAGCTTTGCTTAAATTTAAAATGGCAGGGCAGTGGGACGCCTTGGTGGCTTAATCAGTGGAGCAATCGACTCTTGGTTTTGGCTCAGGTTATGATCTCATGGGTCATGATCTCTTGACATCAAGCCCCAAGTCAGACTCCAGGCTCAGCAGGGAGTCTGCTTAAAGGTTCTCTCCCTCTGCCCCACCCCGTGCACACATGTGCATGCACATGTGCGCTCTCTCTCTTGATCTCAAATAAACAAATCTTTAAAAAAAATTAAAATGGCAGAATGGTAGACTCATCTCAGACACACAGGTGTGCACACACATATCCCCGTTTCTTACCCAGGCCTGGAGGCCTCCCTGAATCACTACCTACCCCCGACAGAAACCAAATTCACCATGAGGGCAGAGCTGGTGTTCCAGGACAAGGAATAATCTCACTGTGTAGTGATAAGAGTGTGGGCTGGAAGCAGAATGCCTGGTCCCACCACTCACTGACTATGTTAACTTTCTAAGCCTCAATTTTCTCATCTTTCCAGATGGGGACTCATTATGTCATAGAATGTTATGAAGCATATAAAGAAGACAATGTAACATATCTCACTCCTACATGGTAAGTTCTCGATAAACCTAGCTATGATATAACTATTTGCCTTGTGTATCCTTTGATCAACTGACTAAAACAATTGTTCCTGATCCTGAGATAGTGTGATATAGCCTGAGTCAGTGCTCAATAAATATTTCAGCTAAACCTACCATTTCTGTCTTTAAAATTTGAGTAGAACACGAGGCTCATGTAATTTGGTGAGAATTGAAACAGACAAAACAAAACCCAATGATCTGTTGATATTCTTCTTCCCCACTCCTACTCCCATGCCAAATAATTTTTTTTTAATTTTTCAGGATTGTTGCTTATTTTCCTTGAGAGCAATGGCTAAGTCTTCTATCCCATCATGTCTCTAGTTCTTAGCCCAGCGCCAGGAACACAGTAGGCACCGATAATATTTGTGTGTTAAAGTTTTCATATTTCATGTCTTCAAAGCTATTTTGGAATTAGCTGGTGAGCTACTTGTGCATTTCTTTCTATCTCACATACCACCTAGAGCAATGTTTTACCCATAATTATCTCTCTGCTATTTGTTGATGGAAAACATTTTCACTGAATAAAATATTGACCTACTTCAAATAAATAGTTTTGCTATATTAATGTACCCAAATTGATGCCACTGCAGTGTCGGGCTAGCTGAATTCCAGAAGTAAGGCGGTGTAATGAAAACATCTTAGCCTGTTGGCGAGGATGTGGAGGAAGGGGAACCCTCCTACACTGTTGGTGGGAATGCAAGCTGGTGCACCACTCTGGAAAACAGTATGGAGGTTCCTCAAAAAGTTGAAAATAGAGCTACCCTATGACCCAGGAATTTCACTACTGGGTATTTACCCCAGGGATACAAATGTAGTGATCTGAAGGGGCACGTGCACCCCGATGTTTATAGCAGCAAAGTCCACGATAGCCAAACTATGGAAAGAGCCAAGATGTCCATCGACAGATGAATGGATAAAGAAGATGTGGTATACACACACACACACACACACACACACACTGGAATATTATGCAGCCATCAGAAATATGAAATCTTGCCATTTGCAATGATGTGGATGGAACTAGAGGGTATTATGCTAAGAGAAGTCAATCAGAGAAAGACAAGTATACAATCTCACTGATATGAGGAATTTGAGAAACGAGACAAAGGATCATAGGGGGAGGGAGGGAAAAATGAAAAAAGATGAAACCAGAGAGGGAGACAAACCATAAGAGACTCTTAATCTCAGGAAACAAACTGAGGGTTGCTGGAGGGGAGGGGGGTGGGAGGGATGGGGTGGCTGAGTGATGGACATTGGGGAGGGTACGTACTATGGTGAGTGCTGTGAATTGTGTAAGACTGATGAATCACAGACCTGTACCCCTGAAACAAATAATACATTATATGTTAATTTAAAAATTAATTAATTAAAAAAGAAAAAGAAAACATCTTAGCCTGACAGTCAGGGCATCTGGATTCCAAACTTGCAACCGAACAGTGAGACCTTGACAAAACTATTGAGTTGTTTAGGGTTTCTGATTCCTTGTTTGAAAATAAGGAGTTTGAACCAGACTGTCTCTGAGGACCCTTCCTGCCTCAATGAATCACTGATTCTAATTATACCGACCTGTATTTTAACATTTGTTGTCTCTCCGCCCAATTCTGGCGTGGTTTTTCCTCTCCTACTGAGGACAAGATTTAGGTTTTCAGGATCTGTTTCATCTGGCATTATTTGGCAAGAGGTGTTATCTCTCTCATCAAGAGCTAATAGTTCTGCAGCTAGGCATCCTAATAGTTCATCTGTCAATTCTTCATTCTTCACAGAATCTAGAATTTCTTGCGAAATTGAATTTGCATCATTTAAAGTTTGTCCAAATGTGTGATATGTAATTGACTCATTAGCTAAACTATCATGATCCAAAGAATGTCCCCAATGTTGATATGCTTGGGAAGATGCACTCTGTTGTTTCTCTTGGAAAGAGAAACTCGTAAGTGTTTCAGACTTATCTAAAACACTTTCGAACCCTATATTGTTAGTCAAAATTTGGTTGGCATTTATTTTACCAAGAGATGCTGTATTCTGCTTTTCTTGCAGTACATGCTTATTGGAACCCTTCTCACTGGGCACTGCCCAGCTATTTTCTGAAAGGACAAATGGGGTCTGGTGATGTAGTTCTTCAAGTTTATGCAGATCTCTGAGGCTCGTGGCAAGTATTTGATTGTTAGAAATGTCTCCTTCATCAGCAGACTCTTCCATAGAGACTTCTTCAACAGTGGACAAATCTGTAACAGGAAGGAATCCATTCGGTGCAGTGGACCGCTTGTGAGGCAGAGCCAAGTTCATGGGCTGACCTTCATCACTGGAAGAGAGAAAGTCATTTCCTGAAGACTTTATCTGCCACTCTGGATCTGAAATATCATCACCATTTTCAATGTCTTGTAAGTTGCTACCTACGGCTTTGTAACTCTTTTCTTTAGAAATTAAACTTTTGCTCTTTTGTTTAATGCCAAGCGAAGTCTTTGCAGGTTTAATGTGTGGTCTTTTCTGAGAAAATCTTGTTCTGCTATTGCTGCTTCTCTCACTGCGTGAAGATCGACATTTATGGGCAACACATCTGCCAGACGGAGCTGAGCATATCTCTCGGTAATATTCGTGCTCATGACGTTCAGCCTCTCTCATGTGACAATAAACAGGAGTCCCAAACATTTCATAGATTCCAGGCCCATTAGCAGTTGAATTGATTTCTTTGAACATGTCACTATACTTAAGATCTAGGTAATTTAGTCTTGGTTCTGTTGGTTTAGCGGAGAGAGGAACAGGAGACTTCTTCATTCCTGGATTCTTACAAATGCAAGGAAAAGATTGCTTTTTAGGTTTCAGAGCCCGGTAAGTTGATTGCTTCTTTTCTACCTGTGGCATTCTCCTTTGAAACTTGGGTGACTGCCAGGGTCTGGGGTCAACAAGCCCCAAAGCAGGGAAAACTTGAGTTTTTATGCTGGTTTTATGCATGGTAGGCTTAATGGAAACTTCAGTGGAAATCATGAAATTCTGGGGTGTCCTGTTACTGGTCTTGGTCTTTGACTCCAACTTATTTCTGTGGGTTTTCATCTTCTGCCTGTCATTTTCTTGGTGTGCAAGTATGTTGAAGCTATTGTTGTTTTGAAGAGTGCCCTTTCTTTTTTGGAGGCTCGGTTTGGCTATTGCCGGTTCCTTGGGAGGTCCATGTCCAGGGAAAGTGATGTGGATAAGAGGCACCGTTCCATTCATTTCTGGTTTGGTGGCCTTTGCTACTGATATTTTTATGTTTCTCTCCATGCCTCTCTGACCTTGTGGGAGCTCTTCAGTGGAGCCATCAGGGACTCCATTGGACAAACTTTTAAGTACAGTACACTCTTCTAAAATATGATTTGGCTCAACTGCTTCACCTTTCTGTGCTGAAGAACTTTTGGAATCAGCCTGATCATTTCCAGTCTCTTCATCCTGCCTTAGAATTATTTCTGAATGCTGGGCTTCTTGGAACTTGATTGGCACGGTATATCCAACTTCACAGTCTTGTTTACAGTTTCTGGCTACTGAACCCTCTTTCTTTCCTGATGAAACATGTTGAGAATTCTCTTCTTCTGCTTTTCGAATTTCACGACCAATGCAGTCAAGATCCACTTCCTGATCTGTAGGAAAATTGCTCTCCTCACAATTTCCAAAGAATCCCAAAGATTGTCCCTTTTCAAAGTCAGAGATTGAAATGTTGTCGCTTCCTTCTGTTTGCTTGGATTTCCTGTTCTCCTCCCTCTCCATGTGTTGTCTCTGATGGCTAGCCTTCCAAAACGAGCACATGTTTCTGGACCAAATGGAGCTGTCAGAGGACATGAGAGTCTGATCCACAAACACCTTAAACGGAGCTTCCTGGTGCTTGTGTGATGGTCTAAACTCCTCAGATCGACTTCCGGGCTCTGAGAGCTTAGGTACAAAGGATATGAAGTTCAGAATATTTCTTTCTCTCTCTTTTAGATCCTTGCAATTTGGGGGGATCGTATGAAGACCAGGTTTCATGGACAAAAGTGACAATGGTGGCAGAGGGAACTAAAAGGAAAGAGAAAAGGCTAATGAATGCAGAAACGTACATGCATATCATATCAAGTGGTTTAAGGTAATCCAGAGAGATTATCTTTTTTTATTTACATTCAATTAGTCAGCACATAGTACCTCATTAGTTTCAGATGTAGTGGTCAACAATTTATCAGCTGTGTATAACACTCAGTGCTCATCACCACCTGCCCTCCTTAATGCCCATCACCCAGTTACCCAATCTCCCCATCCATTCCAGATAGATTCTAAGATTTGCTTTAGGGAGGCCTTTACAAGGCTATCCTAGAGATCCCAATTTTATTTATCTATTTTTTTAAGATTTTATTTATTTATTTGTCAGAGAGAGAGAGAGAGCACAAGCAGGGAGAGTGACAGGCAGAGGGAGAAGCAGACTCCCCGCTGAGCAAGGAGCCTGATGCGGGACTCGATCCCAGGACCCTGGGATCATGACCTGAGCCAAAGGCAGACACTTAACCAACTGAGCCACCCAGGTGTCCACTAGAGATCCCAATTTTAAAAACTAAAAGCTCATGCCTGGGATTTTTGGTAAAACAATACTTCTAAAAACCAAGATTGTTGGGGGGTGCCTGGCTGGTTCAGTCAGTAGAGTATGTGACTCCTGATCTCGGGGCAGTGAGTTCAAACCCCATGTTGGGTATACAGATTACTTAAAAATAAAATCTTTTAAAAAAACTAAATAAATAAAAAATAAAAACCAAGATTAGTATAGCTATAAAGATTCATGTTTATGTATTTATAATAAAATAAGGGCCCTATAATGTAAACATTAAATTGTTTAAAAATATTTATTTATTTTAGGGAGGGAGAGAGAGTGTGTGAGCGGGGAGAGAGGCAAAGAGAGAGAGGGGGAGAGAAATAGATGCCTTGCTGATTGCGGAGCCCGATGGGCAGCTCGATCCAAGGAGCCTGAGATCATGACCTGAGCAGAAATCAAGAGTCCAACACTTAACCAACTGAGCCACTCAGGCGCCCCAGGTAAACATTAAAATTT
Organism: Zalophus californianus; assembly: GCF_009762305.2. NCBI lineage: Eukaryota > Metazoa > Chordata > Mammalia > Carnivora > Otariidae > Zalophus > Zalophus californianus. The sequence goes on from NC_045597.1 coordinate 101,753,546, forward strand.
TAAGATGAGAAATTTTATTTCTCTTCTCTTTTCCTTTTCCTTTCCATAGAATCGATATAAGATTTTTTTAAATACCCACTTAGAACAGCTTAAAATTTCTGTTACAGAGGCACCTGGGCATCTCAGTCTTAAGGTTAATTAAGTGTACGACTCTTGATTTCGGCTCAGGTCATGATCTTAGGGTTGTGAAATCAAGCCCTGTGTTGGGCTCTACATTGGGCAAGGAGCCTGCTTGGGATTCTCTCTCTCCCTCTTCCTCTGCCCCTCCCCGCCCCTGCTCATGCTCTCTTGCTCTCTCTCTTAAAAAAAAAAAAAAAAAAAAAAAAAAAAAAATCCGTTACACTTACTTTAACAATGATCATTAGGTTAAAGACTAACTCAGAATTTGTATCTGGAGCACAACTACTCCTTAATATTGTGCTGAATTGTTTTGTTGGGTGGGGCTTATAAAGGTGCCACACTATACACTTGAAAGCTAGCAACCCTGAATGGTTTTTACTTCTTTGCCCTCTCAACTGTTTTCAAATGAAGTTAGTTTTTATTAACGGCAACCTCTAGAGGTCAGTGTAACCCAATATATAAAATTCAGCTTTATGGTCATTAAGCTGTAAACTAACTTTCCATCGTGGTTCTTCCCAGATTTGGTACCTAATTATATTAGAATACTTATAGGCCTGGATCATGCAGGGCAACTGAGAGCTGTATGTTTGTCATCGTATTGCCAGCCGTGTGTAAGAAGAAACGGAAAGGAAGCTGATACTAGAGACTCAGGCATTAGAAGTAGTGAAATGCAGTGTAATCCCCCACTTTTATTGTAGAGATGATTTTCTTCAATCACTTAAACGTAACGTCAGAAATAAAGACGGATTCTGCCAGGGCTTAAACATCTCCCTAGTAGCAGCTTTTGTTTGTTTTTAAGGCCAATAAGCTTTTTACAGCACTAAGCAGTACCTATGCACTTTCTCATAGGCTCATGGGACAGAGCAGGGGCCGACAGTTGAGAGGGTCACAAGAATCTTTCCAAAAACTGTACTTACACACTAGACAACTAGGAAAATCTTTCTACCACTGGGGGAAAAGTTTACCTAATTTCTAGACATGTTAAAAGAAGACAAATTAAAATATGTCTAAAAGAGTTACTTACCTCATTATGTAGTGAACAGAAAACCCCTCAGAAAAGAAATGTACATGGCAAAGTATAACTCTCCCAGTAGTATTTGTGACTCTATAAACTATCTGTGAGCTGTTGTTTCCCAAGCTATAGTTGCTGAGGATTTTGATTCTGAGTTCTTTGATAGAGTTTGTCTCTAACAAGAGGTTCTTTGGTTTTAAATCTTAAGTCAAAAAGGCTAAAACTGGGGCGCCTGAGTGGTTCAGTCGTTAAGCGTCTGCCTTCGGCTCAGGTCATGATCCCAGAGTCCTGGGATCAAGCCCCGCATCGGGCTCCCTCCTCGGCAGGAAGCCTGCTTCTCCCTCTCCCGCTCCCCCTGCGTGTGTTCCCTCTCTCGCCGCGTCTCTCTCTGTCAGATAAATAAATAAAATCTTAAAAAAAAAAAGGCTAAAACTCATCTTACCTCGATTCTTCGGTTACTGTACTTCATATCAGAAATAGAAAACTCTATAACAAGAAAAAATAAAATAATTAGATATTCTTAATAATAGAGTGAACGCAGTAGGTCTTAAGCCAGAGTTGGAGATGGAGTGATCTTGGTGCTAACGTTTGAGGAAAAGTTAAAACTAAGAGTTTTTCGAGTTGTAATCCACATGGAATGATTATAGAAACCTTAAGGCTTTAAAAAAAAAAAAAAGAAAAAAGGGGCCCCTGGGTGGCTCAGTCGGTTAAGCAACTGCCTTTGGCTCAGGTCATGATCCTGGAGTCCCAGAATTGAGTCACATATCAGGCTCTCTGCTCAGTGGGGGGTCTGCTTCTCCCTCTGCCCCTCCCCGCATCAAATAAATAAATAAAAATCTTTAAAAAAAAACCACTTAAGGTTACCACCACTGAAGGGGGATGCTGTTTTATGTATAATGTTGTTTTTTATATACAGTTGACCCTTGAACAACATGGGTTTGAACTGCGTGTGTCCATTTATATGTGAATTTTTTTCAATAAATACAATAGGGTACTGTAAATGTATTTTCTTTATGATTTTTAAAAATATTTTATTGATTTATTTGAGAGAAAGAGAGAGGAGAGGGAGGAGTAGAGAGGGAGGGAGAAGGAGAGGGAAAGAATCTCAAGCAGACTCTGTGCTGAGCACGGAGCCCGACATGGGGCTCAATCCCATGACCCCTAGATCATGACCTGAGCTGAAACCAATAGTCAGACCCTTAACTGACTGAGCACCCAGGTGCCCCCTTATGATTTTCTTAATAACATTTTCTTTTCTCTAGCTCACTTTATTGTAAGACTACAGTATATAATACACATACAAAATATGTGTTACTTGACTGTTTATGTTATTGATTAGGCTTCCAGTTAACAGTAGGCTATGAGTAGTGAAGTTTTGGGGGAGTCAAAAGTTATACATGGATTTTCTATGTCAGTGTCCCCAACCCCCACATTGTTCAAGGGCCAACTGTAAATGTATATTATATTTTAATATACATATTATATATATACACACATAACATTTGTATATATGTTTGTATATTTACATTTACATTCATATTCATAATGATACTTATATTTATGTTTATGTTTATATTCTGGTAGGAAATACAAGCTTTCTGGATCAGAGAACAGAGCATTCATTACGCACAAAGCATCACAGCACCAGCTTCCCACACTCCAGTTCCCCACAGGGCAACACAGGGAGCACCAAATGTTTACCTGTGGGGAAGCACCACAGAAGTGAACCCTGAAATTATGAGACTCAGATTGATTGGTACTTTGACCCGCCTTTCTCTCCCAAAAAAGAGAGACCTTTACTATGAAATGTAAGCAAATGTCTCCAGGAGAAAGGGGAAATGTATCTCTGGGTTTTATTATCCTAGAATGTAAGCAAACAGGTCCTGAGGAAATAAATGTCTGAATCTCTCTGGAGCAGTACACTAATTCTAATTTCCAAGACATGTTTATCATTCAATCATCTCTTAACCTTATTTCCTAGTGCTTTTTGTTCATAAAGCCTGGACCATACAGAAATGTGGAAATAAATATTCATGTATAATAGGAGACAGTTGTTTGAACTTAAACACGGGATAGATCATAGATGGGATTTACTAGGTAGTGTGAACCTAGTTGTCCTCTTACCAAAAAGTCAGAATCGTCCCTAAAGCCCCGCCCACCACTGCAGCTTAAAGTTGAAGCCAAAAGTTCCGACGTGTCCCGAGTCAAAGCAGGTCACATAAATGGATGAAGTGGGAAATTTGGGGTAGGAGTGAGCTGAAATTGTGTGCCCCAACTAACAAGACAGCCACTACACAGTTCCAAGTGATGCTGTCCACTCCAGATCGATAATCTAGTATGCTAGATTCTCCAGCTGTCAAGAGAAGCCAGAGAGCTGGAGACATTATGTGAAATTTCCCTCTTACCCCCTTAGTGCTTTGAAAGTTGAACAAAATATATTGCAGGTCCATTTTAGCCACAGGCTGCCATTTTGAAATTTGACTTAGAAACAGACCTCTCGGGGCGCCTGGGTGGCTCAGTCAGTTAAGTGTCTGCCTTTGGCTCAGGTCACGATCCCAGGGTCCTGGGATCGAGCCCTGCATCGGGCTCCCTCCCACTCCCCCTGCTTGTGTTCCCTCTCTCGCTGTGTCTCTCTCTGTCACATAAATAAATAAAATCTTAAAAAAGAAAAGAAAAGAAACAGACCTCTCTAAGATGCAACACAGGTAAAGAAGACTTTGGCAGGTGAAAACTGGTACCTAAGAAGAGGATACCAGTAGGAGGGGTTCAAGCATTCCCCTTAGCCACAGCTACAAAACCACCCTCCAATTCTTTATGCATTTATTCAACAAATATTTATTTGTTTATTTAAAGATTTTATTTATTTATTTGACAGAGAAAGACACAGTGAGAGAGGGAACACAAGCAGGGGGAGTAGGAGAGGGAGAAGCAGGCTTTCCGCTGAGAGGAGAGTCCAATGCAGGGCTCGATCCCAGGACCCTGGGATCATGACCTGAGCCGAAGGCAGACACCCAACGACTGAGCCACCCAGTCGCCCCTTGACAAATATTTATTGAGGTGCCTGATGAGTGACTGATACTATCCTAGAAGATGGCAATATAGTTGTGAACAACAAAGACAAAATCCTTGCCCTCTAACAGGTCATATTCTAGAGGCTGAGGTGTCCCTGTAAGAAGATGCTACAGGTTAATACCAGAAATACAACAGAATATAATGTATAATTGGGTGCATATGTATAACCTCCTGATTTAAAAAAAAGAAAAAAACCTTTCTAAACCTATTTTAAATATGTGCATAAATATTATCCAGTGTTGGGAAGGCACGACATGAGGTAGAAAAACACTCAAGCACTCCTGGTGAGAAGGTAGAGGTGAGATCTTGCTGGTCGGTACCTTGGCAATATATGTCGAAGGCCTTTTGCATGTGTATAGAATTCCAGTTAAAAGATCAAATGTGCCCACTTTTCTCCATTCCACAAATTTCTCACTATAATGGTAGTAAAGGAAATTAAAAAGGAGTAAACAAGCACAGCAACAACAAAAGCTCAGAGGACAAGACAGCAGATGAGCCAAGTCAACAAAATTTTACATGGTGAAAACTTAATGGATGAATAATAATTGACTGGTTGTCTGTTCTGCTCAGTGCCTGCAGGGGGAAAACTCAATACGGACTAAGAACTCCAGAAAGGAGCAGGAATTGAAGACCCTGGGTACCTCCGAAGGTGAGGATGAAACAAGGGGTTGCTTGTAAGTCTGTGGAAGAAGTAGTTTCCAGATTCCCTGTCCTGCCCCACTCATCAGGAGTTGCTCTTCTCTGTTCCTGGCAGAAGGCTGGAAGTTTACTTTCTGGAGAGTCTGGAACAAAGATACTAAGGAGCTAGGTATAGCTGAGAGCAGAAACAGGGTGCTGGAGTGAAAATGAAAGGATTAAGGGAAAGCCTACACACTGACAGGTCACTCCCAGCCTTTCAACCCATAGTCAGGGGCTTGGGTTATCCCTGTCTAAGAAAAACTGACCGAGACCAAAGGCTATCTGTGCACACTGACACTTGGGGAATCCCTCGCTCAACCATCTAGGTCTCTCTCTGCCCATTCAACACACTCCCTGGAGCGCACAGCACTTTTAGTGCCAAGAAATACAAACAGACAGCCAAGGAACAACGGATATGTGAGAAAAGCCGCTAATGTGAAAATACAGAGAACAAAACAAATGGAAAGAACAGAGTTCAAAAGAAACAGGGACAGTGAAAAACTATCATTAATACACTTTACGCATCTTTTCTCAGGAAGCTATTGGAAATGCACACTATGAAAAACCCTACCCTAACAGTTTCTCTGCTATGCGATCTCTCTTACTGCAGTAAGCCAGTAAATGCACCTTGTTGGACTACAGGTTTGTCCCCGGAGGTTTAGGCCAATTGGTTTAGGACAGTGGCAAGCAAATATCAAAGACAGCATTGCCCTAAGGGAAAATACTGGCACCAGTGTGCTCTCTGGTAAATAAGTCTTGGGCTAGACAGAGTGGCAAACTCAAATCCTAGAGGAAGGCATCCTCCGTGTAAGCCCCCAAGATTCCCACAGGTAAACATCAACTAAATATGAGTTCATGGTAAAGATTTTTCATACTTTCAAGAAAAAGATGATAGATAGATAGATAGATAGATAGATAGATAGATAGATAGATAGATATATGATTAATAGATAGATAGGTAATTTGTTGGCAGAAGAATAAAGGGATCACTGTAATTAAATGAACTCACCTTCAGATTTTCTTTGTTGCCCCTTCAGAAAGTGAGGGACATCTTCTCTGGCTACAGATGTGGAAATGTTTGGTTCTAAGCAAGGTCTTGGTAAGAAAATGCCCACATTCTCATCACAGAGTTCCTTGGAACTTTCCTCTTCCTTCAGAAGTAAAGGCTCCATGGTCAGCGTCTTTGTCCGGAAGTCCATCATCTCGATTTCATTTGGGAGAGAAACGGCATGTCCTCGTGCCCATTCTTGATGCACTGGCGTTATCTGACTGAAAGGGAGGAGGACACAGTTTCATTCAAAACTCATTCCCCGTGTCTTCTGGATCTCTGCTTCACAGTCCAGCCTGACATCACCAGAAAGTTGGAGAACTATTTCCAAGTGGTGCTGCTGAGTGGAAGAGCTGTATTCTTGAAAGGACAAGACCTCTCCACCTTCTGACTCACACCCCACGTCGTCTGCCTTCTGCACCCCACACTGTAGTTTCCCCAGTCCCTATTTCCTTGAGCAGAGAAATCAGAGGGGCAAAGTGCAGGCATAGGGGATGCCCTCTTTTCCTTCTCTAAAGGCATTAACCAGCCCAGGACTCCTCAAACTATCTTTGGGAAAGGACCGGTTTTTAAATTTTCCAATTCATTGTGGAATGAAACTTTTGTAGCACTTTTATAATAAAAGTGAATTACTATCAGAATAAAACAAAAAATCAAAACCATGAAAACAAATCCCAGGTTTTTCATTATCAAATCAGTGAACCTAAAATTACTTGGTCAAATTGTAATACAACTTTCTAAGTATTTACATTTTCACGTTCTGTCCTGACTTCATCGTGGACTGGGAACAGAAGGACCACAGAATCACATATTAAGTGGCACTGCTGTAGGGTCAGCAAACTCTGACCTAGGGGCCAAAGCCAGCCTTCAGTCTCTTTTTGCAATTTTATTGGATCATGGGCATACCTATTTGTTTTCATGTTGTCTATGACTGCATTGAAGCTACTACTGCAGAGCTGAATCATTGCAACAGAAACCATATGACCCCTAAAGCCTAAAATGTGTATTATCCTGCTCCTGCCACAGTAATATTTATTCCAACCCCTGCTTTAGAGTGTTTTTTGGAGGGTGAATTACTAAAAATGTAGGTTACCACACAAGTATCACTTCATACTTAAATTTCAGTCTAATCTTTCAAAGAAAATTCCTTACTTGTTTTCTTGTAAATCTTCTTGGCTCATTTCTTGGGGATAACTGACATCTCTTGGAAAAGTAACAATAATCTCAACATCTATAGAAACACATGACGGTAATGAAAAGAAGAAAGTAATTAATTCCAGTGGCAACCGGGAACTGAGTATTTTATTTCTGGTTATTTAGCTGATCTGTTTTTAATAATTACAGAATGTGGAATAGACTAGAAAGCCCAGAAATAAACCTACGATTATATGGTCAATTAACTTATGACAAAGGAGTCCAGAGCGTGCAATGGGGAAAAGACAGTCTCTTCAACAAATGGTGTTGGGAAAACTCAACAGCTACATGCAAAAGAATGAAAAGTGGACCACTTTCTTACACCATACATAAAAATAAACTCAAAATGGATTAAGGACCTAAATATGAAACCTAAAACGATAAAAAAACCTAGAAGAGAGCACAGGTGGTAATATCATGTTGCCATAACAACGTTTTTCTAGATAGGTCTCCTGAGGAAAAGGAAACAAAAGCAAAAATAAACGATTGGGATTACACCAAAACAAAAAGCTCTGCATAGCAAAGGTAACTTACAATTAACAAAACTAAAAGACAACCTAGTGAATGAAAAAATTTGCAAATGATATATCTGATAAAGAACTAGTATCCGAAACATATAAAGAACTTACACAACTCAACACCAAAAAGCAAATAATCCAATTAAAAAATGGGCAGAATGGGCGCCTGGGTGGCTCAGTCGTTAAGCATCTGCCTTAGGCTCAGGTCCTGGGATCAAGCCCTGCATCGGGCTCCCTGCTCCACAGGAAGTCTGCTTCTCCCTCTCCCACTCCCCCTGCTTGTGTTCCCTCTCTCGCTGTGTCTCTCTCTGTCAAATAAATAAATAAAATCTTTAAAAAATATAAAAATAAATAAAAAATAGGCAGAAGAATGAGCAGACATTTCTCCAAAGAAGACATAAAAATGACAGATGCATGAGCAAAAAAAGTACGTAACAAAACTTTCCAGGTATAAAATGAAGTTTTATGATGAGCAATGCTTTCTCCCTGGATGGAGAAAACAAGGCCTCCTTTTGTAAAGTGCAACTAATAACACCTACTTCACACAACCATTGTGAACTTTAAATGAGATAATTTTTCTTGCCCCCTAGGAACGCACTTGTATATGAATTTTGGTCAAATCCTATCTGATTCCATGGGATGATTTCCAGTATAACCCTTAAGACAGAAAGTTCCAACTTGTAGAATCAATGCTTGCTTACAATATAACATGTTAAATTTACATTAAAACACCAGTGTGAACCATGTTACTTTAAGGTTTGTTCATGTATTCATGTTTTTCCATTCAACAAACTTTTGTTAAGTAAATGCCGAGCCTAACTTTTTATGCTGAAGATACAGAAATAAACAAGGTGCAACTGTGACCTTAGTAAAGACAGCAAATAAGAAAGCAAAGAGTATTATCAAGTTAAACACTGTGATAGAAGTGTACAAATGGTGTTGTGGGAACACAGAGGCGTATCCTTCTAGAACAACCCAGTCCTTGTCCCAGTATTCAGTCCTATCCGTGTATTTCTCAGGACCATTTAGTGAGTCTCCCTATGCCTAGAGGAGCTATAGTTTTAATCAGCCCCACTGATGGAATGCTAGGAAAGAAGTAGAGCAGAGAAGATTAAAGGGAGGTATGAATCAGACAGATCTGGACCTACATCCCTCCTCTGTTCTTCATGGGTGACCTTGGGAAAGTTACTGAATAATCTACCTTTAGTTTTCCTGATGTTTTCCAAATATGACGACATGACTACATGTTTTCTAATAAAATAGCAAGGAGCACTTCTCTAAAAATGAGGTTTTCCCTGGGATGGTCAATATATTCTTAAAAATTTTTCAAAGATCCTACCACCACACTATCTATTAGCACAAAATGAGAGGCTTGGAATTACAGAGCCAGAAGGAACTTAGAGCTCATTGGATGCAAGCCCTTCATGTTATAGACAAAGAAACTGGTAACCATGAAGTTGTGTGACATGCTCAGGGCCACTCTCATACTTGGAAGGGAGATGGATGTCTTTCATAACATTTTTGTCATCATCTCTGAGTGCAAAACCTAGCTGACACGTTAAAGTAAGAAAAACCATACAGCATGCATTCCTAATAACTAAACCATCCATGAAAAGGCTATTCTCTACAAAGGCTAAGTGCAGTTAGTGCTTTGCTGTGGAAGTTAGAAAACTGCCCAGAGTGTATTCAGGTGAACATGTTCTCAAGAATGACTCGCTTTTACAGTTATTGAGAACTCATAAACCCAGAATATTTTTAAGCAAATTTAGTGTGTTCACTAGTTTGTTAATTGGTTGATTTCTTTTTTCAAACCAAGAAACAAAGATAGAATAAGCAAGAATAAGAAATACCTACCGTGGTGGAAATTGTTAAGAGCTAATGGCCCCATCCTAATTGTTGATCCCAAATAGGGGGGGGAAGATTATAGAACGTACTGACTCTGAAATCAGCTGGGAGCATACAAATGTTCTCCGTTTTGTCTCTCGAATAGCGTGAATGGTCGTGGGAGCCTCTGAACCTACCCAGTGGGCCAGAAAAGACGCATTATCACATGTAGAAGTAAAACGCTTGCTCCTAAGTGTATCCTTCCACTTAAGAAGAGGTAAGGTAACCCCACCAGAAAATGTTACTGCAGAGAGAAAGTAAGAGGCAACATTTAAATATAGCCAGAAATGTAATTTCACAAAAGAAGTGAAAATGATATTCAAAGTGGGGAAATGATCATTAAATTGCTAATGTTCAGCCATTATTAAAATGAAAACTGAAAATTGGCCGAGTCTACTTCATTTAGTGATGAAAAATTATTGTCTCCAGAAGCGTCTTTCTTTCCTGTATTTTCTGCTTGTTCTGTTTAAATTGATGGGCATTAAAGTTCAAAATATTTTGACACCTTTTCCACATTTTTATAATTTCCTAAATCATGAATCTCAACACAGATTTTTTTTTAAAACTACATTTTCCTGTCTCCTTTGCCACTAGAGCTCAGAAAGCCAACTTGAGAGAGAGATTCACGTGAGTTACATGAAAAAAGATAAGATGCCGTCATTGTTTTTGCTGATGTGCTTGTTAGCAGATGGATGAGTTTCCAAGAATGATATGGGAGCAACTTCCTGGTTGTGGCAGAGCAGCGTGATATGGGGGTGAGTAGCCAGTTTTGAGATGTGGTTACAAGAATTCTTCCTGACAATCGAACCTAGAGTTTGTTCTCTTTTGGCTTTTCAATGGTCTGCGAACTTTCTAATATTGTTTTAAAACTTCCTTCATTTCTAACTCAATTAAAAGTAGATTCTGTTATCTGCAACTAAGAATCCTGATGGATACACTGCATTAAAAAAATTTTAAGTCCAGGGGCGCCTGGGTGGCTCAGTCATTAAGCCTCTGCCTTTGGCTCAGGTCATGATCCCAGCGTCCCGGGATCGAGCCCCACATCGGGCTCCCTGGTCCACGGGAAGCCTGCTTCTCCCTCTCCCACTCTCCCTGCTTGTGTTCTCTCTCTTGCTGTGTCTTTCTGTCAAATAAATAAATAAAATCTTAAAAAAAAATTTTAAGCCCAGTAATTTTAGGAAATAAGTTCTTATTCCATTTATGAAGAGTAATTTTCCATGCTCAATGTAGTCTTCAAGGTTTGCATCTGATAATCATTCTAGGAATGTAGCTGATTGATGAATGCAGGAAGATTTTTATACTAAGGAAAAGGATGAGGGATTTTTTTAGGGGGGCCATAAATTGTATTTTGTAAATTACCATCTATAAAAGCCTTATAATTAAGCCAATGCATGCTGCAGGAATATTTAGCTGTTAAAGTCTGTGGGTGTGATCTAAACATTATAGAGTTTATATATATTTTAGTGATGCTGACTTTTGAATAGAATACAGTGAACAAGCAGAGATAAACTAAATGATTAAATGTATATATCTACTATCCTGATGTAGATCAGGATATTAAATACACATTTAATCATTTACTCATATGGCATATGCATAAAGTATAAAGTGTTCCAGCACTTTTTTTATTTGTATTTTTTAAAGATTTTATTTTTTCATTTGAGACACAGAGATACAGAGAGAGAGAGAGCATGAGCAGTGGGAGAAGCAGACTCCCCGCCGAGCCAGGAGCCTGATGTGGGGCTCGATCCCCGGACCCTGGGATCATGACCTGAGCTGAAGGCAGATGCTCAACCATCTGAGCCACCCAGGCGCCCCGTGTTCCAGCACTTAAACATCAACAGCTTCAAGTATGTTAGAAACACATAAATGGGGGTTAAAGAGATATATTGATACTTAAGATGAATATAATGCACAGTAGTGCCCCAAACGTGTTTATTTCAGACTTGTGACTTAAAAGAGTAACTACTATAGACTAATAACTATGAGAAGAAAATTTATCAGAAATATAATTGCTTCTTTCAAATTTGGAACCCCTTATAAAATCTCAAATTTTAAGCAAGAGCTTAGTGGGGATGGTACCTACCTATGTGCTACGGCTCCTATATGAAAATTCTGTATATTTTAAAATTATAAAAATTATAAATTATTTTAAAAGAATTAATTGCACCTCAAATGGCAAGTCATCTCCAAATTGAGTAGAATAAGCAAGTTATTTAACCTCCTGGAGGGTACTTGGGACACAATTGCTCTGAGAACTCTGCTTTGAAGTGTCCGAAAGTCAAAGTCAGACCACAAGGGGTGTTTGGAAGAGGGCCAGGATTTTTTCCTTTTAATTAGGTTTTTGAGGTTTCATGGTGTTCATTATTTCAAATGTTACTAAATTATTCTCCGCCCTCAGCCTGGAGAAAGGCGATTCCAAGCGAGTTTGAGACAGGCAGGAGCTCCCCAGGAGAGGGCAGCATCGCACAATAGGCCAATGGAGATAGTGGTTGGGACAGCGCTGCAGTGTTTGGGGAGGTTCACGGGGTTGCGGAGAAAAGAATCCTAGAGGACAGCCTCCCTGGAGAGTTAGAAATGGAAGCCAGAAAATTGCCGAAGAGAAACAGTAGCAGTGTGAATAAACATTTGACTTAATAAACTTGTAGGTGAGCAGATCACTGTAATCGCTGTGGAGACTATTTTCTGAAAGTGAGAATCTGCAAATAACTTGTGGTCTATTAAATGCAAAGACACTCAGGCAAATGACAGGATAACATATTTGGAATGGGTGTGTTCTGGAAAATTCCAGACTTATGTCCTCATGGAACAAAAGACTGAGACTTGGGGCTTTAGTGCCTTGTTCAGGCCCCCATCTTTTCCTGAAGAGAGAAGCTCTGGGATAACAGCTGATGGAGAAATGCTTGGTTCTGGAAGAAAAACAGATCCCTGGAGCTGATGGAAGATTCTGAGAGGAGAGAAATGGGGGGAAAGATGTTATCAGACAAAAAGGAAAGGGGGAGAGGATGGCCGGCTGAGCTGGAGTGGGGTGAGTCAGAGAGAGAGAGAGAGACAGAAGAGAGATGGCCATTTTGGCCGGCAAGTGGCCAAGACTGTCTGACTGAGATAAGGACCAAAGGATAGGACTGTGAGCGTGTTTTCTTGACCTTTGTGCTTTTCTGTGTTTTCAAAGTTCTCTACTGAGCACTATTGAAATGGGGTGGTGGGGGACGGGGAGCCAAATAATCAGTTACCTTTGTGAATACATCAAGGATATAAGCCAGATACCTTCTGTCCTGGGTTGCCAATCTTGTCCATCACCACTTGGATCTCCTCCTTCACTAACCAATATGGAATGACTGCAGTCCTCATCTTGGTCAAACTCCTGCAATATCATGAAATAGCAACTCAGTTATTCAATGTACTACTTTGTTGACAGAATGAATATTGATTTTTCTAAGCTAAAGTTTCACACTGTGGATTCCTTTTAAATTGGAGAATGTATTTAGGACTAAAATAATGGGAGGAGTATCTCCTCCTGGAGCACCCGGCTCAGACAGACATGGACATGATTAATTGCACAATCAAAAATGAAGATCAAAGCTGAAATCACATAGACACATAGAAATTCAATATCTTATACTTTTTATCACATCAGCATCCAGGCTGCTAAAGCTGCCACAAATTCCATCTGGGTGGGAAACTGGAAAGAATCCTTTGGCCACAGCAGTGAACAGCCCCAAAGGAACATGATTTTTTCCATAATGCCTCCCTGGGGCATCATTTACAGTTGGTGAGGATGGAAATCCCTGCCCCATATGGAAGCTACAGATATAACTCTAGACTGAAAGGAGGCAGCAAAGCTGATTAAAGTTTTCACTGTGAAAGCTTTCTGATCTAATCATGGCATGCAACCTCTCAAGGAAGGAAAAACCTCCTTTCTAGAAAGTAATCATTATGCTAAGAACCATGGTTGAAAGCCAGCTTGATTTATGAAAAGTAATCCTAACTCCCTAAATAAGAAGTGTTTTCTTATTAGAATTCATTGTTGTCGATAGGGTCCTTCCTCAGGAGTTGTTGCTGCCAGTGATTTTGCCCTATTTAATGTCTAGAACAGTGACAGATGCAAGTAGTATTTAAAATATCTCCTCATAACCGGTAAGTTACAATTAGCTCTCTGGTTTCTATTATCTGGGTGAGCTAGCTATTTAAGGGAACTGTTGGATAAAAAGTCTTTGCCCTAAACGCAGATGCCTGTCACACAGGTGGGCAGGCTATCACAAAGCCTCTGATATGTCATTCATTCATTCCCAGTCGAGCTTGGGAATCTTTCCCACTTTGTTCACTTTAACTACCACAGAAAATACTAAAAGTAAAGTCCTTTATTTACACTGCCATTAAAATGTTTTAGGTATTCAATCATAATAACTTCATAGTCATACCTATTACACAGCAGTACCTGCTTTTTTTTCTTTTTTTTTTAAGGTTTTATTTATTTATTTGACAGAGACACAGCAAGAGAGGGAACACAAGCAGGGGGAGTGGGAGAGGGAGAAGCAGACTCCCGCTGAGCAGGGAGTCCGATGCGGGGCTCGATCCCAGGACCCTGGGATCATGACCTGAGCCAAAGGCAGACACTTAATGCCTGAGCCACCCAGGCACCCCAGCAGTACTTGTTTTTTAAAGCATTTTCTATCTCCTGGCAAAGGTTAGGTACCCTGTCTCAGACCATCCTGGTTGTCAATGGCAAATAAGAGACCTGGGCTGGTTCACCCTGATACTAGACTGTAGTGAATTTCACTGCTTGCTCTTCTCTGCATTTCAAAAATTCTACCACTATGTGGCAAATTTCTTCTCCTTCCTATTCATTTACAAAGGGGGAGCAGGGAACTCTTTTTAGAATATATAGAAATAAAAAAAAAATCTTTAAAAATGCAGTAGAAAAAAAAATCTCCTATCATCGTACAAATAAAAAGCAAACACTGTTAACGTAGAAATAATATTTCCTTAGTTTTTTTCCAAAGTATTTATAAAATATAGTTGCATCACACATTGTTTTATTCAGCTTTTTCACTGAAGACAAGTACAAATTACATAGCAATTTAGTAAGTAAACATTATTTTAATGTAATTGTAAATTCTTTCCGTCAACAAATATCAGAGGGTCATAACAACATTTAGTTAACCCCATGAGTCTTACAATATAAGCCCATAATGCTTATTAGGCAGTTTTTACTTCTTCATTATTACACATAGTGCTATGAACATCCTTGCAATGAATACCCCAATTTTGTATTATTTCTTCAGAGTAAATTTCTAGATATGGAATTATTGATCAAAAGAGTATGAACATTTTTAATTTGTTTTACACACATTACTTTATTTTAAAAATTTTTTTTAAAGATTTTCTTTATTTATTTGACAGAGAGAGAGACAGCAAGAGCAGGAATACAAGCAGGGGGAGTGGGAGAGGGAGAAGCAGGCTTCCCTCTGAGCAGGGAGCCTAATGGGGGACTCGATCCCAGGACCCTGGGATCATGACCTGAGCCGAAGGCAGATGCTTAACCGACTGAGACATCTAGGTGCCCCCACACATTACTTTGGAAGCAAAGTTTAAGTTACTACTTACACTCTACCAGTGCATGAGGGGGTTTTGCTACATCTTCTCCATTACCATTATCATCACTTTTCATTTTTAGTGATGTAATATATGGAATGGGTCATCTTATTGTTCTTTGAATGTACATACTTTGATTAGTAAAAAAGTTTAGAGATAGTTTCACATGTTTATTAACCACTGAATTTTTCCTTTATATATAGTTTTTTTGGATCCTTAGTCTGGAACACTCTATGAGACCTCAAAATATATTTCTATGATTTCATATAATTACAGTGATTCAGTGAAATTTTTATGCTAAGCTTTGGAAAATAGCAGTCTTCATATGGAAGTCTTAATATGCAACTGGTTCTCACATCAGGTGTCTATGTTAATTAATGAGCTGTGATCAGTCTCAGCTGCTCAGTTCATTTATTAGTTGGTCCTCTTGGAAAAGCTGAAAGACGCAGAGTGTGCACACCTACCTACAAAAATCCATGATGATGACTAGCATTTACATATATAGGGTTAGACACTCCTCTATACAACTTACACATACTAACCAATTTAATTCTCACACCAACTCTAAAGGTAAGAACTTTTGTTTTCTTTTTACACACAGGCCCAGAGAGGTTAATCGAGGTCATGTAGCTACCCTATGGTAGAGCCAGGAATCACACTCAGACTCTGAAGTCTGATTCCAAAGCTCTTAAACCCTCTGCTTTCTTGCTACCA
This sequence comes from Zalophus californianus, assembly GCF_009762305.2. Lineage (NCBI taxonomy): Eukaryota > Metazoa > Chordata > Mammalia > Carnivora > Otariidae > Zalophus > Zalophus californianus. Next base: position 101,769,381 of record NC_045597.1, read on the forward strand.
TGAAACATTTGAAATAAAGAATCTCAAAAAGAACCAGAAGGCTCAGTTGGTCTGCCTTTGGCTCAGGTCATGATCTCAGGATCCTGGGATTGAGCCGCCCATAAGGCTCCCTGCTCAGTGGGGAGTCTGCTTGTCCCTCTCCCCCTGCCCCTCTTCCCTGCTCATTCTCTTTCTCTCTCAAATAAATAAATAAAATCTTTTAAAAAAGGACCATAAAGAAAAGAATCAACAACAGTAAGCAAAATTAAGAGAAAGGATACTAAAACCCATTTGTAAGTTTTGCACAGGAAAAAAATAAAAGACGTGATAACTGTAAGTACCTGACAACAATTTCTTCGATAGAATAAACTGAAAAACCATAAACATCACACATACACAAAAAAGATATAGGGAATAATATACACTTTGAAGTTTATGGAAATGAAGACTCTAAAACAGAAACAGCTCCGGATTTTCTAATTGCCTTTAGAATGCTAAATATGAAAGACTTTAAGATGTACTTAGGTGCCACAAGGAGGACAATTGAAATAATGACACTCAGTCATGAGTGAAGGAGAGAAAATATTAGAACAGCACAGCCCCAACATAAATGGATTTCATAAACCACTGACAATGATGCAGGAGATAACACTAGACTAGAAAAAGAGTGTAGCATTCTAATCTGCAAACAACAGAATCCCAAACTTACAGAAGAGAAAAGAGGCAGAGAAATCATACGTAATTAAATTGTGAAGGAAGATTCTCCTTCGATGAAAGGACATTGGGAGAGGCTGGAAAGTCTCCCAGAGGGCAATCCCAGAAGCAAGGCAGCTGCCTATTATTTGTAAACTAGAAAAACCTATTGCAGACAGCCATAAAGAAAAACAAGCTTTCATTCAAAGAACAGAAGTGAAGGATGAACTTGGGTTTTACCATTTAAACCCGAGAGAAAGCATGAGAGAGAAAAGCCAAGTTCAATAGTCAGAGTCTATTTCTCCCTCAGGAATGAGTTCAAAGTTATTTCAATCATAATAAGAAAAATATAGAGTGAAGGCTCAATAAACATTTTTAAATTGCATGGGGAAAGAATGTACTGCTGTAAAGGGGTGTTTAGTCCTTTTACAAAAGAAAATTACTTAAACATACCATAAAAAATGAAAAGTAAGTGTTTTTGTGTATCAATTTCTAATGTATGACCGTCGCTTTAAAGATTGGTCTCTAGGTATTTTATTTCAATTACTATGTAATATTAGTAACCAAAACCAAGACAACCTTCAGTGTTGTGATAAAACCTGCTGCTTGGCAGGGTCGCTTGGCCTCACCACTACTGACATTTGGGGCTGGATAACTCGCCGTTGCGGGTGCAATCCTATGCACTTAGCAGCCCCTACCGCTACCCACTAGATGCCAGTTGCACCTCCACCTGTTGTGACACCAAAAAATGTCTCCAAATGTTGCCAAATGCAAGATCACCCACTGTGGAGGACCACTGTACCAAAGCACCTTTGGTTTGGTTTTTGGTTTTTAACCTGTTCTAAAAAGTTATAAATGCACAAAGGAAAATATTCCAATAGTATTAAATAAGCTGGGTTTTTTTTTTTTTTGAAGATTTTAAGTACACCCACTGTGGGGCTTGAACTCACAACCCCGAGATCAAGAGTCACGTGCTCTACCAACTGAGCCAGCCAGACACCCCTATGCTGTTTTTTAATATTAAAAAATAGTAATAATAGTATTAAAAAATACACATTTCCATTCTACCTCATCCCATCCCATGCCCCAAAGGAATCCTGATTTAACCATTTCTATACATATATTTTTAAAGATTTTATTTTTTTTAAGATTTTACTTATTTATTTGAGAGACAGAGTGAGCGAGCGAGAGAGAGAGAGAGAGAGAGAGCACAAGCAGGGGGAGGAGCAGAGGGGGAGGGAGAAGCAGACTCCCTCCTGAGCAGGGAGCTCGATGTGGGGCTCGATTCCAGGACCATGACCTGAGCTGAAAGCAGAGGCTTAACCACCTGAGGCAGCCAGGCACCCCTAAAGATTTTATTTTTAAGTAATCTCTACACCCAATGTGGGGCTTGAACTCATGACCTTAAGATCAAGAGTTGCATGCTCTACTAACTGAGCCAGCCAGATGCCCTAACCATTTCTATATTTTAATTTTTAATTAATTTCAATGTTTATCAAACTTGCATATTTTTAAAAAGTCAAATAATGGTAAAAAACTTATAACAAAAAGGTCATCAGTTTCCTTCCCCACACTTTCTCTCGGAGATAACCACTTCCAGGCTTTTAATTGTTTCTTTTGGTATTTTCTTCCAGATCTCTAGATAATACTATTGTTCTATCTTCGAAGTCATGAAAATGAAATATTACCTACTTATTTTTTATTATAGTAGACAATTTATATTCTTATACCCCATTTTTATTTCTGTTTTGTTTTACTCATTTTGTTATATATTTTTTAATGCCTAAATATTTCCAACCTCCAGTGATTTCTCCACTTGGTTAAATATATCAGATAATATATTAGTTCCATTTCCTTCCTGGAAATCTCCATTATCCTGCTCTTCTCCCCTCCCCCACCCCAAATTATCTCAGCTCTTTGTTCCCTAGACCGGATACATGGCTGATGCCCTGGAACTTGCCTTCTCCATTATACCAATGATTCTCTCTCTTGTGTTAGATTCCAGATTGCCTGCATCATGGGTCCAATTTTCCTTCTTTATTTTTATCTATTCCCTTAATTTTTTAAAAAGATTTCATGTATTAGGTAATCTCTATACCCAACATGGGGCTTGAGCTTACAACCCCAGTTTCCAGAGTCACATGCTCTACTGACTGAGCCAGCCAGCTGCCCCTCTATTCCTTTAATAGGGCACATAGTAGCTTCCTTAAAAGGTATTTGAGAAGTAAAGTGCTTGAGTGTTCATATGTCTGAAAAAGGTCTTTATTCAACTCTAATACTTGATTTATAGTTTGGACATAGAATCCAAGGTTGAAAACAATTCTTTTCTCAGATATTTGAAAGCATACCCTCTTCTTGGCATTACTTTCAATTTAAGTGTAGCATGCATTCAGAAAAGTGCATAGACTCGTAAATTTTTATAAACTGAACACATTTGTGTAACCAGGACCCAGATCAAGTAAAAGAGTTCTTAGATATAACATGGGAATTAAGATCCATAAGAAAAAGATAAATTGGTTTTCATCAAAATGAGAAACTTTTGTTCGATGAAAGCTGTGTTACAAAGGTGAAAATAACAAGCCAGTTCTTCCTATTGACTAGTAGAAAATATTTGCAAATCACATATCCAGAATATATAAGGAATTCTCTAAACCCAACAGTAAGAAAACAAACAATCCAATCAGAAAATGGATAAAAGTTTGAATAATTTATGCTGATGGGGAATAATAAACCCATGAAAAAATGTTCAACATCAGTCATTAGGGAAATGGAAATTAAAACCACAATGAGAGCCCACCATACATCTATTAAGACAGTTAAAAAAAAAATACTGATAGTGCTAAATGCTGGCCAGGGTACAGAAAAACTGGACATCTCATTCATTGCTGGTGAGAATATAAAATGATAAAGCCACTCTGAAAAATTGACAGTTTTTTAAAAAGTTACACATACATTTGCCATGTGACCCAGTAAATGGATTCCTGGACATGTATCCCAGAGAAATGAAAATTTATGTTTGTACAGAAATCTATACACAATTGCTCAAAGTTGCTTTATATATAATAGCCCCAAACTGGAAACAACCTAAATGTCTCTCAACAGGTGAATGGTTAACTAAACTGTGAATGTCTGTGCCATAGAATACTACTTAGCAATGTAAAGAAACTTGATACAACTTGGGTCTATCTCAAGAGCATTATGCTGAGTAGAAAAAGCCAATCTCAAAAGTTTTTATGTATGATAATCCCATTTATATGACATTCTCAAAATGACAAAGTTATGGAGATGGTGTACAGATCAGTGGTTGCCAGGGGTTAGGGAAAGGGTGTGGCTATAAAGAGCATACTAGGAGAGGGATTCCCTTGTGGTGACAGTTTCATATTTTGATTCTGGTGATTCAAGGGATGAAATGTCACAGAACCAAGGGTGCCTCGGTGGTTCAATTGGTTGGGTGACCGAGTCTTGGTTTCACCTCGGGTCATGGTCTCAGGGTTATGGGATCAGCCCCCGTGGGGCTCCCCACTCAGCATGGGGACTCTTTCTCCAAAATAAATAAATAAATAAATAAATAAATAAATAAAATCTTTAAAAAAAGTCACAGAATTGTACATTCAGACACACACAGAGAAAGAAAGAAAAAGGAATGTATGCGAATTCTAGTGAAATCCAAGCAAGGTCTATAGTTTAGTTAATTGTAATGTGTCAATGTCAACTTCCCAGTTTTGACAATCTGCTATAGTTATGATAATAGTTCCCATTGGGGGAAGCTGAGGAAGTTTACACAGGATGTCTTTGTACTATTTTTATAAGTTCCTTTGAATCTATAATTATTTCAAAACAACGTTTGTTCTTTTTTTTTAAGATTTTATTTATTTATTTGAGAGAGAGAGAAAGAACAAGCGGGGCGGGGGCAGAGGAGGAGGGAGAAGCAAACTCCCCACTGGGCAGGGAGCCCTACACAGGGCTCAATCCCAGGACCCTGGGATCATGACCTGAACTATAGGCAGACACTTAACCAACTGAGCCACCCAGGCACCCCAAGAAATTTTTTCAAATTAAATTTTTGGTTTTTGTTTTCTTTGTTGTTTTGGGATGATTTTTCGAAGGAGAAAGGGACTGAAAAGTCTTTACTCCACAATCTCCAAAAGTCTTTGTCGATAAATATTATAGTCCATACCTCATTAACTTATTTTAGAAAAAGATTTTATTTATTTATTTGGCAGAGAGAGCGAGAGAGCACAAGCAGGGGGAGCAGCAGAGGGAGAAGGAGAAGCAGGCTCCCTGCTGAGCAGGGAACCCAACACGGGGGTCCATCCCAGGACCCTGGGATCATGACCTGAGCTGAAGGCAGATGCTTAACCAACTGAGCCACCCAGGCGCCCCCTTCATTAACTTTTAAAAATAAACAATTTGTGGCCATATTTTTTCTTATCAAAAAATATAGGGTAGCAATATTCTTAACTGTCTGGGCTATGTTAATTTTTATAAAAATTGAAAAGGTACAAATCAGTACACAGTGCATAGTTCGTCTCCAATTCTCTCCCAGTAGGCAACCACTGTTACCAGTTCGATGTATATACTGTGTATCAGTCCACAGTTTTCTATGGATTACACTGTTACCAGTACTATTACTGAACTGTGAGGGACTTTTTCTGGAGTCATTCATCATGACGGGGCGGGGGAGGGCGCGGTGGTGGTGGTGGTGACTGGGGCCAAGAAGAGGCACCTTCTTTATGGTACCCTCTGATGGATTTGAAATGATCAGATTAATGGTCTTCTTTTTCCACATTAACACACATAAACACAAGCTGTATTTTATTATTTAGTACGGGTTCAATATTCTGTTGTATTAGATGTACACACACACACACACACACACACACACACACAATGTTCACGACTCTGAGTTGATTAGTTAATTACTGCTCTGAGATTAAACTTGTGGAACACTGTCTTATTAATTGTGCTTTCAATTACTTTGTGATTACATTAAAAATATAATTGTAATATGTGATTGTTATAAAATATTCAAGCAATACAAATGAAGTTGTAGATGGAGTAGGTTATCCATTTTTTGTTAGTTTCTTTAAAGAGAACATCTTACCTCACTGCTGCTGATGCTTCGCAAGATTATATTGTGGTTTGTAGTAACTGTCATCATATCAGTTGGAGAAGAGTTTGTATCATGACAAATGTCAAGCAATGATTCAGCATGTCTTTCTGCCAAAAGAAACAGAATAATGTGTTGTGATAAGACTCATCTCTATCAATTTCATAGGAAGATCTAGCTCTTGGTTCTAAAACCAGTTCCATTTTGTCCAAGATTTTCCTAGAATAGTGGTCTGGGATCCTGATGAAACTTCAGGCAATGATTTTCACAGGAAGGTTGTGAGTACAAGAGTCCACAAAATGGATGGGTTTTTGTTTGTTTAAAAAACAAAAGTTAGGCAAAGTTGCCAAGTGAAACCCCTAACAATGGGTTTGGAAATTACATTTGTTCTATAGTTATCAAGACCAGGCACATTTTCTGTCTAGCACTTGAAGCCACATTAAATTGGCAGAGTTCTGAACACCAAAAGGTGAATTCCCCGTTAGTTCCTGGGACCGCTCTCATATGCATCCCCTCCTGCTATCGTGGCTTCTTCAAATAAGGGCAGGCTCTTCGATGAAAACTTCTTCCTCTAAACCTCTAAATGGCTCTTCCATTTATTTTGTAACTGATACAAAATTGCACAAGTTTTGTCTCTGCTCAGATCCTCCATTTCTTTACCAGATTTTCCTTCCTGACTCCTTGCAATCTATCTTCTGCCTCTATCCTGTCATTGAAACTTCACACTTCCTTACCACATCTGCTTTGCAACCTCTTTTCCAAGTTGGCATTTTCTCATTCCTTGCTTCTAGCAACTGTCTCCCAGTTCCCTCTTCTCTCTCTCACTGCCCTGGGTCCCTATGTGCACACCACTCTCTAACTGTGGGTATGCCTCCTGGGCTCAGCCCCTTGCAATTCTCCAGTGATCTTACCCACTTCCAGATCCTCACAATCTCCTTTTTGTAGTGAACTCCCAAATGAACATACCAACTCATCCCTTCCCACAGCCCTGTCCTACAGAACATCGCTACTTGGAAGTCCCAAGGTTCCAACAAATGCAATGCTTTGGAACCCAATACCTTCAATATCCTCACCAAGCCAGAGTGGTCTTCTCTTTTGCCGATTGTCTTTCCATCTCCCCCCTTCCCAGGGCTGAAACTTTGGAATCATATTTGATTGAACTCTCTCGACTTTTGTCTCTGTCGGCTTTACATCACTAAGTTCTGTCAATTCTTCTTTTGCAATAGCTCTTGGGAGCACCGCACCCAGCACCTGTCAGGCACAGTCCCACACCAAGCCCAGGACTCTTTTCTGGTCCTTGTCACCACACACAGACACTTCCATAGTCTCTTAATAGAGCTCCCTGCTATGAGTCTCTTCCTTCGAATCCATTCTACACAATAACAACAGCTTAATTTTCCTAAAACATGGCTTTCATCGTTCCCTGACTTAAAATTCTTTAGTGACTCTATATTATCGAAAAAAAATCTGCATTCAATCAGTCTTCAACGGACACAGTTTCTTTAGGTATCTGATCTGACTATGTATTCCTGTTCCCCAACACAAAATTTCTAGTCTCTTGTTTGGCCCTGGGATAAGCGAGGCTCACTTACACCATGATGCCTCTGCTCCACCAAATCAAATCCCATCATTTCTCAATGACGGACCAGATTGGGTCTCACCTCTATCATGAAACCTTACTAGGGATAGCCTTGTTCCCCGACCAGAAGCTTCAAATAAAAGCCAATCAGACAAGAAAGCCAAGCAGCTTTCACAAGGTCACATGTTGCTCAGTGGAACTTTTTCATTTTACTTTTCTCTGTGACTATTTCTGTGTCTTTGCGCAGACTCTTTCTCCCCACCTATATCAAACCTGGTCTCTTTTTCTCTTCCTTCCAAATCCTTTTTCTTAAGGATTTATTTATTTACTTTGAGAGAGAGAGAGAGAATCCAAGCAAGCAGGGGAAGGGGGAGAGACTCTTGCAAGCAGACTCCCACCAAGCAAGGAGCCCAAGATGGGGTTCGATCCCACAGCCCATAAGATCAGGACCTGAGCAGAAACCCAAGAGTTGGATGCCCAACCAACTGAGCCACCCAGGTGCCCCTCTCTTTCTTCCAAAGCCTATCTAGCACTTAAGGACCATGGTATGTCCCTTCTCCCCTTTCAAGCTCACCACAAGCTCTTTCTCTCCTGACTTACATGATGTGTCCCTGACCATACTGAACACTTTCAGGAATTTGGACCATGGAGGAGCAAGATGGAGGAGGAGTAGGAGACCTAAATTTTGTCTGGTCTCAGGAATTCAGCTGGATAGGGATCAAACCATTCTCAACACCTACGAACTCAACAGGAGATCAAAGAACAGAATAGCAACAACTCTCTGAACAGAAAAGCGACCGCTTTCTGGAAGGTAGGACGTGTGGAGAAGCGAATCCAAGGCGATATTCGGGAGGATAGACGGTGGGGGAGGGCCCTCTGTCAGCCGCTTCTGGCAAGTGATAGAGCAGCGGAGCACAAAATTGGAACTTTTAGAAGTCGGCTTTGCTGAGGGACGTCGCTCCAGTGGCTAAGCTGGGGGGTGGAATCCTCGCGGGACAGTGTGGTCTCAGGACCCTCGGGGTCAGAGAAAGACCGGGGGTGCCTGAGTGTGCCAGAGCTCCCAGGTATCGGAGCAGGGAAGCCGGCTGCAGAGATGGAGCCGAGGCGCGGGCTCTCAGCTCGGGGTTGCCATAAACCGTGACCCGCGGCACAGTCGGGCCACTGCTCTTCCAACGGGGACCCAACAAGCGGCAGATCCGGGGAGATTCCCCTTCCTCCCCTGGGGAGGAGCAGCGTGGGAGCATACTGCAGGGATCTGCTGGGTTTGGAGACTCCACACGGGGTCGGGTGCCAGAGATAGAAACGCTCGGTCACAGGCCGGGTGAGCACGGAGTGCGGCCGGAGACTGGGGAGACGGGAGTGATTGAATGCTTTTCTCTGGGGGTGCACTGAGGAGCGGGGCCCAGAGTTCTCGGCTCCTCCTGGGCAGACATTGGGAGGCTGTCATTTTCACTCTCATCCTCCAAAGCTGGACGGAAAGCTTGCAGGGAACAAAAGCTCCCAAAAGCAAACCGGAGCAGATTACTTAGCCCAGACCAGCAAGGGTGGGGCAATTCCGCCTCCAACAAAGACACTTGGGAACCATGGCAACAGGCCCCTCCCCCAGAAGATCAGCAAGAACAGCCAGCCAAGACCAAGTTTACTGATCAATGAGAACGGCAGAATGCCAGCGCTAGGGGAATACTGCACATAGAATTTATGGCTTTTTTCCTATGATTCTTTAGTCTTTCAAAGTTAATTTCTTTTAACTGTTTTTTAATTTTTCTTTTTCCCTTTTTCAACCAACATCTTATCAATCCCTTTTTTAAAAAATCTTTTTTATTTTTCATTTTTGGAGTCATATTCTAACCCTTCATAGTAGTTAACCTTATTTTTGGTATATATATGTTGTTCTCTCTTTAAAATTTTGGGATACAGTTTCTTCTAACAGACCAAAATATACCCTAAATCTCTAGTGTATGATTTTGTTCTAGTCTCCTGCCTGATCACATTCTCTTCCTTTTTTTTTTAAATCCTCTTCTTTCTTTTTTCAACCAACTTCTTCTCTTATCAATTTCTTTTATAACATCTTTTATAATTTTCATCTTTACAGTCATATTCCATCCCTTCATCATATTTACCCTTATTTTTGTACATATATAAATTTTTCTTTCTTTAAAATTTTGGAAGGCACTTTCTTCTAAAAGACCAAAATACACCCAAAATCTAGCATGTGGCACTGATCTATGCACCAGCCTGATCGTATTTGATCATATTCTGGTTTTGTTTTTGTTTGTTTGTTCGTTTTTATAATTTTTTCTTTTTTTTTTCTTTTTTCTTTCTTTCCCTTTCTTTTCCCCCAGTTTCCAGTCTCTTCTGATTTGTTTAGTGTATATTTTTCTGGGGACGTTGTTACCCTGTTAGCATTTTGTTCTCTCATTCATCTATTCTCCTCTGGACAAAATGACAAGAAGGAAACAATCACCTCAAAAAACAAAACAAGAGGCAGTACCAACTGCCAGGGACCTAATCAATACAGACATTAGTAACATGTCAGAACTGGAGTTCAGAATTATGATTTTAAAGATACTAGCTGGGCTTGAGAAAAGCATGAAAGATACTAGAGAAACCCTCTCTGGAGAAATAAAAGAACTAAAATCTAACCAAATTGAAATCAAAAAGGCTATTAATGAGGTGCAATAAAAAATGGAGGCTCTAGGGGCACCTGGGTGGCTCAGTTGGTTAGGCAACTGCCTTCGGCTCAGGTCATGATCCTGGAGTCCCTGGATCAAGTCCCACATCGGGCTCCCTGCTCGGCAGGGAGTCGGCTTCTCCCTCTGACCCTCCCCCCTCTCATGTGCTCTCTCTCTCGTTCTCTCTCTCTCAAATAAATAAAATCTTTAAAAAAAAAAAAGCAAAAAGAACAAAAATGGAGGCTCTAACTGCTAGGATAAATGAGGCAGAAGAGAGAATTAGTGATATAGAAGACCAAATGATGGAAAATAAAGAAGCTGAGAAAAAGAGAGATAAACAACTAGTGGATCACGAGGGCAGAATTCAAGAGAAGGGATACCGTAAGACGAAACAGTATTAGAATAATTGGGATCCCAGAAGAAGAAGAAAGAGTGAGGGGCAGAAGGTATATTGGAGCAATATAGCAGAGAACTTCCCTAATATGGGGAAGGAAACAGGCATCAAAATCCAGGAGGCACAGAGAATCCCCTTCAAAATCAATAAAAATAGGTCAACACCCTGACATCTAATAGTAAAACTTATGAGTCTCAGAGACAAAGAGAAAATCTTGAAAGCAGCTCGGGACAAGAGATCTGTAACCTACAATGGTAGAAACATTAGATTGGCAACAGACCTATCCACAGAAATCCGGCAGGCCAGAAAGGACTGGCATGATATCTTCAGAGCACTAAATGAGAAAAATATGCAGCCAAGAATACTATATCCAGCTACGCTGTCATTGAAAATAGGAGAGATAAAAAGCTTCCAGGACAAACAAAAACTAAAGGAATTTGCAAACACGAAACCAGCCCTCCAAGAAATATTGAAAGAGGTCTTCTAAGCAAAGAGAGAGCCTAAAAGTATCACAGACCAGAAAGGAACACAGACAATATACAGTAACAGTTACCTTACAGGCAATACGATGGTACTAAATTTATATCTTTCAATAGTTACCCTCAATGTAAATGGGCTAAATGCCCCAATCAAAACACACAGGCTATCAGATTGGATAAAAAAACAAGACCCATCGATATGCTGTCTGCAAGAGACTCATGTTAGACCCAAAGACACCCCCAGATTGAAAGTGAGGGGGTGGAAAACCATTTACCATGCTAATGGACACCAAAAGAAAGCTGGGGTGGCAATCCTTATATCAGACAAATTAGATTTCAAACCAAAGACTATAATAAGAGATGAGGAAGGACACTATATCCTACTTAAAGGGTCTATCCAACAAGAAGATCTAACAATTGTAAATATCTATGCCCCTAACATGGGAGCAGCCAATTACATAAGCCAATTAATAACAAAAGCAAAGAAACACATCGACAACAATACAATAATAGTGGGGGACTTTAACACCCCCTCACTGAAATGGACAGATCATCTAAGCAAAAGATCAACAAGGAAATAAAGACTTTAAATGACACACTGGACCAAATGGACTTCACAGATCTATTCAGAACATTCCATCCCAAAGCAACAGAATACACATTCTTCTCTAGTGCCCATGGAACAGTCTCCAGAATAGATCACATCCTAGGTCACAAATCAGGTCTCAACTGGTACCAAAAGATTGGGATCATTCATGCATATTTTCAGACCACAATGCTTTGAAACTAGAACTCAATCACAAGAGGAAAGTTGGAAAGAACTCAGAATCATGGAGGCTAAAGAGCTTCCTACTAAAGAATGAATGGGTCAACCAGGAAATTAAAGAAGAATTAAAAAAAATTCATGGAAACAAATAAAAATGAAACACAACTGTTCAAAATCTTTGGGATGTAGCAAAGGCAGTCCTAAGAGGAAAGTATATAGCAATACCAGCCTTTCTCAAGAAACAAGAAAGGTCTCAAATACACAAACTAACCCTACACCTAAAGGAGCTGGAGAAAGAACAGCAAATAAAGCCAAAACCCAGCAGGAGAAGAGAAATAATAAAGATCAGAGCAGAAATCAATGAAATAGAAACCAAAAGAACAGTAGAACAGTCAACAAAACTAGGAGCTCGTTCTTTGAAAGAATTAACAAGATTGATAAACCCCTGGCCAGACTTATCAAAAAGAAAAAGAAATGACCCAAATAAATAAAATCATGAATGAAAGAGGAGAGATCACAACCAACACCAAAGAAATACAAACAATTATAAGAACATATTATGAGCAACTCTATGCCAGCAAATGAGATAATCTGGAAGAAATGGATACATTCCTAGAGATGTATCAACTACTAAAACTGAACCAGGAAGAAATAGAAAACCTGAACAGACCTATAACCACTAAGGAAATTGAAGCAGTCATCAAAAATCTCCCAACAAACAAAAGCCCAGGGCCAGATGGCTTCCCAGGGGAATTCTACCAAACATTTAAAGAAGAATTCACACCTATTCTTCTGAAACTGTTCCAAAAAATAGAAATGGAAGGAAAACTTCCAACCTCATTTTATGAGGCCACCATTACCTTGATCCCAAAACCAGACAAAGACCCCATCAAAAAAGGAGAATTACAGACCAATATCCCTGATGAACATGGATGCAAAAATTCTCACCAAAATACTAGCCAACAGGATCCAACAGTACATTAAAAGGATTATTCACCACGACCAAGTGGGATTTATCCCTGGGCTGCAAGGTTGGTTCAATATCCACAAATCAATCAATGTGTAACAATACATTAATGAAAGAAAGAACAAGAACCATAGGATCCTCTCAATAGATGCAGAAAAAGCATTTCACAGTACAGTATCCTTTCTTGATCAAAACTCTTCAGAGTATAGGGATAGAGGGTACATACCTCAATATCATAAAAGCCATCTATGAAAAACCCACAGCGAATATCATTCTCAATGGGGAAAACCTGAGAGCTTTCCCCCTAAGGTCAGGAACGCAGCAGGGATGTCCACTATCACCACTGCTATTCAACATAGTATTAGAAGTCCTAGCCACAGCAATCAGACAACAAAAAGAAATAAAAGGCTTCCAAATTGGCAAAGAAGCAGTCAAACTCTCACTCTTCGCAGATGATATGATACTTTATGTGGAAAACCCAAAAGACTCCACCCCAAAACTGCTAGAACTCATACAGGAATTCAGTAAAGTGGCAGGATATAAAATCAATGCACAGAAATCAGTGGCATTCCTATACACCAACAAGACAGAAGAAAGAGAAATTAAGGAGTCAATCCCATTTACAATTGCACCCAAAACCATAAGATACCTAGGAAAAAAATCTAACCAAAGAGGCAAAGAATCTGTACTCAGAAAACTATAAAATACTCATGAAACAAATTGAGGAAGACACAAAGAAATGGAAAAACATTCCATGCTCATGGATTGGAAGAACAAATATTGTGAAGATGTCAATGCTACCTAGAACCATCTACACATTCAATGCAATCCCTATTAAAATACCATTCACTTTACTCCAAGAAATGGTGCAAATAATCCTAAAATTTATATGGAACCAGAAAAGACCCCGAATAGCCAGAGGAATGTTGAAAAAGAAAAGCAAAGCTGGTGGCATCACAATTCCGGACTTCAAGCTCTATTACAAAGCTGTTATCATCAAGACAGTATGGTACTGGCACAAAAACAGACACATAGATCAACAGAACAGAATAGAGAGCCCAGAAATGGACCTCAACTCTATGGTCAACTAATCTTCGACAAAGCAGGGAAGAATGTCCAATGGAAAAAAGACAGTCCTTTCAACAAATGGTGTTCGGAAAATTGGACAGCCACATGCAAAAGAATGAACCTGGACCATTTCCTTACACCACACACAAAAATAGACTCAAAATGGTTGAAAGACCTAAATGTGAGACAGGAGTCCATCAAAATCCTAAATGAGAACACAGGCAGCAACCTCTTAGACCTCAGCCATAGCAACTTCTTCTTAGAAACATTGCCAATGGCAAGGGAAGCAAGCGCAAAAATGAACTATTGGGACTTCATCAAGATAAAAAGCTTTTGCACAGCAAAAGAAACATTCAACAAAACCAAAAGATAACTGACAGAATGGGAGAAGATATTTGCAAATGACATATTAGATAAAGGGCTAATATCCAAAAATCTATAAAGAACTTATTAAACTCAACACCCAAAGAACAAATGATCCAATCAAGAAATGGGCAGAAGACATGAACAGACATTTTACCAAAGAAGACATCCAAATAGCCAACAGACACATGAAAAAGTGCTCAACATCGCTCGGCATCAGGGAAATCCAAATCAAAACCTCAGTGAGATACCACCTCACACCAATCAGAATGGCTAAAATGAACAAGTCAGGAAAGGACAGATACTGGCGGTGATGCAGAGAAAGGGGAACCCTCCTATACTGTTGGTGGGAATGCAAGCTGGTGCACCACTCTGGAAGACAGTATGGAGATTCCTTAAAAAGTTGAAAATAGAGCTACCATATGACCCAGCAATTGCACTACTGGGTATTTACCCCAAAGATACAAATGTAGAGATCCGAAGGGGTATGTGCACCCCGATGTTTATAGCAGCAATGTGCACAATAGCCAAACTGTGGAAAGAGCCAAGATGTCCATCAACAGATGAATGGATAAAGAAGAGGTGGTATATATATATAATGGAATATTATGTAGCCATCAAAAGGAATGAAATCTTGCCATTTGCAATGACATGGAGGGTATTATTTCGCTGAGCGAAATAAGTCAATCAGAGAAAGACATGTATCATATGACCTCACTGATAATGAGGAATTCTTAATCTCAGGAAACAAACTGAGGGTTGTTGGAGTGGTGGGGGGGTGGGAGGGATGGGGTGGCTGGGTGATAGACATTGGGGAGGGTATGTGTTATGGTGAGTGCTGTGAATTGTGTAAGACTGTTGAATCACAGACCTGTACCTCTGAAACAGATAATACATTATATGTTAAAAAAAAAAAAGAGAGAGAGAGAAGATAGCAGGAAGGGAAGAATAAAGGGGGGGAATCGGAGGGGGGACGAACGATGAGAGACTATGGACTCTGAGAAACAAACTGAGCGTTCTGGAGGGGGAGGGAGTGGGGAGATGGGTTAGTCTTGTGATGGGTATTAAAGAGGGTAAGTACTGCATGGAGCACTGGGTGTTATACGCAATGAATCATGGAACACTACATCAAAAACTAATGATGCAATGTATGGTCATTAACATAACATAATAAAAAAAAAAAAGAATTTGGACCATGTCTTAGATTTCTTTGCATCCCCCAGAATACCTAGTCATGGGCCTTGTATATAGTCACTGCTCAAAAAATTGTTGTTTCCTTGATATCTTTAAATGAATCCATCAAATACATGTAGAAAAAGAAAGATTTCTAATAAGGCTTTTCAATAAGGGAAAAGTGGGATAGAAGTATTTACCTGGTTTTGGCATAGAATTCATTAGAATGTCCAATAACTGCTGTTTCCTAAAACTTTGTATTTGTGACACATAATGTATTGCTGATTTTCCACTAAAATCACAGAGTTTAGGATCTCTAGGAAGAATAGAATCAACATCAAAGATAATTTATTAAATCTATTAAAAAAACAATATGAGGGAAAAACATTGACATCAAATAAATAAAAGTAATATCGTAGTTTGGAGCCGACAATAATAACTTCAGAGAGAGTGACAATTTTTCAAGATTTTTAAGTAAAAGGATTATGCTGTATATCTTATTCCCACTCCCATCCTAAAAACATTACAATATTTGCAGAAAATGTCCAACTTTGGGCAAAAGTTTCCATAATTCTTTAATGAGTAAATCAAGTAAAGATTGAAACATCCTGATAAATTGTTGTCTTACCATTCCAAATAGCTGATTGATTGGTTTTTTCTTTCCAGTGATTTAGCTAACTGCTTACTTTCTGGATAATTCTTTTTTTTCTAATGCTACCAGCTAGCTTTTTATCATTCAAAATTGTAGAACGGCATAGAATCTCTCTTTAAAATTAAGCTGACATGTTTTTTCACAGGCTCTGGTTGAGTGGAGTGATCTTGTCATAAAATCCCTCTACATGATCTTCTCATTTCTCTTTGATGTTTTATCATCTGCAACAATAATCTCTTACGGATTTTTCTCCATCAAAGGTCATGATTCAAGAAAATAGCATAGCACCAAGAATCAGGGGACAGCCACTGCCTTGATATGTGGCAGTAAGTAAGTCACTTAACTCATTGGCACTTGAGTTTGCCCATTTGCCTTGATTAGTGTTTCTCAATGTGGCATTTTTTGATTTCCTATATTCTGGACCCCACTCCAGGCCTATTGAACACCATCTCCAGAGTGGTGTCCAGTAATCTCCATGTTAATCAATCTCCTCAGTTGTTTCTTAACTCTGAAGTCTAAGGTAGCTTCAAACTTTCATCTTCATCCCATTATACTAACTGATCCTTTTACAATAGCTCATGTTCTTAACTATACTTTTGTTCTTGTAGCTCCCTTTTCTTCTTTTATTCCCAAAACAATATTCGAATGAAATACTGAGAAAGAATTTGGGCCATCTGTTCTTATTTGATGATAAGATATCTAGGTAACACCATTAGGAAACTGCAATTCCAACATGAAAAACTGTTTATTAATCTTGATTTTTTTTAAAAAAAAAGCTAATTGTTTACTTACCCTCCTCCAAAAGAGCATTTTGGCATATAGTAATTTTTAGATAACTGGAAATCACTACTATAAATTGCTTTTGATAATTGACAATGTTTTCTGAAATAATTAGTAACAACCTGGGGGTAAGGAGCTGCATACTCAAGAAATATTTGACACTCCTCATAACTACCAAAATAATATTTAAACAAAAAAATAGTCAACATCATAAGAATAATAGATAGCAACATCTAACATCTGTACATCACTTTGCAACTGCTAAGTCTCTTTTATGAACATGCACATGCATTCAATTCAATATAAATTTTTTTTAAGATTTTATTTTTAAGCAATGTCTACATCCAATGCAGAGCTTGAACTTATAACCCCGAGATCAAGAGTCACATGCTGTACCGACTGAGCCAGCCAGGCACCCCAATATGTAGAATTTTAAAAAGCAATCTATATGTTTAGGTTTACAAGTGACTTCTAAACATAACAGTGACATAGAACCTCTTCCACTGATGCTCACTGGCCACTCTTACTCACGCGTGATGCCTGAGGAGCTCAGACAGAACCTCCACAGGTCTGTAGACTGTTGACATATCAAGACCCTCAAACAGATCCACATCCCTCACAGCCAGCATCAGAGGGGTCAAGCCATGTTGGTTTGGGAAATTTATATCCAGGAACTCTTCAGATGCCTTTAAAAACAAGAAGCTTAATTTCTGTTATGTTTCTACTGTGTGACTATTTATACTAATCTTTGCATTTTCCTTGTTTAGCCAAATTTTCATTTTTACCTCAGTGCATTCTTTCTCAGTATCTATATTGAGGAGGAGCTGATGAATTGAAAGAACACAGGCCTGAGAGACAGACAGACTTGGGTTTGAATTTTACTTCCTTAAGCTCATTCTTTAACCTCGCTGATAGGGTTACATCAAGGACACTTGACAAAATCAAGGGACATCCAGTTAAGAAATGAATAATTCTCACTGGGGGCATAATTATATTAAAAGATTTATTTATTTGGTATTTATCTGAAATTCAAATTTAATTGAATGTCCTGTATTTTTTGTTTGCAAAATCTGGCAATCCTACTCTCTGACCTTCAGAGTCCTCAGTTGTCAGTAGGAAAAACAATGTCTTCTCTGTAGGTTTTTTTTTTAAGATTTTGTTTGTTTATTTGAGAGAGAGATTGAGCAAGAGAGAGAGAGCATGAGCTGAGCCAGGGGAGAGGCCAAGGGAGAAGGAAAAGCAGACTCCCAGCCTCTGCGGCAGGGAGAAAATTGATGATTGGAGATAGAATATGAAAAGCACTGAGTAGAGTTTGACACATGCTCAATAAACATTTGTGGAATGAATGAATGATCCACAATAATAAGGTAGCTCATTTAACTGTATATATACAGTCAAATGTAGGTGGGTATATAGATGATATTTGCTGCTTTAATGAAAGTAAAACTTAATTTGGATAATTCAGAACTGAAAAACCACTGTAAGGCCAAATTATCCAAATTCCTTATTTTGTAGACCAAAGTAACTCACTAATTTCCATCCCTATTTCACTTTATGCCATATCAGTATAGTCAATGTCTCTACCTCAGTTTCTCTAGGGACAAACTAAAGATAATGATATTACCTCAGAGGGGTGCTGTGGGAATTAATTAGTTAATATTTTTTTCAGTCTCTGAAAAGAAACTACCTCTTATATCAATGTTTATTATTAGTTAGAACCAACACGAAAGGTTTGAGCTGAGAGTAGCTTTGCAATAGCACATTAATTTAGCATATCTGCTTATTAAGTTCTGGATTCAGTTATAGGCACCAGTTTCTTAAAAAGTGGCTGCTAATATTTAGGGTGAAAAAATGTGGTTATGAAAACATATTGGATTATAACAACTGTTACAAATACCATTGAAATAAAATTACTGTCTTTCAAAAGTGTTCTAAGCTTCAGTTATGACATATGGCAATTTTAGACTATGGTTTAATACAACAAAAGAATTTAAAGAATCCTTTGGATTTTGTTTTAGATTTCTTTGAACTCTAGGTGACCAGAATTCTGTTCACTTTCTCTTTATCTGTTTGTGTCTTTACCATAGGGACTAGAAGAAACTGTTTCCTAGCAGCAATTGATTTTCTTTCAGTTGGAAGATCATGTGATCTGACAGTATCTCTGAAGGTAAATAGCAAGAATAGACAGTTGCCAGTCACCGATAATTAAAGTCCTTGGTTATGCATATGGTTTTGTAAGTTACTTTGGGAAAGCATATCTGTGGCTAGAAGATCTAAACAAGAAGACCAATACCTTTAGAAGAAAGCACTTAAAAAACATATACTCTTAACTTCTCTAGTTACAACTAAATATTATGCAAAGCATAGGCTCTCTGATTCCCTTTTCAGGGTAAAGATAATAAGTGCAGCTGGTCCAAAGGGATCTAAACAGCAATTGTACAAATGGCAATGATGTCAAGGGAACTCCTCTGAGCAAGTTGACAGCAGTTCTCTAGGGGCATCCTGGGAGCATATCATTTCCTATGGGTGCTGCGTGATTCTAGCATCCAGCTGGAGGAAGGTGGAAATAGGCTGCTGCTGTGTTCTTTTAGTATCCTGTTTTCCACCCTAGTATCCTCTTTGATCCTGTTTCTTTCTCCTATTTTCTTCCTGAAACTTTCTGGGACTGCATTTGCAAAGAACTTATTTTTCTTTAAAAGGAGTCCTATGTAGTCCTTCCTTACCATTCACCTACCCACCTATCCAAAGGCAGAAACAAACATCAATTTAACTTACCAGCAAGTGTTGAAGTTGTTCAAGATTGCCTTGCCATGAACTTTGTAGAAGTTGCATTTGGGGAGCCTGGATTCCATTGATGGCCAAGAGTTGTCTTTGCACATCGCAATTAGCCACATGAACTGCGGTTTGATTGCTGTAATTACAAAGGGTGATATCTGCTCCCTTTTCCAGAAGAAATTCAACAACCTGCAACACCACAACATTCTTATTCACATTTTTTAGTGCAAATAGTATCTTCAGGGCTACTCAGAAAACTTAGTTAGACATGGCTTTGATTCATGATGTAGGAAAGGAGAATAAGGGGCATAAAAATGAAGAATTGATTTGAATGCCAATGACTGCTATTTGCCTTTTTTAAGTTAGGAAAACAAAAATCTCCATGACATGGATGATTTGGGGATACTATTCTTTTTTTTTTAAGATTTTATTTTTTTTAATTTTTTAATTTTTTAAAGATTTTATTTATTTATTTGACAGAGAGAGACACAGTGAGAGAGGGAACACAAGCAGGGGGAGTGGGAGAGGGAGAAGCAGGCTTCCCGCGGAGCAGGGAGCCCGATGCGGGGCCCGATCCCAGGACCCTGGGATCATGACCTGAGTCGAAGGCAGATGCTTAACGACTGAGCCACCCAGGCGCCCAAGAAATAAAATCTTTAAAAAAACAAAACAAAACAAAACTGAATGCCTAATCCAAAGAGATCTTGTGGGTCTCATGTCCAGTATTTCCATTTGGGGGAAACCAGAACCCAATGACTAACAAGGTAGGAAAGGCCTAACATTATTTGTCCAATGGAAATGGTGTATTTAAGAATGTAACTAGCCTGGACACATTGGCATCTTTGCTTCACATGAAAAAATGGTATCTTTTCCTTTGCTGGAAATTCTACCCCCCCACTCCACCACCTGAAGCAAAACTTCTGGCTTAAGGGTACTTCGATTCATAGGGATTCCCCTAAGTGCCTGGGCCTGGGTCAGTTATGGTTCAGTCAAGATGAAACCTGATGTGTGCACTGGGCTATTGCAGCTGGTTGGCCTCAGTGCCAGCTATGCAGAACTGGCAAGGGACATGGTTGTTCCACTCAGTGGGTAAAACTCAAGGCTGTTCCCATAGCTCTGGCCAATACTCCCCTTGATGAGCCTTGTTATATTTTTACTGATTTTTGAGCTGTTGCCAATGGTCTGGCTGTTGGGTCTGCCACTTAGAAAATTACAGACTGGCAGACTAAAAACACTTCTCTTTAGGGCCATAAACTGGAAGCAAACTGTCTGGGTCAACTCATGTAGAAGCCCATGGCAAGCGTCCATTCTCTGATGAGATAGACTGGAATAAAACTATTGATTGATGCTATACAACCCAGATTTCCTCCACTGCTGCTTGAATCCATCATCATATTAGACATGGCAATACAGCCACCAACACAGACTGGGCACAAAGTAGAGAACTGTTATCGGGGTGAAGCTGAGCCACTGAAATGGGATACACAGATTTTGTGGTGGTTGAGGGTACCTAAAGAGAGAGCATTTTCAACCATATGAAGTACAGGGAAGGTAGAGACATTGATGACCTTTGTTCTTTAGAACCACCCAGGACATTTTCTTCATGAAAGAAAATGTCCTGGAGAGTCTCTCCCAAACTGTTCAAGGCACCTTATACGTGACTGACTACTGGGTCTTCTATTCCTTGCCAGACAGCCCTAATCATGACTTGATTGCCAGTTCCCTTAGCTTTACAAAAAAGTCTATTACTAACTGCAGTCAACAACCCCACCTCTTGCACCTTCCATGTAAAACACCTGTCTACACCTCCAGATTTCTTCCCACTCGCATTCCCGCAGCCATCACTTCTCATTCTGTGGGGGTTATGAATACTGTTTGGCTGTTGGCAGGGACAAACAGGACTGATAATCCTCCCAAATCAAGGACCAGACTCAGTTACTCAGATTAAATTGAGAATTCTAAGACCAACCAGCCAGCTGAGAGGTCACATGGAGACATTGTCAACCTGTGCCCCCTGACTAATGTAGGTCCCACTCAAAGGAGCCCAACAATTGAGAACACCACATTTTTGTCCCCAAGGGGTACCCCCAAGATTATACCTCTTGTAGAGAAACCTGGCATTAACTTGTATGGCTTCTGAAAACATAATGACTTATGCTTCAGGGGTGGTCAAAAGAGATCTTCAAATCTTTAAGTAAATACCATGAGTAGATGATGTACCTTCAGATGACTTCAGAGCTTTCCCAAAATGAAGCTACCATTGGTTACTGGAGGGAGCTTCACTGGGGGATAGCTGACTTGTCATTTATGTGCCCCTTGTGGACAATTATCCCTAAGACAGATGTCCAATTAGAAAAAGTAGAACAAAATTTGTTTCTGCCTTTAGCTAAAGTCATCAATGATACCACCTCATCCCTTCAAGATATTCAGGTCAGCAGTCAAGTCACTGGCCAGGGTTGTTAGGAATGATAGAACTGTCCTAGACTTCCTCCTTGTGGGTCAAGGTGAAGTCTGTGCAATGGCTAATACAGACTGCTTCACCTGGGTTGATGCCTTGGACCAAGACAGAAGATCAACAGAGAAACTTAAGGAGAAAGCCATCTGGTTGATGGGATTTGTTCAGCTGGAGGGGTTCAGGACCATTGATGGCATGGTTGACACTAGTTTACAATATGGCCTCATTCTACTGCTTGGAGTTCTATTGATAGTAGCTTTGACTGAATATTGTATGAGACAAATTAATGGATGTGGTTCCAGCCGCTGTTGGTCAGATTAATCAGAGTGGTATGCGCATGGGAAAATTCACCAGGAGCCAAGACAGTGTAGAAGTGAAAGGTAAATATTTTTAGGAAACAAGTCTCTCTGGGTTTCTCACATTTCTACAAGTCGTATGAGCAGAGGCACTGACTGCCTTTGCCTCAGACATTCTTTTCAAGCTTGTTTGTAGAGTGAACAGCCTTCGAAGCAAGGAGTAGGTTTGCTTACTACCCATTATAAAAGATTTGGGCTCCCTAAATTTAGAGTTCCTCTCCTGCTGCAATCTAACCTACTGTCTAAACAGGGGTCATCTGGTCCTCTTCCTACTGTCCTGTGGGAATTAGGATGAGGGAAATAATACAAAACTGGTAATACTCTGGTAATCCTATTGTTATGAGTAATAAAGTGCCCTTTGTCTCTGACCCAGTTTTGTTTCTTATGCCAAGGATCTAAGAAATTGGGGCAGGCTAACTTATTAGCTTATAAGCAGAGTAAAATCTTAGATCTTTCATAGTTCTTGACATAGATCTGCAGATGAAGAAGTCTGAGAGAGGAAAGGATGTGGTTGGAAGAGGATGTGGGATCAGTGGAGGTGTTTGTTTATTTATGTGTCGTCAGAAAGGAGATATCTAAGCATATTAAATTCTAATGGAAAGTAGCGTTGTTGTCTGTAATCACATAAATATGGAAAGCACCCGTGGCAAAACAGAGGAAGTGATTAACCCCAAATTCAGAGTAATGATTATGAAGGGTGGGGGACACAATTCAGGAGGAGAATATAAAAGGCTTTTGAGTCATGGAAATATTCTAATTTTTGGCTTGGATGGTAGGTACATGGGTGCTAATGTCATTATTTTTCTTTAGGTTGTATATACATTTTTTAACATATATGCTACATTTTATAATTTGTTTAAAAAGTGTTAATAGAAAGGAGTCAAAAGAGAAAAAAGCTAAGAATATAGTCAAGAGGGAGGCTATTGAGATGGCTAGGCCGCTTGCATTTAGACTCTCAAGAACTTATAGAGGCATCGACCTGCTCAGTTGAGTGCAATTTGTCTTTTTCATCCTCATGTCCCCATTCGAAGCCCTTTCCTATTCCCTTTGAAGCCTGCCTTCAGGCATTCTTTTATAGAGGTAAGTGATGATGCTATTTGTAAGGAGCTCATTCCTGGAATCCTTAGCTTAGAAGATTACCCATGGGCCCCAGGACATCACACAGTACCTCTGCTAGATTTTCTTCTGCTGCAGTAATGAGAGGTGTATTCCCAGTCTTTGGATGCTGAAAGTTAAGGTTTCCAAGGATGGAATGGACTTTGGTAATATAGTCACAGATGAGTTCCACATTACCCCTTGAAACTATTTCCAGGAAATCAGGAATCAGTTTATTTTTATTCATCTTGCTAATTCCATATAATTGCCTGCCAAAGAAGAGAAACAATTTAATTAAATGAGAGCCAACAAAACATGGGTGGTTCAAACGTAATGTATTCTATCTTTAGCGTCACCTCTTTCCCTCTTTTATGTATAAAATATTATAACAGTTTTAAAGACAATTTTGAAAAAGAGGAAAACCTAGTAATCCCATCAGTCTTGATTCTGTGCACATGTTTTAAATTATAAATAACAATTTTTACCATCACTTTGTGAGTTCTGCTGTGGTACAGTAGAAGAAAGGATGGATCAACACCAGCATGGGAGGAACAGAGGCTCTGGAGCGTGAAAGAATGTGGTTTTGAATCCCTCCTCCACAGATTACCAACTGTGTAAACTTGAGCACATCATTCAACTTTTCCAAGCTTAACTTCCTCATCTCTAAAATGGAAATAACAATCCCCTCTTCAAATGGTTGGTGAGGATCTGAAATACTATATAGAAAGCTTTGGCACTCCTTCAACAGATGAATGGATAGAGCAGATGTAGTTCATATATACAATGGAATATTACTCAGTCATCAGAAAGGATGAATAGTTACCATTTACATCAACATGGATGGAACTGGAGGATATTATGCTAAGCGAAATAAGTCAATCAGAGAAAGACAATTATATGGTTTCACTCATATGTGGAATATAAGAAATAGTGCAGAGGATCATAGGGGAAGGGAGGGAAAACTGAAGGGGAAGAAATCAGAGAGATAAACCATGAGAGAGTCTTGACTCTGGGAAACAAACTGAGGGTTGAGGAAGGGGAGGTAGGAGAGGGGATGGGGTAACCTGGTGATGGGCATTAAGGAGGGCACCTGATGTGATGAGCACTGGGTGTTACATGCAACCGATAAATCATTGAACACTACGTCAGAAACTAGTGATGTATTATATGTTGGCTAATCGAATTTAAATAAATAATAATAATTTAAAAAAACAAAGCTTTGGTACATTCTATTGGTGAAAATTCTTGTAGGATTTTATTTTCTTTAGTGTTGTTTATTAAAATCCCTGTAACTATTTTCTTTATGGAAGTTCTATTTTCCTAACAACACCATAAACTCCTCAGTAGCAGGAACATTCCATGCCTTACATTTTGTATCCTCAATAACTCTAGTACAATGTGAGTCACTGAAGAGCATGGTGGCCACCATTCCAGATTTTCCAGGAAAATCCTGGTTTTATATATGTCATCTCAGTTTTCCAAATCACTGAAATACCTCTTAAAGTGCAATTTTTGAAGTCACCAGATTATCTCTCCCATGGAGCCTCTTGCTGTTGGAAACAGCACAAAATCATTTGTCAGACTCTATATTCCACCTTCAGCTTCTAAAACCATAGTCACTGCATGTAGGCATATGCTATTTCATTGAACTGGCAATTTACTTGCAATGCACTGGCATTATGTTGAAAGCAAGAAAACAAAAAGCCCATTTCATAGTACAACTTTGTGGATAAAAGTTAACAAAAATAAACAAGAAAATGTCTAGAATTGGTCTTTCATGTTCTACACACACAAATGCCTTAGAATTCATAGGCCAGATTATATAGGGCCTTCTTTTTCAAAGAGAACATGTATTTCACCCCAGAAATAGTACTACTTGATAAATTCATTCATTCATTTAAGAGGCTACTGTATGTCCTTCAGTTGTTTTCATTGACCTGTCACAATCGAAAATAATATAAAATAGCTAAGACAAAATGGAAGGAAAAAAATTATAATTGTCAAAGCAAGCAACAAATAATGAATCTTACAATGTCAGAGAAATGGGATAGTCATGTGACTGGAGCACTCTGTGGGAAAAAGGGTATCAAAAATATTTGGAGAGCTGGAGTGGAAAGGAAAGGATAGTTTTGACAAGGGGAAAGGCATGAACGAGGCCCATACTCAGGGTCAACGAGAAGAGAGTGGACCAGATGGGAATCTACACTTTACTTCTGAACAGGTTGGGAAGACCACGGAGAGTTTTGAGTAGTGCCTTTTAGGAACAGTGGTACTTTGAGAAGATTATTATGATAGACAATAGAAAGGCAAAAATAGAAATTGAAAGTAAAGCTTAAAGGATTTGTGACCGATTGGCCATAGAAAATGAGAAACGGGTCCAAGAGGATGTGTTTGGGCACCCAGCGAAGACCTGATGCTGGGGTAGGCAGCCACTTGCTTTTACAGAATGATAATCAATGAGGTCAGCAACAAAGCCGGCATGTAAGTAGGGTGTCTTGTTTCCTTGGCTCTCCAAGAAATGCAGCCTTGGGCGAGTGCAGTTTCCTAAACTAGCCTGAGCATAAGAATTTTGGCATTCCCTTGTTATGAATAAAGATTCCCAAGTTCCTTTTGATTTAGCCTGTATGGAATGAGGCTGGGGATTCCCCCCATTTTTTGTTTTAATTAAAAAAAATTTTAATAGACTCATTTTAGTTAGTTATTTTTAATAGACTTGCTTTAAATAGACTTTATTTTTTTTTAGAGTAGTTTTAGGTTCACAACAAAATCGAATGGAAAGCACAGAGGTTCCCATATACCCCTTGACACCACATATACACAGCCTCCCCATTATCAACATCCAGCACCACACTGGTACATTTGTTACAACTGATGAACCTACATTGACACATCATTATTGTCCAAAGTTTAGAATTTACTCTTAGGGCTCATTCTTGGTGTTCTACACTCTAGGACTTTGGACAAATGTATAATGATAGGTACCCACCTTTATACTATTAGCGTAGTTTCCCCTAAAAATCCTTTGTGCTCCACCTATTCAACTGCCTGACCCTCAATCCCTGGCAACCACTTATCTTTTTACTGTCTCTAGGACATACCTTTTTTTTGCTCAAGCTTTCAGGTCATTTCTATCATTAAACAACTTCTAGAAACATTGACCTAGTGGTTAGAATCCAATCCACAATCTTTCTTGCAATTCATTTTCTTTTCTTCCCCCACCCCCAAGATTTATTTATTTAATTGAGCTAGAGGGAGAGAAAGAGAGAGAGAGTGCGAGCATGGGGGAAAGAGCAGAGGGAGAGAATCTCTAAGTGGACTACCCACTGAGTGCAGAGTCTGACACAGGGCTAATCCCGTGACCCATGAGATCACGACCTGAGCCGAAACCCAGAGTCAGACACTTAACTGACTGAGCCACCCAGGCGCTCCTCGTTTTATTTTCTAATTGACATTTAACATTACCACTTATTCCTTTTGATTTAAATTTCTTAGAATAAATACCATTTGCCCCTAAATTTCTGATAGAGAATAAACTGAAATAGAGAATCAATTCCTCGAGTCTCTCCCTAGTTTTGTTCAAAATGCTGTTACATAATAATAATATTAATAATAATATAATCATAACAGCAGTAATGTTTAACATTTATTGAATGCTTACTACATGCCATATGCTATTCTAAATGCTTTACATATATTTTATCTATTTAATTCCAAACAACACCATCCGGAGAATAGTATTATTATCCATATTTTACAGATGAGGAGATTTAGGCACAGGTGTTGGCAAAATGGGCTCTCATCCAGGAGACATGTCGGTGCTAGCCCCCAAAAAGACTTAATGCAACTGGTATTTAAAGGAACATTCGTAAAGTAGGCCTATTTTCATTTCTTTGGATCCTGGGTAGAGAGGGGTGGGTTGATCATACCCATTAGCAGTACTGGGCTGGGTCTAGTTTTGCTGTTGTTTTATTTTATTTTTTCTTTCTTCAACTCTGATCTCTCCCACTCCCCTGTGCGTGTTTTAAATTTGCCCAAATGGTATTATTACTTAGTTTTTAACTTAATACTTTGTTTTAAAGCTTTAACCTTGTACTTATGTGTACCTCTGTTTGTCTGCTTCTAATGGCTGCATAGCATGTCTCCACCACACTTTATTATCCGTGCCTTGGTTATGGACATCTAAGTTGCCTCCAACTTGCCACTCCATAAACAACACTGCAAATAATATCCCTGTTCAGGCCTTGTTATGCACTGTGCAGAAGTTTCTCTAAGGTGAATGAATCGAGGGTGGGAGGATGGGTTAGCCTGGTGATGGGTATTAAAGAGGGCACGTACTGCATGGAGCACTGGGTGTTATGCACAAACAATGAATCATGGAACACTACATCAAAAACTAATGATGTAATGTATGGTGATTGACATAACAATAAAAAATTTAAAAAAATAAGGTGGATGAGTCGAATGTATTTAATTTCGCGAAATACCGCCAGGTTATTCCCCATGATGGCTGCACCAATTTATACTCCCACGAGTAGTGCCTGTTTTTTTTAAGCTCTTCTGAGGGAAGCAGACATTTGGTTGACTGCTGTCACTTAATCATCATTATCATTATCATCAACATTGAATAAGCAGTGTACTTGGAACACTGCTAGGGGCTGAAGGATCAAATGATACACTCGACATTAGGCCATAGAAAAAATTTTAAAATCAGCATACATATTTGTCCCAGCAAATGGCTTTGAAACTTGGATTTATATACTTCTTTTTGAAAATGCAAAAGTATTTGCGATATCATAGGTAAAAGAAACACTTTCAGAAACAAAGTAAAGCTGAAAATCAGGTATTCAAATAATGACTAGGCAAGGAATATATACTTAAAATCATTCATAAAGTGGAAATAAAACCCCAAAGATATTTCTTTGGAAGGTTATTACCCTTAGCAATGAAATGACAATGGATGTTCAGGAGTTGTGGCTTAATTCTTTAATGTTACCTTTAAGTGAGAGCATTTCACAAGTAGTACCTGCCATTTAATAAAAAATACACCAGATTTAAACCAAACTATTATAAGGCTATAATGCTCACTCTACTGGAATTAATTTTTTTTTTTTAAGTAGGCTCTATACCCAACGTGGGGCTTGAACTCACGACCCTGAGGTTAAGAGTCACATGTTCTACCAACAGCCAGCCAGGCACCCCTGGAATTAAAAATTTTTTAAAAAAGAGCTAAACCAAATAGCAACCTGCAAGTTATCAAATCAAACCACTACAGTACTGGGCAATGTGGTCATTATTTGGTCATTCATTGTCTCACGCTGAGTCGTGGCTAGAGGAAGACAATGAAAATTGGATCAGCATATAGCAGTATTCCTATACACAGGTAAGCTCTTTCGATTAACATGGACAGACCCACATTGCTTTTTATTAGTGAGTTCCATTTCCTCTTCTGATCTTCAGCCTGCACGTTTCCAAGTTGTTGTTTTTTTTAATAAGAAAATGTTTCTCAGTTTTCCTTTCAGGATTGTTTTGATCAATGATTTTTAAGCAATAATATTTTATTCCACAGGGATTTCTGGTTTAGCATCCAGTAAAACCCAGTGTCTTTTATCTTTTACTGTGTGCATGGTTAGTCTACTTGTAAAACAAAGCATTTTATTACACTGTACATTTCATTTGGAATCTTACGTAATTGAGACTTAAAGTAATGGGATCCCTTTTCATGTTGAGAAAATATGGCCAGGTCACATATATACAGTACTGAGTGTTTACAAGAAGACTTGTATCATTTAAAGTTAACACATACTTAAGTGACTAAACTAAAATAAAAGATGTCCCTGGGTATAATTAAATCAAAGCAAGTATTTTTGTATACTTTTCTTGCCCTTACCAGTTTAGCCTGTGATCTAGAGGCATTTGCATAAAGTATTAGAAAGGATTTGTCTTGATATTTGAAAACTCAAAGATAGTTTATTACAGCAACTCTAAGGATATAATTATTTGAGATTAGGACATAGTTTCCTCTATCAGTTTACCTGATGTTCCTCCTCTGGGACATCCTTTGGGGAGAAGAAAAAAAGTTGCAACATAGGGCAATACCTAAAATGTGCCAAAAAGTGGAGATTTGGCTTACCTATGTTGCGTTTTGCCCAGGGAGCTGATACACAGTTGAAGAAAGACCAAGAAAAACAGCAGTCGATGTCATCCTAATTTATTGTGGCACTGATTTCTGGGACAGCTGTCAACCCACGCTTCAGTAAAGGATCCATTCAAAAGCAGCATAGATACAGATTTTTTCTTTGATTATTTTCCAATGTTGCACAGCTCAAAGTACTTAAAAAAATAATTAAAGCTGGTTCTGTGTGCACAAACCCTTCAGTTAGCTGCAAAGAGCCTGCTTAGTTTACGGGTTGTCACCCAGGCAACCATCCACTGTGCATTTAGCTTTGAGAATTGAAGGCAGGACAATCTCATCCAGGAAGGAAAACAAGCATTGTACACTCTTCAAAGTTGCTGTTTAAGTGCTTGAAGGAGTTGGACCGTAGTGTAATTCCATGCTTGGCACAATTGCCATTATCATCTTACCCACTGAGACTTTCTCCAGGAAAGCCATACCTTTGTTATTGCTATAATGTGCTAGAAGGATCCCTTTCCAAATCTAAATATAAGTTACAGAGCAGGAGAATCCAGTAGATTACCCCCAGACTGGTTGTACTCTTAGAGTCATGTTTGAAAAAGCACCAGTGAATGGAAGTTCTTCCATCAGAACGTATTTCTTGTCTAGACTTGTGATATTCCCAAGCAAAGTCTTTAGGAAATGGACTGTATTTTTGTCTGATTCATAAAAGCTAATAAACCCAGCTGTAAGAGACTTTAAGTTGTGGACTACACGAACACTCATGAGGAGGTAGACCCAAGGCACTCTAAAACATAGGGTCGTCTGCCATTTGTATAGCTGCTAGTTTTTTTTTTTTTAATGCCATTTACTGGAGGATGCAGGGGGTTTTCTTCAGAAGATGTACTTGTTATATATACTCAACTGCAAAGGGTGCAGATATTTTATTGTAACAACAGGTGGCATTTATTAAATTCTTACTAGGTTAGTCCTTTACGTTAATGATGTCATTTAACCCCCACAACAGCTTTAAGGAGTTGATTCTATAATAACCATCATTCCCCGTGTTATAGATGAGAACACTGAGGCTTAGAAGAAATTTTTAAGCTAGTAAATGGTAGAGCTAGGGACTGAACCAAAGCAGCCTAACTGCAAGGTTGAAGTATTAACCACTTTTACGATGCTAACACACAACACACGCACACACACACACACACACACACACACACACACACACACACACACACACACACACACACACACACACCTCGAGTCAGTGGAAGCTGCGGGGTAAAAGACCACTCAGAGATTGCTAGGTTTCTGTACACTCTTTCATCACCTCATTCAGCCTAAAGCGCTTTAATGCTAATCCAAGCACATGCAGGCTGTTACTCAATTTTACTTTCTACATCCTTCCGTGTTTCTGCTGCCAGGAGGAGCAGTACTCTTTATTAGCTTTTTTGTCAAGAGAAAGTTATAAGTACTGTACTTTCTGATGTGTAGGATTTCTGCAGGGTTACCCTTGGGCTCAGCCTGGTCTCCGGTCCATGAATTTTTCTATTGGTTCCTCAAAGAGCAGTCCTCCCCTTGTCTCTCATTTTGAGAAACAGTCATTCACTCAAATCATGTTTTTTTCAAGAAACACAAATTTTCAGAAGCAGTGGCAAGATAAGCATGCAAAACAAGGAGAATCCAGTATTCGCCCCTTATCCTCAGGGAATATGCTTCAAGACCTGCAGTGAATGCCTGAAACCTCAGATAGTACCGGACCCTCTATACACTGGTTTTTCCTATACATACATAGCTAGAATAAAGTTTAATTTATCAATTAGGCATACTAAGAGATTAGCAACAATAATTACTCATGGAATAGAACAATTATGACCTTATACTGTAATAAAAGTTCTGTGAACATGTCTTTCTCTCTCTCAAAATAACTTATTGTACTGTGCTCACCCTTCTTCTTGTGATGATGTGAGGTAAAAAAATGCCTACGTGATGAGATGAAGTGAGGGGAACGATGCAGGTGCTGTGACGGATGTAGCCTCACACTACTGCTTCCCGAGGGTGGTTGACCATGGGGAACTAAACCTACGGTAACCGCGGATAAGGGGGGGGGGGGCTCCTGTATCAGCTGATAAGGCCACCACAGAGCTATGTAGAAGGCTCTAGGGAAGCCTGGAACTTTCTCAGTTGGAAGGGCTGGGGTATATTAGTTTGCTAGGGCTTCTATAACAAAATACCACAGCCTGGGTGGCTTTGGCAACCGAAGTTGGTTTCCTCACAATTCTGCAGGCTGAGAATTCAAGATCAACATGTTGGCAGGTTTGGTGTCTCCCGAGGCTCCTCTCCTCAGCTTGCAGGTGGCTGATTCTCACTGTTCTCATAGGGTCTTTTCTCTGTGCACAAGCCCTTGATGTCTCTCCCTATGGCCTAATCTCCTTTTTTAAATAAGAACACCAATATGATTGGATTAGGGGCCACCCTAATGGCCTCATTAATTTATTCACCTCTGTGAAAGTCTTACCTCCAAATATAATCACATGCTGAGGTACTAGGGATTAGGGCTTCAACATATGAATTTGGGGGGAACACAGTTCAGCCTATAACAGCATAGGGAGTCTTCAGAGAAGAGATAATTACCTGAGCTGAAATTTGAAGGACAGATAGTTCACCAGGTAAACCACAGACAGAAGGATATTGCAGATAAACTAAACGACAGCATGTCCAGAGGAAAGAGAAAGCATAAAATGTTGAAAATATTGTGCTTGGCATGTACATGTGTGGTTGGACCACAGAATACATGGTGGGGGCGTAGGGGGGTGGAGGGGAAGTGAGGCTATTTCCAGCTGAATTGGGAGACGTTAGAAGATTTTATTCATCACGGGGTGCCTGGGTGGCTCAGTTGCTAAGCGTCTGCCTTTGGCTCAGGTCATGATCCCTGGGTCCTGGGATTGAGCCCCTCATGGAGCCCCGCATTGGACTTCCTGCTCAACGGGAAGCCTGCTTCTCCCTCTCCCACCCCCCCCCCCCCCGCTTGTGTTCCCTCGCTCACTGTCTCTCTCTGTCAAATAAATAAATAAAATCTTAAAAAAAAGATTTTATTCATCGGGAGACATGATCAAATCTGTATTTTAGGAAGATCCTCCTGACAGCAGGAATAACAATTAATTGAAGGAGAGGGGCAGATAGAAATGTTAAAAGATTATTGTAGTGGGCCAGGAAACAAATGATGGAGACATAACCTGAATCCGTAACAGAAAAGATAAATGACCACAGAAAAACAAGTGAAAGATTTGAAATCACTCTTTTTTTTTTTTTTTTTTAAGATTTTATTTGTGGGGCTCGATCCCAGGACTTTGGGATCATGATCCGAGCCACAAGCAGATGCTTAACGACTGAGCCACCCAGGCGCCCCTGAAATCACTCTTAATAGGAGAGGAATACAAATGGCTGGGAAACACATTTAAATCACACATTAACCTCACTAGGGACCAGGAAAATGTAAATCAAACCATGTTTTGTTTAGCATACGGACAAAAATTTAAAAGACTTGTAATATTAACTGTGTGGGAAAATAGCAACTCTTATACACTATTAGAGTGTATATAAATTTGTAACACTCATTTTGGACATTGCAATCTGGTGCTATCTATTGCTTTTTAAAATGCACACATTCTTTAACTTGGTATTCCCATTTCTCAGTATTCACCCTAGAGTAATTCTGACAGATGATCACAAAGATGCAGGTATAATAAAATTTTACCTTAGAATTTTTTTATTTTTTAAGTTGTTTTTATTTTTATTTTTAAATTTTATTTATTCGTTTGTTTGTTTAGAGGGGGAGGGTCAGAGGGAGAAGGAGAGAGAGAACCTTAAGCAGGCTCCACTCTCAATGCAGAGCCGGATGTAGGGCTCCACACGGGGCTCACCCTCACAACCCTGAGATCATGACCCGTGCCAAAATCAAGAGCAAGACACTTAACCAACTGAGACACCCAGGTACCCTTAGAAGGATATGATTACTCCATAAACTTGTACACATTTCTCAAGACTCTTCAATTAATTCTTTTGTTTCCTCCATTCTGAGTTCAAGACCCACTAAAATATTTTAAAAATGGAAACACAATCTTGGACAAACTAGATCAACCTGTCAACAGCACTGTTCTTAACTGAATCTACCAGACATGTGCCACACTTAAGAACTGGAACTGGAACTGGTTGTTCTTGACTTATTATTATCATCTTGAAGGACTTCAATTACTTTATACTTGAAACTTCCTGAGGGTAGGCATCTTGTTTTTATGTTTTTGTTTCCTAGTTTCTACAAAGTGCCAGGCACATAGCAGCTGCTTTTAATAAATCTTTAGCAAATGAAGAAATGAGAGAATGAGTGGTAAGTGACTAAAGACTGTGAAGGAGTGAATAAATCACTTCTCTTAAAATTCTCTGGAGACTCAAAACTAGTGATGTAATGTATGGTGATTAACATAACATAATAAAAAAAAAATTCTCTGGAGACTCCCTGCCTTGGTGATTGTACCTTTTTCTAGTTCAAGAAATACTGGAGTACTTTTTTTTTTTAATTTATTAAAAAAAATTTTTTTAAAAGATTTTATTTATTTATTTGACAGAGAGAGACACAGCGAGAGAGGGAACACAAGCAGGGGGAGTGGGAGAGGGAGAAGCAGGCTTCCCGCCAAGCAGGGAGCCCAATGCGGGGCTCGATCCCAGGATCCTGGGATAATGACCTGAGCCGAAGGCAGATACTTAACTGACTGAGCCACCCAGGTGCCCCTATTTTTTAAAAAAATTTTTTAAAAAGATTTTATTTATTTATTTGGCAGAGAGAGAGAGAGCGCACAAGCAGGGGGAGCAGCAGAAGGAGAGGGAGAAGCAGGCTCCTAGCTGAGACTGGGATCATGACTTGAGCTGAAGAACACACACACAATATTTAATATTCTAAAAAAGTACTCCACTATTGGGATGCCTGGGTGGTTCAGTCAGTTAAGCATCCAACTCTTGATTTCTGTTCAGGTCATGATCTCAGGGTTGTGAGATGGAGCCCTGTGTCAGGCTCTGTGCTCAGCCAGGAGTCTGCTTGAGATTCTCTCTCCCTCTTCCTGTGCCCCTCCCCCCCACCAAATAAATAAATAATTAAAAAAAATATTGTGTGTGTTCTGAAAGGTCACTTGGATATTTTCCTACCACTGATTTTGGAAAGAGTTTGAAGAAGTCGGATTAACCATCATGCATCCCTTTCTAAATCATATGTCTTATCTCAGACTGTGAGCAAGGATGATTCTTTGAATCCCTCCATAGGATTGACCACAATGCTATGACTTGATAAATATTACTGAGTGAATGAAAAAATGCTGCCTGAGGATTTTGCTTTAGAGATTTCTCTTTAAAGAGTTTCTTATTTTCACAGCACGTGTTTGTCTTCCGGCTCTACTTCTATTGTAGTTGCTCTCCCTGCACAGAGGCATCCAGGTAGGTGAGGATGGTGTAGTCTCACTGCTGTTGCCCCTCTCACAATGTTTGCTGTTTCACTAAGACCTAATTAAATTGTTATGTCCCCACATTCCTCTGAGGACTAAGCCAAGGGTGACTTTTTTTTCCCAGGCATCTAACCTCTTAAATTGCCTAAGCGTCAAAATTCTCCCCATGGCTATTATTGGTTAACACCTTGAAATAACCGAAAATTATGCCAGTGAGGAAACGTGCTTGCAACAGAAAAACCCTTGCCTTTGGACGTGTAGCCAAAGAGCTCTTAATACTAAAGAAACAAAATCTTTTCTGCCTTGTGAACCAGTGAAAATCTAATAAAAGTGTGTCTCCCCCGGGTACTTTACATCATTAGCATCCTGGCTTCACACTTCGCTTTAACAAATAACTTATTTTAAAAATTTCTCCAGGGAGGAGACAAGAAGCCAAAAATATCTTGGAAGAAAACTTTACCTAGCAAACCGGTAAGGCTGTTTCATCCAGTTTCTAAAATTTAACTTCCTGCAGCAAAGTCTTTGTGATTTTTTAGTTTCTCATTTTGGTATGTACTGAAACATGGATAAGCGGGGAGGAGGAAAAAGTAATGCCTTTCATGTGAGTAGCACTTCCTGGTTTTCATACTAAATTCATGATAAATGCTCCTACTACAGTTGATCACCTACTACGTGCCAGGACATTGCACTAAACAATTTACATACGTTCATAGAACTTAATCTTTGCCACAATCTTTTGCAATACGAGGTCCTAGAAGTCCTATTTTACTAATAAAGATGATGGGTTTGGAAGAGTTAAGTAATTTGCCCCAAGTCATATACTGTAGTTAGTAAATGGTTGAACCTGGGTTTGTCTGACCTTAAGAGCTACAGACTTGGGACACCTGGGTGACTCAGTCAGTTAAGTGTCTGCCTTCAGCTCAGGTTATGATCCCAGACTCCTGGGATTGAGTCCCTCATCAGGCTCCTTGCTCACTCCAGGGAGTGCTACTTGAAAGGTGATCTTCAGGGGTTCACCTCCTGAAGCAAGTCTTCTGAATGCAATGTGAATGGTGCCCTCTGGGGTTGTGTGACCAACAGCTCTGGATTTCCTCCTCTCTCACCTTATCAGGAACTTCAACTCTCCCAGCTCCCGTTCATCATCAGTCTCTCTTAGATTATCATCCACACGCAAACATATCTGTTCTCCTCTACCTTAAAGACAAAGGAAAACCCCAGAAACAACATCAATCACCCTTGATCCAATATTCCTCTATCACTCGCTTTTAAGCAGCGGTCAATATTTACCATCGTGAAACATTTTCCTCTCTCGGGTTCTGTGCCATCACTCTTTCTTTGCTTTCCTATTTCTCAAGCCATTTCTTTCCTCCTTCTTTCACTGAATACTTTTCCTTTATCCATTCTCTAAATATAAAATGTTTTCAGGTCTTCAGATGAGGCTCTTTTCTTAAATTGCCTCATCTGTTCTTGTGATTTAAGATCCACCCAAAAATCTTCACCACCAGGTCTTGCCTCTGATTCCTAGTCTTATACCCAATTTTCTCCTTGACACCACTCCTTGAGTATCTTTGGGTACAAACCTGTCAAACTTCACACTACCCAAACCAAACACGAATTTCCTTGCTCCTTCCAGTCTTGCTCATCTCAGGAAATGGCATCATTTCCCACATATTTGCTCAGACCAGAAACCTGAAAATTATCTTGATTCCTTCCTTTCCCTTATCTCTACTTTCAATCCAGCATCAAGTCCCATCTATTGTTATCTCCCAAATGCATATCAAATAAGTTCACCATGTCAGCTGACTGCCCCAGTCCAAGACCCCACACCATCATCTATCACTGGATGCTTTAATAGTCACCAGCTGTCCCTACTTCTTTTACAATGCCTGCACCCCCAATCTGTTCATATAGTAGCCAGACTTTTGCAAAATGTAAATTGGATCATATTGCTCTCTTGCTGAATATATTTCAGTGACTTTTGTTGTGCTTCAAATACAGTCCAACTCTGGCCAGATGCTCTATTTGGTCTGGCCCATTCATACCTCTCCAACTTCATCACAAACACTGTGCTCTAAGTGCCCCCTTTTTGTTCATTGGATGGATCAGACTTTCCCACCTTCGAGCCTCTAGACATGCTTAGAAGCCTTCCACACTCTCAACCTGGTTGCCCCATCTTATCCTTCAGCTCTCCTTCAAGATTCTTCTTGTCAAGGGCCACCTGGGTGGCTCAGTCGTTAAGCATCCGCCTTTGGCTCAGGTCATGATCCCAGGGTCCTGGGATCAAGCCCCACACTGGGCTCCCTCCTAGGCGGCAAGCCTGCTTCTCCCTCTCCCACTCCCCCTGCCTGTGTTCCCTCTATCAATGTGTCTCTCTCTGTCAAATAAATAAATAAAATCTTAAAAAAAAAGATTCTTCTTGTCATGATTACCATTGACCACTACATTGCTGATACTAATGCTGATACATGCAGCACCTCTTCATTCTGTTGTGCAATGAATTTCCAGTTTCCCTACTAGACTTTGAATTCCTTGAAGTAAGGGTCTATATTTACAATACATCTTAATATCCTCACACAGTGATTGGCTTATAGTTAGCTGTTTATAAATGCTTATAAATGAATGGAGGATGCAAGTTGAGACCTCTTGGGAAAGACTGAGCCATAGTAACTCACAATCCCCCACTGGTATAGTAGATAGAAACTAGAAGGAACATCAGAAGATAGGGGTGCAAGGTTTGGCACTAGAAATAACTATCTGTTGTCAAAATTCTTCTGACTTTAGTTTCCTCATCTGCCCTATCTATATCACTGAATTTTTGATATCTCTAACCTTTTAAGATAAAAAAATTTTTTAAAAAGATTTTATTTATTTATTTACTTGAGAGAGAGAGAGAGAAAACGAGTGGGGGTCGGGTGGGGGGGGCGGAGGGGAAGGGAGAGGGAGGGGAAAGAATCTTCAGTAGACTCTATGCTGAGTGTGGAACCCCTAGCAGGGCTCAATCCCACAACCCTGAGATCATGACCTGAGCCAAAATCAAGAGTTGGCCATTTAACTGATTGAACCACAAGATGAAAAAAATTTTTTTAATCACTGAAGCTGAATTTCTTAGTCCTCTACCAAATTCCTTCTTGTGGGTTGCAAAACTCATTAAATGAGATTTAATCTTTTTCCGCTTTTAATTATGAAAAATTTCAGACCTAACAGAAGTAGAATAGTATAAACAGCCATGTACCCATCTCTAGCTTAAGCTATTACCCACACATAGCTAATCTGGTTTTATTCCTAGCCCTACCCACTTTCCCGTCCCATTATTTTCATGCAAATCCTGGACATGGTATCATTTCATGATATACATTTCAGTATGTATGAGATATAATTATCTAGCTGCTACCCCTTCTGTTCCTCAGTGGCTTAAAAAGTGAAATATTCACTGAACAGTATGTTGCTCTTCCCAGAAACCAGATAACTAGCACAATGATTTTATTTCACGCTCCTCAAACTGGTGTAAATTATTTGAGGGGGTGGAGGAGGGTGGATATTACAGCATCTAGGCTTGGGCCTTGCAGTCAATAAATAGAGGTTGAATGAAAACAAATTCAATGTGGTTTAGGTTTTTTAATACAACTTTATCCACAGGACTCTAGGGCCTTGTCTTACCTCCTTGCTTCTGTTCTCTTCAGGAATTCATTACTTTAAAGGAAAATTTCAAATTCAAAGTTTTTCTTTTTTGTTTGTTTTTAAATCAAATGATTTCAGCCTTTGAGGACTTTTCTAGGCAGGACTCACTACTAGGGGGAGGTGCCTCCGGGGGCGGGTCTGCGCCGAGGCCCCGCCCCCGCTCGTTCCCCGCCCTCCTTATCCTCCTTCCCTTCGTCGTCCTGCTCTTCTTCCCGGCAGCCCTAGCGCCTTTCTCGGCGCTCCTCAAGATGGCGGCCGACAGTGAGGTGAGGTGTTTCCTCCTTACCTATTCCTGTCTGTAAGTTCGCTCCTCCGTGTCAGGGCCCGGGGGCTCAATCTCTTTTTCTGTCTTTTCTTTACCGTAGCCCGAGTCCGAGGTATTTGAGATCACGGACTTCACTACTGCTTCGGAATGGGAAAGGTGAGTGAGTCGTATCAGTGGTTATCAGTACCGTGGGCCCCAGCGTCCCCCTGCCGCTTCCCCAACGTAGACCACATGTGATGCTACTTATGCGGGAAAAGTAAGACCGGCGAAGCCCCGGCTCTGCGTCTTCTCCTGTCCCCTGTGTGCTGCAAGGCTCTTATGCGTCTAGCGTCTGACAAGCCCCGGCCCGCCCCCGTCAGCCAAACCCTTGAGATACGGCTCTCAGAAAAAGTTTTGTTTACTCGGAGGCCACTTTCCTCAGACCTTGGTTGTTGCCCACCCGCAGAAACAATTTCCGTAGCTACCACTTTCGTTCCTGGTTTCATTTCCGTTTAACTCATTTTGTTATCATAAGCAGTAAACTTGGCAGTTGCTTTTTCCCTCTCGTGTGCATTGGTATACCCTTTTTTCCTTTTTTGGAGGGGGCCTTCATAGTACAGGTGGTTGTCCATCTGTCACACTCCCACCATCTCCATTCTGTCCTTTAGAATAACCTTTTAGGATAGGCTGCAGATGGCTTTGGAACTCTGATTCAAGTTGTTACATTCCAGTGGGTAATATGCCCAGCCTTCCTGTGACTTTCAAACCTCACTGAACAGCTGAGTGAAATTGTTGTATCTATCACTGAAATTAGTTGGAAGCCAACTTTGTGAAGGCGTGATAGCTTAGATTGAGAGATTTTCTGGTCCGTGTCACAGAGACCCTTATGGGTGTGGAGGTCAGTATTTAGCTTGTTGCAGTGTTTTATAATCTTTCTGGTTGGGAGAGGAAATTTGTGCATGTTGTCATGAGATGACAGAGGAAAATATAAAAGATCCCTGCTGGAGGGGCGCCTGGGTGGTTCAGTTGGTTAAGTGGCCAACTCTTGATCTCAGCTCAGGTCTTGATCTCAGGGTCATGAGTTCAAGCTCTGTGTTGGGCTCCATGCTGGGTGTGGAGCCTACTTAAAAAAAAAAAAAAATCCCTGCTGGAATACTAGTTTGACTTACGGTATCCTCCAAAACAGAAAAGTCAGTAAGACATAACCATACTGGCAAGGCTTTATTGAGCAGGTATTCTGTGTCCAGAGTTAAACTAGTGGAAAAGAACAAAGGATAAAACAAAACCTTTGATCCATGTGTTAAACAAAACAACAAATGGTTAAATTGTAAGCCAGCTTGTATTAACTATAAAAAAATAATTTAGGGATGCCTGGGTGGCTCAGTCGTTAAGCATCTGCCTTTGGCTCAAGTCATGATCCCCGCATCCTGGGATCAAGCCCCTCGTCGGGCTCTGTGCTTGGCGGAGAGCCTGCTTCTCCCTCTCCCCCTGCTTGTGTTCTCTCTCTCGCTGTGTCTCTCTCTGTCAAATAAATAAATAAAATCTTTAAAAAATAATAATTTAAAGAAGGATAATTGTGGATCACAATTAAGGGAGATAATTTCATAGAAAAGATAGGAAATGAGCTGGGCCTTGAAAGTGGGAAGTGGTTGGTTAGACATGAGAAGGTATTCACATGAGCAGAGACGGGTGAAAATGAGCCTTTGGGACTTCATGAAGATGTCTTTACTGGAGTGAAGGCTATCTATTAAAGGGAAATACATAAGATTAATAAAATGGGACAGGTTATGGACAGCCTCCAAAGGTCAGTAAAGGAATCTCTAGACTTCGTGCTTTAAGACCAGGAATTCTCAAACTTCAGTGTTCCTGATCATGTCTGAGGTGGACCTAAAAATGTGCATTTCTAGCAAGTTCCCAGGTGAGGCTGATGTTGCTGGTCAAGAGACCGCACTTAGAACCATTAAAGAGACCCTTGATTTTAGAGTGGCAAAGTGATCGGATGAGAGTTGTTACAGGAGATTAGGTAAAATGAAGCCAAGTGACTTACTTTGATCATTAGTTAGGTTGGTGATTTGGAGACTGGAGAGAAAGCCTAGGCGGGAGGATTGTAAGACATTTCAAAGATTTTTAGATACACTTGATGGACTGTTAGAGTAGAAAGAAACATGCAACTGGAATTTCTTGCCTGAAAGAATGAAGATAAAGTGGCAAAGTGGGAAGATTGCAGTTTTAGACCTATTGAATTTGAAATAATAACTTGATGTCTTGAAGGTAGATAGAAAAATGTTGTAACCTGAATCTTAGAGGGTGGGGTGAGGAAGCAACAAAGGTATGGAATGGAAACATGATTTTTTTCCCCTTAGGTAAATATTTAAAATATCCTGAAGTGCAATATTAAGTCCTTCAGCTCCTGATACGGAAATAATTGTTAATACAGGTATGAGAACTACCACAAAGTAGGAAATTTGGTTTTTGGCTTTTATCCTCTTGTTTCTAGAGCTAAAGTAGTGTTTTACAGCTCATGGGAAAATGTTAAGACTTTGGAGTCTCTTAAACCTTGAGTTCAATGTGTGAATGAAAGTTCTTGTTAATATGTTAGGAGCCATACAATTTATTGAGAGGACTGAATAGAACCCCCTCTTTTTAATCTTTTGTCCTTTGCAGAAATGTTCGTTGAGTGCCCATGTGTCAAATACAGTGGAGGACATATGGGTGTGTTAAATAAAAATTGACAATTCCTGCTCTTAACATATAGTCTAGTGGA
This sequence comes from Zalophus californianus, assembly GCF_009762305.2. Taxonomy (NCBI): domain Eukaryota; kingdom Metazoa; phylum Chordata; class Mammalia; order Carnivora; family Otariidae; genus Zalophus; species Zalophus californianus. Next base: position 101,811,036 of record NC_045597.1, read on the forward strand.
AGAGACGGACATGAATCAAATAATAATACAAATGAGTCTGTAATTACAATTGAAATAAGACCTGAGAAGGGAAAGACACCTGGTCTTACAAAGGCAAATAAAAAAGGAATCTAATACAGAGAAGAGTCAGAGGAAATGACCCTTCGACTGTGATCTTGAGATTTTTCTGGGATAGTTATTAATTTTTTATAGTCAAATTCTCAATATTTTAGACTAACTTTTTTAGCTAGTACCAATAGAAATCATAAAATAAGTATTTTGATACGTTCCTTTTACTGTGAAAGCAATATTATTTTAAATGATTTTTCTTTTTTTTTTTTAAGATATTTATTTATTTCACAGAGAGCGCGAGCGGGAACACAAGCAGGCCCGATGCGGGGCTCGATCCCAGGACCCTGGGATCATGACCTGAGCCGAAGGCAGACGCTTAATGACTGAGCTACCCAGGCGACTCTAAATTATTTTTTTTAAAGATTTTTTATTATAATACCTCACAGTAGAATTAAAAAGGAAAAAAAAATCTAAGAAACCTATAATTGTACCACTAGGAGATAGCTACTATTAATATTTTGAGAAAATTTCTTCTAATCTGTGTGTTGTAAACATTTTGTATCAAGACATATTAACACTTACTTCTATAGCTTCCATTTTTCATTTCATATATGAAATATATATATATTTCATTTTCTTATTTCCTCAAATGGCCTTCAAAAATGATTTTTAATGGATGCATACTAATCCATTCAGTGGATATACCATAAATTTACAACTGCTTGCTGCAATTGGACAGTTAGGTGGCTTCCAGTTTTTTACCTTTATAAATGCAATGTACATTTCACACGCACATTTTTTAAAAAGATTTTATTTTAGAGAGAGTGGGGGAGGGGCAGAGAGAGAGTCTTAAACAGACACACTTCCCGTTGCCTGGTATAGGGCTTGATCTCACGATGCTGAGATAACAATCTGAGCTGAAACCAAGAGTTGGCAGTTTAACCAACTGTGCCACCCAGGCGCCCCTCACATGCACATTTTTGCTCACGTGGATACATTTAAAATTTTTATTTCCTTTTTTTCGTGAACATGTTGACTTATTTCTAGAGTATTCATCTTCATCACCAATAATTGCCTTTTGACTGAACTACCCAGAAGTGAATTAGTGTATTTATTAATACTGCCTTTAATTTTAAAGAGGCATTAATTAGAAGGTTCATTTAAATCATAAAAACTCCGATTTATCATTACTATCGTTACTGTCTTACAACAGATGTAAATATTAACTTATAATTATGTCACTGAAGGAAAAAACCTGATGCCTGTGAATATATTTTGACTAGAATTAACTTTACTACTCTAGCAATATGTTGTAGGTGTTTCAGGAGAGCAATTTTGCTATTAGATTGCATCATACTTATATAAGAAGTTAGCTTCTTAGAGTAATAAAAGTCTTCTGAAAGAGTCTTTTAATGCTATTCCTGAGCTTTGACAGTTTTAATTTGCTGATATTGAGCATGTCACTAGTCAAAATTCATTCTCTCTCTTTTTTTAAAGATTTTATTTTTTTATTTGACAGAGAGAGGTAGAGAGAGAGAGCACACAAGCAGGGGGAGAGGGAGAAGCAGGCTTCCCACCAAGCAGGGAGCCCGATGCGGGACTTGATTCCAGGACCCTGGGATCATGACCTGAGCCGAAGGCAGTCGATTAAACAACTAAGCCACCCAGGCGCCCCAAAATTCATTCTCTTTTTAATAGGTCTGCTTCATCAGAAGATTTAAAGATTAGATAGTGATTAGTTTTAAAATCTATCAGTTATTCCTTGTAGCTGACAAATCTACTTGTAGTTTCTTGTCAGCTGTCCCTTAAAACACAGTTTATTTTATTTTTTAAGATTTTATTTGAGAGAGAGACAGAGAGAACAAGCAGGGGGAACGGCAGGTAGAGGGAGAGGGAGAAACTGGCTCCCCATGGAGCAGGGAGCCAGATGCAGGGCTAGATCCCAGGACCCTGGGATCATGACCTTGAGTCTACGGCAGCCACTGAACCTACTGAGCCACCCAGGTGCCCCAAAACATGGTTTATTTTAATGAGCAAAGTTCCTGAATGTTTTCTTTTTGGGGGGAGGGGGAGATAAATCAGTTCCTAAGTATATTCAAAGGAAAATTTAATTTAAATAGCTTAGTTATTTTGAAGGTAGGGAAAAGATTATTGGTTTCGTAGGTATCTTTTTTTTTTTTTTAGATTTTATTTATTTATTTATTTGTCAGAGAGATCCCAGGACCCTGGGATCATGACCTGAGCTTAAGGCAGACTCTTAACCGACTGAGCCACCCAGGTGTCCCGCTTTCATAGTTATCTTTACTAGTATCCTTTTAGCCTGTCAGTTTTTACTTCTGTTCCAAATTTATATTCATTTTAATATAGAGAGATTTATTCTTAATTTATATTTTATAGAAGCAGAATGCTTTAATTGGATAAGAAGTAGACTAAAAAAGTCAAAATTTGGGGTGCCTGGCTGGCTCAGTCGATAGAGCTTGGAACTCTTGATTTGGGGTTCTGTGTTCGAGTCCTATGTTGAGGGTAGAGTTTACTAAAAATTTACTTCAAGAAATCAAAATTTAAGAATTCTTGGATTAGAGAAGATTATTTCCACATTTATTCTATATTCATAAAATAGACTGATAATACTGAACTTACTGAGCCTTCTCTGATAAAAATGTTAAAATATAAAAAATACTGTTTTTTTTTTAAGATTTATTTATTTATTTGAGAGAGCGAGAATGAGAGTACATGGAGGGGAGGGTCAGAGGGAGAAGCAGGCTCCTCACTGAGCAGGGAGCCCGATGTGGGGCTCGATCCCTGGACTCCGGGATCATGACCTGAGCTGAAGGCAGTCGCCTAACCAACTGAGCCACCCAGGCGCCCTAAAAAATACTGTTTTAAAGAAATTGTGTAACAATAGTAAAAAAGCTGTTACATGTTCAGAAAGGTTTTTTTGTTGTTGTTTTTTTACTCCTCCCTAGGTTTATTTCCAAAGTTGAAGAAGTCTTAAATGATTGGAAGCTGATTGGAAACTCTTTGGGAAAGCCACTTGAAAAGGTCAGATCTATTTGCTGGTGTCTCTAAATAAGTATTTACTTTGAAACTTCTATTTTTAAGCCCTTTGCTGCATTTGGTACATTTGAATTAAATGTTTTTTTAAAGTTATGTATGATCTATGAACATAAAGTGGCATCTGAAAGAACTTGGATTTGAATCTGGCAAAAAACATATGTAAGACATTTGTGAATTGTTTTTAAATAAAATTTTACATGTATAATGTCATTCTTTGTGAGTGATTTTGTTTCTTCTGATGTTTACTTCTCTCTTGCTTTCTCCCTTAGAATGTTAGAAAATCTTTTTAGAAGTTTTTTAGTCAGAGAAACATTGCAATTACCAGCTTCATGACATTTTGCTTAACTATTGAGGAGAAATCTTGGTCTTAACTGACTTGCTGTTATTAGCAGCTGTTTCACTCAAGTTTTGTATTTTACAGTACCACTAATAGATTTGTTCCCCCCACACCCTCTTTTTTCACTTTATGGAAGTTTTGAGGATATTTAAGAATGAAGAAATTATTCAAAATTGAGGTGGAACTTTAATTCTAATCTAAGATACTGCTGGATATTAAGATACTTAATTCTAATCTAAGGTAAACCATGCCCCAAATGATTACTAAAGAATGTACTCTGAGAACAAACCTAGATTTTCTGTTTTGCACTAAAGGAAACTAATGATTTGATTTTAGGCTTATGTAGATGCTTCGTTTTGTTAGATAATTTTTTTGAAGTAAAATTGGTCATTTTTATTATAAATCTATTATTAACTACAGTTTATCCTCCTGTAAGGAGCTCTGAATTATTGCAAGGGTTTTTAAGCTTAATGGTGATGGTAACAATTTGAGATTATAAAAGCAAACGGATTTTCTTCTTTATTCATATGAATAAGAGCAGAAAAAGTAACACTACATACAGAAATCGCACATCATTAAAAAAATCATTTAAAGATACGCTGAAATATAAATTGATTTTTAAAATATTTTTTTGATTACATTTTTTAATAAAGAGAAAATATGAAGTTTTCAAACACAGATCATTCTATTCTACTTGAAACAAATGCATAACAATTGGTATAGATGACAGTAAAATTAAGGGCAAAACAAGGTGGCTATAACTGGAATGGGAAATGATTTGCAGCACCAAAAAGAGAGCTAAACTGAGTATTTGTGATCTCTGATGTTATTTATTTTCCTTAATACTTTGATTTATGCATATTTACTGAGTATCTGTTGTGTGCCATATATGAAGAAATAATGAACAAGACAGGATCCATGTTGTCATTGAACATAAATTCTGATGAGGGAGAGAAGTAATAAGTAAATAAGATTAAAGTTTTAGATGCTAAATTCAATTTTGGGATAAAAATTCAGTAATGTATTCAAAGTATGTAGCATACTGCCTGGCATGGGCTAAAGGAAGGTTAACTCTCTCCAACCCTTTTCTCCCTGTAGAAAGTGGTAAATAAGTGAGTTAGGGAAAACATGAATAGATTGCAAGGTGAGCTGTTAATTATGACGAATAAGATTAAGTGTAAAGGACGGATTATTGAGCATATAAAAGAAAGTTTAGTGACTGAAGAGATTTTAATTCATGTGGAGGACAGTGATTACCAACTCTCTTCCTCCACTAATGAGGAATTAAGAGAAATTAAAAAACCTTTAATTATGAAAAATGTCAAACATTTGTAAAGTAGACGAAATAGTATGATTAACCCCCATGTGCCCATCACTCGGTTTTAACAGTGTTCTACTATTTTCTTGTTTCAGTAGTACCTCTATCAATTCTCCACTCCCCACTAGATTTTTTAAATAGTTTTTTAAAATAAAATTTACATATATTTTAATGCACAAAACTGCTTAATTTTGACAAATGTTTATATCACTGTAACAACACTCCTCACTCAAGAAACTGAACATTGCTGTCCCCCCCCAGAAAGGTCCCTAGCAACCCTTTCCAGTTAATCTCAGTGCTCCTCACTCATGTTCCCCAGGCATCCTGCTGTTCTCTTTTTTTCATTCATTCATTCATTCATCCATTTATTTATTTATTTATTTATTTATTTATAAAAAGGTTTTATATATTTAACTGACAGAGAGAGACAGAGAAACAACACAAGCAGGGGGAGTGGGAGAGGGAGAAACAGGCTTCCCGCCAAGCAGGGAGCCCAATGCGGGGCTTGATCCCAGGACCCTGGGATCATGACCTGAGCTGAAGGCAGCCTCTTACCAGGTGCCCCTCTTTTTTTCTTTTCTTTTTTTTTTTCTTTTTTATTTTTTTTAAGATTTTATTTATTTGAGAGAGAGAATGAGAGAGAGCACGAGAGGGAAGAGGGTCAGAGGGAGAAGCAGACTCCCTGCTGAGCAGGGAGCCCGATGTGGGACTCGATCCCGGAACTCCAGGATCATGACCTGAGCCGAAGGCAGTCGCCTAACCAACTGAGCCACCCAGGCGCCCCTCTTTTTTTCTTTTAAATTAGAGATTACTTTTGCCTGGATCTTGAATTTTGTGATATGGCATCCTACAGTATATACACTCTTTGTGCCTGGTTTCTTTGTGGCTGCAAGAATCACTATTTCTTTTTATTGCTGAGTAGTACTCTGTTGTATGATATACTGCAGTTTGTTTCACTTGTTGACGGACATACTGGCTATGAATAAAGCAGAATATTCTTTTTTTTTTTTCTTAAAGATTTTATTTATTTGACAGACACAGCGAGAGGGAACACAAGCAGGGGGAGTGGGAGAGGGAGAAGCAGGCTTCCTGCGGAACAGGGAGCCTGATGCGGGGCTCGATCCCAGGACTCTGGAATCATGACCTGAGCCGAAAGCAGACACTTAATGACTAAGCCACCCAGGCACCCCTAAAGCAGAATATTCTTGTATGAGGCCTTTGGAGACTTGTGTTTTTGTTTCTCTTAGATAAATACCCAGGAGTGAAATTACTGGATCATAGGATAGGTATATGCTTAACTTTAAGGAACTGCTAAAGCTTTTTATATCATTTTATTCACCTACCAGCAATACATACATGAGCGTTTGGGTGGCTTTACATTCTCACCAATTGCTTGTTTTCAGTCTTAAAAATTTTAGTCGTTCGAATGGGTATGTAGTTTGTGGAATTATTTGTATTTCTCATTCTGGTTTTCATTTTGTATTTCTGTGATGAATGTTAATATTAACCACTTTTCATGTGCTTATGAGCCATTTGTCTTTGTGGAATGTCTGTTCAAATTTTTTGTCCATGTTTTAAATTGGTTTGAATTTTTATTGAGTTTTAGGAGTCATTTAGTTCTTTTATGTATTCTGCCTTTAAGTCTTTTCAGATAGTAGTTTTGTAGGTCATGAAGATATTCTTTTTATGTTTTCTTCTACAGGCTTTATCATTTTAGCCTTTAGGTCTGTGATCCATCTTGAACTAATATTTGTATATGGTTTGAATTGAGTTCAATGTTTACATAGGGATATCCTGTTCTAGAACCCTCTGTTCAAAACGCTTTTCTCCATTAAATTTGTCAGACAGTTGACATAGGGGATTACCTTCTGGAATCTGTATTGTTCCATTAATCTATTTGACTATACTATGTCAGTACCACATTGTATTGATTACTGTAGTTTAGGGTTTCCCAGCCTTGGCGTTATTAAAATTTTGGGCCAGATTGTTACGGGGCTGCCCCATGCAGTATAGAATATTTAGTAGTATCCCTAGCCTCTAACTACTAGATGCCAATAGCACTCTCCCAGTGATGACAACCAAAAATGTATCTAGACATTGCCACATGTCCTCTGAGGCAAAACTGCCCTCAGTTGAGAACTACTGAATAACTTTATACTAAGTCCTGAGGTTAATGTAAATTCTTTAGCTTTTGTTGTTTTCCCAAGATTGTTTTGTCTATTCTAGGTCCTTTATGTTTCCATTATGAATTTTAGAGTGAGCTTCTCAGTTTCTATAGAAAGGATTATGGTTATGCTGGAACTGATTGGGTTTGTGTTCAATTTATAGGATACTTTGGGGGAGAAGTGACATTTGGACAGTCTTGAAGCTTCCAATGATGAAAATGGCACATTGCTCCATTTATTTAAGTCTCAGTTTTTCTTGGCAGTGCTTTAAAGTTTTTGGTGGAGGTCTTGCATATCTTTTGTTAAATTTATTACTATTTTATATTGTATGTAGTTGTAAATGGAATTGTTTTTTAGTTTCGTTTTTCATTTGTTTATTGCTAGCACATAGACATGCAATAAAATTTTGTATGTTGACTTTAAAAAGATTATTTGAGTATAGTTGACACACAATGTTATATTAGTTTTAGGTGTACACCATAATGATTTGATGAGTTTATACATTATACTATGCTCACACATGTAGCTATCATCTGTCATCATACAACCTATTACAGCTTGATTGACTATATTCCTTATGCTGTGCCTTTTATTCCCATGGCTTATTCATTCCGTACCTGGAAACCTGTGTCTCCCCTTCACCCATTTTGCCCATCTCCCCATCCACCTCCCCTCTGGCAACCATTAGTTTGTTCTCTGTATTTATAGGTTATATGTTGACTTTGTATCTTCAGACCTGGCTAAAGTAAAGATTCATAATCTTATTGTTAATTCTTTTGCATTTTCTACATTCATAATCACGTTGCCTGCAAATAGGGACAGTTTTACTTCTTTTTCAATTTTTGTCCTTTTCTTATTGTTACCACACTAACCAGGCCTTTTTTTTTTTATTTTTTTAAATTAAACAGCTAGTGACCCCTGTCAGTTATGCACAGTTATGCACAGTGTTATCAGGGCAGTCTTTTTTGTTTGTTTGTTTGTTTTTCTAAGTAAGCTCTGTGCCAGACGTGGGCCTTGAATTCACGACCCTGAGATGAAGAGGCACGTCCTCTACTGACAAAGCCAGCCAGGCGCCTCTAACCAGGACTTTTAGTAACATGTTGAGAGCTGTTGAGAGTAGACATTCTTGCCTTCTCATTGTAAGGGGGGAAATGTTCAGTGGTTCAACATTGAGAACATTATAGGTTCTTCATAGGTGTCCTTTATAAGTTTGAGGGAGTTCTTTTTATTTTTATTTATTTTTATTATGTTAGTCACCATACAGTACATCATTAGTTTTGATGTAGTGTTCCATGATTCATTGTTTGCATGTAACACCCATTGCTCCATGCAATATGTGCCCTCCTTAATACCCATCACTGGGCTAACCCATCCCCTCTAAAACCCTCAGTTTGTTTCTCGGAGTCCATGGTCTCTCATGGTTTGTCTCTCCCTCCGATTCCCCCCCTTCATTTTTCCCTTCCTTCTCCTAATGTGCTCCATGCTATTCCTTATGTTCCACAAATAAGTGAAACCATATGATAATTGACTTTCTCTGCTTGACTTATTTCACTTAGCATAATCTCCTCCAGTGCCATCCATGTTGATGTAGAAGTTGGGTATGCATCCTTTCTGATGGCTGAGTAATATTCCATTGTATATATGGACCACATCTTCTTTATCCATTTGTCTATTGAAGGGCATCTCAGCTCTTTCCACTGTTTGGCTATTGTGGACATTGCTGCTATGAACATTGGGGCGCATATGGCCCTTCTTTTCACTGCATCTGTTTCTTTGGGGCAACTACCCAGTAGTGCAATTGCTGGGTCATAGGGTAGCTCTATTTTTAAATTTTTGAGGAACCTCCACACTGTTTTCCAAAGTGGCTGTACCAACTTGCATTCCCACCAACAGTGTAAGAGGGTTGCCCTTTCTCCATGACCTCTCCAACATTTGTTGTTTCTTGCCTTGTCAATTTTTGCCATTCTAACTAGTATAAGGTGGTATCTCAGTGTGGTTTTGATTTGAGTTTCCCTGATGGCTAATGATGATGAACATTTTTTCATGTGTATGTTAGCCATTTGTATGTCTTCTTTTGAGAAGTATCTCTTCATGTCTTCTGCCCATTTTTTGACTTAATTGTTTTTTGGGTATTGAGTTTGAGAAGTTCTTTATAGATCTTGGATAACAGCCCTTTGTGTGTCATTGCAAATATCTTCTCCTATTCCGTGGGTTGCCTCTTTGTTTTGTTGACTGTTTCCTTTGCTGTGCAGAGCTTTTTATCTTGATGAAGTCCCAAAAGTTTATTTTCGCTTTTGTTTCCCTTGCCTTTGGAGACGTGTCTTGAAAGAAATTGCTGTGGCCAATGTCAAAGAGGTGATTTTGATGGATTCCTCTCTCACATTGAAGTCTTTCATGCATTTTGAGTTTATCTTTGTGTATGGTGTAAGAGAATGGTCGAGTTTCATTCTCTGTATAGCTGTCCAATTTTCGCAGCACCATTTATTGAAGAGATTGTCTTTTTTCCATTGCATATTTTTTCCTGCTTTGTCAAAGATTATTTGACCATAAGAGTTGAGGGTCCATATCTGGGCTCTCTGTTCTCTTCCATTGGTCTACGTATCTGTTTTTGTGCCAGTACCATGCTGTCTTGGTGACGCAGCTTTGAAATATAGCTTGAAATCGGTCAACATGGTGCCCCCATCTTTGGTTTTCTTTTTCAACATTTCCTTGGCGATTCAGGGTCTTTTCTGATTCCATAAAATTTTAGGATTGTTTGTTCCAGCACTTTGAAAAATGCTGTTGGTATTTTGATCAGGATAGCGTTGAAAGTATAGATTGCTCTGGGCAGCATAGGCATTTTAACAATGTTTATTCTTCTAATCCATGAGCATGGAATATTTTTCCATCTTTTTGTGTCTTCTTCAATTTCTTTCATGAATGTTGTGTAGTTCCTAGAGTATAGATCCTTTACCTCTTTGGTTAGGTTTATTCCGAGGTATCTTACGGTTTTTGGTGCTATTGTAAATGGAATCCATTCTCTAATTTCTCTTTCTACAGTTACATTGTTAATGTATAAGAAAGCAACTGATTTCTGTGCATTGATTTTGTATCCTGCGACATTACTGAATTGCTGTATGAATTCTTTGGGGTGGAGTCTTTTGGGTTTTCCACATAAAGTATCATGTCATCTGCAAAGAGAGAGAGTTTGACTTCTTTGCCAGTTTGAATAGCTTTTGTTTCTTTTTGTTGTCTGATTGCTGTTGCTAGGACTTCTAGTACTATGTTGAACAGTAGTGGTAAGAGTAGGCATCCTTGTCGTGTTCCATCAAGGAAATAGAAACAATTATCAGAAATTATTATCAACAACTATATCTTAATTAAGCAACTTGGAAGAAATGGATGCGTTCCTGGAAACCTATAAACTGCCAAGACTGAAACAGGAAGAAATTGATAACCTGTATAGACCAGTAATGAGATTGAAGCAGTGATCAAAAACCTCCCCAAAAACAAGAGTCCAGGACCTGATGAATTCCCTGGGGAATTCTACCAAACATTCAAAGAAGAAATAATACCTATTCTCCTGAAGCTGTTTCAAAAAGGAGAAATAGAAGGAAAGCTTCCAGACTCATTCTGTGAGGCCAGCATTACCTTGATCCCTAAACTAGACAAAGACCCCATCAAAATGAGAATTTCAGACCAATATCCCTGATGAATATGGATGCCAAAATTCTCAACAAGATCCTGGCTAATAGGATCCAATAATACATTGAAAGGATCATCCACTATGACCAAGTGGGATTTATCCCTGGGATGCAAGGGTGGTTCAACATTTGCAAATCAATCACTGTGATAGAACACATTAATAAGAGGAGAGGGAAGAACCATATGTTCCTCTCAATTGATGCAGAAAAAGCATTTGACAAAATACAGCATCCTTTCCTGATTAAAACCCTTCAGAGTATAGGGATAGAGGGAACATTCCTCAATTTCATAAAATTCATCTATGAGAAACCCACTGAATATCATTCTCAATGGGGAAAAGCTGAGGGAATTCTTTTCTTAGTTTGCTGAGTTTTTTTTTTAATCATAAATGAGTGTTTAATTTTTTGAAATCTTACTCTTTGTTGAAATAATCATGTGGCTTTTCCTTTCTGTTTTCTGAATGTGGTAAATCATGTTGACTCAAAATTTTTTTTTTTATCGTGGCAAAATATATATAGGATTTACCATTAGGTGTAAAACTCAGTGGCATTAAGTACTTTGACGTTGTTGAAGTTTTCATCATCCCAAACTGAAAACTTCATTCTCCTTAAGCAGTAACTTCCTCTTTCCTCCTCTAAGCCCCTGGTAACCACTGTCCTATTTCTTTACTTTTTATTTTTTTAAAGATTTTATTTATTTGAGAGAGAGAGCACATGAGTAGAGGGGAGGGGGAGAGGGAGAAGTAGACTCCCTGTTGAGCAGGGGGCCCAATGCAGGAGCTGATTCCAGGACCCCGGGATCATGACCTGAACCAAATGCAGACGCTTAACCAGCTGAGTCACCCAGGGGCCCACCACAATTCTATTTCTGTTTCTATGAATTTGAGTAGTCTAGGGATCGCATATAAGTGGGATCATAGAGTATTTGTCCTTTTGTGTCTGGCTTGTTTCACTAAGCATAATTTCTTCAAGGTTCATCCATGTTGTAGAATGTGTCAAAAAATATTTTTATGATGGAATAATATTCCATTGTATGTATATATGACATTTTGTCAGTCCATTCATTCATCAATTGGTGGACACTTGGGTTGTTTCTCCTTTTTGGCTATTATGAATTATATTATGAATATTGCTGCTATGAATGTGGTTGTATGTATATCTTTTCAAGTCTCTGCTTGATAGTTTTTTAAATTTTTTGAGGAATTGCTGTACTCTTGGCTGTGTGCAAATTCTTTTTTGTTTGTTTGAAGATACCTTTATTTTACATTGTTTCTGAAGGATAGTTTTGCTGAAGAATTCTGCCTTGACATTCATTCATTCATTTGTTCATTCCATTTCTTTAAAAATGTAGTTCTGTTTTTTCTTCTCTCAATAGTTTCTGATTAGAAGTTAGGTGTCATTCATATTTTTTTTTTCTATTTTGATGTTTTACTCACTGGTTGGTTTTAAGCTTTTTTTTCTTCAGTTTTCTTTTTCAGTCATTTAACTATTATGTGCTTAGATGTATTTACTTGTCATTTTTCTTGCTTAGGTTTGTTAATATTGGATATGTAAACTTTTGTTTTTCACCAAACTAGGGAAATTTTGGCTGTTATTTCTTCAATACCTTTGCCCCATTCTCTACTCTTTTTCTGTGACTTAAGTTATATTTGAACTCTTAGTACTTTTCCACAGGTCTCTGAGGTTCTGCTGTCCTCATTTTTTTTCCCCCCTCTCTCCTAATTTCTCTTGGTTTTTTTTTTTTAGTTCATTTACTTTCTTCTGCTGTCTCTGATTTGCTCTTAAGCTCATTTGATATATTTCGCAATTTAGTTATTGTGCTTTTTAGGTCTAGAATTTCCATTTGGTTCTTTTCATAATTTCCAATTCTCTGAGGTTCCTCATCTCTAAATTTATTTTGAAAATATTTCCCTTTAGTCTTTGAGCATATTTATTATAGCTAATCTAAAGTCAGTTGCTACATACAGGCCTTTTTGGGGTTGGTTTCTATTGACTGTATTCTTTTGAGTATAGGTCATATTTTCCTGTTTCTTTTTTTTTCTTCTTTTTTTCTTTTAGTTTGTCTCATGCATGTGCATATCTAGTAATTTCTTAATTATATGCTTGAATTTTGCATGAAATGTAGAAGACTATATTCTGTCGTGTTCCTCTGAAGAGCGATTTTTTTGTTTTAGCAAGCAGTTCATTTGCACTGAAACTCCACTCTCTTCTCATTGGTGACAGCACTGAAAAAAAAATTTTTTTTTTGGAGCCCTGTGCGGGGCCCAAACCCATGACCCCAAGGTCAACCCCTGAGCTGAAATCAAGAGTTGGACGCTTAACCGACTGAGCCACCCAGGCACTCCTGAAATCTTTTCTTTTCGTTTCTTTCTTTGTCACTGTACTGTGGAGTCTCCACTGTTCATGCCAGGTTTAACAGTAACCAAAAATTTGGGGCAGAGTTTATATATAGATTGAGAGCTACCTCCTATGGGTTTCTTCCCTTCCATAATTTATCTTTGAAGTTTGTCCTCTGTTGCCTGAATTCAGTAAAGCTCCATCATTCTGCAATCCTGAGTTAAGCACAGGATAGAGTGCCCTTGGACCAGCAATTCTTATGGTGTGTGGCCTGAGGACCCCTGTTGGTCTCAGAGACCCTTTCATGGTTTGAGAAGGCCCGGCCTTTTCTAACTACATTATGTATTTGAGGCCAGTTTTTTTCATATACTTCAGTCAGAGCAATGGATTGCAAAGATTGAAGGTAACGAGAATCTAAATGTCTTTTTTAAACTATACAATAGAGATTTACAAAATGTAAAACAGTGCCACCCCCCTCATTCATATTTTTGGTTGTTCCTGAAAATATTGGTAGAACATTAACATGTAATAAGTTATCATTTTTATTTTATTATTTATTTTTTAAAGATTTTATTTATTGGGTGCCTGAGCGGCTCAGTTAGTTAAGTGGCTGCCTTCGGCTCAGGTCATGATCCCGGGGTCCTGGGATCGAGCGCCGCATTGGGCTCCCTACTCAGTAGGGAGCCTGCTTCTTCCTCTCCCTCTGCTACTACTCCTGCTTGTATTCTCTCTCTGGCAAATAGATAAATAAAATCTTTTAAAAAAGAAGATTTTATTTATCTATTTGCCAGAGAGAGAGGGTGGGGGAGTGGCAGGCAGAGGGAGAAGCAGGCTCCCCAGTAAGCAAGGAGCCTGATGCAGAACTCGATACCAGGACCCTGAGATCTTGAACCGAGCCGAAGGCAGACACTTAACCATCTGAACTGCCCAGGTGCCCCAAATTATCATTTTTAAATGAATTTAAAAATTTATAATTTTTTCTTTTTATTTTCTAGTATGGGTTCCTCAGTAATTTTTAAAAGTAAAGAGCAAAGGAGTCCTGAGGCAAAAAATTTTGAGAACTGCTATCTTAGACAAAAAGATACAGACATGCAAATCTCATCAGATAAAATTCCTTTTCTTCATGGACACCCTGGTTTTTGCCTCCATTTGGTTACTCCTCAGAGCCTTGAAAAATTGAATTGTTTTTGCCCAGATTTTATAATTTTTATCTGAAGGATGGTTAATCTGACCAAGCTACTTTACCATAACAGACCCTGAAGTGCTGGGAAATGATTTTAAGAGAGGAGGAAATGGCAGTTACTGAGCATCAGTTAGGGTGCCATGTAATATAATAGGGATTGTGTCTGTTAATTTACTTAATCTTAATTCTTAGGCAGATTTTAATGGGTAAGTGTTACCCATTTTATGGACAAGAAATAAGACTTTCATGTTGTTTCTATTTTACTCTGCCTTTTTTGGTTTAGAGATTTAAGTAAATGTAAACTTGGGCAGAGGAAGTATTAGAAAAAGTTTTTAAAGTAGATTTTGGAATTTTAGTGTCTTGGGCTTAATAAAATAGTTAAAAGTCTTGGTGGTATGAGTGTGATCTTGCTTGAAGGCAGGGGATTGATAGAAATGACCTTTTAAATTCTTTTTAGCCTTGTAATTTTATGATTCTATGTAGCCAGCAGAAATTATAAGTACTTATTTTGAGATGTTAAGTTTTAAGTGTAGCATGATCTGGTAATTGAACTGTTAGTAACTGATTCTTACCTCACTAAAAATTTATGGAAGAAGAATCATTACTTTAGAATATTAAAAGAAGAATAGTGAATATAATAGTATTGAAATGAGTTCAGATTTTTCATACCCACTTAGTAGATTGGAATGACACTTCAGTACTTAAAGTTCACATAGCAAATATAAAATAAATTTGAATTATAGGTCTTCTCTTGTGTGAGAAACTTCCCAAACTAAGTTATAACAATAGATCAAACTTGAGGCTGATAGAAACATTATGAACAGTTTAGATTCCTTTATTTGCATTCTTGCAGAACATTTAAATGTTTTATGGATTAGAGTGGAGACTTTTTTAAAGACAAAGTTTTTGGAAATTAGACAGTGGAGGGTCAATGATGAGAATAGTGTTTCTGAAATGAAGTAAATCAAAATGAAAGCAACATATAGCCTATAAGCATGCCTGTAATGTTTTTAGGAATAGGATTATTTAAGGTAAGGTTTATAGTCCTTTTTCCCCCTCCATTTTTGTTTTTCCTTTCAATAATAACCATAGTATATGTAACTTTTCTGAAATTATGCACAAGGAAAAAATGAGCATTTTATCATATTTCCTGTTCTTTCAAATTGAAAGTTTTTGGAGTTCTTTGTTTTGTTAAAGTTTTTATTGTAATATAAAATGTCTAACTGAGTGATGAAGAGTCTGGGCTCTGTACTGTGGTGTTGAAAATCTAGTTTTCTTTTTCTTTCAAGATTTTATTTATTTATTTGAGAGAGAGAGAGAGAGAAACAGCATGAGAGGGAAGAGGGTCAGAGGGAGAAGCAGGCTCCCCGCTGAGCTGGGAGCCGGATGTGGGACTTGATCCCGGGACTCCGGGATCATGACCTGACCTGAAATCAGTCACTTAACCAACTGAGCCACTTAGGCACCCCGAAAATCTAGTTCTGTTGCTTACTGTAACCCCGTGTGGCACTGTGCCATCTCAGTTAGCATTAGCTGCCCCTGCTGCTGTTGCTGCTGCACCTCTCTCAGAAGTATGCACCAGAGGCTTTCAAATGGTAGTTGCTTAAGCAGAGTAGAATATAAACACATAGAATTACTTAACACTTTTTTGCAGTAAAATTGATTCATTGATTCCTTAGAGCTCCTAGAAGTTAAAAATTTATCATCCAGCTGGGGAGAAGTTTTATGTAATATATTCTGGCTGAAAAAACTCAGGTTTAATCTGAGAGACATTAGAGGTGTCTTCAGATGTTTTTAGTTCTATTATTTCCTAATTCTTTCTTTTGTAGATTTTAAAAAGATTTTTTGCTTGCCATTGAGTTATAGCACAACATTCTTGCAGTGTGAAGTAAAATTTTCAGTGTACATCATGAATTACATTTTGAACTTTAGTTTGGTGTAGGGCCTATGTCACTGTTTAAACAAGTACTGTGTAAACAAATGAGAAGCTCATCTCTACAGATGGAGAGGTCAGATCAAGAGATAAAATGCTTGGGCTTAAATTACAAGCCACGCTGATTTAGAAGAGTTTTAAGTTCTGACTGTGGAGGTAGGCCCAAACTCCTATTAGAGCTGAGTGCCCGAGGTGGCGGTAAAGAGTACTTGTTGCCTGTAAAGCAGACTTATTTGTGTCAACCAATATGTCTTATGCATACTTAAATCTACTGGGTAGTTCTTTTCTCTAAGGATTAGCCTGTTGTATTTGTTATGATTCACTTGTAGTTGGCTGTGTCCCCTTTTCTTAGGATCTCTTACTGTTAGAGTTCTTAGGTAGTTGAATGTTCTCTGGATGAATTGTGGCTCTTTATTGATTCAAGAGGGACTCATGTCAAATTCCCCTTTGTTTCTGAATTTCTTTTGTTAGGGTTTTTAATAATCCTCTGGAACTAAAGTCAAAGTTCCATGTAGAAGAGCTTCTGGACTGAGCCTTAGTGCTTTTAGTGGAATGATCCTGATCCAGGCTGAGGGCCAGCCAGGCTACCTGTGAAGAGTGGAAGGTTATAGATTGTGTTTGTGTGAGATTAGATGTCATTTTTTTTTATTAATTTCAAGTTGTCATGGCCAGTATCCATGACTGTATAATAAATACACTGAACTGGAAACTTTGCCATGGAACATTCATTACTATTGCAAACCGTATCACATACTTCTATCCATTTCACAACAAATTCCTCAAATGTAAGTTAATCTCCTTTTTACAAAATACATGGAGAATGCAATGTCAGCTTTCTAGATTAAATATGTTCTTTCATGTTTTTGCTGTCTTTTAGTTATTGTTTGGAATCATCAGCTATCTGTTGGAATTGAGTTCTCTAGTAGTTCCCCCTTATCCATGGGGGATATGTTACAAAAATGCCTCTGGATGCGTGAAACCACAGATACTGCTGAATCCTATAGATATTTTTTTGTATATGTACATATGTATGATAAAGTTTAATTTGTGAAGTAGGCACAGTAAGAGATTAACAACTGATAATAAAACAGAATAATTATAACAATATGCTGTAATAAAAGTTATGTAAATGTCTCTCATTGTATTGTGCTCATCTGTTTTTTTTCCTCCTTGTGATGATGTGAGATGATAAAATGCCTACATGATGAGATGAAGTGAAGTGAATGACATAGGCATCGTGATACAGTGTTAGTCTACTACTGATTTTCTGACCATATGTCAGAAGGAGGATCATCCACTTCTGGATTGACATTGACTGTGGTTTTCTGAAACTGTTGAAAGCGAAATTGCGGGTGAGGGTTGACTACTGTTCTAGGTGTTTATTTGCGTGCTACTTTGCCAGCATACTGGCATATTTGTTTTGTTTTAGGAAAACAACTTGTTTTAGAGTCACCTTTGACTAGAGAAACACTTGATTTGTTTTATTCCATAAATGGATGAAGTATTCACTGAGTTTTATTTTTCAAAGATTTATTTATTTTAGAGAGAGAGAGCTAGCACATGCATGAGCGAGAACAGGGGAAGGGGCAGAGGGAGAGGGAGAGAAGCCCCAGGCAGACTCCCTGCCAAGCGCGGAGCTGGCCGTGGGGCTCCATCACAGGACCCTGAGATTGTGACCTGAGCGGAAACCAAGAGCCAGCCGCTTAATCAACTGATCCACCCATGCACCCCCTCTTTATTTATTTATTTTTAATTTTATTATGTTAGTCACCATAAAATACATCATTAGTTTTTGATGTGGTGATCCACAATCCATTGTTTTCATATAACACCCAGTGCTCCATGCAGTACGTGCCCTCCTTAATACCCATCACCAGGCTAACCAATCCCCCCTCCCCCCGGCCCTCTAAAATCTTATTTGTTTCTCAGAGTCCATAGTCTCTCATGGTTCATCTCTCCCTCTGATTCCACCCCCCTCATTTTTCCCTTCTAATGTCCTCCATGCTATTCCTTATGTTCCACAAAGAAGTGAAACCATATGATAATTGACTTTCTCTGCTTGACTTATTTCACTTAGCATAATCTCCTCCAGTCCCATCCATGTTGATGTAGAAGTTGGGTATTCATCCTTTCTGATGGCTGAGTAATATTCCATTGTATATATGGACCACATCTTCTTTATGCCATTCATCTGTTGAAGGGCATCTCAGCTCTTTCCACAGTTTGGCTATTGCGGACATTGCTGCTATGAACATTGGGGCGCATATGGCCCTTCTTTTCACTACATCTGTGTCTTTGGGGTAAATACCCAGGAGTGCAATTGCTGGGTCATAGGGTAGCTCTATTTTTAAATTTTTGAGGAACCTCCACACTGTTTTCCAAAGTGGCTGTACCAACTTGCTTTCCTACCAACAGTGTAAGAGGGTTGCCCTTTCTCCACAACCTCTCCAATTCCCTGTCCATTTTTGCCATTCTAACTGGTGTAAGGTGGTATCTCAATGTGGTTTTGATTTGAATTTCCCTGATGGCTAATGATGATGAACATTTTTTCATGTGTCTGTTAGCCATTTGTATGTCTTCTTCAGAGAAGTGTCTTTTCATATCATCTGCCCACTTTTTGACTTGATTATTTGTTTTTGGGTGTTGAGTTTGAGAAGTTCTTTATAGATCTTGGATACCAGCCCTTTATCTGTAGTGTCATTTGCAAATATCTTCTCCCATTCTGTGGGTTTTCTCTTTGTTTTGTTGACTGTTTCCTTTGCTGTGTAGAAGCTTTTTATCTTGATGAAGTCTCAAAAGTTCATTTTTGCTTTTGTTTCATTAGCTTTTGGAGATGTATCTTGAAAGAAGTTGCTGTGGGCAATGTCAAAGAGGTTACTGCCTATGTTCTCCTCTAGGATTTTGATGGATTCCTGTCTCACATTGAGGTCTTTCATCCACTTTGAGTTTATCTTTGTGAATGGTGTTAGAGAATGGTCGAGTTTCATTCTTCTGCATGTGGCTGTCCAATTTTCCCAGCACCACTGATTGAAGAGACTTTGTTCCATTGCATGTTTTTTCCTGCTTTGTCAAAGATTATTTGACCATAGAGTTGAGGGTCCATATCTGGGTTCTCTGTTCTCTTCCATTGGTCTATATGTCTGTTTTTGTGCCAGTACCATGCTGTCTTGGTGATCACAGCTTTGTAATATAGCTTGAAATCAGGCAACGTGATACCCCCAGCTTTGTTTTTCTTTTTCAACATTTCCTTGGCGATTCGGGGACTTTTCTGATTCTATATAAATTTTAAGATTGTTTGTTCCAGCACTTTGAAAAATGTCATTGGAATTTTGATCGGGATGGCATTGAAGGTATAGATTGCTCTGGGTAGCATAGACATTTTAACAGTGTTTATTCTTCCGATCCACGAGCATGGAATATTTTTCCATCTTTTTGTGTCTTCTTCAATTTCTTTCATGAGTGTTCTGTAGTTCCTAGAGTATAGATCCTTTACCTCTTTCGTTAGGTTTATTCCGAGGTATCTTACGGTTTTTGGTGCTATTATAAATGGAATCGTTTCTCTAATTTCTCTTTCTACAGTTGCGTTGTTAGCATATAAGAAAGCAGCTGATTTCTGTGCATTGATTTTGTATCCTGCCACATTACTGAATTGCTAAGTTTTAGTAATTTGGGGGTGGAGTCTTTTCGGTTTTCCACATGAAGTATCATGTCATCTGTGAAAAGAGAGTTTGACTTATTCTTTGCCAGTTTGAATAGCTTTTTTTTCTTTTTGTTGTCTGATTGCTGTTGCTAGGACTTCTAGTACTATGTTGAACAATAGTGGCGAGAGTGGGCATCCTTGACATGTTCCTGATCTTAAGGGAAAGGCTCTCAGCTTTTCCCCATTGAGGAGGATATTCGCTGTGGGTTTTTCATAGATGGATTTTATGAACTTGAAGAATATTCCCTCTATCCCTATACTCTGAAGAGTTTTAATCAGGAAAGGATGCTGTATTTTGTCAAATGCTTTTTCTGCATCAATTGTCCCTCCTCTTATTAATGTGTTCTATCACATTGATTTGCGAATGTTGAACCACCCTTGCATCCCGGGGATAAATCCCACTTGGTCATGGTGGATGATCCTTTTAATGTATTGCTGGATCCTATTAGCTAGGATTTTGTTGAGGATTTTGGAATCCATATTCATCAGGGATATTGGTCTGAAATTCTCCTTTTTGATGGGGTCTTTGCCTGGTTTGGGGATTAAGGTAATGCTGGCCTCATAGAATGAGTTTGGAAGTTTTCCTTCTGTTTCTATTTTTTGAAACAGCTTCAGGAGAATAGGTATTATTTCTTCTTTGAATGTTTGGTAGAATTCCCCAGGGAATCCATCAGGCCCTGGACTCTTTTTTGGGAGGTTTTTGATCACTGCTTCAATCTAGTTACTGGTTATTGGCCTATTCAGGTTGTCAGTTTCTTCCTGTTTCAGTCTTGGCAGCTTATAGGTTTCCAGGAGGGCTTCCATTTCATCTAGATTGTTCAGTTTATTGGCATATAGTTGTTGATAGTAATTTCTAATGTTTCTATTTCTTTGGTGTTAGTTGTGATCTCTCCCCTTTCATTCATAATTTTATTAATTTGAGTCCTTTCTCTTTTCTTTTGGATAAGTGTGGCCAGTGGTTTATCGATCTTATTAATTCTTTCAAAGAACCAACTTCTAGTTTCATTGATCTGATCTGTGTTTCTGGTTTCTAATTCATCGATCTCTGCTTTAATTTTAATTATTTTCTAATGCGTGGCTTTGGCATCGTTTGTTGCTTTTTCTCTAGTTCTTTAAGGTGTAGAGTTGGTGAATTCGGGATTTTTCAGTTTTTTTGAGTGAGGCTTGGATAGCTATGTATTTCCCCCTTAGGACCGCCTTTGCAGTATCCCATAGGTTTTGGACCAATGTGTTTTCGTTCTCATTGATTTCCATGAATTGTTTAAGTTCTTCTTTGATTTCCTGGTTGACCCAAACATTCTTGAGCAGAGTGGTCTTTAGCTTCCAAGTGTTTGAATTTCTGCCAAGTTTTTTCTTGTGATTGAGTTCCAGTTTTAAAGCATTGTGGTCTGAGAATATGCAGGAAATAATCTCAGTCTTTTGGTATTGGTTGAGACCTGATTTGTGACCCAGTATGTGGTCTACTCTGGAGAAAGTTCCATGTGTGCTCGAGAAGAATGAGTATTCTGTTGTTTTAGGGTGGAATGTTCTGTAAATATCTATGAGGTCCATCTGGTCCAATGTATCATTCAAAGCTCTTGTTTCCTTGTTGATTTTCTGCTGAGATGATCTGTCCATTGCTGAAAGTGAAGTATTGAGGTCTCCTACAATTAACGTATTGTTATCAATATGACTCTTTATTTTGGTTAACAGTTGGCTTATGTAGATGGCTGCTCCCATGTTGGGGGCATAGATATTTACGATTGTTAGATCTTCTTGTTGGATAGACCCTTTAAGAATGATATAGTGTCCTTCTGTGTCTCTAATTACAGACTTTAGTTTAAAATCTAATTTGTCTGATATAAGAATTGCTACACCAGCTTTCTTTTGGGGTCCGCTGGCATGGAAGATGGATCTCTATCCCTTCACTTTCAGTCTGGATGTATCTTTAGGTCAAAATGAGTTTCTTGTAGGCAGCATATGGATGGGTCCTGTCTTTTTATCCAGTCTGCAGCCCTGTGCCGTTTTGTGGGAGCATTTAGGCCATTCACATTGAGAGTGATTATTGAAAGATATGAATTAATTGTCATCATGTTGCCTGTGAAGACGTTGTTTTTATAGATTGTCCCTGTAAATTTCTGTTGTATATCACTCTTGGGGTCTTTCTCGTTTTATAGAACCCCCCCGCTTATTATTTCTTGCAGGGCCGTCTTAGTGGTCACATATTCTTTCAGTTTCTGCCGGTCGTGGAAGCTCTGCATCTCTCCATCCATTCTAAATGAAAGTCTTGCCGGATAAAGTATTCTTGGCTGCATGTTCTTCTCATTTAGTACCCTGAATATGTCTTGCCAGGCCTTTCTGGCTTGCCAGGTCTCTGTGGATAGGTCTGACGTTATTCTGATGTTCCTCCCTCTGTACGTAAGGAATCTCTTCCCCCTAACTGCCCTTAAGATGGTTTCCTTGGTTCAAAGATTTGCAAGTTTTACTATTACATGCCGGGGTGTTGGCCTGTTTTCCGTGATCTTGGGAGGGGTCCTCTCTCCCTCTAGGACGCGAATGTTTGTTTCATTCCCCAGATTAGGGAAGTTCTCAGCTACGATTTGCTCAAATGCATCTTCTAGTCCTCTCTCTCTCTCCACTCCCTCCGGGATTCCAATTATTCTGACATTGGAACGCTTCATGGTGTCGCTTATTTCTCTGATTCTATTTTCATGGATTCTGAGTTGTTTTTCCCTGGCCTCCTCTTTTCCCTTTTTATCTATTATATTGTCTTCCAGGTCGCTTATTTGTTCTTCTGCCTCAGTTACCCTAGCTGTTAGATTATCTAGATTGGATTGGATCTCATTGATAGCATTTTTAAGTTCTGCCAATTCAGCTTTCATTTCTGCCCTTAGAGACTCTATGTTGCCATTAATCGATTTCTCCATTCTAGCCATTGTCTTCACAATGGCTAGCCTGATTTCCATCTCCGACATCTTGGTTATATCTGCATCCATTTGTAAATCTGTGACATAAGTCATAATCTCTGAGTCTTTTCTATTTTGGGGGTTCCTCCTCCTAGTCATTCTGTTGATGGGTGGTTGAGGGAATGTATAGAGTCCAAATTATTGACCAGAACCCAAGCAAGATGCACCTGTTTTCTAGGGACCTTAGGGTTGCTGGCCTCTTGTTTTCCCAGCCTGTCTTCTGGGGGAGGGGCTTGCCGCGCTGTTACTCAGGCCACCCTGTTTGGGCGGAGTTGCCCTGCCCCCTGTGGTGGGGGATGGGCTCAGCAGGAATCAGTTTTTGGGGCTTTTGTTCTCTGGCGGCTTTCCCTGGGGGCTTTCCCATCTCTTCCGTGAGTCAGAGCAGAAGAGACCGTTTCCCACCCTCTGCCTCAGAGCAGAGAGATCACAGTCTTTTCTTCAGTGAGCTCTCCAGGCCACACTGTCTCTGTTTCTGTCTGTGCTGCTATAAACTACAGAGTCCTGGGTTGTGCGCCCCTCCGCAGCACCCCAGTCCTGCCTCCAGGTCGCAGCACGTCTCTGCTCTTTGTGTTCTAAAACCGCTGGCCGCCCCCAGTTCGCAGGCGCAACCCCTCTGCTCTGTTTCCGTCCGGGGGGCTGCCCTAAAGTCCTTTCCCCGCCGCTACCGGTCTGCGAATTTGTGGCCCGTCCCCAGCGCGCGAGGCTGTTGCTTACCAGCGATGCAGGATCCCCAAGGCCAAGCTCCCTCCCGCTGCCATTTATCCTCCAATATCTGCCCGTGGAATCAGGGCTCCCCGCTTTGTACCTCCAAACCAACCGCCTGCGATCTTCTGTTTGTAGAGATCCAGATCTTCTTACATCTCAGGCTGGTTTCATGGGTGCTCAGAGTGGTCTGGTAGCTATCCAGCTCAGTTCCGGGGACCAGTTGAAATTGGGTCCCCTACTCCTCCGCCATCTTTCCTTCTCCCCTATTTCTAAAGAAGGTTCTTGTTCATTCAGATTTGAAACTGCCTGGACTGTTTTTCAGGTAGAGTAGATAGATGTAAGATACTGTGATTAAAAGAAAATCTTCTCAGTCTAAATTTTTTATTGAAATATAATTTATATACCATACAGTTAACCAATAAGGTGTATAATTCAGTGGTTTTTTAGTATATTGACCAAGCTGTACAACCATTAGTACAATCTATTTTAGAACAATTCCTTCACTCCCAAAAAAAACCTTATACCTGTTAGTCACAGTTTTCTCCTCTCCCGAGGCAACAACTGACTTACTGTTTGTCTCTGCAGATTTATCTAATTTGAACATTTTGTGTGAATGGAATCGTACAGTATGTAGCCTTTGGTATATTGGATTTTTTCGCTTAGCCTAAAGTTTTCAAGATTGGTCCATATTGTAACATTTATTAGTCTTTGATTACTATTGCATCATAAGGATTCATCACATTTTATTCCTTTATCAGTTGATTGACATTTACATTGTTTCTGCTTCTTGGTTATTACAAGTAATGCTGAACCTTCATGTGTAAGTTTCTTGTGTGGATGTATATTTTCATTTCTTTTGAGTATAATTGTTGGTTCATATGGTAACTTTATTTTTAACCCTTTGGGGAATTGCCTGGCTGTTTTCCAAAGTGGTTGCATCATTTTAGATTTTTATCAGCAATGTATTTGTCCTGATCTCCCCACTTTCTCACCAACACTTGTTATCTTTTTTATTGTAGCCATCCTACTGGATTTGAAGTGATATCTGGTTGTTTTGATTTGCATTTGTGTAATGGCTTTTGATATAAACATCTTTTCATATTCTTTTTTTTAATGTTTTATTTATTTATTTGTGAAAGAGAGAGAGAGAGAGGCAGAGGGAGAAGCAGTCTCCCCGCCTAGCAGGGAGCCCGATGCGGGACTCTATCCCAGGACCCTGGGATCATGACCTGAGCCAAAGGCAGACGCTTAACCATCTGAGCCACCCAGGCGCCCCATCTTTTCATATTCTTATTCGCCATTTGTATATCTTCTTCAGGGAAATGTCTATTCAGATCCTTTGCCCATTTTTAAATCGGATTATTTGTATTTTTATTCTGTATAAGAGTTGCTTATACATTTGGATACGAGTCCCTTAGGAGCTATATAATGTGCAAATATTTTCCTCTATTTTTCATGTTGTAGCATGCATCATTGGGGGTTATCTTTTAACTTTCTTGATGGTATCTATAGTTTTTGCTCTTACATTTAGATCTGTGATCCATTTTGAGTTACTTTTCATGTCAAGTCTGAGGAAAGGATCAAGTTTCATTTTTTTTGCATGTGGATATCCAGTTGTCCCAGCACAGATGATTTTTTAATGCTTATATTTTAATACTGTCTGTGGTCAAAGGATTTCTTATACCCATGGATGAAAACTTTAATTTTAGCTCCATACCAGGTGGTTGTCTACCTTAGCTGCACATTGGAATTATTTGAGGAGCTTCTGAAAAATTCTAGTGTTTAGGTTGCAACCTCAGTTATCTTGATTTAATTGGCCTATTGTGGAATCTAGTAATTTAAAAAAAATTTTAAGTACATTTTTTAAGCCTTTTCAGTGATTTTAAAATCTAATTAGGTTGAGAACCATAACAATATCCTCCTCAAAAAAAGAAATGGAAAAAAATTCACTTTTTTTAATGCTTTACTATGTTTTTCTCCCTTTCAATAATGTATTGCATTTGGTAGTAGAAGAAACAGTTTTTAATTTGCTAAACAATTAATTGTTAAATTTATATTTCTTAATAGAAGGTGGATTATATTTTACATGATAGGCCATTTAAGATGAAATTAAATTCTGGTAAAAAGTAAGTCCTAAAGATGACTTGTGTTTAGGTGTTAGAGAAAATCTCTTCATCCAGAAAGGCAGTGAGTTTACTCATCTGTGTTTAACCCATGCAATGAGGAAATAAATTTCACAAAAAACATTGCACAAGGACTCTGATGTACACGTGTCAGTTCAAGTCAGAGAGAATACCTTTTGGATTGGGTTGTGTGCCATTTCAGGTTGTTAGAATAGATCACAGTGTATATATTATCCAAATATATTACATATTTCTGATACATTCACAAATATTTATAAGTATATTTAAATGTTTAAATATATTCACATACTTAAAATGCATTACATATTTACTAGCATCTTTGGGACATGTGGGGGTTTATTATAAATATTAAAAAAAGGTAATTCCTTAGATACTTATTAAGTATGTAGGAACTGCTGAGTTCTGGGATGCAAAGCAGAATAGAACATACATAGTCTTTGCTTTTTACAGTCTAGCAGAGAAACAAATATATAAAAAATGATTAGTGGGGCACCTGGGTGGCTCAGTCGGTTAAGTGTCTGCTTTCAGCTTGGGTCATGATCCCAGCACCTGGGATCGAGCCCCGCATCGAGCTCCCTGCTTAGCTGGGAATCTCTTTCCTCTCTCCCTCTGCTGCTCCCCTTGCGTGTGCTCTCTCTCCGTCAAATAAATAAATAAAATCTTAAAAAAAAAAAATTGCCAAACCATTTTTCTAAACTGGTTGTACCATTTTCTGTTCTTAGCAACGTATAAGATTTGTTATTCCATTCTTTCTGACAGGTGGCATTGTCATATTTCTATTTTTAGTCATTCCGTTGGGTGTGAGGTGGTATCTCAATGTAGTTTTTTAATTTGGATTTCAGTGATGACTACTAATATGTGGTAGTATCTATTAATTCATAATAGTTAACTGTGTTCTTGGTCATTTATTTTTATTTTAAAAGATTTTTTTTATTTATTTGAGAGAGTGTGTGTGAGAGAGAGAGGGATCATGAGCAGGGGGAGGGCCAGAGGGAGAAGCAGACTCCCCACTGAGCAGGGAGCTGGATGCAGGACTTAATCCCAGGATCCTGGGATCATGACCTGAGCCAAAAGCAGACGCTTAACTGACCGAGCCCCCCAGGCACCCTCATTGGTCATTTATATCTTCTTTGCTAAGTGTTTTGCTCCTTTTTTTTTTTTTAAATGAGATTGTTTAGTTTTTTAAATTATCCTTATATTCTGGTTGTGAGTCCTTTGTTAGATACATGTATTTTGAGTCTTTGCTCCAGTCATGGCTTCCCAATCATTTTCTTCTTGTCTTTTGATAAACATGTTTACTTTAGTGAAGTTCATTTTCTGAAACTTTTTTAAAGTTTTAATTACATTTAGTTAATATACAGTGTTACATTAGTTTCAGGTGTACACTTACAGTGATTCAGCAATTCCCTACATCACCTGGTGCTCATCACAAGTGCACTCCTTAATCCCCCTCACCTCTTTGACCCATCCCTGCAATCACCTCTCCTCTGGTAACCATCAGTTTGTTCTCTATAATTAAGAGTCTTTTTCATTAATTAAGAGTATGTCACATTTTCTTCATTCATTCATCTATTGATGGATGCACTTGAGGTGCTTTCATATCTTGGGTATTGTAAATAATGTTGCTATATAAACATAAGGGTGTATGTTGCCTTGAATTAGTGTTTTTGTATTTTTTGGGTAAATATCTAGTAGTACCATTACTGGATCATAGGGTAATTCTATTTTTAACTTTTTGAGGAACCTCCATACTATTCTCCTCAGTGGCTGCACCAGTTTGCATTCCCACCAGCAGCGCAAGAGGGATCCTTTTTCTTCACATCTTTGTCAACACTTACTATTTCTTGTGTTTTTGACATTAGCCATTCTGATAGGGGTGAGGTGGTATCTCATTGTGGTTTTGATTTGCATTTCCCCATAATGAGTGATGTTGAGCATCTTTCCATGTGTCTGTTGGCCATCTGGATGTCTTTTTTGGAGAATTGTCTGTTCATGTCTGCCCAGTTTTAATTGGGTTATTTGTTTTTTGGGTGTTGAGTTGTATTGGTTCTTTATATAGTTTGGATATTAACCCTTTATGGGATATGTCATTTGCAAATATCTTTTCCCTTTCAGTAGGTTGCCTTTTAGTTCTGTTGACTGTTTGCTTCATTATGTAGAAGCTTTTTATTTTGACCACAACACAAGCCTCTGTAATGTCCGTGACCCAGCCACCCCATCTCTCCCACCCCCTCCACTCCAGCAACCCTAAGTTTGTTTCCTGAGATTAAGAGTCTCTTATGGTTTGTCTCCCTCTCTGGTTTCGTCTTGTTTCATTTTTCCCTCCCTTCCCCTGTGACCCTCTGTCTTGTTTCTCAAATTCCTCGTATCAGTGAGATCATATGGTACTTGTCTTTGCGTCTAAAATGAGTCTCTTGCAGACAGCATATCGATGGGTCTCGTTTTTTTTTTTAATCCAGTCTGATACCTTGTGTCTTTTGATTGGGGCATTTAGCCCATTTATATTCAGGGTAACTATTGAAAGATAAG
The DNA here is from genome assembly GCF_009762305.2 of Zalophus californianus. Taxonomy (NCBI): domain Eukaryota; kingdom Metazoa; phylum Chordata; class Mammalia; order Carnivora; family Otariidae; genus Zalophus; species Zalophus californianus. The sequence continues at coordinate 101,839,123 of NC_045597.1, forward strand.
AATGTAGTGCCATTGTATTGCCTGTAAGGTGACTGTTACGGTATATTGTTTCTGTTCTTTTTGGTCTCTCTTACTTTTAGGCTCTCTCTTTGCTTAGAGGACCCCTTTCAATGGGTCTCAGCGAAGGGTCCATCCCCCACTTAGCCACTGGAGTGACGTCCATCACCGGAGCCGACTTCTAAAAGTTCCGATTTTATGCTCTGCTGCTCTGTCACTTTCCGGTAGCTGGCTGTTGGAGGCTCCCTCCTCCACTGCATTCTATCTTCCCGTATATTGCCTCAGATCTGCTTCTCTGTATGTCCTACCTTCCAGAAAGTAGTCCCTTTTCTGTTCCTAGAGTTGCTGCTGTTCTTTTCTTCAGTCTCCTGTTGAGTTCGTAAGGTGTTGAGAATGGTTTGATAACTATCTAGCTGAATTCCTGGGACCAGATGAAATTTAGGTCTCCTATTGCTCTGCTATCTTGGACTCCTCTGTTTAATCCATTTTAAATTTATTTTTGTGTTTGTGTAAGAAAGTGGTCCAGTTTCATTCTTCTGCATGTTGATGTCCACTTTTCCCAAATACCATTTGTTGAAGAGACAATCTTTTATTATTGGATATTCTTTCCTGCTTTGTTGAAGATTAATTGGGCCTACGGTTGTGGGTTAATTTCTGGGTTTTCTATTCTGTTCTGTTGGTTTATGTGTCGGTTTTTGTGCCAGTACCATACTGTTTTGATCAAAGCTGTAAGCTTTGTAATGTAACATGAAGTCTGGAATCGTGATGTCTCCAGCTTTGTTTTTCTTTTTCAAGATTGCTTTGGCTAGGGGCTCCTGGATGGCTCAGTCGGTTAAGCCTCTGACTTGATTTAGGCTCAGGTCATAATCTCAGGGTCGTGGAATTGAGCTCCATGTTGGGCTCCACACTCAGTGGGGAATCTGCTTCAGATTCTCTTTCCCTCTGCCCCCTCCCTTGCTTGCATGCACACACTCTCTAAAATAAATAAATAAATCTTTGAAAAAAAAAAAAAGATTGCTTTGGCTAGTCCGGGTCTTTTGTGGTTCCATACAAATTTAAGGATTATTTGTTTTAGTTCTGTGAAAAATGCTGTTGGTATTTTGATAGGGATTGCATTAAATGAGTAGATTGCTTTGGGTAATGTAGACATTGTAACAGTATTCTTCCAGTCCATGAAAAATGGAATGTTTTCCCATTTCTTTGTATCATCTTCAATTTTTTTTATCGGTGTTTTAGAGTTTTAGAGTACAAGTCTTTCACCTCTTTGGTTAGGTTTCTTCCTAGGTGTCTTACTATTTTTGGTGCAATTGTAAGTGGGGTTTTCTCAGTTTTTTCTGATGCTTCATTATTGGTATATAGAAATGCAACAGATTTCTGTATCTTGATTTTGCATCCTGAAACTTTACTGAATTCATTAAACAGTTATAAGCAGTTTTTTTGTGGAGTCTTTTGGGTGCCCTCTATATAGTATCATGTCATCTGCAAATAGTGAAAGTTTGACTTGTTCCTTAACAATTTGGAAACCTTTGATTTCTTTTTGTTGTCTGATTGCTGTGGCTGGCACTTCCAGTACTGTGTTGAGTAAAAGTGGTGAGAGTGGCCCTCCTTGTCTTGTTTCTGACCTTAGGGAAAAAGCTCTGTTTTTCCCATTAAGGATGATTTTAGTTGTGGGTTTTTCATATATGGCCTTTATTATGTTGATGTAGTTCCTTCTAAACCTAGTTTTTTTTTTTTTTTTTTTTAAAGATTTTATTTATTTATTTGAGAGAGAGAGAATGAGAGATAGAGAGCACGAGAGGGAAGAGGGTCAGAGGGAGAAGCAGACTCCCTGCCGAGCAGGGAGCCCGATGCGGGACTCGATCCCGGGACTCCAGGACCATGACCTGAGCCGAAGGCAGTCGCTTAACCAACTGAGCCACCCAGGCGCCCAACCTAGTTTGTTGAGGGTTTTTATCATGAGTTGATGTGGTACTTTGTCAGATTCTTTTTCTCCACTATTGAAATGATCACATGGGTCTTATACTTCCTTTTATTGCTGTGATGTTATCACTTTGATTTGCGAATATTTAATCACCCTTGCATCCTGGGAATAAATCCCACTTGCTCAGCGTGAATGATTTTTTTAATGTATTTCTGTATTCAGTTTGCTAGTATTCTCTTTAGTATTTTTGCATTTGTGTTCTTCAAGGATATTTGCCTGTATTTCTCTTTTTTTGTGGTGTCTGTCTGGTTTTGGTATCAGGATAAGGCTGGCCTGATGGAATGAATTTGGAAGTTTTCCTTTTCTATATTTTGGAATAGTTTGAGAAGAACAGATTTTTTTTTAAAGATTTTTTTTTTTTTTAATTCATTTGGGAGAGCGAGCAGAGCAAGTGAGAAAGAATACAAGTGTGGGGGGAGGGCCAAAAGGAGAGGGAGAAGCAGACTCCCTGCTGTCCAGGGAGCCTGGTATGGGACTGCAGCCCAGGACTGTGGGATCATGACATGAGCTGAAGGCAGACACTAAACTGACTGAGCCACCCAGGTGCCTGAGAAAAATAGAAATTAACTCTTCTTTATTTATATTTAATTTTTAATTTTTAAATTTTTTTATTTTTTAAAGATTTTTATTTATTTATTTGACAGAGAGAGATATAGTGAGAGAGGGAACACAAGCAGGGGGAGTGGGAGAGGATGAAGCAGGCTTCCTGCTGAGCAAGGAGACCGATGCGGGGCTCGATCCCAGGACCCTGGGATCATAACCTGAGCCAAAGGCAGACGCTTATCCGACCGAGCTACCCAGGCTTCCCAACTCTTTAAACGTTTGGTAGAATTTGCCTGTGAAACCATCTGGTCTTGGACATTTGTTTGTTGGGAGGGTTTTGATTACAGATTTAATTTCTTTGCAGGTTACTGATCTGTTCAAATTTTCTGTTTATTCCTGTTTCAGTTTTGATGTTTCTAGGAATTTATCCATTTCTTCTACGTTGTCCAATTTGTTGTCATATAGTTTTTCATAATATTCTCATAATTGTTTGTATTTCTCTGATGTTTGTTGTTATTTTTCCTCATTTGTGATTTTTATTTGAGTCTTCTTTTAGTCTGGCTAGAAGTTTATCAATTTTAATGATTTTTTTTTTTTTTCAAACAAACCAGCTCCTGGTTTTATTGATCTGTTCCAATGTTTTTTTAAGTTTCTATTTCATTTATTTCTGCTTTAATCTTTATTATTTCCTGCCCTCTGTTGGTTTTAGGTTTTGTTAATTGTTATTTTTACAGAAGTTCCCTTACATACAAGGTTAGATTGTTTGAGATTTTTCTTGCTTCTTGAGGTAGACCTGTTGCTATAAAGTTTCCTTTTAAAACTTTTGGTATATCCCAAAGGTTTTGAACCGTTATGTTTTCATTTTCTTTTTTTCCCCATGTATTTTATTATTTCTTCTTTTATTTCCTGGTTGACTCATTCATTGCTTATTGGCATGTTAGTTAACGTACATGTATTTGTGGTCTTTCCAGATTTTTTCTTGTGCTTGACTCCTAGTTTCAGAGTGTTGTCAGAAAAGGTACATGGTGGTCTTTTTGAATTTGTTGAGGCTTGTTTTGTGGCCTAACGTGATTGTTCAGGAGAATGTTGCATGTGCACTTAAAAGAAGGTGTATTCTGCTGTCATATGATGGAATATCCTGAATATATCTGTTAAATCAATTGTGTCATTCAAAGCCATTGTTTCTTTGTTGATTTTCTGTTTAGATAGATGATCTGTCCATTGATGTGAATGGGGTGTTAAGTCCCCTACTATTATTGATTAGTTCCTTTTTGTTTGTTATTAGCTACTTTATGTATTTGGGTGTTCCTCATTTTCTTAATTTTTAATTCTATTGTTAGTGCCTTTTGTGTCCTGTCGGAAAGAGTCTTTGCCTATCTCAAGGTTGTAAAGACAGTTGTCCTCCGTTTTCCTCCATATGAATATCTTATTATTCCAGGACCGTTTGTTGAAAAGACCATCCTTTCCCCTTTCCCTACTGAATTGCAGTAGCTCCTCTGTTGTAAAATGGAGTATAAGTGTAAATGTATTTCTGGACTATTCTGTCTTACTGATCTATTTGTCTTTATACCAGTACTATACTGTCTTAATTACTATAGCAAAATAAACCTTAAAATGAGGTAGTATATTTTTCATCAGAATTATTTTAAGTATTTTAGGTCCTTTGGATTTCATATTAGTTTTAGAATCAGCTTGCCAATTTCTGCAGAATGCCTGTTGGGATTTTGATTAGGATGGTGTTGAATTTATAGATCTGTTTGAGGAGAATGACATCTTAATGCTGTTGTATCTTCCAATCCATGTACATTTAGCTCTTTTTAGGTCTCTAATAATCGCTCATCAATGTTTTGAAGCATTCGTAGGTGGAATTCTTGCTCATCTTTTTTTACATCTATTTCTAATTAATTTATTTTTGATGTAAGAGTGGTATATAAAAAAATCATTTTCCAAGTGTTTGCTGCCTGTATATAAAAATACAGATGGTTTTTGTATATTGATCTTGAATTCCACAACTTCATAAGCTCATCAGTTAGTTTTAGTAGTTTGTAGGTTGCTTTGGCTATTCTAGGTACATATCAGATCATTGTGAAGGCAGATAGTTTTATTTCTTTCCATTCTTTTTTATTGTCTGATTGGAGCCCTTAGAGGTTATTTTTGACGAATCACTAGATTAGTTTTGAACCACAGTTGTCATTTCTGATTCTAATTGTAAATATACACCATACTGAAATTTGGTGTCAGAGGACTGCATCATAATGGAATTGAAGGAAAGCAGATTAGAATGTTGTTTTCTGTTGAACTAATTATCTTAGAAAGATTGTCTGGGAGAGAGAACCTGGATACCTCCTGTTTATTGAATACAACCAAATCCTCCTTGATGGCTGTTGGTAAGGTTAACAGTAGTTCTCAGAATTCAAAATTAGGGTCAGGTAATGTTTCTTTATATCACTTAAATAGAGTATTTCAGCTTTTCTGCATGCTTGACAAATGAGGTTTTTTCTCATTTTCTGGGCTTCTCCCTTGTCCTTAGTTTTAGCCTTAACTGCTTTATAGTGGGCATTCCTTGTAGCATACCAAGCTCTTGTGTATATCATTATAATGCTTATTACAATTTGAGAATTTTGTATGGGCCGTATATGTCTTAATTCAATATAGGTTAACCTCACTTTAGAGACACCCAACATATAAAATTATAGGTTTTGATATGTATCATACATGGTTTTTCTCTTAATAAAAAGATTGCTGTTTGATATATTAACTTAATAAGATACCCTTAACTTTGCCAGCAACACACATAAAAAATTTGAGTGTTCTACATTAGGTATGGTCATGAAAACACTTTTTATAAAGACCCAGCAACTCACAGACTCATTCCTTACGTATTTTCTGTGTAGTTTGAAACTGGACTGTGCTTGCCAAGTTGCTGGGTTGGTATTTCCTGCCTCATAGTGGTGCTATATGCTGTAATGACGATATACCTCCTCTCCAGTGGAAGGAATAGCTATGGGAGATTGGAGGCCCATGGGAAAAATCCTTTTTTTAGGATTATGTTGTATAAGTGAGGGGGCTCTTTGGAACTTTTAATTAAAATCTTTTCCAGTCAAGGAGTTGCTATTTAAATGAAAATATTTGAATACCAAAGCTTGATAAAGATGGTTGCAGAACATATTAAGCAAATAAGTGCTACAAATGTCATGTCACTCAAGTTGATTCTACAAACTGCTTTTTCATTAAGCAATTTCTGATATCCAGTAATGCTCTGTACTATATAGTGATGTTATCAGATTTGAGATTTTTATAAAAGTACATTTTATTGCCATATGTTTTTTTCTAAATTATAAAATTTATAATATTTTATCATTTTCAGCTAAAAGTAACTCAGAGATTCTGCTAATGGTAGAGAGGTTTTTTGTGTGTGTGTGTGTGTAAGAGGCATGGGACTTACTGTATTTTCTTGATTTTATATATTGATCTCACAAAATTATTCAGAAATTATAATTTTGTATGTCACTTGATAGTTAATATTTTAAGGGAATTTTCTTTTTAAATATTTGAGGATGTTTTTCCATTTTGTTGTTAAATATAGGGTATATTTACTTCTGGCACATGGGAAGAGAAATCAGATGAAATTTCCTTTGCCGACTTCAAGTTCTCAGTCACTCATCATTATCTTGTACAAGACTCCACTGATAAAGAAGGAAAGGATGAAGTATTGGAAGGTAAGTTGTTAACTACATATTTTGAAACTCTTGAGTGTAAGAGTGATTATAATTTTGAATTATGAATTTAGTTCTCTTAATTAGGTTATGTCCTCTGGAGATGTTTTACATTTGCCAAGTTGTTTCCCTACATCTGAAACAGAATATGATCTTTTTAGAGAACAGTCATAGCATTCATTTCAAAACTAATTAGATTAACAAATATTTATTGAGTGCACTTTTAATCCACAGTTAAAAGAAATTTACAGTCCAGTAAGGGAGATACGGTCTATAAAGGATGAAAGGGGCAAAAGGTACACATTTACAGTTATAAAATAAATAAGTCATGGGGATGTAATTAATGTACAGCATGGTAACGATAGTTAATAGTACTGTATTGTGTACTTGAAAGTTGCTCAGAGAGCAAATTGTAAAAGTTCTTATGACAAGGAAAGTTGTTTTGTTAACTGGTGACAGATATTGACTAGACTTACGGTGATCATTTTGTAGTGTATACAATTAATGAGTTGTTATGTAGTATACCTGACAGTAATATACTGTTAAATGTCAGTTATATTTCAATTGAAAAAATAAATTAAAAAAAGTTTTTCTCATCAAAACAGATTATCATTTGTAAGTGTAGGCCTGAAATATTTGTACTTTTTCTTGTATAGGAATAAAATTATATTACCTTTTGTATTCTGTGCATTCTTTTTAGAAACAATAGTTAGCATCTGTATTCAGATTCATAAACTAGGACAGATAATACTGACCATCTATACACATATATAGTGACAATTATACACTAAATAAAATAATTACACCAGAATATGAATGTATGTACTTTAGGAGTAAGGGGATGAGGGAAATATGTGCAACTGGTGGGAAGTCTGATAATAGCCCAGAGATTTCCAGGTCCTACATTCTGCTGACTAATGAAGGAACTGTTAAAGGTAGAGAAATCTTGAATGCTGTTATTTGAGGAAAGATCAAGGAGAAGCTCTTATAATGATGAGGCTTAGAATCAGTGTTTCTGAGATGAACTCATATAGGAGACTATGATATGAGAGAAGATGAATGGATTTAAGTTAGTTAAGTCGTTATTATTGTATATGTATATGTATTGTGCAGTTTCAGTTTGGTTGTGATTAAAGCTGTGCCTAATGATAGAAGTTACAAGTAAATCATCAACTCATTTAATTTGGAGATACACATTTAAAACTATACTATCGGAGATCAGAAGATTTGAGCACTGATCTTTTATTTTGTTGGGGTTGTTCATTGCTTCGCAGTTAAAGCATCAAGTCTTTAGTGTTCTCCTATTCATTTTGAAAATGAACAAAATATAAATTTGCTAAGGAATGATGGCTGTACAGCAAAAGGAAATATTTTTATCAACAAATATTCTTTATACTTTGAATTTATTATGCATTTATGAATAAATAAGAATCATTTATGTCAGTATCTTACTATAAATGGCAATACAAGTACTTAAAGATGCATGGATAATAAGTGGGAAGCTGGTTAGTGGTTTTATAAGAACACTTAAGATGGCCAGAGGCCAGCAAAGACTAGCCATAGGAGGTGATAAGATGTTGACAAGATTCTAAGTAGAATTTTGAAGAAAGGTAAGGACAAGGGCAGACCAAGAAGAACAGATAAAACATGGCTTTCTAGGAAGGATGAGAAAACGTTTGAGTCATGACTTAGAAGAAAGGAAATACTACACATGTAAGAATAATACTTTTGTTTTTAGAGGCTGGCTTTTTAAAAATAAAGGACAGTGGGAGAGAGACATCTGTCATCCCAAATCTTAGAGCCAGTCCTAGATACAAATCCTTAAGCAATTGCAAAACTACACGGACTAGCAGGACATGTTACATAATGTGATTTTTTTTCAGACATGTTATAAAATTTTGCCTTAAAATGAACATACTAATTTTTTCACTATTAAATGTTTTTGTAGATGTTATTCCACAATCTATGCAAGATTTGTTGTGTATGAATAATGATTTTCCTCCAAGAGCACATTGCCTGGTAAGATGGTAGGTATACGTTTTACTCAGGTAACTTTTAGTGTGTGTGTTGGGGAAACTCCAACATCTCCCCCAGGTTCAGTGATTTGCTAGGAAGATGCACAAAATTCAGCATATGGTTGCACTTACTACGATTTATTACAGCGACAGTCTGCAAACAAAATCAACACAGGGAAAAGGTGCCTGAGGCAAAGTTTGGAGGAACTCGTGTTTGAGTGCTTTGCTAATGGAGTCGCACAGAACATACTTAATTTCCTTGCAATTAGTTGTGATAACACGTATGAAACGTTTTCTGCCAGGGAAGCTTGTTAGAGGCTCAGCTCTTGGGTTTATATTTGGGGGCTGGCACCCTGTGACTGGTACATAACAAAATTTCAGACTCCCAGAAGGAGAGCAGGTTTTTAGCGTAAACCACATTGTTTGTACAAACAGTTTAAGCACAGTAACTTTTTTTTTCTTTTTAAGATTTTATTTATTTATTTGACAGAGAGACACAGAGAGGGAACACAAGCAGGGGGAGTGGGAGAGGGAGAAACAGGCTTCCTGCGGAGCAGGGAGCCCGATGCGGGACTCGATCCCAGGACCCTGGGATCATGACCTGAGCCGAAGGCAGATGCTTAACGACTGAACCACCCAGGCACCCAAGCAGAGTAACTCCTATTGGAGGGTTTTTTTTGAGAACCCTCTCCAAATCCAGATTCCTAGAAGCCTGCCAAAGGTCAGCCTTACATGCAGGCCATTCTAAGGATAGTAGTCACAGGCCTGCTGTTAACTCTTTCTGCACAATATATTTCAGAATCTAGGGTAGTGCCTAACTATAATTCTGATGACTAGCATAGAACATTTACATATCATAGAAAACTTAGTATTTATTGTTGGAAATTGACTTGAGATAAAATGTTGATCTCAGTTACGTGGTAACATCATGATTCACTTATATCTAAATTATAAATGTGATAAATTAATATAAGAGGTACATCACACTTAAAAGGTCTTTATCTTATTTTGGTAGGGGTGGTGTTGAAGCATATCACCACCAAAATGTCTCAAGTGTGAGTATATGGTCAAGAAAGGAGACCTAGTTAAAATAAATTTTTTTACTGGTTTTACATTAGTGTGTTGGTGTGAGTTGGTCTCTTGAGTTTTTTTTTTAGATTGAGAGAGAACGTGTGTGCAGATGGGGGGAGGGGCAGAAGGCGAGGGAGAGAGAGAATCCTCAGACTCCATGCTAAGCAAGGAACCCGACGCCCCTGAGATCATGACCTGAGCTGAAATCAAGAGTCGGATGCTTAACCAACCGAGCCACCCACGCACCCCTTGATTTTTTATTAAAGAATTTCTAAGAAAGGAAAAAAGGATACCTTTGCTTCTTTTTTCTTCATTCTAGTGTGATTGCTATAACAAGTAGACCGTAGTACACTAAAACTAATTGCAAATGCAAATAAACTGGGTATGCCTGTCATTTTAGTGTGATCTTTTAAAAACTGTGAACTTAAACAAATATAAGAGAATTTAGTACATTGCCATTTAATTTAATCCATCCAGATTCTCTTCTGATCTTTTAAAATGTGAATATATACATTTAAAATGACAGAATACATCAGAAAGCAGCACGATATCATAGAGCATGACTTTGCATGTATTCATTCATTCAACATTAATTGAATATCTACTGTTTGGCCAGACACTGAATTAGACACACTTATGTTTAATTTCTAGCTCAAATACTTATTGTCAACTTTTGGAAAATTACTTAATTTCTCTGAGTTGATTTCTATGTTGATAAAGACAGAATAATAAATAATATGCACCTGTAAGAGTAATTGTGAGGGTTTAGTAAGATAATGTTACATAGTATGTTTATCAAACTCTGAATGCTGTTATATAATTTCTGTTCAGCTTTTTTTTTTGAAGCTTCTAGATAGACATGAATTTTGAGGGAACACTGTGTAACCCACTACAGTCTGATATCTAGTCTCCCCCAATTCATGTCCGTTCCACAGACAAAACATATTCATTCTGTTCAGCTTTTTAATATTTATTTCCTAAAACTGGGTTTGACACATAGTCCATAGTTTAAAAATATTTGCTGAATAAATAAGCAAAACCGTTCTATGTATTAATGAAGTACTTGTTAGTGATATATTTCTTTATATTAATGAAAATCACTTGTTAGTAGTTTTTTTAACCTTTACATTTACTTAAAAATTTTTTTTATTTTAAAAATTAGCGTATAGTAAAATTGACTTTTTTTTTAATGAATAGTTCACTGAACTTCAACACATATATATAGGTTTTTTAAAACTCCTACCATAATCAGGATATACAACAATTGTGTAGCCTACCAAAAAACTTCTTGTCCATTATTATTTCTGGCAATTACTGATATATTTTTAGTTTTGATAGCTTTGTCTTTTTAAGAATGTCATAGAGATAGAATCATATAGTAACTGTTTGAGACTAGCTTCTTTCAGTGTAATGCTTTCAAGATCCTTTGAAGTATTCTGTATCAGTAGCTTGTTCCTTTTTATTGCTGAGTAGTATTCTTTTGTGAGGGTATGTCACAGTTTGTTTATTCATTCACTTGTTGAAGGATATTAAGGTTGTTTCTAGGTTGGACATTTATGAATAGAGCTGTTATAAATATATGTGAACAGATTTTTGTGTGAAAGTACATTTTTAGTTCACTGGACTAAATACCTAGGTTGAGATTGCTAGTCATACGGTAAGTATTTTTAACTTTATAAAAAATGGCCAAAACATATTATTGTGACTGCATCAGAATATTAGGCTTCTGCACAATGAAGGAAACAGTCAACAAAACTAAAAGGCAGCCTACTGATTGGGAAAAGATATTTGCAACTGACCTATCCCATAAAGGGTTAGTATCCAAAATATATAAAGAACTGATACAACTCAACACCCAAAAAACAAATAACACAATTAAAAAATGGGCAAGCCTGAACAGACATTTCTTCAAAAAATACATCCAGATGGCCAAACAGACATGTGAAAAGATGCTGAACATTGCTCATCATCAAGGAAATGCAAATCAAAATTACAGTGAGGTACCAGCTCACACCTGTCAGAATGACTGAAGTAAAAAACACAAGAAACAGTAAGTGTTGGTGAGAATGTGGAGAAAAAGGATCCCTTTTGCACTGTTGGTGGGAATGCAAACTGGTGCAGCCATTGGGGAGAATAGTATGGAGGCTCCTCAAAAAGTTAAAAGTAGAAATACCCTATGATCCAGTAATCGCACTCCTGGGTATTTACCCCAAAAATATGAAAACACTTACTCAAAGGGATACATGGATCCCTATGTTTATAGCAGCATTATTTACAATAACCAAGATAGGGAAGCAGCCCAAGTGTGTTCAATGATAGATGAATGGATAAAGAAGTGTGTGTGTGTGTGTGTGTGTGTGTGTGTGTGTGTGTGTGTGCGTGCGCGTGCGCACATGCACACAGACACAGAGGAATATTATTCAGCCATAAAAAAAAATGAAATCTTGCCATTTGCAACATCATGGATGGAGCTAGAGGTTATAGTGCTAAGTGAAATAAGTCAGAAAGACAAATACCACATGACTTCATTCATGTAAAATTTAAGAAACAAGCAAAAGGAAAAAAAAGACAAACTAAGAAACAAACTTAATTGTAGAGAACAAACTGATGATTATCAGAGGGGAGGTGGGTGGGGGGATTGGATGAAATAGGTGATGGGGATTCAGGAGTGCATTTGTCATGATGAGCCCTGGGTGATGTATGGAATTGTTGAGTCACTGTATTGTACACCTGAAACTCGTGTAACATTGTATGTTAACTATACTGGAATTAAAAACTTAATTAAAAAAAAAAGAAATGGCCAAACTGATTTCTTGAGTGACTGAACCATTTTACATTTCACCAGCAATGTATGAGAGTTCCAGTTGCTCTTTGTACTCATCAGCACTTGGTGCTAGTATTTTTTATTTTAGCCATTATAATAGGTGTGTTGTCCTGTCAGTTTATTAATTTTTTACTTTATGGGTCATGTTTCGGTGGCATGTCTAAGAACTCTTTGCACCAGGTCCCAGAGCTTTCTCATATGTTTTAAAAATAAACTTAAAAAAATTTTTGGTTTATTTTACATTTATAGAAAGTTGCAAAGATAGTCCAGTACGTTCTAGTATATCCTCACCCAGCTCTCCCTACTGTTAGCAGCTTATATTACCATGATATATGTGTCAAAACTGCAAAACCAACATTGGTCCCTTGTTATTAGCTTAACTTTTAACTAGTTTTTCCACTAAAGTCTCTTTTCTGTTTTAGGATCCAAGCATTTAGTCATCATGTCTTTTTGGTTTGTTTAGTCTCTGGTCTTTGAAAGTTTCTCAGTCTTCCTTATTTTTCATCTCCTTAACAGTTTTGAGGAGGTTGAATCAGGTATTTTGTAGAATGTCGTTCAATTTGGGTTTGTCTCTGTTTTGCTTTTGAAAACAGTTGAGTTGTGGGATTTTGGAAAGAATACCATTGAGGTGAATTTATTGCCTTTTTCATCGCATATCAGAAGGCCATGTTATCAACATGACTTAATCACTAGTTAACTTTGATCATATGGCCAATTCTATGTTTTATTTTAAAAGTTTTACATTTTGTATGTAGATCTGTTATCTATTTCAAGTTAATTTTTTGTATAAGGTAAGAGTTTTGGGTCATGGTTCTTTTTTGCAAATGAATGTTCAGTTGTTCCAGTATCATTTGTTGAAAAGAACTTCCTTTCTCCATTGACTGACTTTTATGCCTTTGTCAAAAACATTTGGCCATATTTGTGTGGGTATATGTCTAGATGCTCTTGGTTTCTGTAGTTTTTTAAGTGTTTAATTTAGGTGGTGTGATTGCTCCAACTCTGTTTCTCCTTTGCACAGTTGTTTTGACTTTTCTAGCTTCTTTGCTTTTCCATTTACATTTTAGAATTGTTTTATTTATATCTACCAAAAGTTCTGCTGGAATTTTCATTGTAATTACCTTAAATCTCTAGATAGTTTAGGGAGAATTGGTATGTTTGCTATGCAGAATCTTTCATTTTATGAACATGGTCTCTCCAGGTTACATCTTCTTTGATTTCTTTTATCAGTGTCTTACTGTTTTCAGCATGTAAATCCTGTATATGTTTTGTCAGATTTTTTTTCCTCCAAGTTTTTGTTTAAATTCCAGTTGGTTAATACATAGTGTAATATTAGTTTCAGGAGGAGAACTTAGGATTCATCACTTAGATCGAGCACCCAGTGCTCATCACAAGTGCCCTCCTTAATACCCATCACCCTTTTAACCTATACCCTTGCCCACCTCCCCTCCAGCAACCCTCAGTTTGTTCTCTATGGTTGAATCTGTTCTCTGGTTTTCCTCTCTCTTTTTCCCCTCTCCCCCATGTTCATCTTTTTCCTTTATTAAATTCCATATGTGAGTGAAATCATATGGTATTTGCCTTTCTCTGACTGACTTTGCTTAGCATAATACACTCTAGCTCCATCTAAGGCATCGCAAATGTCAAGATCTCATTCCTTTTTATGGCTGACTAATATTCCATTGTGTGTGTGTGTGTGTGTGTGTGTGTGTGTGTGTGTGTGTGTACCACCCCACAACTTTTTTTTTTTTTAAGTTACTGTACTACAACTTCTTTATCCATTCATCAATCAATGGACATTTGGGTTCTGTCCATAATTTGGCTGTTGTTATTGATAATGCTGTTATAAACACATGGGTGCATGTGTCCCTTCGAATTGGGTAAATACCTAGTAGTGCAGTTGCTGGACTGTAGTGTAGTTCTGTTTTTAGCTTTTTGAGGAACCTCCACACTTTTCCAGAGTGACTGTATCAGTTTGCATTCCTGCCAACAGTGTAAGTGGGTTCTTTCTCCACATCCTTGCCAACATCTGTTATTTTGTGTGCTGTTAATTTTAGCCATTTGGACAAGTGTGAGGTGATATCTCATTGTAGTTTTGATTTGTATTTCTCTGATGATGAGTGATGTTGAGCATCCTTTCATGTGTCTGTTAGACATTTGTATGTCCTCTTTGGAGAAATGTCTATTCATGTCCTTTGCCCTTTCCTTTTTTTTTTAATGTAGGAATTGGGATGTCAGGTTTTTTTTTTTTAAGATTTTATTTGTTTATTTGAGAGACAGCGAGAGAGAGAGCACAAGCAGGGGGAGCAGCAGAGGGAGAAGCAGGCTCCCTCATGAGCAGGGAACCCAGATACGGGGCTCGATTCCAGGACCCTGGGATCATGACTTGAGCCTAAGGCAGACACTTAACCGACTGAGCCACCCAGGTGCCCCTCCTCTGCGCTATCTTAAGAAGAAGATTATTTGTTTTTTGGATGTTGAGTTTGGTAAGTTCTTTATAGATTTTGGATACCAACCCTTTATCTGATATGTTATTTGCAATTATCTTCTCCCATTCTGAAGGTTGCCTTTTAGTTTTGTTAATTGTTTCCTTAACTGTGCAGAATCTTTCACTTGGTGAAGTCCCTTTTTGCTTTTGTTTCATTTTTGCTTTTGTTTCCCGTCCCTCAGGAATCATAGTTTCCAGATCTCACTTTATTTATATTTACTGTGAAGCTGGGATAATTCTGGACATAGCCTTGTCTGGATACATGCCAGAGACCACCTCCCCTGGGCTGGGTATACCTTATCAGTCTCAGAGTTAAATAATTCACATTATCACTGCTAGGCTAAAATACATGGTATTTGCAGACATAAACAGACTTTTCTTTTACAATTCTTAGTTTCTTGAATCTATCAGAGCATGGCCAATTTGCACACATCTCTGTGAGTCACATTAGCAGGCTTTTAGCAGCTAAAAGGCTTATCCTATAAAATCCCAATCCCCAATTCCTAGCTATTAGGGCCTATAATCCAGAGTTGATAATCCCCTGGGTTTCTTCAGAGTCACCTTGTGTGCTTGCTTTTGCCTTTCAGTTCCCTCTTTGTTTCTCTCACCCTTTTTATCTCCTTTTTTTTCTTTGAAGTTCAGCTATGTATTTTAAAACATTGTCATATTTTATAAAGTGTTTTGGTTTGTTTTGGGGGGGGGGTCTGTGTCATGCCAGTCTGCCACTTTGCTTTCATTTTTTACATTTGGTCTTTCTTAAAGATTAGAAGGCCAGCAATCAAACTTTTGATAATTAACCATATTAAAGGTATATGTGTTTTCTTTTATCCAACAAACATTATTTTTAAACATTTACTGTGTGTGAGATACTGAGATACCAAGGATAAAATTTGATCCCTGGCTCAGTAAACTTTGGGATTAGTAGGGGGCTACATAAGGGAATAGTGGCAGCACTATTGATAAAGGCTCCCACGGAAGACAGCACAGGGCTTGATGCAAACTCACAGGAGGTGTCTCTTTTTAATAGAGATCAAGCCAGGAAATTGTTTTCAAAGGAGGCATTGCCTCACTTCAATCTTGAGAGACAAGTGAGAATAAGCCAGGTGAAGTTAGGTAAAAAGATTAATTCAAGGCAGAACAAGAGCATTAGTAGCGATGTAAATGCTTAACGTTAAGAATTTTAAACATGCAAGTAGTTTGGTAAGCGTGGAGTATAGCAGCAGAGGGTTGAGAATGACAGAAAATGAGAGGGTATCTGTGTATTTTGGGCCTTATGTGAACTGGGCATCTTAAGAAGATTTCATAATGTTCTTTTTTTTTAATAATTTTTTTTAAAGATTTTATTTATTTGACAGAGAGAGAGAGTACAAACAGAAGTGGGAGAGGGAGAGGCAGCCGATGTGGGGCTTGATCCATGACCCTGGGATTATGACCTGAGCTGAAGGCAGACACTTAAATGACTGAGCCACCCAGGTGCTGCCATAAAGTTCTTATACCTGTTTTTTAAAAGAATTTTTAAATTATAATTGTTACAAACTTAAATTTTACATTTTCAAAGTTATAAATTACTTGTCATGCCTCTTAGCACTTGAAGAATAACATACACAAGTGTTCATCTATAAACATTTACTTTTCTAAAAATTAAATACTAAAACAATGACATTGAACATTTGATAACTTATGTAAAATATTCATTTATGCCATACATACACAATTAGCATAGGTTGACCTTTCGGAATGAGATAAAATTAATGTATGATTAACTTATATTTTCGGGGCACCTGGGTGGCTTAGTTGGTTAAGTGGTTGCCTTTGGCTCAGGTCATGATCCCGGGGTCCTGGGATCAAGCCTCCCATTGGGCTTCCCTGCTCAGCGGGGAGTCTGCTCCTCCTTTTCCCTCTGACCCTCCCCCCAACTCGTGCTCTTGATTGCTCTTTCTTTCTCTCTCTCTCAAATGAATAAATAAAAAATCTTTTAAAAAAACAAAACATTTTCAAATCAAACTTTAGGAAATAGAATTTTGGCATTTATGGCAATGTTCAGTTTTGATAGTTCTTTTATTTACATCTATTTTGAAATCTTGTAGTTTCACTTTTTATATTAAGCACCTGCCAGATAAGCTCTAAGCCTGTTTAACTTTTTTAAGGGTATTTTATAAAACTGGTCTTTAAAAGATATGTGGGCAAAAAAAAAAAAATGTAGGCATGATCAGTTTTTATAGTCTAGGCAAGGTAATTGACGTTAACGATGTGATTTGTTGGATACTTCTCTCTACCTCCTCATATACCTATCCTTTATCTTCTAATGGCAGATTCCCAAAACCATAAGTAGAGATTTATTCCCTTGATTGTTACTCCTTATAAAATAAGTAGCCCTGGAAATGATACAGACATTAACCTAGGAGACATTTATGCCCAAATGTAAATTTGTGAGATCTTTACTGAGCAGAGGTTTTATTTTTATTTATTTATTTATTTATTTATTTATTTATTTATTTATTTATTTATTTATGTTATCACTGTACAATACATCATTAGGTTTTCATGTAGTGTTCCATGATTCATTGTTTGCATATAACACCCATTGGTCCCTGCAATATGTGCCCTCCTTAATACCCATCACTGTGCTAACCCGTCCCTCCCCCCACTAAAACCCTCAGTTTGTTTCTTGGAGTCCATAGTCTCTCATGGTTCATCTCTCCCTCCGATTTCCCTCCCTTCATTTTTCCCTCCCTTCTCCTAATGTCCTCCATGCTATTCCTTATGTTCCACAAATGAGTGAAACCATATGGTAATTGACTTTCTCAAGCAGAGGTTTTAATAAGAATGAATGGTAGGCAGGCTAATGAACCTGTCTACAACTTAAACGTGTCCACATCCTAAAACCTGTGAATTTAGGTTACATGGCCAGCAGGGATCAAGGGAGCAGATGGAATTAGGGTTGCTAATTAACTGACTTTAAGATTGGGAGATTTATCCTGGATTATCTGGGTGGGCCTAGTGTAATCACAAGGGTTCTTTTTTTTGTTTGTTTGTTTTAGAGAGAGACTGTGTATGCTGGTTCTTGGGCAGGGGGATAGCGGCAGAGGGAGAGAGAGAGAATCTTAAGCAGGCTCCATGTGGAACCCAACACAGGGCTCTCATGACTCTGAGCTCAAGACCTGAGCCAAAATCAAGAATCTGACTCAAGAGTTGGACGCCCAATTGACTTGAGGCAGCCAGGCGCTCCGTAAGAATTTTTAAAGTGGAGAAAAGGCAGAAGAGAGTCAGTGTCTGAGTGGTGTAATATGAGAACTTGGCCTACTATTGTTGGATTTGAAGAAGGTAGCCAGGAACTAAGGAATGAGGGGAGCCTCTAGAAACTGGGAAAAGGAAGGAATGAATTCCCGCTTGTGTAACTTCCAAAAGGAGCATAACCTTGCTGACAAGTTGATTTTAGCATGGTAAGACTTTTGTTAGACTTCTGACCTATAGCATTGTAAGATAATAAATTTGTTTTAAGCTACCAATTTTGTGGTAATTTGTTACAGCAGCAGTATGAAAACAACACAAAAAATAAGGGCATAAATGCTATATACCTGGGAGGGAGGCTCTACAGAGATTGGAAAAATACACTGAAAGTACAGCTGGATTTAACTCATGATTTTTGTCTCTGTGGTTTTGCCCTTGTTCAGCCTAGTCTCTGGACCTTCAGCTCAACCACACTTTAAGGGAATAGCAGCAACAACATAAAGAAATGGCCCACAATCTTGTAAATTGTGTAGCTGAATAATTATGATGGCTTTTAAAATATATTTTTTTGTGATTTTAGTGCATTTTTTAGATAGTAGAAAGAGATATGTGCAAAAGGACCTGATAGTTTTGATAGAATGGTATTTTAGAATAGCTCTAAGGACTTGTAAGATGTTCTTACTCTTTCAAAAGCAGAAATGTTCAGAAGACTTCTAGTGATGGTGACATAACACAGTTGGCAGTTCCTCCTCTGCAAAAAAAAAAAAAAAGGTATGACACTGGAAAAAATTGCAAAACAACTATGTTAGGGTACTGGAAATTACCAAAAGCAGACAACAAATTAAGAAGCATTTATTTTTTAAAAATTACTGGTGTTTCATTTAAGATAGATGGATTCTCTGGCCCTTTTGCCTGTGACTGTTACTACTGCCCTTCTCCTCCCCAATCTATGTTGGTGAGAACTGTGGCTTTCCAGTCTAAGCTGGTCATGAAAACCACCAGTTCTGTTGGCAGATGAGCAGACTTGATCTGGGTGGAGGGCAAAAACCTGTAGCTCTACCATCTAAGAGTAGTGGACTTGATTGAGAATGGATGAGGAAAAGCTGTATCTGAACTAGGCCAAGATTGTAGTTCTAGGGCGCTTGGGTGGCTCAGTTGGTTAAGCGACTGCCTTCGGCTCAGGTCATGATCCTGGAGTCCCGGGATCAAGTCCCACATTGGGCTCCCTGCTCAGTGGAGAGTCTGCTTCTCCCTCTGACCCTCTTCCCTCTCGTGCTCTCTATCTCTCATTCTCTCTCTCTCAAATAAATAAAATCTTTAAAAAAAAAAAAAGATTGTAGTTCTAGTTCAAGGCAATTGGTGGGTTAGTCAAAAATTTAATAGGGACATACTATATGTATGAGAGCCATAGAAGAATTGTATACACCTTTTACGCATCCCTGTATCATTGGGAAACTACATGTGTGCAGGGAAGATGTAAGAGAGCCCAAACTTCAGAACTGGTTGCAACTTTAAATGCACCTGCACCCCCTCCCAGCAGATCAGTCAGCAGGTCTCATGGGCTCAGGTGTTTGAGCATATTCTTTACCCCAATTACTGGCTTATCACAAAGCTATATTGATAGTGGGTAGCCCCTAGGAAGCAGGCTAAGAAGAATAAAATGGTTGAATAAAGACTTCAATAGTTGAATGTCTTGGGAAAGACACATTGTACAGTTTAAATCTGGACAAGTTACTAAATATAAGCAAAGAACCCTCAGAAAAGTTAAACTTGGTTTTATTATTATCTAAATGTAGTTTTCTTGTTTTTTTATTAACATATAATATTTGTTTCAGGGGTACAGGTCTGTGATTCATCAGTCTTACGCAATTCACAGCACTCACCAGAGTACATACTCTCCCCAATGTCCATAACCTCCCCAATGTCCATCACCCGGCCACCCCATCCCTCCCACCCCCCTCCACTCCAGCAACCCTCATTTTGTTCCCTGAAATTAAGAGTCGCTTGTGGTTTGTCTCCCTCTCTGGTTTTGTCTTGTTTCATTTTTCCGTCCCTTCTCCTATGATCCTCTGTCTTACTTCTCAAATTCCTCATATCAGTGAGATCATATGATACTTGTCTTTCTCTGACTGACTTGTTTCACTTAGCATAATGCCCTCTAGTTCCATCCACCTCATTGCAAATGGTAAGATTTCATTTTTTTGATGGCTGCATAATATTCCTATATATATATATATATATATATATATATATATATATCTCCACATCTTCTTTATCTATTCATCTGTCAATGAACATCTAGGCTTTTTCCATAATTTGGGTGTTGTGGACATTGCTGCTATAAACATTGGGGTGCATGTGCCCCTTTGGATTACTACCTTTGTATCTTTGGGATAATTACCCAGTAGTGCAATTGCTGGGTTGTAGGGTAGCTCTATTTTCAACTTTCTGAGGAACCTCCATACTGTTTTCCAGAGTGGCTGCACCAGCTTGCATTCCCACCAACAGCGTAGGAGGGTTCCCCTTTCTCCACATTCTCGCCAACATCTTTTGTTTCCTGACTTGTTAATTTTAGCCATTCTGACTGGTGTGAGGTGGTGTCTCATTGAGATTTTGATTTGGATTTCCCTGATGCCGAGTGATGTTGAGCACTTTTTCATGTGTCTGTTGGCCATTTGGATGTCTTCTTTGGAGAAATGTCTGTTCATGTCTCCTGCCCATTTCTTGACTGGATTATTTGTTCCTTGGGTGTTGAGTTTAATAAGTTCTTTATAGATTTTGGATACTAGCCCTTTATCTGATAATGTCATTTGCAAATATCTTCTCCATTCTGTTGGTTGTCTTTTGGTTTTGTCGACTGTTTCCTTTGCTGTGCAAAAGGTTTTTATCTTGATGAAGTCCCAGTAGTTCATTTTTGCCCTTGCTTCCCTGGCCTTCGGCATGTTTCTAGGAAAAAGTTGCTGTGGCTGAGGTCAAAGAGGTTGCAGCCTGTGTTCTCCTCAAGGATTTTGTTGGGATTCCTGTCTCACATTTAGGTCTTTCATCCATTTTGAGTCTGGTTTATGTGTGGTGTAAGGAAATGGTCCAGTTTCATTCTTCTGCATGTGGCTGTCCAATTTTCCCAACACCATTTGTTGAAGAGACTCTCTTTTTTTCCATTGGATATTCTTTCCTGCTTTGTCAAAGATTAGTTGGCCATAGAGTTGAGAGTCCATTTCTGAGTTCTCCATTCTGTTCCATTGATCTGTGTGTCTGTTTTTGTGCCAGTGCCATACTGTCTTGATTATAGCTTTGTAATAGAGCTTGAAGTCCGGAATTGTGATGCCACCAGCTTTGCTTTTCTTTTTCAACATTCCTCTGGCTATTTGGGGTCTTTTCTGGTTCCATACAAATTTTAGGATTATTTGTTCCATTTTTGTGAAAAAAGTGGATGGTATTTTGATAGGGATTGCATTGAATGTGTAGATTGCTCTAGATAGCATAGGCATTTTCACAATATTTGTTCTTCCAATCCATGAGCATGGAATGTTTTTCCATTTCTTTGTGTCTTCCTCAATTTGTTTCATTGGTATTCTATAGTTTTCTGAGTACAGATCCTTTGCCTCTTCAGTTTGATTTATTCCTAGGTATCTTACACTTTTTGGTGCAATTGTAAATGGGATTGACTCCTTAATTTCTCTTTCTTCTGTCTTGTTGTTGGTGTATAGAAATGCGTCAGATTTCTGTGCATTGATTTTTGTATCCTGCCACTTTACTGAATCCTGTATGAGTTCTAGCAGTTTTGGGGTGGAGTCTTTTGGGTTTTCCACATAAAGTATCATATCATCTGCGAAGAGTGAGAGTTTGACTTCTTCTTTGCTGATTCGGATGCCTTTTATTTCTTTTTGTTGTCTGATTGCTGAGGCTAGGACTTGTAGTACTAAGTTGAGTAGCAGTGGTGATATTGGACATCCTTGCTGTGTTCCTCATCTTAGGGGAAAAGCTCTCAGTTTTTCCCCATTGAGTATGATATTTGCTGTGGGTTTTTCATAGATGGCTTTTATGATATCGAGGTATGTACCCTCTATCCCTACACTCTGAAGAGTTTTATTCAAGAAAGGATGCTATGCTTTGTCACATGGCTTTTTCTTTATCAATTGAGAGGACCATATGGTTCTTCTCTCTCCTCTTAATGTGTTCTATCACTCTGATTGATTTGTGAATGTTGAACCACTCTTGCATCCTGGGGATAAATCCCACTTGGTCGTGGTGGATGACCCTTTTAATGTGTTGTTGGATCCTGTTAGCTAGGATTTTGTTGGGTGTTTTGGAATCCATATTCTTTAGGGATATCAGTCTGAAATTCTTCTTTTTGATGCGGTCTTTGCCTGCTTTGGGGATTAAGGTAATGCTGGCATCGTAAAATGAGTTTGGAAGTTTTCCTTCCATTTCTATTCTTTGAAACAGCTTCAGAAGAATAGATACTAATTATTCTTTAAATGTTTGATAGAATTCCCCTGGGAAGCCATCTGGCCCTGGACTCTTGTTTATTGGGAGATTTTTGATTACTCTTTCAATTTCCCTGCTGGTATGGGTCTGTTCAGGTTTTCTCTTTTTCCTGGTTCAGTTTTGGTAGTTTATACATCTCTAGGAATGCATCCATTTCTTCCAGATTATGTAATTTGTTGGCATATAGTTGCTCATAATATGTTCTTATAATTTTTTTTATTTCTTCAGTGTTGGTTGTGATCTCTCCTCTTTCATTCATGATTTTATGTATTTGGGTCCTTTCTCTTTTCTTTTTGATAAGTCTGGCCAGGGGTTTATAATCTTACTAATTCTTTCAAAGAACCAGCTCCTAGTTTCTACTGTTCTTTTGGTTTCTATTTCATTGATTTCTGCTCTGATCTTTATTATTTCTGTTCTCCTGTTGGTTTGAGGCTTTATTTGCTATTCTTTCTCCAGCTCCTTAAATGTAGTTTTCAACAATAAATTCCTAGATATACAGGGTCACACTGGAAAGTGTGATCCATATGGAAGTGGAAAAAAAGTTCGTAGAAATTGACTCTTAGTGGGATTGAGCAATAACTTCAAAGCAGTTATAAGTATGTTAAAAAAAACTGAAGTATATTCAGAGAATTAAAAATATGCTACCAATGCATCAAATAGGCAGTCTCAAGAAACAGAAATTATAATGAAGAACCAGATGGAAGCCTTAGAGTTTAAAAGTATAACTGAAATAAACTTTCACCAGATGAGCTCAAAAGCAGATCTGAGATGTCAGAAGAAAGAGTTGGTGGATTTGAAACATTCATAGAAATTATCCAATCCAAAGAACAGAAAGAAAAAAGAACAGAGAAAAATGAACAGCACTTAGGAGATCTGTGGTTCAGTGTCAGGTGTTACAAAGCATACATGTAATAATGGGTGTCCCAGATAAAGAGAAGGAAAGGGCAGGGGGAGGAAATACTCGAAGAAATAATGGCTGAGAACTTCTTAGATTCAATGAAAAAATATTTATGGACCCAGGACTCTCAACCAAATCTAGACACATTATCATCAAGTTGCTGAAACCCAAAGCAAAGAGAATTTTGAAAGCAGCAAGAGAAAAATGATTTGTCATGTACAAAAGAATAATACTATTTGCTGACAAAAACATTGGAGGCCAGAGGGCAGTGCAATGAGATATTGAGTGTTGAAAGGAAAAAAAAAACCTGCCAGCCAAGAGTTCTATATCCAGCACAAGTATCTTTCAAAAAATAAAGATGAAATAACACCATTACATAAACAAAGAGAATTCATTGCCGGGAGACCTACCTTATAGGCAGTGTTAAAAGAAAGAGATGATAATTGGATCCATAGGAGGAATGAAGAGCATTGGAAATACTCTAGTACATACAAAAGGGATATTCTTTTAATTAAAAAAGCCCCTAATATTGCTTAAGCAATAATTATAATGCTGTACTGTTGAGTTTATAACATAGGTAAATGTAGTGTATGTGACAGTATTGTACAGAAGAATAGGGGAGGAAATGGAACTACACTGTGTAAAGTTGCTGGATTTTACCAGAATTAATCCAAATAGATTATAAATTAAAGGTACAGTTTGCAATATCCAAAGATGTCTGGGAGGATGAAATTGAAAAAAGAAATTGCTTATTGAACACTTCCATTTTCTCAGGTATATTGTACATGGTAGGTATAAATATGTCCAAGAAATTTTTTTATTTATCATTACTGTTTTTGGTGCTCCAGTATTTTATGCATATATTCTTTATACTATTCAAGGAGGCTCTGAATATATTCTTTCTTTCTTTTTGGAGGGGGGAGGGGCAGAGGGGGAGAGAGAATCTTAAGCAGGCTCCACACCCAGCGCAGAGCCTCACATGAGTCTCAATCTCACAACCCTGAGATCATGACCTGACCCAAAAGTAAGAGTTGGATGCCAGGCACCCCTGAATATATTTCTAAATTAAGAAAGAAACTCTACATGTACGAGATGTAAAATGGTAGCATTCAAAGTTGGTGTGTGTTTTTATGATTTTTCTATGCAAGATAAAGAACAGGTATAGCACATATTTGTTATTTGTTGTTGCTTTCAGTCTTTATTGGAGCAAGAAAGAAAAATGTATCTTAGAACAAAGTAGACAAAAATGAATGATTGTCCTACCTTTCTCAGTTGGAGAATGTGATGCTAAGGCACATTTGTATTTAAATTTAGTATTTAGCATGTACATAATGTAATCTAACAGATTATCTAACAGAAAAAACAGTTCTATTATTAAAAATTGCCATGGCGGGATTTTTATTTGTGTTGTTATGTTTGAACACCTAATAAATTTAAATTACTAGACTAGATATTGTAGGATACATAAAGATTTATTAATGAAACTTACCGTACCATTATACTCCCCCTTCACTTTTCCTATTCTTTCCTCCCCATCCCTCCCTTTCTACACACATATAAAAAGGGGGTTTAAACATCTCATACTTATTAATTTTGGACAACCAAGCAGGAAATCATAGGAAATATGGGATATGTCCATCTGGATATTTTAAGAGTATGTTAGTTATATGTTTATGTATTTTCGTGCTTTTGACTTGTGACTTTTTTTCATAAATTAGATTTTACTGTGCGTCTTCTGATATACATTTGTCTTAGCATTTCATGATTGCCTTTATGTCAGTAAACCTTTTTTTTAAAACCTTATTTTTTTTTTTAGTGACAAGTATCCTGTAGTATGAGAGGGTTCTGTAATTATTTACCCATTTTTTTTTCCATTGAAGGATATTTAGGTTGTTTTTAGTTTTCACAATGAAACTATTACAATGAACATCATTATGCATAAAGGCATACCTCATTTTTGTGCTTTCCTTTATTGTATTTTGCAGATACTGATCTTTTACAAATTGAAGGTTTGTAGCACCCTATGTTGAGCAAGTCTATCTGCAAGTCGGTTTTTCTAGTAGCATTTATTCACTTCTGGTCTCTGTCATATTTTTATAATTCCTGCAGTATTTCAAACTTTTTCATTATTTTTCTATTTATTGTTGTAATCTGTGATTGCTGACAGAAGATTGTTAGCATTTATTAGTAATAAAGTATTTTTTATTTAAGGTATTTACATTTTTTTTGACAAGATGCTATTGGCACACTTAATAGACTACAGTATAGTATAAAAATAACTTTTATGTGCATTGGGAAACCAAAAAAATCATTTATACGTGCTTGATTTGATATCTGCTTTATTGTGGTGGTCTGGAACTGAACCCACGGTATCTTCAAGATACACATTTGTATGAATGTTTTTGTAAAATAGATAAAAAGAAATATAATTAGTACAAAGTTTGTGAATTTTAAATATTGATATATCCTGCCTTTTTGTTCTCCAAAAATGTTTTAAAAGTTCATACCACCACCTGTGGCATGTCCCAAACTCTTGCCAATACTGGCTCTTACCAATATTTTATATTTTTTGCCAATTTAATTGGTAAATAGTGATTATCTTCTTTTAATTTTATTTTCTTAATCACTAATAAGGTTGAACATCTTTGAATAGAATGCTTAGCTGTTAATATTTCTTATTCTTTAAAATATGTATCCGTTTTGCTCATATATTTGTTTAAATTTTTTTGTTGTGGTAAAACATAACAAAATTTACTATTTTAACCATTTTTTAAGTATACACTGGTGTTGAGTACATTCATATTTTTGTGCAACCATCACCAGAACTTTTCATCATCCCATATTGAAACTCTGTACCCATTAAATGATAGCTCCTCAATCCTTCACCCACCAGGCCCTGTAGCCACCATTCTATATTCTGTCTCTGTAAGTTTGACTACTCTATGTACCTCATATAAATGTAATCATATGGTATTCATCCTTTTGTTACTGGCTTATTTCACTTAGCATTAAGTCTTCAAGGTTCATCTCTGTTGTAGCATGTATCAATTTCTTTTCCTTTTAATGCTGAATAATATTTCACTGTGTACATATATCACATTTGTGTATCCATTCATCTATTGATAGGCATTTGGGTTGTTTCCACCTTTTGGCTGTGTGGATAAGGTGCTGTGAGCACGCATGTTCAAGTATCTCTTTGTGTCCCTGCTTTCAATTTTTCTGGGTATATACCCAGATATGAAACTGCTGGTCATTCTATGTTTCAGTTTTTGATGAATCACTGTACTGTTTTTCCATAGTGGCTGTACTGTTTTAAATCGCACCATTCATGCTCAGTGGTTCTCACTTCCCCATGTCCTTGCCAACATTTGTTATGTATTTTGTTTTGCTTGTTACAATAGCCATCGTAGTGGGTGTGAAGTCATATTTCACTGTGGGTTTGATTTACATTTTCCTAATTAGCGATGTTGACCACATCTTTTCATGTGCTTGTTTTCCTATTGTATATGTTTTTTGGACTAATGTCTATTCAGGTTCTTTGTTCACTTTTTAATCAGGTTGCTTGTTTTTGTTGTTGATTTTTCTCATTTTTTAAGGCCTCCACTTAATGTTTGCTTAGTTGAAGGCATTGTCTCAGGCCTCAAATAGGTCTAATACAGGATGTGCCTGGGTGACTCAGTTGGTTGAACGACTGCCTTCGGCTCAGGTCATTGATCCCTGGGGTCCCGGGATCGAGTCCCGCATCGGGCCACCTGCTCGGCGGGGAGTCTGCTTCTCCCTCTGACCGTCTTCCCTCTTGTGCTCTCTATCTCTCATTCTCTCTCTCTCAAATAAATAAAATCTTTAAAAAAAAGAATGGCATAACCCTGGAGACAGAGTGCTGATCAGTAGGGGATTACCCTTTGAAAAGGAGGTACAGAAAGCATAAATATTATAATCTTATTTGAGGGTACGATGAGTACATGGGTAGATTATTTCTGGAAGAATAACCAAGAACTGTTTTTTTTTAAGATTTTATTTATTTATTTGAGAGAGAGAATAAGATAGAGCATGAGAGGGGGGAGGGTCAGAGGGAGAAGCAGACTCCCTGCTGAGCAGGGAGCCCAATGCGGGACTCGATCCTGGGACTCCAGGATCATGACCTGAGCTGAAGGCAGTCGCTTAACCAACTGAGCCACCCAGGCGCCCCAGAATAACCAAGAACTGTTGACTGTGGTTTCACTCTAGTGTGGGCGATGGCATGAGGAAAAATGTTCACTTGTTTTGTTTTCTTTCTTCCAAGGGCGTTAAAAAAAGAGAAAAGTGTTTTTAAAACCTTTAGAGCTTAAAATTCATAGCTCTGGATTCTTTCCAGTATTTAATGCCATTTCTGTATAACTAATTTTTGATTTCAGGGGTAGGAGGATAGAGGCAAGGTGAGAAGATGAACTAAATTTTTGTCATCTAAACAATAAACAGATTATGGGTTGGACTGTTTTTATTTTTTGATCTTTATCACTGTGGGATTTCTTGAGAATGTTCATAAATATAAGCCTTCACAACTCTACATATCCAGCGTTAAAATAAATTAGGCAAATGGGTAATGCCTTTCATAATTAATTTTAAAAATATTAAATAAAAATACATTTAGGAGTGACTAGAGCAGGAATTTTCAATAGGCAAAATCACTAACTTGATCTTATATATATGTATATATATATTTTTAAAGATTTTATTTATTTGACAGAGATAGAGCGAGAGAGGGAACACAATCAGAGGGAGTGGGAGAGGGAGAAACAGGCTCCTGGCTAAGCAGGGAGCCTGATGTGGGGTTTGATTCCAGGACCCTGGGACCATGACCTGAGCCGAAGGCAGATGCTTAATGACTGAGCCACCCAGGTGCCCTTGATCTTATATTTTTGTAAAGTTTGGCCACAAATTTGTGTTATTTAAAGGACTTGACAACTAAATGAGAAGTTTTCATTTTTGTAAGATATCGTAGCAAGAGTAAGCCATTCTCTGATAATTTTGTGACTCCTATCTGATGTGTTATTGAGTAAAAGAATATAAGAATTCGTTGGAGCACCAGCGTGGCTCAGTCAGTTAAGCATCTGACCCTTGATTTGGGCTCAGGTCATGATCTCGAGGTTGTGAGTGAGCCCTGCTTCAGGCTTTGTGCTGGGGGTGCAGCCTGCTTAAGATTCTCTTCTCTCCCACTCTCTCTGCTGGCCCCCCACCCTCTCTCTCTCTTAAAACAACAACAACAACAATAGAATAATTCCTTAGTTGAGTAAACCACGTTTTCACATTTAGACAGCACAAATACATGATGGATGATAATTATTTTCCTCCCATTTAGGGAATCTATCAAACTATCTTTCCACATCATTGGACTTAATGTTATCAGTTAATTAAAAGCAAGATTTCAGTCTTGGAAACTTAATTTTTAAGACAAAACTGTTAAACATGCCTTTCTTTTGTGATTTCAGCAAATTGCTTTTAATTTGTTAAGAATTGAGAGGAATTAGGTGAATAATGGAAGTGTTTTACTAAATGAAGGAAATTCATGTTATTGTCAGTTCAGTTCCCACTGAAAAAAAAGAGAAACACCTGTATCTCCGACATGACTTGCTAAAATGCAGGGAGATTTTTTTCAAATAATGGTTTTGTATTCTGAAGTTTTCCCTGTTTAATGGCAGTGGTTCTTTTTTTAAAGGTATGGACTGCGGGAGTTTGTGGTGATTGCCCCTGCTGCAAACCATGATGCAGTTCTCAGTGAATCTAAGTGCAATCTTCTTCTAAGTTCTGTGTCTATTGCTTTGGGAAACACTGGCTGGTAGGTGGACATTTTGAAAAAACCTAGACAATGAATTAAAAAATATTTTTAATTATAATTTATGAAGGAAAATGGTTTCTAAGTTAGATTTAAAAAAAATTCTTAGGATTCCTACTTGTACATTTATTGGAATATCATATAGAAGGACAAACTCAAAACCTTTAGTGAGTGCATTTCTAAAGGGAAATTTACTGAAATATTCAATGAATATTTGAAATGAGTAAGTTATACTTTTTGTGTTTTGCTTTCAAATGTTTAGTTTATTTAAATTTTTTTACAAAATCTAATTTTCAAACTTAAAAACAGATCGTTGTATTGTTCAACCTCAACTGAAATTGCCCAAGTCAGATGACTCAAACTTTTTGCTGCTCTATGTATGTCCACAAATGACTGAAAATGCTGAGAGTATTGATTTGGGGGTTACAAATAAATTTTAGGGAGTAGGCTTATTTGCAAACATGCAAATCTGTGAATAATAAGGATTGGCCCTATTTTCAAATGATAAAGTAAAAAATATTTCACCACTAATGTTGTTTTGATTTGTATTGCTTCATACCTGTGAATCAAATTTTATTTTGCCTTTAAAAGGCTGATAGGATACTGATGCCGGCAAGCCTGATCTGGACCCAGAGAGGGTCCCACAGGACCAACCAAAGGGGTCCCTGGATGCATGCAGGATATAGTCAAATGTGAGCCAGCAAGAGATGAAAGCAGTATTTATTAAAGGCATAGAGAGAGTGCAGGTAAAGAATATCTGAGAGACTCAGGAAAGGAAGTCTCATCTTTGCTTTGGGCCTGGAGGTTTTTGTTGAAGATCATGGTCTGGTGTATGTGTCCTCTCAGGCATCCAGGAACTGGTTAGATCAAAGGTGAAGGCCCATGTGTTATTCCTTGGAGCCTGGGTATCTTGACATGGATATGTCTAGTGCTGGTGGTCTGGAATGCACATATGATAGCTTTGTCTGGTTATTCTCACCTGGTCCTTCCTTAAATGTTATCTTTTCTAGAGAAATCATTAACTCCTTGTCTCTTACAAGGAGGACATAAACTACTGAGGGATGTGTAAAGTGGGGGTGTAGGTCCTAGCAAGAGTAGAAGCAGGAAAAGGAGCAAAAAGCAGATTTTTATGGAGTCCTTCAGTCCCTATCTTAATGTGATCATTTTTATTCAAGAAAATTTTCATTGTGCCTTTTTCTTTTTTACTTTCAGCTATTTTAAAACAATTTTCTGAATCTAAAGTTCCACTAGATGATCGTTTCTTCAGCTTATTAGTGTATGGAGAAAAGAAACTAAGAGTGTCTCTTATAAATATAAGTCTGATAAATGATCCTTGCTTAGTGTTTTAAAATATTTGAGATTAAAATAATGGGGAAATTTTTAGATTTAGGAATTAGTGTTTAATGAACTTAAAATCTGTTCCTATTTAATTGTGTCCTACAGCCAGGTGCCACTCTTTGTGCAAATTCATCACAAATGGCGAAGAATGTATGTGGGAGAATGTCAGGGTCATGGTGTCCGAACTGATTTTGAAATGGTTCATCTTCGGAAAGTGCCAAATCAGTACACTCATTTATCAGGTCTGCTGGATATCTTCAAATCAAAGATTGTGAGTTTGTATTGATATTGTCAGTCTTATCTGGGATCTAGATGAAAGTAGCAGTTTGGTAATTTTATTGAGTATGTAGAAACATTTCTCTATAATGATAATGTAATTAGTGGAAGATATAATTGACTATATAAATTACTATGTATGTTCAAAGAAACAGTATCCAGTTAGATTTTTTAGTGTACTAAAGAACAACTAATTAAACTAATTTTGTTCAGTTTGTTAACATTTATTACTGTGTTATCTCTTTCTACTCTTTCTTCTCTAATAGTAAAACAGTTGGCCCTTGAACAATACGGGGATTGGGATCCTGACATTCCACCCCTGTGCATAGTCAAAAAATGCACTTATAACTTTTGACTCCCCCAAAACTTGATTATCATTAGCCTGCTGTTGACTGGAAGCCACACCAGTAACGTAAACACTTGATTAACATATTTTGTGTGTTATATGTACTATATATCATATTCTTACAATAAAGTAAGCTGGAGGAAAGAAGATGTTATTAAAATCATAAGGAAGACAAAACACATTTATAGTACTGTACTGTAAAAAGCTCATCTGTAAGTAGACCTGCATAGTTCAGAGCCATGTTCAGGGGTCAGCTATGGCCAACCTCCCCAGATGAGTGTGCTTCAGGTAGCTGCTTGTTAATTATACTAGTTTTGCAGTCTTTCTGATGGTTGGGAAATCTTAAAAAGGAAAAAATAATGAGGAAAATGCTGAAGTTTCTCTTTTAGTAAGAGAAACATGGTAGCTATTTAGGATTAGAACTAATTTCATAAAAATGTTTTCAATGTTGAGGCCCTACATAGTGTAGTGGTAGGATTATTACCACCCAGATAAATCCATTTGACATTTTTTTAAAAAAGTAATGCATGTCACCATGTTAAGAAATTTAAATAAAGTAAAAGCTTCCTTTCATTTCTCAATCTCGCTCCTCAAAATAACTACTGTTAGCAGTTTCTTGTGTTTATCGCCACCAAAAGATCATAGGAGCATATATTTTAAGAGTTCTGTGTATGTATGTAATTTTTTTTTTCAAAAACTTTGAAAAGCTTTAAGTACTTCTTCATTCTACATGTGGTGTTTTGAGAAATATTTGAAAAAGGTAAGTATGTATATATTTCTGTCCCAATTGTTTCCCTTTGCTCTCTCACCAGAAGTTTTCAATTATGTATTTTTAGATCAGGTTTCTGGTCAGATCAGGTTTCTGGTCAGATGCAAATATTAATACTTTATTCCTTCTTCAAAAACATGAGTGAACATTATTTTCATGGATCTTTTATGTCCCTTAGGTAGCTGAACTTCTCTTTATTGAAACTAGGGACCACCTTGATCTGTGGAGCCTAACTTAGATTATGACAGTTTGCTAGTTGTACTTTTA
Organism: Zalophus californianus; assembly: GCF_009762305.2. Lineage (NCBI taxonomy): Eukaryota > Metazoa > Chordata > Mammalia > Carnivora > Otariidae > Zalophus > Zalophus californianus. Next base: position 101,871,180 of record NC_045597.1, read on the forward strand.
AAAAAAGTGTTCTTAATCAGTTCATCACATTATCTGGCAGAACTTTCACAAAACTCACTCACCTAGATATCAAACACCTCTCAATATTGATTTTTTTAAAAGTAGGCTCCACGCTCCATCTGGAGCTTGAACTCATGACCCTGAAATCAAGAGTCGTGTTCTCTACCAACTGAGCAAGCCAGGCGCCCCTCAAAATTGATTTGATAAGAGTTGAACTTACAATAATTGAGAGTTGTTTGGGTACTTTAGGGGTTTTACATAGCTAAAACTACCCAGTATGTGACTCTTCTGTAATATCTCTCTAAAGCTATCTTTATTTTACTTTTTTTTAAAAGATTTTATTTATTTATTTATTTGACAGAGAGAGACACAGAGAGGGAACACAAGCAGGAGGAGTGGGAGACGGAGAAGCAGGCTTCCCGCTGAGCAGCCCAATGTCATTCTGTCCTGGCCGTCCTTGCCATCCATCTGTTTTTCTCTCCATTCAGTTTCAAGGAGATGCTTATGTGCTTATTTATTTATTTATTTTAAAGATTTTATTTATCAGAGAGAGAGAGAGAGCATATGAGCAGGAAGAGGGGCAGAGGGAGAAGCAGACACCCTGCTGAGTGGCAAGCCTGACGTGGTGCTTGATCCCAGGACCCTGGAATCATGACCTGAGCTGAAGGCAGACGCTTAACGACTGAGCCACCCAGGCACTGCTAAAGCTATCTTTATAAAAATTACTCTTTAACACCTGCTTGCAATGTTCCAGAGGACTCACCCTTCACTGGAAGTTTATTTCATTTTTGCATAGATCTAATTTGTAGAAAAGGCTTTCCTTCTGGCAGGGCTGGGGGGGTCAGTTTTGCCCTTTGAGGTACATAAAATTTAAATTTAAATTCTGCCATAATCCTCTAAATATATGAAAATTCATACTCTAGTCTTTTTTCATCTAGACATTCTTCCTTCTTTCAGATGCTCTTTATATATCATGGTTTTATATTTTTGAATGTTGATTTGGATATTTATCTCTTTTAGAACTACATTTCTTCATGTTTTGTGGAAATTTTGTTTGCAGGCTCATTTAGAATGAATGTTCTATCTAAAATTTTTACTTTCTCTCCCATCCTCCCCTGTGGCTCTGTAATCTTGTGGTTGCTCCCTACCTGTAGAAAATTTCAGAGTTGACTTTTAAAATGGTGTTTGGAGGCTCTTGCTCTGTGGTGATACTGGGGTATTGATCATTTGGTCTTGGAGTTATTGGATTGCTTGCTTAGATTATGAGAGTGTTTTCTCCCCCTCACTCAGTGACTCTCCCCAGCCCCTAATTTCCAACAATGCTACTGTACCAAGTTGGTGTGCCCTGTCCCAGTGTCTGCCTTAAGCAGAGTATTATAGTGCGCTCACTCTGGGCAGAGTTGAACTTCCAGTTCCATTAGGCTGTCACTGCCTTCTTCCACACCTGGAACTTAGCAGGCATGTGCCTTAAGCCCCACTTAAAACTTTGGATTTTGTGTACCTTTTCTAGGCCCAAAAAGATATATTTATGTCATGTTTGATCCTAGCTATTCCTTTCTGGTTATCTCTTCTATATTTATCTATGTTGCTGTGTAACTGGAGCAGAGGTTATGTGTCAAAGCAACTTTGTTATGGTTTTTAGACTCTTTGTATCTTATGGGTGAACACTCACTTAATATCTGCACTTGACTGAGAAGTCTATTATTCCTAACCAGCCAGAATCTTACCTTGCTTGTTTAGGACACAGCAGCCCAAAACTGAATTATCTTTCTTTTGGGCAACCACCTTGTATTGTGACTTTAGATTGAGTTTGTATTTGGTTAAAGCTACTAGTGACATTTATAGATGCGGCTACTGAGCTAAATGTCTTTTATTACTCCTGGTCAGTATCAGCAACACCTGGTAACTGGTTAGATATGCAGAATACTCTTGAATTTATAGTTTCACATGTTCCATAGGTGAATCCTTTTATATTAAGTCCTACTCCACATTAATGTAGGTTAACCATTATTAAGGCAAGCTGAGATCATAGGATGTTTAGGTGATATTTATTTTCATGATTTTTAATGAATGCAAAGATGAATCTAAATTTTATGTTAACTGATTCATTAGTATATTTTGCATGAGTGACCATTTGTCTTAGTCTAAAATTATGGTTAAATATTCAAGACTGGCTTTAACTTGAGTTTATTTTCATTTGAAAGAAAGAAAAGACATCATCTCCTCAATCCTAGTCTTACACTTTATAATAGTTTCACTTATTTAAAAAATGAATCAGATTTTTTCACATTCATTATGGCTGAACAGAATAGTAAGAAATTATATTTGTATAATTAAAATTGTTAAAACTATTTTGAAGGAGCATTTAGTTTGTTTCCAGGTAGCAGTTTATTTGTTTATTTTTAAAAGATTTATTTATTTTAGAGAGAGTGAGAGTGCGAGTGAGCACGAGCTGGGGGAGGGGCAGTAGGAGAGGGAGAGGGACAGGCAGTCTCCATGTCAAGCGGCGAGCCCAGGGATCTGACATGGGCCAAATGTGGGGCCCAGCACAAGGGGTTCAATCTCAGGATCCTGAGATCATGACCTGAGCTGAAATCAAGAGTTGGAGGCTTAACCATTCACCCACCTAGGTGCCCCTCCAGTTAGTAGTTTAAACAGCTTCATGTTCATGTAATTTGCTCTCTGGCATTGTTTTTAAAACACTTTTTTTAAAGCTATACGATATTGTCTTTGCATTTATTTCCTAGGGATGTCCTTTAACTCCTTTGCCTCCAGTTAGTATTGCTATTCGCTTTACGTATGTACTTCAGGATTGGCAGCAGTATTTTTGGCCTCAGCAACCTCCAGGTGAGATAATTTAGAGTATACTTAACTTACTGAATATAAATGGAAAAGAAAATATATTCAGAAATTAAACTCATTTAACAGTGTGTTTCAAATGTTTTAAATTTGAAATGTTTGTAATTCATTCTAAATGCAGTATTGCTGATTTCATTGCCTTTATCATTTTTTTTCCTCTTGAAAAAAGCTCTGAAGTTTGTTCTAGAGACAGCATTACTCTGTATGTGACAATCTGTCTTTGAAAGCTGACATTATTTATAAAGCATCCCCCTGCTGTGGATCCTGTGCTGCAAATTAGTATGTAGTGAATGGTTAAAATGTCTGTTTTTAGAATGTAATAACGGAAGCCACCCTCATAAGCTGAGAACCTTATGGAAAGTAGAGATTGAAGAAGAGTGCTAAATAAGGAAAGCAGAAAAGAAAAAAAATGTGTATATACACATATACTTACAATAGGTAGAGCTCTAGAATATTTTACTTTAACTTGCTTTTGATGTAATTAAAACCAATTTACCCACTTAGCCATAAAGCAGTATATACTGATAAACTGATTCATTTAGTAATCATTAATTGTTAACCTATAATGGGCCAGCTTAGGATGTTTGGGCTGCAGGTGTGAACAAGATATTAACCTAAGTTCTAGAAAAGTTCACCCTACTGGACATATAGCCTAATTAAGTGAGGGTTTGGTTCCTGGGTGTTTCTCACATAGAAGTGTAATTATATTCAAGTATATCTATAAGAAATGTAATACAAATTTATAAACAATTACAAGGATTTTACTAGCCTGAAACATTTCTCACTCTGCCCCACTCAGAGAAAAATAAATTAGAATAAAACAACATTCTTTACTGTTTATTTTTATTTCAAGTAGTTGGTTATTTATAGGATGGAAAATAGGTAGTTTTGGAATGATATTACAATAATGTAGTACATCCTTAGCCTTTGGTAGTTATATATGCTATCAGTATTTTATTTATGTACCACAGAATGATTTGAAATTCTAGTGTACAATAAAAGAATTGCAACTAAACTATAGCAAAGGGAAATAAAAGCTAAGCTGTGAATTAAATTAGAAGAAAGACTCAAATGTTCATTTTGGTAATTTTAGTTTCCAGACAATACCCTCTAGACAATTTGTAGCCATCTTCTCTGTGAAAGTTTCAATTCCTGCCCTCCTTTTCCTTTTTTTCAAAGGCTGCTCTATTATTAGTCAATTTTAAATATTCCCAAGATGATACAGTCTGTGGTGATCTAAGAGGAAGCCCAAGAGGCAGAATGTTAGCATTATAATTTTGATTGCCAGTAAAGCCTTTATTGATGTTCTCTTGCCAATTCTTTTTTAACGATGACCAAAATATTAACCATTTGCAGTGAATTGAAGGCCATATAAATTTTTAATATTTTCTCCTATAAAGGGAAGGAAGGGATTTGAACATGTAATATGGGCCACACATTGTGCTTGGCATTTTATATACTATTTCATGTAATTATCATTTATCTGTGGCGTTTCTTAAAGAATATATGTGTCTTTGAGAACATAGGTAACTGGCTCAGGGTCACATGGTCATCAAATGATAAAGTTTGCTTTCAAACACTGGTCAAACTCCAAATCCCAGGATACTTTCATTCCACAGTGTTGCTTCTGAACTTTGTGTGTGTGTGTGTGTGTGTGTGTGTGTGTGTGTGTGTGTTTGCTTTTTTTTTTAAAGAGAGGGAGAAGAGAGAGAATCTTAAGCAGGCTCCACTCGCAGTGTGGAGCTCGCCATGGGGCTCAGTCTCACAACCCTGAGATCATGACCTGAGCTGAAATCAAGAGTTGGATGCCTGACTGAGCCACCCCTGTGCCCCACTTCGGAACTTTTAATTGAATTAAAACTTTTGCACTGTTTAGTAATAATTTTTAGCTTATTAATTTATAAAATATGCTTACTACACATTGTGAAGCTCTTAAAAATTCACATCTTGTAATAAACCTAGTCATTGTAATCTTTATTATTATAAGCATTCTTTAGTTGGAAAAATGGAATGAAATTGACTTGAGAAAGTTTACTGAATCAAGTAATTGAGCCCTATTTAATGACTAATTTTAATTTAGTTAGGTTGTAGGTAATTGTCAAACATGATTTTAGCAAATCTGGGGAATATTCATAACTCAACAATGGACTTTTAATTTGTGGAATTCCCAGTATAGTGCAAGTAATGAAAATAACCATTTGAATTATTTCAAAGAGAAATAAATCTTTTTGATGTCTTTTAAAAGTGTTTATTAGTTCTTTAAGAGGGGTGGAGCTAAGGAGAGTGATTTACCAGCTACATTCGCCTCTAATCTCAGATACTATTCATAACAGGAAATTCTTTGTTGAACTTAAAATATTTCTGTGTACTGCCAACTGAAATAAAAATTTATTAATGATAACTGATTTGCTATTCAGAAATTATTGACAGAAGAACTGTAGGTTGGTGATTACATTTTTAAATACTTGGATAATCTTTATTTTAGATGATATTAATCACATTCTTAGAAAATGCAAAAAAATTTACAGGATTAATGTTCTCTCAAGCATTGTTTAAGGAATATTTCAAAAGGGTAAAATGTAGAATGCATGGCTTGAATGAAACACTGTACAGATAGGAATTGTTCTTTTATTATAACATTCTATTTATTATAACTGCTTTTATTACAAGCAGTCCAGTTAAAGACTGTTTGCTTTCTAACTTTCTGTGTGTGCTCTTGATATAGGCACATTTAAATCTGTGATTGCCCAAAGAGCTAACCTAATTAAATTCTTATTTCTTCATTTTTTGCTGAATAATGGAAAAACATTCCTTTTGTTTAGATATAGATGCCCTTGTAGGAGGAGAAGTTGGGGGCCTGGAGTTTGGCAAATTACCATTTGGTGCCTGTGAAGATCCTATAAGGTGGGATATCATTTGAATTATGGGATTACTTTTTTTTTTTTTTTAGATTTTATTTATTTGAGAGAGAGAGAGCACATGTGCAGGAGCGCAGGGGGGAGGGACAGAGGGAGAAGCAGACTCCCTGCTGAGCAGAGAGCCTGGCATGGGGCTCCATTCCAGAACTCTGAAATCATGACCTGAGCTAAAGGCAGATGCTTAACTGACTGAGCCACTCAGGTGCCCTGGGACTTTACTTTTTAAATTCTATTAATACTAATTACTGTGTTTTGTAGCCTTCTGGAATGAGTATAGTACCAGAAGCAGACCTATACCTAACAGTCTGTCCGTTTGTTTTGTTTTTCCTCTGTAATTTAGAAGTAAAAGAAGCTTTCAAATAATACATAAAATGTGTATAATGCCACTTACTATTCTTTATAGAAGTGATTCATGGCCTACTTTTTGGGAAACATTTTATATATTGAAAAGCACAGAGAATGTCATATAACAAACTTTCATGTAGTCATCACCGAGAATTAACAAATGTTTTTACATTTTTCCTGACCACTTTTTCCAAATGTACAAATTAAGGCTTAAGTCAGACCTCTTAGATTACCCAGCTGCTTTTCTAGAAGAGCTACTGAACTTTAAGAAAATTTTGCTTTATAAAAAAATGTAAGGCTTGGAAAATTTAATCACTGAGAGCAAAATATTTGGAAAAAATAAATAATGCTGATTTAGAAATTGTCTTATTTGTTTAGTTAAACTATTTGGCTAATTAAAAAATATGCACAAACATCCATACCTTCTCTTTTTTTTTTGTATCCAAAATGTGTTTATTGGGTTGGTTTCCCACTCATTTTGATTCAGTGTGCTTTTAGTGCTGTTTCTGTCTGAAGGAGCATCCTTCTATAAGCCTTGCTTTTCCTCCTATAGGCTGGCAAAGGATAGTGGAGCAGCCAACTCACAAAACTGTGCATGGCTAAAGATGGTGGTGATTTTTGTAGCCTCGTGGGCACTTCATGTTCATGAAGTAGGATTTGGAGCTCTGCACCAGGCACTTCTTCTTGTGCTTCCCAATCTTCTCTTTCAGGGAGGGATGAAGGAGGTTCTTTGCGAGTGGCATATTGTCGTGGGGAGATTATCACGCATACATACATTCTTAATACTCTTACATAGAGGTAGAAATAATAGTAGTTTTAACTTAAAATCACTCAAGGGAAAGATAAAGTAAGTATCTTTTGTAATTGATACTTATTTATTATATGTGCCAGGCAGTATGCTGAATTAGGAAGCTATAGAAGTAAATAAAACACTTTCTGGCTTCTTGGCATTTACAATCTGATTGAAGGAAATGGACAAAATTATCACCTAAATAAGTGAACAGTTTTATAAGCTGTGGGGTAATTTGAAGGAAATGTACAGGTTATAATAACAGTAAAATGAGAGACTAGTTTGGATTGGGATGCCATCAGGAAAGTGTTCTGACAGGAAGTGTCTCAGTTAGGGAGGATTTAGCCAGGCAGAGAGAGAGAGAGAGAATGACCAGTGCAGGTGGAATGAAGAGCCTGTGTAAAGGCCTTGATGCAGGGAAGAGTTTGGTGAAATTTACCAGAGGATAAAGAAGGTTGCCATCAAGGCATAATAAATAAGGGAGAAATGGTATATTTGTGGCTCTCCAGCTGGTTCATTCATTAGATTTTGCTTAGAGGAAATTTTAGGGAGATAGAATAAAATTGACCTAGTAATAGAAATGTGAAGGAATTAGTTATTAAATATTTCTTAATTTTAAGTCATGATGAGGAATCAGCAGCGAAATAGATGATCAAAGAAGAGTACAGAAATAATTTGGGGATGAGATGGTGTGTATGGTAAACCATTTAAATTGCATGGTGATTAGCAAATGCTATGGGCATGCACAGTGCTTTTGAAAAGGAATCTTTGGTGGTGGAAGAAGGAATGAGGCATTTTTCAGTGTCCTCTCCTTGTCAGAGGACACTGAAACTCCTGTCTGTAGTTAGAGGGTGAGGAGAGAACATAGTCATAAAAGCTTAGGAAATGAATCTGAGGTTAATACCTAAAATTATTTCAGAGCTTAGATTTTTAAACTTGTAATCATTTATGTCCCTTAATATCACATACTGTCTAGTCATTTTTTTACCTTAAAAATTTGTTTATTATGAAAGTAATAAATTTATGCTAAGTAAGGGAAATTTAGAAAACATAAAAAGAGGCAAAAACCATGTTTGCTAGTCAAGTTTCTTAATTGTAAACTATAGTAGTCAACTGTGACTAATTCAGTCAAAAAATCAACTTACTGAAGAGGTATTTGGTAACACAGAAGTTTAATTGGGACCATTATAGGACCCAGTTCAGAAAATACGTTGAGCCAATGGTGGCTAGTGTCCAGTTATTAACCAAGGTTATACTATATTGTTGTAGATTCTGGCCCTGTTACCACAGTGAATTCTAAAATATAGAGTCCAGACTGGAGTTGCCAGTCAGTTGAGCACCACTGAAGATTAGAGAAAATAAGTAATTGGTTCTTTTGGCTTCTTTGCTCTCCAAACTTAACTCTCCAAGAAGTGGGTTCAAAGTCTTGACAGGAAAAAAAATATTCACTAAATTCATAATCCCATTACTCATCGATGGTCACTGATGACAACTTGGTCTCTGCAAGGCTCTCTAGTTCAGTGATTTGCTAGGAGGATTCACGGCATTTAATTGTGCTCATGGCTATGGTGTATTACATTGAAAGGATGTAATGCAAAAATCAGGAAAGAAAAGGCATATAGGGTGAGGTTCAGAGCCAACCAAGGACCAGCGTCCTTTCCCAGTGTAGTCACTCAGGACACATTTAATTCTCCTAGCAATGGATTGTGACATGTGTGAAAGGCTTTCTTTCACCAGGGAAACTCATTAGAGAACTCAGCACATGGTGTGTTTATCTGAGGCTGGTTACTTAGGCATTTTCTCCATGTACCAGAAGGAAAGCAGGCGTTCAGCATAAACCATACTGTTGAGGCAGTAGGTTAGGCACAGTGAGCCACCCCTATCAAGGAATGATAGGAACCCTGCAAAATCTAAGTTTCCAGATGGCAAGTCAAGGGTGAACCTCACAGGTTATCCTTTTCTAAGTATCAGGCCTGCTACGATAACTCTTCTTCACTTGGTATGTTTGTATATTTTATAAATATATGTCATCCTCTATGTTTTGTGGCTTGCTTTCTTTATTTTACATGCAAACTTTTTGAAACTTAAAATTTATCTATATTAAGAGGTCAGCGAACTATGACCTTGGACCAAATTTGGCCAGTAGCCTGTTTCTGTATCTCTTTTACATTTTTTAGAGTTTTAAAAGAAAAAACCAAGAATATAACAGAGACTATATGGTCCCAAAAGCCTAGAATATTTGCTACGTCGTCGTTTGTAGAAAACGTTTGCTAACCTCTGATCTGTAACATGATTTTTTCAAAATTGAGATATAATTCATGTACCATAAAATTCACTGTATAAAGTATAAAATTCAGTGGTTTTTAGTGTTTCCAAAGTTGTGCTATCATCATCTCTTTCTAATTCCACAACACTTTCATCATCCCAAAAAGAAACCCTTCACCTCTTAGCTGTCATCCCATTGATCTCTCCAGGCCCTCCAGCTCTAGGCAAATACTAATCTACCTTCTTTCCTTATGGATTTGCCTGTTCTAGACATTGCATATGAATTGTGTTACGCTGTATGTGGCCTTTTGTGTCCGACTGCTTTCACTTAGCAAAATGTTTTTGAGGTTCATCTGTATTGTAGCATGGTCAGTATTTCATTGCTTTTTATTGGTGTAGAATATGCCATTATATGGCTAATACCACATTTTATTTATCCATTGATCAGCTGATAGATTTTGGGGTTATTTACACTTTTGGGCTGTTAGATATAGTATGTGTTTTTAATGTCTGCAAGACATTAACTTCATATGGGTGTGCTACCATTTGCTAATAAACTAGTTTCTTGTTTTACTATATTATAGATAGCACCACTTTTAACATACTTGTATGTACATTTCTGGTTATTTACTTAGAATACATTTCTAGAAGTAGAATTGCTGAGTCAGAGGATATACATACAATATTAAAGCTTTTGGATATATTTTATGTTTTGTTTATTTTAGTGAACTCCATTTAGCAACTACATGGCCTCACCTGACGGAAGGTATCATTGTGGATAATGATGTTTATTCGTAAGTATGTTAAGAGTAGTATATTGAGATTGAAACATTTCAGTAGAATAAATTAACTGTCAAGTGGTTAGCAACTTTCCTTTTTCTTTTCTGATTAGGTTGGTTGATTTTTTACTTTTAAAGGTTGCTTTTTAGGCTGATTATGTATTAGAGATGTATTTTAAACTGTTGACCTTGGGGATGTGATCTTTAGTTCAGGGATAATGAACAGTCTCCCTTTTTTTAAGTTTTTATTTTTATTCCAGTTAGTTAACATATAGTCTTATATTAGTTTTAAGTGTACAACGTAGTAATTCCACACTTCCATACATGACCCTGTGCTTATGGCAAGTGCACTCCTTAATTTCTATCACCTATTTAACCCATCCCCCCTACCCTGAACAATCTCAGTCTTACTTTGTTTTAGCAAAGATGTCTTCAAGAGGGATATAGTGCATAATTCTGTTGAACTTTTCTTAGCTAGTTAGAAGTGGTTCATGAAATACTTTGAAGACATGATGGTCATTAGAATGTGTGGGAGTAATATTTGAACATTAAATGTCATAAATAACGAAACTTCCCAGTCATATACTCCTGTGCAATGGAAACAACTCAAAAATTATAGCAAACATTAGGAAGAATGTGGAGAAAGAGGAACACGATTTTAGTATCTCTCATGCATGATGCAGAACAGTGAGAAATAGGACACTTTTTTGTTGTAATTAAAATAAGTGGGTTGTATTTGCTGATGATAAAAGTAACATGAGCTTTCTTAATCATAAAATAAATAGGTTGTATTGTTGATGATAAAGGTAACATGAGCTTTCTTAATCACATAATTTAGATGGCTATAAAGAAGAAAATAAGGACTACATGCAATCCTGTTACTTAAAAAATAGCCAGTTAGCATTTTGGGGTGTATACTTTTTTTTTAAATTGAGATGTAATTGGCATATAACACTATATTAGTTTCACATGTACAACATAATGATTCAGTATTTTTATGGGAGCTTATATTTTTAAAGTTTAAATTTATATATTTGCCTTATTTAGTATGTATCTTTACATATTATATGCCCATAAATAAAGATGTGTTGTTATTTTTAAAATTGCTGCATAATCCATTAAGTGGATGTATAATAATCTATTTAATTGAGAAAACAGGGCACATTTGATCTTGTGCAAATTTTTGTAGTCTCTGTTTTTACTATTAGTGTTATAAAAAACTGATTAAGATCATTTCTTTTTTATTATTTCTAAAATTAACTGTTTTATTAGATTATCAGTGTACATTGCCTGTTCAGAATAATTTTTATATGTGTGTTTTGATTATTCTGTTTTGATTATGGTTTTTCTTTTTTGCTTTTTTGTCTACAAACTTTGATTTCTTAAGATTCTGGTTTTTCTTTTTTTTTTTTTAAACTTAACCAAATGGCCTTATCATCTGAATAACAGTAAGTTTAAGGGAGGCAAAATGGATTGCTTGTCCTTTTATATAATTAATTAGGCTGCATTTTGATAAATTAATGAGTTGTACATTGTCATAATTAGGATCTTTATTTTGTTTTGTATTTTAGTGATTTGGATCCTATTCAGGCTCCCCATTGGTCTGTAAGAGTTCGAAAAGCTGAAAATCCTCAGTGTTTGCTGGGTAAGACATGCTTATGTTCCTTTCCTGAAATTATGTTCCTTCCCCACCAATCTGCCCATCTTCCAGATTAGGAAGACTGAATGTATTCTTTATACTTTATTTCACCTATCAAAAAGGTACATTTTTGTTTTTTTACATTTGTGATCTTCTCGGTTAATACCACTAAAAAAGAAATCTTTGTCAGCAGCGGTGAATCCTAGTAAGTCTTGAATAGCACTAGCAGGATTTCTTTCTTTTTTTTATTTTTTATTTTTTTTTAAAGATTTTATTTATTTATTTATTTGACAGAGAGAGACACAGTGAGAGAGGGAACACAAGCAGGGGGGAGTGGAAGTGGGAGAAGCAGGCTTCCCACCGAGCAGGGAGCCTGATGTGGGGCTCAATCCCAAGGACCCTGGGACCATGACCTGAGCCGTAGGCAGACATTTAACAACTGAGCCACCCAGGCGCCCACAGGATTTCTTTCTTGTCTTTTAGCTTTAAGCAGTCTACATCTCAGAATTCTCACATATTTTCTCATGATCTGAGTTTTATTCTTCTAAGGCTTTTATATCACTCCCTTTTTTTCTTCTTCTGGCAGTTTGCATCTTCCGTTCTTGTTAGTGCAGCACTTTCTGCCTTTTGCCATCCTCTGGACCTGTTGTATGTGAGGGGAAGAACGAGCCCTTCCGTAGAGTTGTACCACATCTGCAAACCTATTTTCTGGTAGAGGGAAAGAGGTGTAAAGGATCAAGTGAAATATCATAAATAGAAATACTTGAAAAAATGTTAATTTGCCTTTGGGATAATATTATTGTATCCCATGTCTGGCATTTCTTTCTTTTATCATTTTTGTAGATGTATCTCTTTCATGAAGTCTTCTGAACCCGTCTCCTCCTCAATGTGTGTTTCCATCTTTTTCTCTCATTTAGTACGTATGAAGATATTTCTGTTTTTATATAAACCACCTTTCTTCCATATAACCTGATATATTACCATTCAGCTAATGGAGTTACTAAATATTTATTGATGATAGTAATGATGCATTTCTCTAAAATATTATTTTCTTGGGTTCTTTAAAATTCATCACATGCTATTCATTAAATGCTAATTAGCACTTGCCATTTTTGCTAGCTACATAATGGTGAATACAAAGATGTAGAAGGTAAAATTCCTGCCATTGGTGAATTTGTCTTGGGGTATTAGGGAGACAGTGGAGGGTTGGTATTAAGAGTTTTAGAATCAGTTAGACCGTATTCTAAATCCTAGGTCTGCCAGTTTGAACAAGTTTCATTAATTTCTTCAAGTCTCAGTAAAATAGAGACAACAGTATATGCATAGAGTTATTGAGAGGATCAAATAAGATTATGTGTGTGTTCGTGTATCACATTTAATACACGGCCTTTTGTATAGTAAATGCTCAATAAATAGTTCCTCTTGTTAAATCATTGGATTATTAAATTATTAAATTTATCTCTTAAATTGTTTCCTAGTTCCTTATTGTTTCTCATCCACTGACTTCTGCGATAATTGTAGAGGACCTTAGAATTTAAAGTATTCTCATTTTAAGTTATTGTTCCATGATCCCACCTTACTCTTTGACTTTATGTGTTTATATGTGGGGATTAAAGGATTATGTAGTCATATATAATTAACTAGAGTCATATGGTTTATATGATTGAATTATAGGATTTTCTTACTTTTCTGAAGAAGTCCAGAAAGTGTTCTAGATTTATTCAGAACTAGTTGATGAATTCTAAAACTTAGATATACTTGTGATCTTGTATTGTCTAGTAGTTTTAGTACTGATGATTCCTGTTAAACTTTAATTTCTTTGTACAAATGTCTCATTGCAGGTCTTCAGAAACTATCAAACCTTTTCCCCTTATAATAATGACAGGAAGTGTACCATTAATAATGCAGCTGAAGCTAAAATAACTTTATGCTACATGATTTCTTAATCCTCTAGAAACGTATCTTCAGGGTTTTTGTTTGTTTTTGTTTTTGTGGTGAAAAAAATTAGATTTAGCCAGCTGGACTCAGTTTAGATGATCCCAGTTTTGTTGGCAACATCCAAAGCATCATAGGAGCCAGTCAGACAAATGCCTTCTCTCCATCAGGCTTGATCAAGGTATTGACCTTGGCCACATCAATGTCTTAGAGCTCCTTCACAGCCTGTTTGATATGGTGCGTGTTGGCCTTGACATCCACAATGAACACAAGTGTGTTGTTGTCTTTATGGCTGACTCAGTAGTCAGGGGGAACTTGGTGATGGCACAGTGATCAAGCTTGTTTCTCCTGGGGGTGCTCTTCTGAGGATATTTGGGCTGTCTTCAGAGACACAGTGTCTTGGATCATCGGAATGTAGGCCATGTGTGGATCTTCTTTTTTTTTTTGTGACTGTGGACGCCTTTCAGCACTGCTTTCATGGCCTTCAAAGCTTTTGCTTCATCTTCGTCTTTGGGAGGGGCAGGGGCTTCCTTCTTGGCCTTTGGCACCATCTTCATGAAAAGACCAGAAGTTCTTTTTAATTTTAATTTTTTTTTAATGGACCCAGAATTCTAGAAGGGTGGCAGTTAAGGTGGCACTATGTGCATATAGTAATATTCTTGTTACTTCCACAATTCATTGAGAACAGATAATTATTTGTCTTCTCCAGGCACATAGTAAGTGATTAATATTACTAGGTACAGTTACTTTTCCTTTCATTCTAGAAGGGATTCTAAGGAAAAGCTTTTTCAATATCTTGTGACATGGAGAAGGGAAGAACAAGGCTATCTTTGAAACAGGATTAGTTTTTGTCTTGGTTGGAAAAACTGTGAATGGTTTCTTTTTCTACCAAATCTTACTTACAGCTTTTGTGAAAAGACATGTACTTTAATTTGTAGGGCTGATTTCTTTTAGTTAAGTGTCAAAAATGAGTAACATTTTTTCTATGCAGGTGATTTTGTCACTGAATTCTTTAAAATTTGCCGTCGAAAGGAGTCAACTGATGAAATTCTTGGACGATCCACATTTGAGGAAGAAGGGAGAGGTGACCTATTTCTTTTTTTTAAGTTACTTTCAGACATCTAACCCTTTCTCTTTGGCATTTTTCTAGTAACTTTTCATCTATTTTCACATTTGAATTAAGTTGGAAAAACAAGTTTTGATGGACTAGAGTGCTACCATTTCTCTACGGGCTTTACCCTGAGCTTAAAAATTAAGGACATTTAATAAGTTCTTTCTACCAAAACTGTAAGATATTTTGAAAAGCAGGGTTTTAGAGGTTTTTTTAAGACTTCTGGAGAGAAATAATTTGTGTTACACCTTTGTCATTATGGACGCATATAAAGCTGAATATGTGTCTTAAAATTTTGTAATTCTGAGACCATATAATAACCAGTGAAAATAGTGACTAAAATGTTTTATATAATCAACAGTTTATTCATCACTTTAACTTGCTAAGGTTGGTGATATAATTTCTGTTCGTTTCTATTCTTTTTATAGAAATTGCTGATATAACTCATGCTTTGTCAAAGTTGACAGAGCCAGCACCGGTTCCAATTCATAAATTATCAGTTTCCAATATGGTACACAGTGCAAAGAAGAAAATACGAAAACACAGAGGTGTAGAAGAGTCACCACTGAATAATGATGTCCTCAATACTATTCTCTTGGTAACTGAATGTATCTTTCTGTGTCTGTAGTATACTCATTTATTCGTTATCAACCAGTCCCTTCTATGCGGCAAGCACTGGATTGGGAATATAAAATGAGTAAAACAAAGTCTCCACATTCAGAGAATTCCAACTAGTTTAATGGGAAGAAGGAAGGTAAACTGTAGTTACAGTACGATGTTGCATGGGAGAAGTCTGGCGGTTTGGCTGTGAGAACATAGCAGAGGATGTGTCTGTCTCTGTCTGGGCAGTGGGAGTCAGGGAAGGTGTCATAAAGAAGGGCACTTGAGTTGCATCTTAAAGAGAAGGTTTTAGAAACAGATGAACAGTCCTGAAACACTGGGCTTCATCTTGTTTAATATTTTAAGCAGAGGGTCAACATCAGAATTGGATTTTTGAAAGCTTCCTTTCACAAAAGTCAGGGAAAGCTTTAAAGTAAGTACTAGAAAGAGCTAAGGTGTCTCCTCGGTGTAGAGTGGTGGAACAGGCCCAGCCTGGGAACCACACACACCAGGGTTAATCCTGACTTTACTATATCATTTTGAGGAGGTATTTAATTTCAGTTTACTCATCTATAAATGAGGCTAATGAAACCCTATTAGATTGTTTGAAGGATGAAAGGACCATCTCTTACACTGCCTGGCATATAATAGGCCTCTGGTAAAATGATAGCTGTTCTTACTATAATTGTAGGTATAATCATATTTCTGGCAATTTGTGCATTAAGACAATCTTGGGAACAACCTTTGAGGAGTGCAATGAAAAGAATATTGGATGTGGAAACTTGATGTTAATCTCATCCCAGCATTAATCTGAATAAAACTCTTAACCATATTTTCAGCTTGTGTATCTGTAAGAAGTGGGCAGTAATATTTACCTTACACAGTGGTTTTAGATTAGGATATTGTTTGCAAATGTACCTAGTAGTGGGGGTTGGTACAGAGTATTTCCTCGAAATTTGAGAAAGTCTCCTGAGCATGTTCTGTAATATGTGGCATAGTATGCATAGTAAAAGGAATCAAAAGTCAGCAGTACAGCAGACACTTGGGAAGAACAGTGATAAAAGGACTGAAAATATTTGGCCTGAAAAAATTCAGGCCAAATGCAGGGCCTGACCCTGAGATCAAGACCTGGGCTGAGATCAGGAGTCAGATGCTTAACTGACTGAGCCCCCCAGTGGCCCTGGGAAAGGCTCCTTCTTAACAGTATATCCTTAGAGATTTTATTCTAGTTACCATATGCACTGAATTTTTTTTTTTTTACCATTCCTACACACATGTAAACAGAAACCACGTGGAAAGAGATGAACTGGTCATTACAGGTTTAGACAGCTTCCGACTTTCTAGGGGTATCTTGTAAAGTTATCATCTTAAATATCATATTCTTAATACTTCATATATGAAAACCTGTGGACTGTATATCTTCATAGAGCCTCATGAATATGTGCGTATTTAAATTTTTTCTTAGGTTTTGTCTAATACTTTTTTGGTATTAGATGATATAGATATAACTCATGCTTTGTCAAAGTTGACAGAGCCAGCACCGGTTCCAGTTCATAAATTACCAGTTTCCAATATGGTACACAGTGCAAAGAAGAAAATACGAAAACACAGAGGTGTAGAAGAGTCACCACTGAATAATGATGTCCTCAATACTATTCTCTTGGTAACTGAATGTATCTTTAGTTGTTTAGTCTACACAACCAGGTGGTTTTAAGAAAAATCTCTGATTTCTAAAATTGGCTTGTCACTGAAACTGTATTTTTAAAGAAAAGCAGAAAATGTTTGATATAATGTAGAACCCCACTGGCCAGTACAATAAGCACATTTCCATTGTTTTAATAGCAAAACCATAAAAAAATAAAGTAGTGTTTATATGAGTTATGAATATCAACAAAGGAAATTTGGTTGAAATGTGGTTATTTTTATTTTTCTCCCTAAGTTCTTATTCCCTGATGCTGCTTCTGAGAAACCATTAGATGGAAGTTCTTCCACAGACAACAATAATCCTGTATCAGAGAGTGAAGGTTATGTAAGTTGGAGTTTAATATTAAAATATTTAAAATGCATTGAATTTCTAAGGGGTTGCTATATTGCTAGTTTAGTAGCATAAGGATCTTTTTATTTTTTAATTTTATTTTAAAAATATTTATTTGAGAGAGAGAGAGAGCGGGCTCACACTCATGTGACCAGGGTGGGGGCGCGGGGGGCAGAGGGAGAGGGAGAGAGAATCCTCAAGCAGACTCCCTGCTGAGCACGGAGCCTGAGTCAGAGCTCCATCCCAGGGTCCTGAAGTCATGACCTGAGTGGAAATCAAGAGTTGGCCACTTTGGGGCACCTGGGTGGCTCGGTTGGTTAAGTATCTGCCTTTGGCTCAGGTCATGATCCCAGAGTCCTGGGATCGAGCCCCACATTGGGCTCCCTGCTCAGCGGGGAGCCTGCTTCACCCTCTGCCTCTGTCCCTTCCCCCTGCTCGTACTCTCTTTCTCTCTCTCTCTCTAAAAAAAAAAAGAAAAAAAGAGTTGGCCACTTTACCGACTCAGCCACCCCAGGCGCCCCAAGGATCTTTTTAATTTTAAAAATCACCTTAGGAAAGCTTGAGTAGAGATCATGGCCTCCATTCAGATTATGATACATTGGCCATACATATGTATTCTGGGTAGCAAGAACTTTTCTGGAAACAGTAAAAAAATAAGTATATTGTACATGATTGTAGGATTTCCCTCATTTTAGACTTTTTATAAAATTATCAAATTGATGTTTTGCCATTGATTCTTCTCTGTATTTCAAAACCAAACAGTGAGTGGAACACTTTAATGAAGTAAAATGTGTAAAATGAAGCAAAATTTTCATGTGTTCCTTATCGAGGTCTTTAATAAGTTGAGAAATGAGATGTTTAAATGACAGGCATAGAGATAAACTATTTTCAGTAGTTATTTTTGGGAAGTAGATTTCATGAAATGAGGAAAAGCAGAGGCTTCGTATTTTCGGTTTATACAGTTCTGATTTTATGTTTCTGATTTTGATAATAAATCTATACTCATTTGTAATTAAAACATTTTTAAGGGGCTTTTGGGTGGCTCAGTTGGTTAAGTGCCTGCCGTTGGCTCAGGTCATGATCCTGGGGTTCTGGGATGGAGCCCCACATCCAGCTCCCTGCTTAGCGGGGAGTCTGCTTCTCCCTCTCCTTCTGCCCCGCCGCCCCGCATCCATGTTCATGCATACACACGCTCTGTCTCGTGTTCTCTCTCTCAAATAAATAAATACAATCTTCAAAAAAAAAAAAATAAAAGATTTTTAAAACAACATATTTGGAATACATCTTGAAGATTCCACAGAGGAAATTGAAAGTTGTGACTTAGCTTTTCTAAACTGTAGCATCAGTCTTTCGATCCTTGCAGAAATTTTGAAAACATGGGACTGCCTAAGAACAATTTAGGCAGTAATGTACTAAGTATTTGATAAAAGGTAGTTTGGTAGGATAGGTTAATTTTAGTATTAAAATCTCTCCCCACACAGTTTTTGATTATACCTGCAAATATGTTGTTAACAAGTTTTGTTTTGTTTCTATTTTGTTAAATTTAGAATCTCTACAATCAGTTCAAATCTGCACCATCTGACAGTTTAACATACAAATTGGCTTTGTGTCTTTGTATGATCAATTTCTACCATGGAGGATTAAAAGGAGTGGCACATCTCTGGCAGGAATTTGTTCTTGAAATGCGTTTCAGATGGGAAAACAACTTTCTGATTCCAGGGTAAGAATTTCAATTTTCGTTTGTATATGTAGGTTTTTTGTTTGTTAGCATAATTAGTCTTTTGGCCCATTAATTCTCTTCTAGGAAATCTGCCCTAAGAAAGTGGTAAGAAACTGGACATGATTTATACTCAAAGGTGTTCATTGTAGCAAATTTATAATAGGGGAAAAAAGGTGAAGCAACCTCAGTACCAAACATAAAAGAATGGTGTAAATCATGATACATGTCTACAATGGAAAGTTATGGATCTATTACAAGTTTTTTTTTTTTTCAAGAATCTCTAATAACATAGAAAATGATCGTAGTATTTGTAGTAAAGTAGAATATAGTGTTTTGTATACTAAGTGCTCTCAGTTTTGCTGATCTATATTTATAGAAATATAATTGGGAAGAAATAAAGCCAAATGTTAACAGTAGTTTTTCCCAGGTGTGCAATTATATTTTTATTTTGTCCTTTATACATTTGTGTATTTTCTAAGTCTTCTGTAGTGAATATAAATTATTATAGTTGAAGAGAAAACATTCTTAGAGTTCATAAGTTCAGGTACTCACTATTACCTGTAATTTTTTTGTGGAATTTATGTTGACATTTCACTTAATAAAGTAGAAGAATTTAGTTACCATATATTTCAATATTGCATAGGTTACTGCTCATCTACATATACTAAGGCAGAATTGTGATATGAGTAGTATAAATTGGTGATTGAGCCAAAAATATTTACTTCTATTTCATTTGCCAGTCTCTGCTTAGCTGGATTATCTCTTGGCTGATTCTTGGGAACCTAAGTGGTTTAGAACTAGAGGCAGATTAGGCTCCTCTTGGCAAAAGAGAAGTGGAAATCAATGTTTTTTTTATATTGAGAATCCACTATAATAATTGAGAACTGAATATGTAACTAACCTGTTCTGTGTGGTGTGAAATACTGTATGGTAGCTACTCCCTGGGATAGATTTAGAGAAATTTTTCATTTTAAGTTTCTATTAACTTGAGAACTATTACTAGTTTGCTGCTATGCTTTGAAAAATATATTTGCTGTTGGTGGACTAGGAGGATAAAATAAATTGTGATTTTTTTTTTTTTTAGTCTTTATTTGCTCCATCTCAGTTATCTTACCTGTTGAAATCTAGTTTTGATTTCTTATCAAATGGTTAAAATTTATGGTAGCATAAGAAATTTGTGTACCTGAAGCCATTTTACTAAAACTAACTTTTCCCACTGCTTTATTTGATAGATTAGCCAGTGGACCCCCAGATCTAAGATGTTGTTTACTACATCAGAAACTACAGGTAAAGATTTCCCAATGACAGTATCTAAATATGGTCTTAATTTAATTGGAGTTTATTCTAATACTAAATGTAATAACGGATTATAGGCTATTCTCATTGTGCTGCTGTAGGTTACTTGTAGTCACTGTTATTCACAACAGGGTCCAGGGAATGGGTGGAGAAGGCAAATTAAATATTGAAGAAATGGATAGATTTTTATTTTACTGTAACTAACATATATAAATATTATTTCTGTTTTCTTAAGATGTTAAATTGTTGTATTGAAAGAAAGAAGGCCCGTGATGAGGGGAGAAAGACAAATACTTCAGATATGTATCCAGGGGATGCTGGAAGAGCTGGAGACCAGCTGGGGCCAGATAATCTAAAAGATATGGATAAGGAAAAGGGAGACGTAGGAAAATCTTGGGATTCTTGGAGTGACAGTGAAGAAGAATTTTTTGAATGCCTAAGTGATACTGAAGAACTCAAGGGAAACGGACAAGAGAGTAGCAAGAAAGGAGGACCTAAGGAGATGACAAGCTTAAAACCAGAGGGACGACTGTATCAGCATGGAAAACTCACACTGCTACATAATGGAGAACCTCTCTACATTCCAGTGACCCAGGTAGGATACGGACTGGTTCTTTAAGCTTTATTTATTTTTATTTTGTTGTTTATATCTTCATCCTAGTAGGAAATGATTGCTTTGGGTAGGAGTAATTCTTTAAACAATCTGTGTTCAAAGATCTAAGATTTCAAATCTAAATAAACTTTTGGGGCTTTCAGGTATTATCATTTCTGAAATTGAGAAATATTTTGAAGTTAGGGAAATAAGTAGTCCATCATGGTTAAGGTGATCTGTTATTTCTTAAAATGAGTGGTGAGTATATGGGTGTTTAAGAAACAAAATCCAAAAATGGAGAAAGAACAAAAGTAAAATTCCTTGAATTTATATGATTAGTTTTGTCTATTCAAAAATACAGTTCAAAGCCACTTTACACCAGTAGGAAGTAGAACAGCAACAACTCAACACCTAAGGAAGAACAATAGTTTTGTTGGGTTGTTTTTGCATAAGTATGTGAATACATTTTATTGTGAAAAACTCAATCTAGAAAAAATAAAAACCACTACCCACTAGTTTAACTCACATCTCTAGAAGTAGCCACTGTTACTGGTTTGGGTTATCATTTCTTATACCTGTTCCTATATATTGATGTACATGTATGTGTATACATAAGATACATAGTTTAGTGGACTTTTTGGTTTTAGTTTTTGTCTTTTTAAGATTTTAATTATTTATTTTAGAGAGAGAGAGTGGTGGGGAGGGGCAGAGGAAGAGGGAGAGGGAGAAAGCAGACTCTCAGCACTCAGCTCAATCTTACGACCCTGAGATCACGACCGAACTGAAACCAAGAGTTGGAAGCTCAACTGACTGTGCCACCCAGGCACCCCTTTTTTGTTTGTTTTTAAATGTATGCATTGGTGTACAACTTTTTGTTTAACCTAGTATGTCTTTTTTTTTTTTTTTTTTTTTAAAGATTTTATTTATTTGACAGAGCGGGAGCAGGAACACAAGCAGGGGGAGTAGGAGGGGTAGAAGCAGGCTTCCCGTGGAGCAGGGGGCCCGATGTGGGGCTCGATCCCAGGTCATGACCTGAGCCGAAGGCAGACGCTTAACGACTGAGTCACCCAGGCACCCTTTAACCTAGCATGTCTTGGAGATCTTTCCATGACATTACATGTAGGTCTACTTTATTCCTTTTTAATTGCTGTGTAATATTCCATGGCAGAGAGGAGACAGTTTATTTAACCATTCCCCTTTTAATGTACAGTATATGTTATTTGCTAATTTTTGCTATAATAGTGCTACAGTGCAAATTCTTGCAGTTTTTCACATACTGTGTTCACATTTGAATTTTTTTTTAAGATTTTATTTATTTGAGAGAGGGAGAGCACAGAGGAGTGATAGGAGAGCAGACTCCCTGCTGAGCAGAGAGTCTGATGTGGGGCTCCATCCCAGGACTCTGGGATGATGACCTATGCCAAAGGCAAATGCTTAATCAACTGAGCCACCCAGGTGCCCCCACGTTTGAATGTTTCTTAAGGAAGAAAATAAATGGATTTGCTAGATAAGCAGATACACAGATTACAAAATGGCTGTTCAAAAAGGCTGTACCTTATAAAAAAAATTAAAAAAAAAAAAGGCTGTACCTTTTTTATACTCTGGTCACTGGTGCATATATAGGAATAAGGGAATACTATTCTCTCTCTCTCTTTTTTTTTTTATTCTTTACTCAACTTCCCTTTCTCAATTCCTTCCTGGCACAAATCTGTATTGAGGGCCTAATATATGCCAACCACTGTTCTAGAACTTGGGGATTTAGCAGTAAAGTAGACAGTAAGGTTCTTGTACTCATGGAACTTATATTCATATTTTATTTTTTTTATAAACAACATTACCAGTCATATAAATTTTTACGAATATGATGGACAAAAGTAGTATCTCACTGTTTTAGATTGTTTTCCCTGATTTTTGATGAAATTAAGCATCATTTAGTATGTTTATTGGCCATCTTTTCCTTTGACTTGCCTGTCATTTTTCCTTTAGGTTGTTGACCTCTTCTTATTGATTTATATTTGTCCTTCATATTTTAGATATAGATCCTTTGTTATATATATTGTGCATGTTTTCTCCTGTCATTTAAAAGACATTTGCTTATTCATTGGTTTATAAACTATATATAAAGTGCACAAATCTTAAGTATACTACTTGGTGAGTTTTTTCATTTTTAAAAACTCAGGTAGCTACCATCCAGATCCCGAGGTATGGAAAATTCCCATCATCCTAGAAAAGTACTGATCAATAGAACTTTCTGTGAAAATAGAAATGGACATATTCTATCTCTCCTGTCTAGTACTATAGCCATTACCCATTTGTGGCCATTGAGTGCTTGAAGTGTGGTAATGCAACCGAGAAACTGATTTTTTTTTAATTTTAGTAAATTTATTTCAAATAGCAAAGTGTATTGGATAACATAGCCCAGTACTCCCCTCCAGGTAAGTTTTTTCCTGACTTTATCACCACAGGTTAATTTTGTCAGTTTCTGAATCTCATAAATGGAATTATGTTCTGCTTACTCTTTTGTGTATAAATACAATCATACATTTCCTGCTCTTGCGTTGAGCTTTTTTATTTTTTTATTTTTATTTATTTTTTTTAAAGATTTTATTTATTTGAGAGAAAGAATGAGAGAGAGAGAGCACATGAGAGGGGGGAGGTTCAGAGGGAGAAGCAGACTCCCTGCCGAGCAGGGAGCCCGATGCGGGACTCGATCCCGGGACTCCAGGATCATGACCTGAGCCGAAGGCAGTCGCTTAACCAACTGAGCCACCCAGGCGCCCGCGTTGAGCTTTTTTAAACTACCATGTGTGAGATTCATCCATGTTGTTACATGAATCATTTGTGTGTGTGTTTTATTACTTTGTAGTATTCTGTTAGTGAACATGCCACAATTTGCTCATCCATTCACCTGCTGATGGAATTTGAGTTGTTTATGGTTTGAGCTATTACAAATACATGAACATTCTTTTAAGTGTCTTTTGGTGAATATAGGCACTCATTTTCTTTTGGATAAATTTCTAAGAGTAGAATTGTTTTTGCCACATGGTAGAAATATGTTTTTGCTTAGTAGATATTGCCAAATGGTCTCCCAGAGTGGTTGAATAGTTTATATTCCCTCCAACAATATATAACAATTGGGGTTTATGCCACATAATCCCTAACATTTGGTGTGTCACCACTTCCAGGTTTGATGATTTGCTAGGAGGACTCACAGGACTCAGCATATAGTCGTGCTTATAGCAATACTTTATTAAAGTAAAAGGATACAAAGCAAAATCAGGAATAGGAAATGGCCCATGGGACAAAGTTTGGAGGATACCAGACACAGGCTTCCAAGAGTCCTCTTCTAGTGTGGCCATACAGGATATGCCTAATTCTCACTCCAGCAATGAATTGTGATCACTTGTGAAATGTTGTCTACCAGAGGGACTTTTTAGAGGGTCTAGTGCTCAGGGTTTTTACTGGGGGGCTGGTCATATTGGCGCCCTCTGCCTAGCACATACCATAATTCCAGATTCCTAGAAGGAAAGCAGGTGTTCAGCATAAACCATATCGTTTGCACAAATAATTTAGGCACAGTGTGCCATTTTTTATCAGTTCTGAGTACGGTGGAGATCCTGTCAAAATCCAAGTTTCTAGATGCCAGCAAAGGGTCAACTTTGCAAACAGGCCTTTCAGAGGATAGCAGTCTGAAGTCCGCTATGTTGAGTCTTCTCTGTGTGCTTGATTATTTCAGTTATTTAAATTTGTGGCTTTTGGGTGGGTATGTAGTAGTATCTCATGTTTTTACATTTCCTTGGTGAGTAATGCAACTGAACACATTTTCATATATTGTATTTTATATATTGTCCATTTGGTTACCTTCTTGGTGACGTACCTATTCAGAGCCTTTGCCTGTTTTAAAAAGTTAGTTTTTTTTTTTCTTACTGCTTTGCAGGTTTCTTCATATATTCTGGATATGAGTTTTCAGTCAGTTATATGTATTATAGATAATTTCTCTAATCTATAGCTGTCTATTCACCTTCTTAATGATGCCTTTTGTTGAATAGGCATTCTTAACTTTAATAAAGTCTGAGCAATCAGTGTTTTTCTTATGTGGATAGTGCTTTGTCTCCCTTTTAAGAAATCTTTTTCTGCCCCAGTGTAGTCTCTTATGTTTTCTTCTGGAAGCTTCATTGTTTTACCTATTGCATTTATGTATGTGACCCACCTCAAATTGACTGTGTTTGGTATGAGGAAAAGGTTGTCTTTTCTTTGTAAGGATATATAATTATGTTCCAACACCATTATTCAGAAGAACTGCTTTTTCCCACAGAATGGCAGTGGTGTCTTTGTGTTGTAAATCATATGATCGAATGAGTGTTCATCTATTTCTAGACTATTTATTCTATCCATTAGTCTCTTTGTCTATCCTTGTACCAATAAGATACTATATTACTCCAACTTACAGTCTTTCTGTCTTGTAGTATAAATCTTCTTACTTTGTTCTTCAAGATTATCTTGGCTGTTCATTGCATTTTTATGTAAATTTTAGAATTAGCTTGTCATTTTCCACATGTAAAATAATCCTGCTGGGTTTTTAATCCATATTGCATTGAATTTATAAATTAATTTAAGGAGAATTGACATCTTAACAATTTTGAGTCCCATGACCGTGAAATACCTTTCATTTTATTTAAGGTTTCTTTTACTTTCCCTTACCAGTGTTTTATAGTTTTCAGTGTAGAGGTTTTGCATATCTTTTATTAGATTTAATTCATAGTTTTCGTAATTTCTTAAATGTTATAAATGGCATTTTTAAAAATTCCATTGAAATTTTTTTTTCCCTGATACATAGAGACAGTTGATTTTTTTTATATGGACTTTGGATCTAGCAATCTTAGTATATTCACTTATTATTTCTAGCAGTTTGTAGATTATTTGGAGTTTTCTGTATACACAGTCATGTTATCTGTTAATACAATTTGAATTTTGATTTTCTAACCTTTATACTTTTTAATTCTTTTTCATACTTTATTGTACTGGACCACCAGTACAGTGTTGATTAGCGTATGGATACCTGCTCTTGCTCTCAACTTCAGGGGGAAAGCATATAATGATCATTGAGCGTATCTGATGTTGATTATCATTTATCATATTAAGGAAATTCTCTTTTATTCCTGGTTTTTGAGAGTTTTTATTATGAACAGGTGTTATATTTTATCAAATGCTTTTCTGCATATTGAGGTTATCATTAAGCTAATTGTGAATTTTAAGTGAAATAGCACATGATGAGTGAATACGGTGTCTAGTCCACAATAAGCACTCAGTGTTTAGCTATTATTCTTATGAGGACTTTTTCTTATAAGATGTAAGTGGCTAGTATTGCTTCTCAAGATGCAAGGATTTACTTAAAAGTTTGTAAGCAGTTTTTATATTTTGAAATGGGTTGATTAATTTTAATATTTATACAGTTAGATATTGGGATGTTTGCTTGATAATTTTAAGCATGGATTCTGTTCCATGCTTATACTGTTTCTTTGGCAGGTGGCTATTATTTACAAGGTTGGTTTTTTTGTTTGACAGGCCTTAATGCTTTTTGTTCATTATATCCTTTTAAAAGTAAATTATATTTTTTAGGTATTTCATTATTAAATTTTAGGTTTAGGACAGAATATTCTAATACTAAAAACTGAGTGTATAGTTAATCTAATTTTGTCTTGGAGCATGCAGTTGGCATTGAGGTCTTGTGGTATAGACCTTGGTTTTGGAATCTACCAGAGCTAGATTTATATTCTGGCACTACCACTTATTAACAGTATTGCTAGTACAAGCTGTGTTTTCTTTCTGAGCCTTGTTTTGCTCTCTAATAAAAATAATAGGTTGGTTTGCATTTTTTAGAATTTTGTGTAAATTTTATTCATTTTTATTTTTGTGTGTGTAGGAATTCTTTGAGCATAATTATTTTGAGATTCATACATACTGTTGTGTGTATCAATAGTTCATTCATTTTTATTGCTAGTACTAGTGTTCCATTGTATGGATATACCACAGTTTGTCCATTCATTTTTTTGATGAACATTCCAAAAATGATCATAAGGAAACTTTAAGGAGTGATGGATATATTCGTTATCTCGATTTTGGTGATTGTTTCATGGATGTATACTCATCAGATGTAGCCTTTAAATTATTATATGTCGATTATACTTCACAAAAGCGGTTAAAAAAGTTAAATGGTTCTATGATCAGTGATTGACAGGAAGAAAAGGAAAGTATTTCTGTTCTAACATATCTCCAGTTTGAAAACCCTATCTATTTATTTGCTTAATAATCAAATATTAAATCCTTTAAAAGCCAAGAATAGTTTGTATTACTCTCGGTTGTTAAGAATTAAACCATATATGTTTAAAAGCATTTGGCATGTAAGTATCCAGCAAAGGTTAATTTATTACATCTTTTCCCTTTCCAAATTTTAATTAACAGTATTCCTTATTTTTAATGAGCTAGTTACATTATGTTGTCTTGGTTTGATTGGGATAATGAAGAGTCCAAAAAAGTTATTCTGGAAGCTCAAGCGTTATTTCTTTTCAAAAGGCTATATACCCCCCTCATTCATTTTAGATGCTTCATTTTCTACATTCAGATTTATTATATAAATCTGGAATAATTTAAACTTATTTTTTCTCAACATGCATCCTATGTATTTAAAAATTCATTTTTATATCTTACATTTAGGCAAATCAGGGCAGATTTTTAGTCTATTTTACTTTCTTAAAAGTTAATCTCGCTTGAATTATAATCATTGTATATGTACTTACATAAAATGGTTGGAATTCAAAATGATCTCAGTTGAAACACTTAAAATTTCACACTTTAGAAGTTAGCTTAAAATGTGCCATTAATCAATTGCCCACTTCACACACAGAAAAATAAGACTTTATATAGATCCTTGCTTCATAAGAATTCAAGCACACTTTAATATTTCTTTCACGTAGACTTGTTCAACCTAAAATTTATGGCTAGGAAAAGTTTAAAGACTTTACCTAATATTCTAGAGCCAGGACTAGAAGAGAAACCTGTGGAGAAATCTCTTGGAGCAAGAGTCCTTAACTGGTGGATTGAACCAAACTAGTAGTTCTCAAAGTCAGCATCAGATAGATGTCCGAGATTCTGCCTTCAGTTTGACACTTGGTAGTTTTGCCACTTGATTTTGGGTAGGTCACTTATCTCTGTACCTCAGTCTGATCAGTTGTAAAATGCTCTGACCTCCTCTCAGTGATCACATGAGATAATGTATATGAGGAAGCTTTGAGCATATTTAGAAGTAGTAGATATGAAAGTGTATGGTCCTTGGGCTACTTGCTGCTTCTCTTCCTCTTAATCATGTTCTTCTTTACTTACAACTGGCCTGAGATTTCCAGGTGGGAGGGTTATCAGTATCTTTTCAACATCTTGTTCCTTTCTTGCCATCCTGAGATTTCAGGGCTGTAGGACAATGAAAAGTAGCTCCTTCCTAATGAAAAGACTGAAGGCTTCTGCTCTTGAGTACTGCTTCATTGGGGGTTCATATAATTTTTTTAATTTGTGGTATGTTGATATCAGTGGGAGGTTATAATTAAAACCTAACTATTTTGTCTCTAATTGCTAGCATTTATTATGTGCCAGGATTTTTTCTTCACAAGAAAGAGTCACAGAAAGCTTGAGTGATTATCCAAGGTCATAGAGCTGGGATTCAAACATAGGCACGTTTTTTCTAGAGCCCAAGCTCTTAACCACTGTGTCATATTGCCTTACCTGTTACTATTCAACCCTGAGTATCGGTGTGAGACTTTAAAAGTGATGCATGTTCATTGTACAGAAAAGAAAACAAAAATTCATAATTCCATAATCCACAGATAATCACTGTTAGAGCGGTTTCTTTCCATTTTTCCTATATCAAACAATTTTCCTATTATTGTACATTGAGATTCTTTCCAATTCTCACACTATTCTAAGTAATGCTATAGTGCTATTTCTAGAAGTGGATTATTGGGTCAGAGGGCATGATCATTAATGCCATGTATTGATTCCCAGATTGTCTTCTAGAAAAGCTTATACATTATGTTCTCTTCAGCAGTATGTGAAAGTGCCTCATTTAGGTTTGTTTCAAAAATGAGGATGATAGAAGAAAAGTTATTTTCTTTTGTTTGTTGCTCTGTGTTTTGAATGCCATAGCTTTATCGTGTTCCTACTTTATTTTTGACAGATATTTGTGAAAATTATTTATCTTATGGCAGTGGTTCTCAACTGGGGAGTGATTTTTGCCCCCCAGGGATATTTGGTAATGTCTGGAAACACGTTTGATTATCATGAGGTGGAGTGGTGCTATTGGCATCTAATAGGCCATAGATCATGCTAAACATCCTACAATGCATAAGACAGGTCCACCACAAAGAATTATCCAGTCTAAATGTCAGTAGTGCTGAGGCTATAAAACCTGCTTTAAAGTAAGCTGTTGAAATCTAGAAGGAATGTATTTATTGGCAAGATACTCTAAAAAATTATTTCTCTTGTGCTTTATCTTATTATCTAGTAATAGAAAAGTCCATGGGTTTTTTTGGCTTTAAGAATGAAGCAGGCGAGCTTTGTTTGGTTAGTCTCTGGATTGTTGAGTGCTTCGTATTTCAGATATAAAATCTAATGGAATCAATTCTTAGAGAACTTTCCTAAGACCCTTTGAACAGCTTGGAATGTTCATAATGATTCTGTAGTTGTGCCTTCCTTTAGATTTGCCTTAGCTTCTTTTTTATTTGGGGTTACCATTAGAATTCTATAATGTCCTTGATTCTCAAAACAAAAATCCAAAGACTTCTTATGGGAATCAGTAATTAGAATATCTTTGGAACCTAAACTCAAAGCAGCTTTTCCAACATAAAACTTAGTTATTTGTGGTCTTTTAGTTGGGATTCAATTAATTTGCCTTTATTTTAATTTTCATATTTATCATTTTTTTCTCTTATGAGTTACAATAAAAACCTGGTTGTAACTAACGATGGCATATATAAACATATCATTAGGACTTCACTTGTTATCATTAAGAGGCAGGAAAATGTTCGGTGCACCCAAATTCCTCTGTCTTTTATTAATCCTTGTCAAGGCAAACCTGATAATCTTATTTGTTGTGGGGGGGTCCTGAAAGTCATATTTATTATTAATTTGTTAATTTTTTATGTAGGTTCCAAAAAATTTGTGAATTTCTCTAAATTTTTTTAAATACAGATCTTATGACTGCTAGAGCTGATATAATTGTCTTTATTGTGTTTCTATAGTTCTGCTTTTTCTAAAAAAAAGCTGTTCATGAGCTTTGTCCTTTTGTGCTTCACAGGAACCAGCGCCTATGACAGAAGATCTGCTAGAAGAGCAGTCGGAGGTTCTAGCTAAATTAGGTACATCAGCAGAAGGGGCTCACCTCCGAGCACGCATGCAGAGTGCCTGTCTGCTTTCAGATATGGAATCTTTTAAGGTGGGTCACACTGTCAGAGCTTGGGAGTCTATTTTGAGCTATTCTGGGATAAAGCTGTGAAAGTCACTCTCTAAAGTGGTGTGAAGGCCTGAATGTCTTTTTTATTAAACGTTTTGATTTCTTAGTAGTTACAACAACCTACATTTATCTCCTAAACGTCGTAGCCAGACTTGCTTCTTAAATTTAAAAAAAGAACAATCTTTGAACAGTAGTCGAAAGTTGAGAATTGAATCATTTCTTTATGTGCTTTGGGATGTTTTTCTCCTTTGTGTGTGTTCAGCCAATTTAATGCATGGCTTAGGAAACCCTTAGGATTTAACATAGGCTGCTTCATTCAACAAACTTTTTGATTGCCTACTTTATGACTTGTACTGTGATTAGATAAGTAGGAAATACAATGTTTATCCTCAGTTATAGTCTATTAAGGTTGTGGAGGGAGATATGTAAATAATTAGGTGATGCCTTCACTTATGAAGGCAATGTCAAAAAGGTGACTGACTTTGCTGAGTGGGTCATGGAGGGTTTCTCAGAAGAGTCACCATTTAGGATGAGTAGGCATTTGCTACCTGGAGAAGAATATTTTAAGCTTAGATATAGGCTTATATTAGAACATAGAAGATTCAGAGAATGGTGACATTTAGCTTATTAGCTTAAAAACCCAGGGATGAAGAAAGGTCTTTTGTTTTTGAATTACTTATTTTTGAAAGCCGAGGTGAAGCCATGTGCATTAAAAACAACAACAACAGCAACAAAACAACCAAGTGGGTAGTCTGGTGGGCCATAGGCCTTTCTTTTGCCTCCTGCTGATACTCTGAACTGTCTCCCATGCCCAGATTTTCCTCCTTGACCTGCTGCTACCTGTGATGGCCTCCATCTCCTCATTTCATAGCCTCCAGTCAGTCCTGCTTTCATGCTGTATGCCAGCCCGAGATTGATTTTTTTTTCAATATAAATACCCTATGAAAACCTATGTTACTTTTATCTTCCCTGTTAGCAGATTTTAGTGACAGTAAAAGGGAATGCTTTTATTCTCTATGTATTTACCCCATCTTTACAAAAAAAAAAAATATTCAGGTAACCTCTTGAGAGGTATGTGTTTTTCTTAGAGACTAAAAAGGTACGGAAAATCTGTGCATTTTATTCTGCCATGAGACAAGAAAGAAAGACATAATTGTTTTAAGACAAATAGTTGGTATAGTGAGAAGACAGTTGACTCTCAGGACATGTGTTAAATCAAAAAGGTAGAAAAGGGTGTATGTGCATAGTAGGACTGTGCAGCAGCTATTTTTGTACCTGACTTCTAGCTGCCTTCATAGTATCTGTCCTTAACCTGCTACAGCTTCCTTGCAGAGGCATTTACCAGATGAAATCCCAAATTGGAACTGTAAAAGTTGTCCTTATAGAAGAAACATATTGGCTCCTCACGGGAAGGTTCCTTATAATTCCAACACTGTACCTCAGCAAGATTGGGTTCAGTAGACTGTTGTAGACTAACTTGAGTACCTACAAATCTCTTAAAACATGGTTTCAATAAAAAGATTGTATTTTAGATAGCCAACTTACACATCTGTCTCTATGTGGGAATCAGTTAATATATTTAAGGAAACGGAGTCATTCTAAAATAGACATGGTTGCCTTTACCTTTTTATATAGGGGTGACTGGGTATTAGGGGCCCTTAGGAGAATCTGCAGAGCTTTGGATGAATGGTGATACGTACTTGAGGTACCTACACCTCTCAATAGGACAGGGCCTATTCTCAAGCATGTCCTTGGAGTACATACCTTAACAGTAGAAAGAAAGATAAGCCATAGCTGAAGTGAGGCATGACTCTCTCCTGGTAGCTGTATGTTCAGCCTGGTACAGTAAGGCCAGGCAGACGAAGAATTTTTGTGTTAAAAGTTGTTGTGTTTTTTTTTATTTAACTTCTGTAGTGCAGGAGTTCAGTATTATTTTCTTTAAGTTCGTTCTCTTTTCTCAAGGTCTATCTCTAGTTCCTAAGATATTTTTGTGTAGGTGTGGTGTTGCCTGATTAATAACCAGATCTTTGTACATGAATCCTGAGTCATGCAGCAGACTTGATCCACTGCACTTCACAGCATTTTTTTGTTGCTATGATGCCATAGCCCTTAGAAGTTGATGTTGGCAACTCTCAGTAAAGGACCTTCCTCTGAGTCCTCATCCCTCACAATACCAATTGATGGGTATTGTGAAGCTGAGAGACAGTGAACTCAATGAGGAGAAATGGGCAGTTTTGCTCTTTACATTTAAGACTGACTATTCTTATCATGTCTATTTTCATTTTGGTTAGAGGTTAATTTAATTTAAAAAGGAAGAAAATGATTTGCTTATTAGCACTTTCTTGTTAATGTTTATATCACTTAACTGTTTCAGGAAAATAAAATAGTACTCTTGGCAGGAAGTATATGTTGTGGTAGAGAATTTAACCAAAAAGGTATGTGTTTAATGTGTGCACACATATCCTTTGAGATAGTGTGTGTGTGTGTGTGTGTATGTGTGTGTGTGTGTATCCATCTTTAGTACTCTACTGATACATCACTGGACACTTGCAAAGACGACCTCCATGCCTTACCCTGTAAAGCCTCTCCTTTTCTCCAGGCTTGACTGTAGAATTACTTAAAGCATTTTAGCATGCATCATCATTAATTCTACAGACTTGCCTACTAAATAAAAGTTTAATTAGTTGGTTTCAGAAACCTGAGAAGCAATAGTTTGAATTCTAGTTCCTTAACAGGACAAAAGCAGTTTATGTGATGGTAATTTGTTATATAAAGCACAAGAATTTGATGACTGAGTAGAACATTTCTGAGGTTAGCTGATAATTATTGCAGTACCAGTAGTGATTTATTGAAGGAAAAAACGGTAGAACTTTTCTGTTATTGTGTTATTATTCTGATCGCATGGTATATTATTTAATTACTTGACTTGAGCTTATTTGATACTTTTCCAAGTATTGAGTAGTTACTATATTATAATTTTAAACTAACTTATGTAACTTAACAATACACTTAAGAGAATTATTTTCACTTCACATCAACTTTTTATTTCTAAATTCATCAAATGTTTTCTTTTTCTATAAAATGGGGACAGCAAAAGAAAATGCTTTTAGTACTTGAACATCTGACCTGTTTTAAAGGTGATACCCAGACTCGTGTCACATATCAGATTTTGTAAAGATTAGATAAGCTTTTTGTGAAAGTATGAATTTGTAAACAGTTTTATCATTACCTGTTGATTTTTGATTCTGCTGAATTTTTTTTGCCTTATTTTAGGCAGCTAATCCAGGTTGTTTTCTGGAAGATTTTGTGAGGTGGTATTCACCCCGGGATTATATTGAAGAGGAGGTCATTGACGAAAAGGGCAACATGGTTCTGAAAGGAGAACTGAGTGCCCGAATGAAGATTCCAAGCAATATGTGGGTAGAAGCCTGGGAAACAGCTAAGCCAATTCCTGCTAGAAGGCAAAGGAGACTTTTTGATGATACACGGGAAGCAGAAAAGGTAACTGAGGTTTCAGTATCTAATACTAGAAAGCTAACAATTGTTCTAACATTTTAAAAATTCACTATAATAGATGTGATATTCTGGACATAATTGAGAAGCAAAGCATTGTAATTTAATGGGCCTTTTATATATCTGCTATTCACACTTAAGATTTTAGAACTAGTTGCAAATAGGCCGGAGAATAAGACATGTATATTTTTATAGAATGCTTACCATTGAACTGTCTTATAGCATATGTCAAAAGCCTTAAAGATGGTCACATCCTTTGACCTAGCAGTTCATATCAAAAACCTTATTAAGGAAATAATAAATACAGAAATACTAATGTACAAGAATGATGTTCAACAAAGTTTTCTAGTGACAAGGTAGATACAACAAAAGTTTCCAGAAATAAGGCTTGGTTCAATAAATATGGTATAATCATTTGGTGGACTGCTTTGTAATTATTAAAAAAACATTTAGAGTTCTGGAGAATAGTGACAGCCACCTGATAACAAATTGTCCTACACACTCTCCCATTCAGCTCCCCCAAAACTCCATGAAATTAGTAAGGAAATAAATCTATGCTTTCAGCATTACTAAGATACAGAGACTATAATGACCTTTGAATTAACTTTAAGTAGAGAAATAAGCCAAATTTCAATGGAGTTCCTAGTGCTGTAAGCCTGTATATAGAGAGTGGGGGCAGGGAGTCTTAAAAAGAAGAGCTGAGGGATATAGAAGACTTAGATGGAGCACAGAGTCACCCCCAGCATGAGAGAACCTAACATTAATACTCAGTGCAAAATACTCAGCTTTGCAAATATGGTTTGATAGTTCACAGCACGGCTATAGAGAAGGGGCTTGAAGTGGGCAGGAATAGAAGTGGACACTTGGAGAGACACTGCCTTGGCAAGAACCAGATATATAGAGAAGGAATTATACCCCTTTGAGATAAAGCAATGATGGGAAAAAAGGAGTAAGGGGAAAATTAGGGATCCTGCAGAAATGCAAGAGAAATAAGACCTATCAGCCTCCGTCACTCTCTCCCCAATCCATTAAAGAAACGGTACAGAAGAGGGCACTTTTAAACTGTGACATGACTAGGATTGGTAAAGAGCAGATCATATCCATACAGAACTACTATAAAAAAGCAGAAACTGCAGATACGATTATTTGAGCTAATAAAAACATTTCCCAGAAAACTGACCATGAAGCAGAAAAAAATTGTAACACTCCAAAAGGAGTCAGGTGTCCTCAAACCAACATGGGGGATATGAAAAATCATGTTTAATCAGAAATATTAAAGCCAACAGCAGAAATGGACCAAAAATCCCACAAAGAAATGAAACCACAGCTGGTTTAACTCAGGATAGAAGTAGAAGAATAAGACAACCATATCAAAAATAAAGGCTAAATTACAAAGGGCCCAAAGGAGAATGGATTTACATTTAAATTTAATAAAAGATATCAAGGAAAAGCAGCAAAAACAGTCAAGAGAATGAAAATGGATGACGAATAAAAGGAGTTGAAGAGAAACTAGTAGAAATGAAAGATAGGAAAAGTAGGAATAATATTCATTTTATCAGAGTCTTTAAGAGGAAAAACCAAAACATTGGAACAGAACTAGTATTTGAAACTGTGATCAAGAAAACTTTCCGGAAATAAAAGAAAACCTGAGTTTACATATTGAAAGGGCTCTTTCACTAGATGCAGGGAAAAATGTACCATAAATAATGAACTCCAAAATACATCATTGTAAACTACTGGAACTTAAATATTTATTTATTTTTTTAAAAAAGATTTTATTTATTTATTTGAGAGAGAGAGAGCACAAGCGGTAGAGAGGGAGAAGCAGGCTTCCCGCCGAGCAGGGAGCCTGATGCGGGGCTCGATCCCAGGACCCTGGGATCATGACCTGAGCTGAAGACAGACGCTTAACGACTGGGCCACCCAGGTGCCCCAGGAACTTAGATATTTAAAGAAAAAAAGATTCTCAGGACTTCTAGGCAAAAAGATGAAAATAATTTACAAGGGAGAATTAGGTATCATATTTCTCAAAAGCAAGGCAGCATGGAGCAGCATTTTCAAGAAATGAAGCAAAAAGTACAAACCAAAGATATATATCCTACCAAGGTGTCCAAATAATCAAGGATCTAAGAAAATTTTCTCTGAGGTTTTACACATAGAAATTTTTGTACACATGCCCCCTTTCTGAGGAATCCACTAGAGTTGCCGTGTCTAATAGAACTTTCTATAGTTTTAGAAACATTCTATAGCTGTGATGTTCGAAATTACAGCCACTGGCCACCTATCGCTCTAATGAACACTTGAAATGTGGCTAGTATAACTTAGGAACTGAATTTTAAATGCCTGCATGTGGCTAGGTTCTGCCTTGTTCATATTGAACAAGATAGTGTAGGAGGATGAACTTGATCCAGCCAAGAGATGACTGGAGAAACTTTGGCAAAGGGCCAGTGGTGAGCATTTTATTTCATTAATTTTAGAGCTAAGACTAAATCTAGGTGAGGATATGGGTAGAAGAAGATGGTAATCAGAGGATAACATTTAAAATTGTCAGACCAAATTATAAAACACTTAAAGCGAGGGAATTAAGGACAGCATAAAAAGAATTAACTGCAAAAATCTCTACTAGAATAAAAATATAAACTTCTTAAGTACCAACAGAGTTTTTTTAAAAAGCAAAGAACACACTAAATAGAGAAACACACAGAGTAACAATCAATGATCCAGTAATTCCACTGCTGGGTATTTACCAAAGGAAATGAAATCACTAATTTGAAAAGATGCATGCGCCCCTCTGTTTATTGCAGCATTATTTACAACAGCCAAGATATGGAAGCAACCAAAGTGTCTATTGAGAGATGAATGAGTAAAGAAGATGTGATCTATCTATCTATGGTAGAATATTATTCAGCCATGAAGAATGAAATTTTGCCATTTGCGGCAACACAGGTGGACCTAGAGAATGTAATGCTGAGTGAAATAAGTTAGAGAAAGACAAGTACCATATGATTTCGCACATAAGTGGAATTTAAAAAACAAGACAAAGAAAAAGGACAAAAAAACAACAACAAAGGACTTAAATATAGAGAACAAACTAATGGTTGCCAGATGGAAGATGGGTTGTGGGGATGTGAGTGAAATAGATACAGGGGATTAAGAATACTTACCTTGATGATCACTGAGAAGTGGATAGAATTCTTGAATCACTATATCATACACCTGAAACTAATATAACACTATATTATGCTTCAAAAAATTAATGAAATAAAAAATAAAATACATAGAGATATGATCAGAGTAAGGGTATAACCAAATTATTCCTTTAGTTTTCTGCCAATGCTTAATTACATAATTAAATTTTATTTTATCACACACACAAAAAGGTTACAAAGAAAACAGTGGACAAAGATTTACCAGGTACATGAGAACAATAAAGAAAGCAGGGGTTATGATCCTGATACGAAATAAAGTAGAAGTAAAGCAGAAAAGCATTAAATGATGACACAGATATGCTTTATAATCTTAAAGTGGTATTTGACAGGATATAACATTTGTTAATGTTTATACACTAGATAACACAGTAGCCATCTATAAAAATAGGAAGCCACAGGAGATAAGAGAAACAGATTGAAACAGAGGATGTTGAACACATTACTCTTAACACAAGACAGTCAAGTAGACAAAACTAAAGAAAGATCGAAACAAGGTAATAAGGTCAATCTTTTAGATATATCCCAAACATGACACCTTGAGAGTAGAGACTGTACCTTTTTTTCACGTGCACATGGAAAATTCACAAAAACTGATAGTATATTAGGGCCCAAAGAGAATATCAGCAGGATTCATAATGGAAATGTGATCTCTGCAATAAAACTAGAAATTAAAAATGAAACAACAAAAAACTAGGCCTTCTACCTGGAAATGTAAAAGCCTTATATTAACTCTTGGGTAAAGGAGAAATACTAAGACAAATTTCTGAAAAATAATGAAAACACTATACACCTGAACCTATAAGATATATTTTACGAGTGCTCAAAGGAAAATCCATAGACCTAAATACCTCCATCAAGGAAAAAAAACAGAATGAAAATTACTGAATTAATAAATTTCTAACTTAAGAAGTTAGAGGAAGAACAAAGTAAAACCAAAAGAAAACGAAAGGAAGGCAGTGATAAAGATAAAAGCAAAGAGTGATAGAGAACAGAAAAACAGATCAAATTAATCTGGTTTTATTTTTAAAAAATCAAAATAGACACATGGTTGACTGCTTTAATCACAAGAGAGGGAAAAGCATGCATATACAAAATAAATGACAAAAAGTGCCAATAACTTGATATGGAGGAAATAGTAAAAAAAAAAAAAAAACAACCAATACTTTGTATGATTCTGTATATAAATTTGTAAATGAAGATGAAATGGATGATTTCCTAGGAAAATACAGTATATCAAAAATGACTAAAGATAAAAAATGTAAACAGAGAGACCAGATAGTCCCAGTGCTACTTTATTGTTTTGGTACATAGCAGTTGGAGGAAATTTCCCAAAATCTTTTATCAGAAACGTTGACTATAACATTGGTCTCTAAGTCTGATAAAAGTAGCATATAAAAAAAAGTATAGACCAGTAGTACTTAAGAAATTGAATACAAAATCCTAAGTGAATAGACTCTCACCACTTTAAGAAAATAATACATGTCGACTGAGTTCAACAATGATTATTTGGAACTTTACTTATTAACTTCATTAATAGGTTTAAACAGAAAATATATCATTTCCATATATACTGAAAAAGTCTTTGATAAAATTTAATACTCATTCCTAATAAAATTGAGAAATAAGAATGGGTAGATATTTTCTTAAAATGAAAAATATATATAGACCTCAATCCTTTTTTTTTTGTTTTTTATTTTATTTTATTATGTTAATCACCATACATTACATCATTAGTTTTTGATGTATAGACCTCAGTCCTAAACACAGCACCTTAATGGGGGGGACCCTAGAGTTATTCTCACTAAGGTCAGGAACAAGGCAGTAGTGCCTGTTATCTCCACTTCCATTTAATGTTATTCTGAAGTTATTACCCACTATAATTAGAAAAGAGAAAGCAGAAGCATAGGACTTGAAAAGAAGAACTTTTTATTTGTAGATGATGTGACAGTATACCTGGAAAAATCTAAAGAATCAGTGATAGAAGTAATTCATACAGAGGAATTCAGCAAGGCAGCAGGATATAAAGTTAATATCCAGTAGTATTCATATACACAAATAATAACCATTCTGAAGATGTAAATGACATTTTCTCTTCATTAGAAGAGAAAAAAATGGTAAAATACCTAGAAATAAAGCTAACCAGAAATGTTAGAAATATGAATAAAGAAAGTAGAACTCTCTTGAACAATAGATACTACTTGTTCTTGGTTAGGAACTGTCAACATCATTAAGGTCAGTTCTCTTTAAATTAGTTTATAAATTTAATGCAATCCCAATAAAATACCAAAAGTCTTTACTATGGAGCCAGACAAGTTGATACTCAAATTTATTTGGAAAAATAAACATGTAGGCTTAGGACTCAGGGGTTTGGAGAGTGACTGTTAATGGGTTTCTTTTTTGGGTGATGGAAATGTTCTAAAATTGATTGTGGTTTTGGTTGTACAACTCTGAATATACCTAAAACCATTGGATTGTATATTTTAAATGGGTAAATTGTTATTTTAAAAAAGCATGCAAGAGTAGCTAAGAATAGGGGCACCTGGGTGGCTCAGTCAGTTGGGCGGCTGCCTTCAGCTCAGGTCATGATCCCAGGGTCCTGGGATCAAGCCCCACATCGGGATCCCTTCTTGGCAGGAAGCCTGCTTCTCCCTCTCCCGCTCCCCCTGCTTGTGTTCCCTCTCTCGCTGTATCTCTCTCTCTGTCAAATAAATAAATAAAATATTTAAAAAGTAGCTAAGAACAGATTGAAAAGAAAGAGCTATGAGGTAGGTGAAGGGGGGGGAGTGGGGAGGGGGGCAACTAACCCGACCAGATACTAAAGCATAGTATGTAGCCTCACTATTTAAATAATGTGATAATGGTGCATAGACAGTCCAGTGAAACCGAATAGAAAGTTCATAGATGCATGTAGAAATCTAGTATATGATAAAAATGGCATCTCAAATCACTGGCCCTTTTACTTTATTTTACTTTATTTTTTAGAGGGGGCTGGAGGGGCAGAGGGAGAGGGAGAAAGAGAATCTTAAGCATGCTGTGCTTGGAGCCGGACTCGGGGCTTCACGAGGGGCTTAATCTCACAACCCTGAGATCATGCATGACCTGAGCCAAAATCAAGAGTTGGACGCTTAACTGACTGAGCCACCCAGGCTCCCCTAGGTGACCCTTTTAATAAATTGTTTTGGGATAACTGAATAACCATTTGGCAAAAGATGAAATTAGATCTGTTTCTCATACCACACACAAGAATGGACTGAAAAAAGCCAGAAGACAAACGATAAACTGAGAAATATTTGTAAACTGGGAGAAATATATGTATTACAGTTAAAGGGCCAAAATACTCTAGAAATATGGGCAAGAGGTCTGAGGAGATAACTCATCCCCAAAAAAGATAATTACCCTTAAACTTTTCAAAAGATGTTCAACTTCATTCATAATAAGAGAAATGCAAATTAAAAAACTTCACTGAGATAACCATTTATCACACATCACACTGGTGAAAATTTAACAGCTTAATTAATACTCAGTGAAGCCCTGAGGCAACAGCTCTCATACATTACTGGTGAGAGGCAGGATAATACAACCCCCATGTGGGGAGGAACTTGGCAGTATTTAATAAAATTTACATATGCATTTACCCTTTCACCCCAAAAGCAATCCCACTTCTAGGAATTTGCCCTAATATTTTCAACAGTACAAAAATAAAGATGCACTAAGTTGTTCATTGCTGCATTAATTGTAATTAGAAAATAGTGGAAACTCTCTATATGCCCAAACTTAGGAGCTTTATTGAGGACTGTGGTTCATCTACATAACTGAGGACTATACAGCTGTTAAAAAAATGAGGAAAATATTAACTGATAGTGATTTCTAGGATGTTTTTAAGAGAAAAGTAAAGTGCAAATGAATATATATAGTATGCTTCATTTTGTGTAAAAAAGGGAGATTAAGAAAATGTGTCTATCATCATAAAAAGAAATTTATCTTCACAAACAGAAAACAATGAAATTAGTTACCCAAAATGGTTGAAAGGGGAGGAAAAAATAGAGTAAAAGGAATATGGGAGAGAATGACATTTAGGAAAGAGTATACTTTCTGTATACTTTTGACTTCTGGAAAAATGTTAATTGTCTACATCAAAAATTAAAATAAATCAACAAGAATGGAAAGAGGGGAAATGACCAAAATTGAAAGCAAGCTGAGATAAATTAGTTCAGGTGTATTTTTTTTTTTTTTTTAAGATTTTATTTGTCAGAGAGAAAGAGCACAAGCAGAGGGAGAAGCAGGCTCCCCGCTGAGCAAGGAGCCCGAGGCGGGGCTCAATCCCAGGACCCTGGGATCATGACCTGATCTGAAGGCAGACACTTAACCACCTGTCCAGGTGTATTTTAAATGAATAACATAACCACACTGAAATGGGGTCAGGGTTAGGAGGAGGATCTAATTCAGTAATTTATGATCACATAAGATATGTTTGACTGTATACTCCCAGGTATGGGGAGAGGTGGGAGAGCACTGCAAACAAATCCTAAACTCTGTTTTCTAGATTTGTTTTTTGTAGTGGTGTTGGGTAAGGAATTCTGAAACTTTTAGGTGGATTTTTGTTTGAGTAAATGAGTAATTAAATGTCTTGGTGTTGTTGGAAGCCAGAATTCTCACTGTAGAAGTAAGATGCAAACATGGAATTGAGGAAAGCAAGGAAGACCAAATGGCAGTGCATTGGAATTGGCCGTATTGGTGTGGACCCATAGGTTTCTAAAGTATGGATAGATAATGTGGGTATGTACATAGGCATAATAATATATATTTCCTGGCTTTTTTCTGAAGGGGTCTAGAAACAGTGACATCCCAGTAGCAGTGAACACACATATACATTGATTTCTAGAACATTCCTCATTAAAAGGGACCATGCTTTCCTCAGAGAAATGGCTGATTTCAGAATTGGGACAAGGAAGGTATGAGTGTGGATCATTACATGTTGCCAGAAAATAAGGAACTGCTTAAAAGATAGGGGTGTATCATAAGGAGGTAGTTTAAAGGGACTCTTAATCACCAAATCTGGACAATTTGAATGGCAAATAACTAAGGACAGTAATGAATTATAAACTATTGGGAAAAAATCGGAACCCGTGGGTCCACATTGACAATTTGCAGATAAAGAAATGGGAGAGAAGGGAAGCGTTTCAGCTCAAAGATGACCGATAAATATGGAGGATACACAGGAGTAGGAAACTCTTCCATTTTACGACCATATTCATAGTAAAGATTGGTTCAGGTGAGAATCATCAGTAGATGTCTAGGTGGAAATCTGGGTGAAGAGCATCATACTTGCATGATTTTGAAGTGTCTCTCCAAGACAGCTGGAGAATTGCAAGGAAATAATAACTATGGAGTAGAGAAATGGGGCAATACCTTGAGTGGATGGTCAAAACTGATATTACTAATAAGGGGTAGATGCAGATTGTCTGTGTCAAGGTGTGATACTTTGAAGGATCCAACAGCACTTATGCACTGACCCATGAGTACATATTCTGCATCTAAACATGAGGAAGCATTAGGTAAACCCAAAACGAGAAACATTCTGTTCTAAAAAAGAGCTGGAAAAAAAAAACAATCCACAACACACAATTCTAGGAGTATATTAAAGGGACACAGGAATCAATTGAAACATTACCCAGTGGCCAATACTAGAACAGTTTGAGCAACAAAATAAAATACTGTTGGACTGTAACTCAAAGTATAAAATAAACATCCTTGAGTCTATACTGTTACAAATAAAAGACTGAATAAATTGGCGAGAAGAGACAAATCGATGAAGAAGAACTTCAAACCTGCTCTGCCCACAAGGAGATGGAGCAGAACTCCTCACTTTGTAAGCATGGACTGTGCATAGTGACTTCCTTCCAAAGAGTGCAGTATGCAAATTGGGGAAAATGAGTAAGCTTACAGTACAGAAACCAGACAAATACTGTCTTAGCCAGGTAAGCAAGATTAGCAACATGGATAAGTCAATAGTGATGAGTTTCATGTACTCTTGATATGAGGTGATGAAAGTACCACTTTATAACTCATCTTTCTCCCCAAAATCCCTAACCCCAGTTTGATCATGAGAAAAACATTAATTAAATAAGTTCCAGTTGAGGCACTTTTTACAAAATACCTGACTAAAATTCCTTAAAACTGTCAAAGTCAGGGGCACCTGGGTGGCTCAGTTGGTTAAGTGCCCAATCTTGATTTTTGCTCAGGTCATGATCTCAGGGTCCCTGTGTTGAGCTCCACACTCG
The DNA here is from genome assembly GCF_009762305.2 of Zalophus californianus. Classification (NCBI taxonomy): domain Eukaryota; kingdom Metazoa; phylum Chordata; class Mammalia; order Carnivora; family Otariidae; genus Zalophus; species Zalophus californianus. The sequence continues at coordinate 101,914,566 of NC_045597.1, forward strand.
CTTTTTCTCTCTCTTAAATAAATGAATAAATCTTAAAAAAAAAAAAACCTGTCAAGGTCAGTAAACACAAGGAAAGTCTAAGAAAGTGTCACATGTGAGGGGAGCCTAGAAATATGACTGACTACTAAATATAATGTGGTATCCTGGATGGGATCCTGGAATAGGAAAAGGACATTAAATAAAAACTGAGGAAATTAAATATGCAGATATTGACAGGATGATTCATAATAGCAAAAAAGTGAAACAAAGCTAAATATCGATCAACTGATGAATGGATAAGTAAAGCATGGCATATTCATACAATGAAATACTATTAAGCCATAAAAATGAATGAAGTTCTGATACACGGTATAACACAAAGGAACCTTAAAAGTATTATGTTAAGTGAAAGAAACCAGAAATAGAAGGCTACATGTAACATGATACCATTTATATGAAATACCAGAATAGGCAAATTCATGAAGACTGAAAGTTAGTTTAGTAGTTACCAGGGGCTAGGAGCTGGGAGAAATGAGGGAGTGACTGCTGTCGGGTAATGGATTTCTTCTTGGTGTGATTAAAATGTTCTGCAATTAGATAATGGTGATGTATAACTTGTAAGTATGCTAAAGACCACTGAAGTGTATATTTTAAAGTGGTGAATTTTATGGTATGTAAATTTTATCTAAATTTTTAAAAATTAAAATATGAATAAAGCACGGAATTCAGTTATTCAGAAAGGGGAGGGAAGGGCACTGTACTCAAAATGTCCATGTTATAAAAGACAGACTAGAAAACTTCCAGATTTGTTGTGATTAAAGAAGTATGAAAACTAAATGCTGTGTATGATCTTTAACTAGATCCTGTATGGTGGTGGGAAAAGGTTATAAAAATCATAATTTGGTCTATTGATGAAATTGTAATGAGGGAAAGTAGGCTAGATTAATAAAAGTATTTGATCATTGTTAAAGGTAGTTTATATAATCACAATAGTTTGTCTTTTGATTATATAAGAAAACATTCTTAATTTCAGGAAATACACACTGAGATCTTTGGGGGTAAAAGGACATGATGTATGTAACTTGCTCTCACATTACTCAGAAAAAAGTGTATGTGTGTAATTATTGTATGTACATACAGAGGAAAGAGATGGGTGTGATTAAATGAGGTAAAAGGTGAGTCTAGGCAAAGGGTATAAATATATTTTGTCTTCTTGCAAATTTGTTTGGTTTTAAGTTAAGGAAAACCAAGGTTGAATAGTAAGTGTTAGCAAAGATGTACAACACTGGGAACTATTATTACTCTAGATAAGGATGTAACTCTTTTGAAACACTTTGTAAAATAATTTGGAATATGACTTCAATATAAAAAAGTAATCATTTGGCATTACCTGGTATATATCCAGTTCTGTTTTTCGGTATATGCCCTCAAGAAATTCCTCTACATGTACACCAGGAAACATACCCAATAATAAAACAGGAACCTTATTTGTAATAGCCAAAAATGGGGGGGGGTGTTTTCCATCAGTGGAGGAGCATTTTAATATAGCAGTGAAAATGAATAAACTACAGTATGTATCAACATATGCATCTCTAAAAAAATGCTGTATACAAGTCACTGAGGGTCGGAACCAGAAACATTCCATTTATATAAAGATTCAGACCAGACCAAACTAAGCATTACATTGTTTGGGGCTATACACACATGTGAGAAACTCTGTCGACAAGCAAAAGAATGATTAGTAGTCACTTACTGATGGTGGGGTGTGTGAGGGAGGGAGACTTGATCAGGGGGGCACACGGGGATTTGGAAAGTGCTGGTGATGTTCTGTTTCTTAAGCTGGTTGGTGGTGTGTAAACAAGTGTTCATGTTGTCTTTAAGTTATTAATACTCTGGTATGTGTATTTCTTAATTTAAAAAAATTTTCAAACCACACAAAATTCTCCAAGCCAAAAAGTAAAGGTTATAAGTCATTACATGAACAAAGCAAGTTATAAAATAGTATGTATATTATAGTTTTTTGTTAAGAAATTGAATATGCCTATATCTTTGTGTTTAAATGGACACAGAAATAAGCCTGAGAAGATAAACACAAAAATGTGTTACTTCTTAGGAAGTAGGATTTCTGGAGGGTTTTTGCATTATACTTCTATGTATGGATGTATGCATTCATTCGTTCATTCATTCATTTTGGAGATCTGTGAGCATTTATCATCCAGGTTCACGTAATGAGATTAGATTTTTATTATCTTTACTGCTGTTGAATAAGGAGCTTAAAGGTAGGGTCCATGTGTTATACATAACTTCTCTGTATTTTTTAATTAGAACAGTAATAAAACAATTTGCGTTTTGGAAAAATGATAAACCAAAAAATTAATGGAAGGTCTCCATCAATGTTTAGAAATGTTAAGTGAGTAAAGCAGGTTACAAAACAGTATTTTACATACTTAATATTCATTTACCTAATATGTGTATTCAGTGTCTTAAAAAATCCCGGAGTGAGAATCTTCCACCATTAACAGTTGTTATCTCTAGGTGGTATAATTTACAGATGGTTCTTGTTTTCTTTGTATTTTCCTAATTTGCATGTATTTACATATTGGAAAGAAGAAGAAAATTGCATAGTCACCACTATAAAATACTAAAATCCTTATTAATTTTCAGTAACGTTATTCTTACTATTGTGGGTAGTAGCTACTTACCTGGATGAGTAGGGCAAAGTACTAAGAGAAGAGAGCTCTTCTCAACTCTTGTTATAGATGTGAGTTCAGTGGTGCAGAGGATTTTTTTCTTCTTTCATAAATGGCCACTTTATTTGACAGCTACATTGATCATTCATGTAACTTTGTGCCTCCTTCAGGTGTTGCACTATCTGGCGGTACAGAAACCCGCAGACCTTGCTCGGCACCTGTTACCTTGTGTAATTCATGCAGCTGTACTCAAGGTAAAGGAAGAAGGTAAATGTCTTATTTGATTAGTCATTAGTTCATTTCCAAAATGAAAGTATGTTTTGCCTGACTTATTTAATGATGGCTTTGATCTTCTTAAAAATAGAAAATCTGGAAAACATTTCTTCAGTCAAGAAGATTATAAAGCAGATAATAACCCATTCCAGTAAAGTTTTGCACTTCCCCAATCCAGAAGACAAGAAATTGGAAGTAAGTTTGCTATGATGTCAGGATCTTGCCAAATGTTCTCACTAGTTGGCAATGATTATTTTAAAGATATATTTTTTAAAAGGCTGCTTTTTTTTTTTTTTTTGCTGTTTTCCAATGTATGTCTCTCCCTTTTCCACTGTTAGGAAATCATCCATCAAATTACTAATGTAGAAGCTATAATTGCCAGAGCCCGCTCACTGAAAGCCAAGTTTGGAACTGAGAAATGTGAACAAGAGGAGGAGAAAGAAGATCTTGAAAGGTAATTGATATTTGAGTAACTTTTGTCTGCAGTAGGAAAAGCCACCACTCTCTTTAGAACATTTTAATAGAATATTGAGATTCTTTTGTGGTACCCTATATTATTTGTAACAAGCATCAGCTAGAGACAGAAAAATATTTAATTATTATAGACTTTGACCTCTCCTGTATTTCTGGGTATTTGCGAGGCATTTCCATTCCTTCCACATTTAGAAACAAGTCTACCAGGTCTCTTTTTCTAGTAATGTCCTTGTTTGCTCTTGGAGATGTGCCTGCAGTTCCCTGTGGAAGAGCTAGTCACTCTTTGTTACTTGAAATGCCCCAGACCTTTGCTTTCTCTCTTTGCTTAGCTCTCACTGTTCCTTTACCACAGTCTGAGGTGTTCTGAAATTGTATTTCTGCTCAGTATTCCTACTTATTTATTTAACTTTAAACAAGACTTTTGAAAGCAAAAGTGCATATCCTGCGCACCTTGTGAACATGTTTTGAAAGAGTGAACAGATGGCCCCTCCAGGATGATAAAGATCACCAGGTCAATCTTTTCCTCCTCCTGAGAGAGACTTGACACCATTACCTGTCAGTATGATCCCTGCCATTTTTGCCTGTGGTACTTGAAATAACAATGTTATTTTAATTGTGATAAAGTGTTTCCAAATTTGTTACTTCAGCAACTTGAATTTATCATAACTTTAAATTCTTCATCAGCCTTTTCAGAAATGAAATGTCATTATTGATGCTAAATAATTAAGATAATATGACAAGGCATGTGCTATAGCTCTTAACAAGTTCTTGTTAGAATTTTATATCTTGTGTTGAGTAAAATTTTCTCCCAGCCTTCTTTGCTCTTGAAAACTCCTTCCTTTTTAAATGAGATGAATAAGTACTAATCAAGGGAATCATTTCTAAAATAGCAGTATGAAGTAGTGGTGCAGGCGTGGTGCCTTTGACTCTGATAGCTGCACATACATTCTCTGGGATGTACTTGGAGGTGTAGTGTTTCCAGCACATAATGGCATAGTTGAGGCTTTGCCCAGAAAAAAATGTGTATTTTAAGCACACATGCATGCACACACACATACACACCCACTTTAAAAGAACAAAAATGAGAGATATGGATTATTGCTTTGCTGTATATGTATAAATTGGTTTTTGTTCAGAAATACTGTTTGTTTTGTTTTTAAGATTTTATTTATTCATTTACTTTAGAGAGAGAGAGAGTAAGCATGAGCGGGGGTAGGGGCAGAGGCAAAGAATCTTAAGCAGACTCCTCACACAGCATGGAGCCAAGTGTGGGGCTCAATCTCATGACCCTGAGATCATGACCTGAGGTAAAACCAAGAGTCAGATGCTTAACTTGACTGAGCCAATCAGGCATCCCCCAAAATACTGTTTTAATCTTTTATTTACTGTAGTATTTTGTAAGCTTCTAGTCTGAAAGAAATACTCAGTATTTCTTTTTACCCTTTGACAGAGGTGAGGTTTTTTTTTTCTTTTTAGATTTATTTATTTGAGAGAGAGGGGGGCATGAGAGTAGGGTGGGGGCAGAGGGAGAGAATATCCAAGCAGATTCCCACTGAATGCAGAGTCCAACACAGGGCTTGATCTCACGACCCTAAAATCCATGACCTGAGCTGAAATCAAGAGTCCAACACTTAACCAACTAAGCCCCACCCAGCAGTCCCCAGATACGAGACTTTTAGGAAAATTTTATGAAAACAGTTGAAAGGCAGTAAGATTGTCATTTGAGTCTATTTTAATTCCAAATGTCCCTCTGTTATAAAAGTTCCACTCTAGCCTTAGTAGGTTTAGCCGGTATCGGTTTGAGAGTTTGTCTACAGAATTAATCTGGGAGGATTGGCACAGTGTGAACTGAGCAGCTCACTTTCTGTCCTTTCATTACCTCTCTCCCCCAGGTTTGTGAGTTGCCTCTTGGAGCAGCCTGAAGTGTTAGTCGTGGGCGCAGGAAGAGGCCATGCTGGCAGAATCATTCACAAGCTGTTCGTGAATGCTCACAGGGTATGTGAATTCCCTTACTGACTGATCATGATCTCTCCAAACCTCTCCTCAGGAAGATGCTGTTTTGATTCCCACACTTGGCTGATTATATAGCTGCTGAGTGTAAGTCTGGGCATTGGGTTTGAACATTAAAAAAAAACAATGACTTTCAACAGTGACTTTTGAGTCTTTGAAATCCATTTCCTTTCTTACATGTTTAAGTAAAATAATAAGTATATTTTAGGATATAAATTTCTGGACCCAGAAGGGTCTGAAATTCATTGTTCCAGAATCTAGTAGGGACTCGGTGTTAGCAATGGCCAGTGCTGTGCGGTAGGAAAAAATGTTGACTACTTTCATATTAGAATAGAGTTCAGTTTTACCAATTTTAAACTCCATGTACTGCAAATGGATTCACAGTTTCACTTGTGAAGTTAGTCTATTTTTGTCATGGTGCATTGAGCTAAGGAAGAGCAAGATTTCAGATGTTTAGGACTATGGAAACAGGCTTTAGCACAGAAAGAAAGCCCAGTTTGAAAAATTATCTTTGCCATTACCTCTACTACTGAAAGTAAAGGTTCAAAAGATATGTAGTACTTTCTGACATTCTGAAACTCTTAAAATTTGAATTTTTATGGAGGTGATGCTAGTTACACTTTCTGTACTGATGTTGTTTACTGGTTAAGAGGATTTTCATGTCAGCGCTTGTTATATGAAAGATTATGATAAAAATATTATAGAGTGTACTACAGACAGTCTCTGACTTACGATAATTTGACTTAGGATTTTCAACTTTATTATGGAGGAAAAGAATTTGTATTCAGTAGAAACCATACTTTGAATTTTGGATTTTGGTCTTTTTTTGGGCTGGTGATATATGCAACATAATCTTCTCATGGTATTGGGCAGGGGCAGTGGCAGATCCCTGTCAGCTCTGAGATCCCAAGGGCAGACAGCCAGTATACTTACAACTACTCTACCCCGACAACCGTTCTGTTTCTCAGTCAGTACAGTATTTAATAAATTACATGAGATAGTCAACACTTTATTATAAAATAGGCTTTGTGTTAGATGATTTTGCCCAACTGTAGGCTTAAGTGAATGTTCTGAGCTCGGGTAAGGTAGGCTAGGCTGAGCTGTGATGTTTGGTAGGCTAGGAGTAGGAAATGTATTTTCAACTTAGGATATTTTCAACTTAGGATGGGTTTATTGGGATATAACACAATTGTAAGTAAAGGAAGATATATAAGTACAAGGGTGCCCTTTATCTGGAACTGTGATGACTCTAGAATGACCTACTTTTGAAAGTGTAATTCTCAGAATCAAATAAGAATTTTCATGGGTTTACATATGAAATAAAAACTGTATAATCTCCTTTGAGTCTGTCTGGAGTATATCTAGTTAATATATTCAGTTTCACAGCCAAATGTACTGACCTGAATTTTTAGCAAGAATTGAAACCTGTGATTATTTATGGGATTGTTCCCTAACTTTAAGAATTTCAAGTTAAAAACCAAGTATTTTATTTCCTTATAAATTAGAGTCCTAGAAAACAATAGATGCTTACTTTGATTTGTTTTTGTCTCTGGCATGAAATCAAGAACCAAGTTTGTTTTTTGCATCCTATATCTTTCACTAGCTCACTAGCCAAAAGCCAACAACCACATTTCCTTGTCAACACCAATATGAATTTTCCTCCTATTGCTGATTTCTTTCCTCTGTCCTCACTTTTAAAAACTTGTGTGTTAAGAGGACTTGAAATCTAAAGCATTTTTATTTTTAATGCTGAGAGTATTACTTGTTAATATTTAAGCAAAATTATTTTTCCCAGAATGGAAATAGCTCCCCCCCGTCCCCCAGAATGAGAATAGCTCCCCCTGCCCCCTAGAAGGCTTTTGTAAAATGTACGATAATACTGGGCGCCTGGGTGGCTCAGTTGGTTAAGCGACTGCCTTCGGCTCAGGTCATGATCCTGGAGCCCCGGGATCAAGTCCCACATCGCGCTTCCTGCTCAGCGGGGAGTCTGCTTCTCCCTCAGACCGTCTTCCCTCTCGTGCTTTCTATCTCTCATTCTCTCTCTCTCAAATAAATAAAATCTTTTAAAAAAAAAAAACAACGGATAATACATTTTATATTTTCTATATAAAGTAGAAAATACTTTCTATATAAAGTAGATATACTTTATATTTTCTATATAAAGTAAAACTTAATCACATTAATCTCACTACCCTCTGATGATCACCGTCAACATTCGACATGTAGTATATATAAATACATATATATTTTAGAAAAACAGGATTATATTCTGTGATTTACTTTGTTATTGTGTTCCACTTAATTATCTTATTACTTTAATAAATATAGGAGTGTATCATCTTTTCAGTGGCCTTGTATAGCTAATACCCTTTAAGGGGTGAAATTGTACATTTTTCCTGTGTTATGTAATTGTAAACCTTGTAGGGAATGTTTTTAGGGAATTGGCAGACTTAATCCATAAAACAAGCACCTGGTTGGTACATTTTTGAACTCAGACCTTAAGTATCTGGTTGATGTAAACCATTAAAGTTTATGTAACTTTTCATAATTAACTGACACTTTATATCAGTTTTACTAATCAAGATTTTCACTTTTTTAGAAAGTAATGAAATTTCAGTGAGAATTTTGTATAGCATATAGCAGTTTTACGTATTTAGAACTCTCTGTTTAAACTTCATCATGATTACATGTGTCAGTGGTGTATTCCACTGGAATTCAGCAAATAAACCACAGATTGGATTTTGCTTCAGTTTTATCAGTTTTGCCCATTAAATGACACTGTACGTTGCCTGTTGAACCATCAGATGCATGAGAAGTAGGATATGTCTGCTCAGTTTAACAGCTAGGTGTGTTTTATGTGGTGTGTGTCTGTCTTGATATTCTTTTGATAGGATTCTGTTCCTTAATGTAATGCATGCCGTCTCTGAAATGATCTTGAAATCTCTTGTCTAGCTCTTTTTAAACCATCTTGCTTGTTTCCTTTTCATCACTGTTTCTTTTCTCACCTTTTCTCAAGCTGACTGAATCTTCTGATGAGGTAACAAAATAGCCTTTGTCCCTCATAGTTCCTTGTTCCTTCCCATCCCTCTAACTTCATAAGGTCATTAAGACTAACCACCTCTTTAACAGTCTGGATTTGGCATACCTTTCATGCTGATGTTTAGTATAACATGATTTCATATTTCCATTACCAAAACAGTACTTTTTTTTCTAAATCGATGGTATTGTGAAAGAAATCTAATAATCAGAGAAATGAAAGAAGTATAGTGACTAAAGCGGTTAAAATGAAGGCTCTAATTGAATGTTTTTTATGTAATTTTAATGCAAAAAAATAGATGCCTTTAATATTGAGAACTTCTCTTTTGTGGCTGTTGCTACATTACATGGACCTCTATAATTTCTTTATCACCTTAGCTGCTCAGCAAACAAAACCAATGTCCCCAGTTTTAATTTGGTAAATGAACTTTAAAAAGAAATGAAAGAATGGAGATAAAAACCATCTTTCCAGACTCTGGGGGAGAAGCAGCTCCTTACTGGACTGAGGACATCAGACTTGAACGTGTGTTGTTGCTAGAAAAAACACGTAGAAACCAGTGCTACATTTTCCCTCTTCAGATGTCGGAATATGGCCCTCACTTTTCAAAGCAGATTGCCTGGCAGTCATTATCTCTTTTGTCTCTGTCACCAATTTATTTGTAATCTCTGGCTGCTCATGCAGTGTTTCAAGCTTCTTGCTTTTTCCCTGTTGGTTTTTGAGTAATCATAACATGGCTGACTGCATTACTGAGTAATGTAGAACATTTTTTTATATATTTGTCATGTTTATTCATCTGTCCTTCAAAATGATCTAAGTTTAGCATTGGACTTGCTCTTGAATTTAGCATTTGATTCTGTTCAAGGCTGCAGCCATGGCTCCACCGGAGGAGGAACTGAAGAGAATGGGCTCTCCAGAAGAGAGAAGGCAGAACTCCGTGTCAGACTTCCCACCCCCTGCTGGCCGGGAACTCATTTTGCGCACCACCGTGCCACGCCCGGCTCCGTACTCCCGAGCTCTGCCTCAGCGCATGTACAGTGTTCTCACCAAAGAGGATTTCAGACTTGCAGGTGCCTTTTCATCAGATACCTCCTTCTTCTAATTCTTCTAGAGCCACCTCATTTATGGCTTCAGAGACCATGCTGACCCCTTCTGAAGGAGGGAGGTTGTGCCAGTCAGAACTTGAAGGAGGCTGTGAAGAGGACCTGTCCAGTCCAATGATCAGGAATCATACCAGCATCTGAAAGACTTCCCAGCACCATGCTTGGGCTCCGTTGTATCTTGGTTGGGTCAGAGAGAATGGGCTTGAGCTGTTGAAAGATTTGTTTCTCCAAAGAAATGGCCCTTGTTTGACCAGGGGTCAGGGGCAGGAGGTGGGGAGATGTGCAGGGACCAGAAGAACAGCAGGAGCTCTCTGTACTCACTCCAGTGGGATTGTGCTCATTTATTCTTTCCTGTGACTATCCCTTAGGCTATTGCCTTGCATTCATAGTCTGTGTAAACACACTTGTTATATTTGTTGGTATCAGGTATGCAAGACAGAATGTCTGTTAATTGAGTTTCTGGATATTTTGGTGGTAGCTTCTTTTCCCAGAATCTGTGTTTTTGAAATACTAAATGACATTCTGTTTATTCAGTCATCTACTGGCCATCTTGATTGTACTAATTAACTTTTGATGAGTATTTTGAATATTCTAGGAGAAAACTTAGAATTTCACATAGTTTATGTGTTTTTCCATATAACTATGATCTAAATGTATTCCTTCTGATAAAACTATATATTAAATGTCACTGCAAATTAGTTTTGTATCTTATCTTGTAAGGTTTGTTTCTCTTATTTTGTTTTTGGTTGCCAGTAAGACATCACCCTGCAAACCGTTCTCTCCTGCTGTACAGCATGCATTCCTTTTTTTGTGATTGCTGGCGAGATACTATATTTAATGGGGTAGAGATGAGCACATGCTACAAATATAGCTTTGGAACATAGAGATCATGCACTTAGTATAATTTGGTGTATGTGCTAATGTAATGAATACAAGATTATTTCAGTGAACTATTTTGCTTTTGTGTTTTAGCTAAAATGAAAATAATTGTTGCAGATATATAGCACCCAGCATAAGGATAATAGCATATTTCTAGTTATATGGTGATCAAGATTTATTAAGTCTGTGTTGCTATATGGCCTCTCTTCAGTAATCTGAAGTCTATTTTTAGGCCTAAAATTCTCATTTTAATCCAAAGCAAAAAATGGTTATACTGAAGCATAGACCTTGCCTCTGTAATTTAAAGAATTAAAAGAGCTGTGTAAACCCTATTATATTATTTTTGTAAAAAAAAAAAAGTGTGTGTGTACATATATATGTATACATGTGTATATGAAGTAGGGGAGCCCTGGTTGGTGACCTCCCAGCCTTCACAGTGCTTCTCTCTGAGATGCTGGACTTGATTGCTGATGGTAAACCATACAGATGCAGGCCTGAGTGCTGAGCGCTGTACCAAGTAGAAAATGTATCCTTCAAGGACAGGATTTGTCTGCTTTCCAGTGAGGAAGTTAATAGCAAAGAAACGTTTTTCAGAGAGAAGTTGGACTTAAAAACAGCATTGTGAGTCTAATAAAAAGGAAAGTCTTGCTTTCTCTGACTACTTTTCTTTTCTCTCCTCTGGTGGGCACTTTGGTCTTATTTCAGTTAGTTTAATTCTGTCTCACATCTTCTTAAATATCTGCAGCCTGCTGAGTCTTGCAGGGGTCTCAAAGAACACTCTTTGTGCCTTTTCTTTTAGTGGCAGTTACCCCAGTTTACTTTTATTATAGTTATGTGTTGGTTTATTTCACAGATATTAAGTACCTACTTTATATCAGGTACTGTACTAGGCAGTCAAGGTAAAACAGACACCACAACACTCCCTCCTTTTCAGTGACCTTTCTGTCGTGTAGGGAGGGTTGATGTTACATTGCCATAAAATGGTGAGTACAGTCAACTCATCTGAATGAATTGGAAGTCTGACATTTATTGTATAAATACATTCATTTGTTCAGTGGCAACAGAGAGTAATACATGCAATATCAGTGAAGAGAGTAATGTGTGTAATAATAAGGTGTTATGCCTGAGGTTTTTCACTCAGGCTTTAGGGATCAGGAAAATCTTTTTAGAGGTCATTTCTAGATTGAGACCAGAAGATGAGTAGGAGCTGATGAAGGGTTAGGGAAGTAGAGTAAATTGCTTGCAAAGAACTACATCCTGTACACTTGCTGATAATTTATTGTGATTTTGCTGCCGCTCCCATGAAGTGGAATTTACTTTGTATATTTGGACATTATTTGTCTTCCAACCTGGACTTAGCCATGCCTCTTCAGTCACTGGAGTATTAGCAAGTGTGACACAGGTGGAGACTTGAAAAGTACTTGCACCTTGGGGCTTGGACAGATGCGCATTTGTCCAACTTCCTTTCCTCCACTCTCTTCCCTTCACTTACTCTAACCACGCTGGCCTTTCATCTGTGTCTTCAACTTCCCACGTTTCCTCCCCACCTCAGGGCTTTATATTTGCTCTTCCCTGTCTGGAACCATCTCCCAGATTCTCACAAGGCCCATTTGCTCACTTCCCTCAGGTCTCTGCTCAGATAAAAGGTGAGCAGATCTGGTGTATATTTTCAAAGCAGAATGCACGGAATTTGCTGATGGAATGCATGAGGGTAGGACAAAGTCGAGGATGACTTGAAGGTTTGGGGCCTGAGTAACTGAGTGAATGATGCTGTCATTTACTCAAGTGGGAAGACTGAGGGAAGAGCATTTTGGGGGGTGATGTAAGGTTCTGAGTTAGGATGTGTTAATTTTGAGAGTGCATTTAGATACCTATGGTGTAGCCAGCCTTTAAGATGGCCCCCACTGATCCCTGCCTCCTGGTATTTACACCTTTGTGTCGTACCCCCCCCCCCCAACATTTTGACCAGTGAACATGGAGAAAGTGTTGATATGTTACTTCCAAGATTAGGTTATAAAAGATGTTGCAGCTTCTGTTCTGGCTGCTTGCTCTCTCTCTGTCCCTCTCATCACTTGCTCTGGGGAAGTCAACTTCCATGCCAGAAACAACCCTAAGGAGAGGCCCACATGGTGAGGAATTGAGGGCTTCTGCCAACAGCCTTGTGAGTGAGCTTGGAAGTGGATTCTCCTCGGTCTCAGAAGACTGCAGCCTCCTGAGGCACCCAAGCCGGAAGTACCCAGCTGCACTGCTCCTGGATTGTGGACCATCAGAAATGGGGTGAAGTAATGTTTTTATTTTAAACTAAGTTTGGGGACAGTTTGTTTCACAGCAAAATAACAAAATACCCAAGTGATTAAGTTGGTTTGGGGTTTCAGGACAAGGTTAGAACTTGTGCAGTAAACTGAGAAACTTCAGTGTAGATAGTACTTAGGCAGAGGCAGTAGGAGAGCCCTGTGGAGTGAGGGCGGTGGGAAGAGAAGGTCTGGGGATTGACCAGAGATCAGCAAGAGGAGGAGGACTGCCAGGGGAGACTAAGGAGGAGCAGGCGCTAGGTGGAAAGACACCCCTTAAGTGTGATGTTTCAGAAGCTAGGAAGGAAAATATTTGAAGGAGGTGGGAGTTGATTAACTGTGTCAGATGCTACTGAGACATCAAATAAGACAAGAGCTCAGGACTGATTGTTGCAACTGCGTGCAGAAAGGAAATACAGTTCTTACTGGGAAAGAGCCGGGAAGTGACAGGCTGGAGGGAGGCTGGGTGCACCTCTGCTCAAGCCAAATGGGGTTGTGGTTGCCGCGCACTGTTCATTGCCAGGAACTTGAGGGCAGGGGCCTCTGGGGGAGGGCGTGTGCAGGGTATGGTAGAGGGCAAGAGCATGAAGCCACTGTTTTGAGCCAATCATACCCCTCTTCCCAGCCCCACTCCTGCTGCCCGCTTCTTCTGGGCACGCAGGGTTAACGGATAGGGCTTGGCACTCCACACACCCTGAATGGATGAGCGCCTTTTGATGGCAAGGGAGGACCCACTGTTGTGTTTGAATCTTCTGGACTCTTAATTTTTGGCCATTGGGCACCATGAAAGCAGAATATTTCAGAATATGAGCTTCCGGAAGCCAGAGCAGTGCTGCCGGCATTTCTCCAGCTCTGAGAAGTGGGGCATGGCATCAGCCTATATAAATGGGCGTGACTAATTCTTGAAATACAGAATAAAGCTAGTTCATCTTAGCATGCCTTCTTTGCCAGCAATTTCCCCCTGGTGGCCTGTGATGTCTGACAGGTGGTCGTGGATAAACCTGCCTCAAATGAATAGTCTCATCTGTTGCAGGGAGCCTTCCTGGGGTGAGCTTACCACTCAAGGAAGGTGGCTGAACAAAGGGCCCCTACTTGGCCCCAGTTTTGTGGGCCAGTCTCTGATTGGTCTGTGGCAGCACTCCTTGTCCCCTCTGCGTGGCCCTCCTCGGCAGCAGGGGCCTCTGGCAGCTCTTGGCAGAGACCTTGATGTTGCCTCAGAGGCACACATACCCGATGCTTTCCAGCTGGATGAGCCTTTTTAAGGAAACTACATTTCTTCCATCTCCGGTTGATAAACAGGTAGATTTTCTCCCCAGGTAAAACCATGATGGGCAATCCTTTGTTTGGGTTTGCAGATTTGTCTTCCTCTTGTCCCAGAATAAGGTGGATGAATAGCCTGTGAGGAGGACCTGCCGGGCTGGGCTGGCTCATGCTGGAGGAGCTGCTCGCCGGGTTCAAAGCTGGTGAGCTGATTATCTGCAGTACCTAAGCTTGTGATAAAAAGTACTCCCCAGGGAAGAAAACGAGAATGAATCACTGTATTTGTTTACTAAGGCTTCTGTAACAACGTATCACAGACTGGGTGGCTTAAAACAGCAGAAATTTATTGTCTCACAGTTCGGGAGGCTTCAAGTGTGAAATCTAGGTGTTGGCAGGCCCATGCTCCCTCTGAAACCTGTCGGGGAGAAGCCTTCCTTACCTTTTCCTGGCTTCGGGCGGTTGCTGGAAGTCCTTGCTATTCATAGCTTGCAGGGGCAGAACTTGAGTCTGTGCCTCTGTTGTCACGTGGCCTTCTCTCCTGTTTGTCTGTGTCCTCTTCTGTGATACGAGCATGACCTCATCTGAGCTTCTTACATCTGCAGTGACCCTGCTTCAGACATCACAATCTGAGGTACTAGGGGTTTAGGACTTCAACATGCCTTTCTTTTTTGGACGGGAGCAGGGGTCATAATTCAACACATACAAGCATCACTCAGAAGCCACCCAGTTGGACAGATGCCCGTCTAGTTAGTGGCAGGCCATGGGGCCTGATGTGTAAAAGTATGGGCCCACCTCTGGAGAGAGGAGTTTCATTCTCTGCCTTCCTTGATTGGCCACAAGATCCTGGGCTATACCTAATGTCTTTCTCTGTGGATAGGAAGAATACTTATTTTTGTCCTCTGTGGGGACAAAAATAAGTATCCAACACATTGTAACAAAATTAAACAGGATACTATCTAAAAAATGCCCAGCATGGTATAGGTAGTTGTTTAATAAAAAAAAAAAAAACTGTGTCTAGGAACTGTACTGGAAAGTGGTACAGCTGTGGGCGAATGAATGGTTAGCCATTGTTTAACGTGAGGACACACCTACCTAGCCAGTGTCCCTAGACTTGACGGTCCAGATAGCCCCATCACCAGAAGAGCGACCGAAATCGCCTACCATCTCATCAAATGAACTGGTTTCTTTTGACCCCTTTTCCCCTTCTTGGGTCACTGGCTTCCTGGAGGAAACTATATTTAACAGCCGAATAGACTCTGTCAAGTCAGAGGACCAGGGTGGGAAGTTGGGAAGAGTTGAGGCACGTTCCAGGTGGAGGGGCCTATCCGCAGAGTCCTGTAGATATGGTGTCGGTGTTGGTGTGGCCGGGGCGAAGAGTGAGAGGAAAGAGAGGCAAGGTAGCAGAGGAAGTGGTGGTAGGTTCCAGAGCCTTCCTTCCCTGTGTAAGAACTTGGAACTTGTCAAGTGATAGTGGAGGAGCTCGAAAGGTTTTCAGTAGAGAGAGAGGCGCAAGCTTAGACGCAGACCCGTAGGAGCCACAGTGATCCCCACAAGGGATGGCCATGGCCTTGAGTTGCGGTGGTGGTGATGGGGTGAGAGATTCAGCAGGTGACACTGGGTGAAGTGCAGGAGGAGCTGGTTACTTAGCGAAGGCTGATGTGTTCTGGATGCCCGGCTCTGACCCGAGGGGCCAGCTGCTCTGTCGTGAGAGGCAGTGCCTGGCTCAGGTTTGTGGTACGTCATCAGCCTAAGTACAGCCACTTGCCATGGAACCCCTCACAGGAGTACTTCTCTGTCCCCACTCTAGTGAGATCTGCACCCGTTCTGTTACAGGACCCACGGTAGAACGATGTCCCTGGGGATATGCCCATTACATACAGCATCCAGGAGTCCTCAGTCTTACCAGCTTGCTAATGACAGGGGAGGGGAGGGAGCCCCGGTGGTACTCGCCTTTCCTTCAGCAGCCTCTGCACACACACTTGCTTCTGTTACGCATTTGTCAGGAAAGAGACATCGCCTCCCTCCAGGGCCTAGTCAGACCCTGACTAACAAGTGATGGGACACAGATCAAAACTTTTCTTAAGTTCTTCAGCCATTTGACAGTTTGAGTAAATAGTGACTTCTTGGTGCTATTTATTCACATTCTTCTTTCTCAGCCCTATTTTTGGCCCAGAACACTCTTTATTTTTGTCCGCGTTACATAATGAGGGAACTGCATTCTTAGTAACCCACTGTCACTCCTGTGTTATCTTGCCTACACGAAAAAAGGAAATATTTTTGGAGTGTGAATTTCCCAAACGTTCTCAACTATTCCAGGCCTGAAGGCATAACGTCATGGAGGGAGGACTACAGTGGGGAGAGGGCCCAGTCTTCCCAGGCTGAGGCCGAAACCTGGTCCTTGCAAGCTGGCAGGAAACTTCCTCGCGCCCTCCCCTCCCCGGTCAAACGGCAAGAGCTTCTTTCTGCACAGGGTTTACATTTTTATCAGCTGATACTCTTAATGGGTGTTTTTCATTTCTGTTGCTTCAGGATATCTCAAAAATTGGGGGGAAAAATGACCACAAGCAAATGAAACCCTCTTCTTAAGCAGTCTAGTGACAGGTTGAACCCCCTGTGGAGGTCAAACCAGGAGGACAAAGTGGTTTGAATAAGTTTGAAAAGCTTGTTCCCAGCCGGCCATCAGGAGGCTTGTGTAGCTTAATTGAGGGGATATGGCCTAAGAAGGTAGCTTCCCTAGAATGGGTCTGTGCGGAAGTTGCTCAATCCCAACTGGATGCATCTCGGCTGAGCCATAGAAGGCCTATAAAAATGTATCTTCCGAAGAGCCCAGGAGTTTCAGATCTTACAACACTGGCTGGAGAGCCAGACAGGTTTCCTTCATGGGTTTAGGGGATTCCCCAAGAGTATCCTAGTTGGAAACTGCTTCTGGAAGCTCTTTCCCACCAACCTGTGGGAAAAGCTGACCTACCTCCAAGTACAGGGGTGCTGTTGGGGGCAGCCCAAGAAGAACTGTTCGGGTCCTAATAGGGACAGTTCAGCTCAGCAAGTCCTATGAGAAAGTCAGGATATAGGTGACCCTCATCACTGAAGACTTCATCCGAAACTTTGGCAAATAGCCAAATTATATATGATCTTAGAGCAAGTAATTATCCCACAATTAAATAAGCTAATCCAGAGTTTCTCAAGCACAAATAATGTATGGTGTATCGTAAAGGCACAGCTTCTTACAGACCCTGGCATTTATCTTCAGATCACTTAGCAGCACTGTGAGAGCAATTTCACCTGTAAATGTGGGCACCCCAGTCCTCATGTGAATCGGAATAGCTAATTGTCATTGCTCAGCCTATCACTGAAATGAAAACAAAACAAAGCAATAACACTTTAAGAAGCATCACAGAACTCCAAAGACCCTGGGGACTATATCCTTAGACCCTGTGGTGGGAGAAAGGTCTACGGAACCTGTCAGATGTGATAGAGAGCTATTTCCAGGGAGAGACACAGCACATTAGCTTGTGTAGTAATCACAATACTGGATTAAATGGACAACACCGAGCTGAAACTTCATATGTCCGTTCCAAGGGTTTACTGTATGTAAGATGCTCCTTGCCTGTGAAGAAATGTTCATGGGCCCATGGGTGTAAGTTCTGCTAGCCTTCCTCCCAGCTCTGTGCAGAGGACAATTCTAAGTTTGTGACCATCCAATGTGCTCTCCAGGGTCAGTGATGGGAGGAGCCTAGGAGGTGGAAGCCCAACCAGGCTGCGAGAGCCGCATACAGAAGGGCCTGCCAGATGCACGGGAAGGTCAGAGGTTCAGTTCACTCGTGGGTCTCAATGTAGCATGTGGTAGCCATGACATGCGGTTACTTGTCATTTGACTGGCGGAGGGTTTGAATCCTGCCTAGAGGCAAGAAGGCTAGTGAATAACTCTGGCTGTCTAGCCAGCATCTGCCTCACTCTCTGTGTTCAATAGGGTCTGTGAAATATTGGCCCTGTAAAGGAAGAAAGCCAGAGGGGGAAAAGGAGAAAGTTAATAGAAGGATGACTGAATGTTTATGTCCCCCCAGAATTCATGTTGAAGTCCTAACCCCTAGTGTGATGGTTTTAGGAGGTGGGGCCTTCGGGACATGATTAGGTCATGAGAATAGAGCCCCCATGAATGGGATTAGTGTCCTTATAAAAGAGATCCCAGAGAGCTCTCTCGTTCTTTCTGCTGTATAAATCAGCAGTCTGCCGCCCAGAAGAGGGCCTTCACTAGAGCCTGACCATGCTGGCTCCATGATCTGAGGCTTCCAGCTTCCAGAGCCATGAGATACAGATTTCTGTTGTTGGCAAGGCTTCCTGTGTATGGTATTTTGTTATAACAGCCCTAGCTGACAAAGGTAGAATGGCTTTGGTTAGTGATATAGTTACCTACAATGAATATAAAATAGCATTTAGTGGCACAACTTTGTATATGACTTTGGGCTTCTATTTACAAAATCATTAAAGGCTGTACATTTTTCCAGTTTCACAGGGAAATTTATTGGTTAGTGGAATTTACTTGGGTTCTTTTGATTGTAACAAATAAAGACCCAAAGTAAGGATTCATGGGGAGCAGTGAAGGCCATGAAATGAAACTGAGCCGTCACAGGACTTGACCTCATGGAGTCTAGAGTCTGGAGTAGGTTTTAAAATTTGGGTTGGCTCTAGAGAAACTTAGCTGCAGGAATTCACAGCTTCCCCCCTGCTCGTGTATGACCAGGAACGTGATGTGGCTCCAAGTGACCATCTTTCTGTCCTGGTGCCAGCTAGCCACCTCATCTTGTTCATAGTTTCGTTCCTGTGGAGAGTGAGCTTGCTCAGAGTCCAAGGCAGCTTCTCTTAACTTCAACATCACCACCTTTCAGTACCAGCTTTTCTTGCTTCCTAGTTTAGTCTTTCACTTTTCCAATTCTATAAAGTGCCTGACCAGCCCAGTTCATCTTTTTAATCCAGCCCATTAGGCATAATTTTTGGATCACGAGCCAGCCAACATATTAACTTCCTTGGTTATCCCTTCAACTACAGCTGAGAAATGTTCATGGATGTCCATGGATTGTCCTCTTAGGGGAGGGTCTTGAACAGGAAAGAATCCTTTGGCAGGAGGTGTGGCAGTAACTCTAGTATGGTCATGATTTTTGTATTCCTCAAAGTTTCATTTAATGTTTTATTTAGAAATTATTTCAAACTTAGGAAGTTGCAAGAATAGTACAGTATAAAGAAATCCTGTAAATCCATTATGCAGATTCCCCCCTTATCAATAATTTTGCCATTTTAGTTTCCTAGCCTAGTTTTTAATAAATCTGTGTTAAATAGAAATGATGAATGTCTCTATCTCCCCTCTGCCCACTTAGCTTTTCTTCCCCCTGTGTTGTGATGGAGAGAAATGACAAAAGCTATGTTGGGTCCATTCTTAGGAAAGAAGTTGTCAGAACAGTATGGAGCTGATTTAGGAGATATGTTTTCAAATTTGAACCCTATCAGACATGGTGGAGATCTTTTGTTATTTTTATTGCGTATGACAAAATCATGAAGTTAAAGCTTAAGAAAATGACATCATAGATTCTCTGAAAAACCATAGCCAAAGCAACTGAAATACTAAATATCAAATGTCTTTTAAAATGTATATTATACAGATTTTATTTTTTTAAAGACGCAATTTACAGTAACAACAAAAAATTTACCTAGCAGTGAATTTGGCAAAAGATATGCAAACTTGGGGCGCCTGGGTGGCTCAGTCGGTTAAGCGTCTGCCTTCGGCTCAGGTCATGATCCCAGGGTCCTGGGATGGAGCCCCACATCGGGTTCCCTGCTCCACGGGAAGCCTGCTTCTCCCTCTCCCACTCCCCCTGCTTGTGTTCCCTCTCTCGCTGTGTCTCTCTCTGTCAATAAGTAAAATCTTTAAAAAAAAAAAAAAAGATATGCAAACTTTTTTTTGTTGTTTTAGAATGTTAAGGACTTTTTTTAAAGTTTTTAAATTTTAATTCCAGTTAGTTAATATATGGTGCAGTATTAGTTTCAGGTGTACAGTATAGCGATTCAGCAGTTCCATACATCACCCTGTGCTCATCATAACTCATGCACTCCTTAGTCCCCTTCACCTATTTCCCCCATCCCCCACCCCCTTCCCTCTGGTAACCACCAGTGTGTTCTCTGTAGTTTAGAGTCTTTCATAATTTGTCCCCTTTCTTTCCCTCTCTTTGCTTATTTGTTTTGTTTCTTAAATTCCACATATGAGTGAAATCATGTGGTATTAGTCTTTCTCTGACATTTCGTGTAGCATTTTACTTTATAGATCCATCCATGTTGTTGTAAATGGTGAGATTCATTCTTTTTTTATGGCCGAGTAATATTCCATTGTGTATATATACACACACCACATCTTTATCCATTTATTAATTGATGGACACGTGGGCTGCTTCCATAATTTGGCTATTGTAAACAATGCTGGCTATAAGCATAGGGACGCATGTTTCCCTTGAATTAATGTTTTTGTATTCTTTTAGTAAATACATAGTAGTGTAATTTATGGACATAGTGTAGCTCTATTTTTAACTTTTTGAGGAAACTCCCACTGTTTTCCAGAGTGGCTGCACCAGTTTGCCTTCCCACCAACAGTGCAAGAGGGTTCCCCTTTCTCCACATCCTCGCCAACACCTGTTGTTTCTTGTGTTCTTGATTTTAGCCGTTCTGACGGGTGTGAGGTGGTATCTCATTGTAGTTTTGATTTGCATTTCCCTGATGATGAGTTATATTGAGCATCTTTTCATGTGTCTGTTGGCCATCTGGATGTCTTCTTTGGACAATTGTCTGTTCAGGTAAGATATGCAAACCTTCTAAAGGAGAAAATCATAAAACTTTATTGAAACAAATTCAAAGGCATAAATTGAGAGATAGGCCCTTGTTCTTGCATATAAGGAGTTGGTATCACAAAGATGTCAATTCTCTCCACAATGACCTACCTATGCCATGGCTAATAAAATCCCAAATTGGTTTTCTTTTCTTTCTTTCTTTCTTTTCTTTTTTTTTTTTTTTTGAGTTTTGGTGGGAACTAGACTAGTTGAATCTGAAATGTATATGGAAGAGCAAACAGCCATAAACAGCCAAACTATTCTTGATAAAGAACAATAAATTAGGAGGTCTTGCTTTATGAGATATTAAAACATTATAATGCTGTAATAATTTATGACTCATAATAGTTCAGTAAAAAAAATTGGTTGCTTATTATATCACTCCCTACTCAAAAATCACTTCCTGGCAGATGAAAGACTCTTACGTAAATACAAAGAACAAGAAACAAAAAACCCCCACATAAAATGTTTAGACTGCTATGGGGGAAAGTAGCTTTAAAATTTTAGTGGAAGGAGATCTTTTTTTTTTTTTTACATATTTATTTATTTGACAGAGAGAGACACAGTGAGAGAGGGAACACAAGCAGGGGGAGTGGGAGAGGGAGAAGCAGGCTTCCCGCAGGGCGGGGAGCCCGATGTGGGGCTCAATCCCAGGACCCTGGGATCATGACCTGAGCCGAAGGCAGACACTTAACTGACTGAGCCACCCAGGTGCCCCAGGAAGGAGATCTTCTTAATAAGACACAAAGAGGGGCCCCTGGATGGCTCAGTCAGTTAAGTGTCTGCCTTTGGCTCAGGTCATGATCCCAGGGTCCTGGAATTGAGCCCCCATGTCAGGCTCCCTGTTCAGCGGGGAGCCTGCTTCTCCTTCTCGCTCATGCTCTCTCTCTATCTCTGTCTCTCTCTCTCAAATAAATAAATAAAATCTTAAAAAAAAAAGACACAAAGAATACTCACCGTAAAGCAAAAGATAAATTTGGCTACATTACTATTAACCTCTTTTCAACAAACACCATAAACACTATGAGAACAGAAACCGCAGGCTGGAAAATGGTATTTGCACACAGACAACCAACATGAATTAGTTTCCAGAAGAGATTTAAAAATCCTCCCCCTGCCCATGCCTGCCATGAATTAGTTAAAAAGGACTGAAAACCTACTAGCAAAATAGGCAGAAAAAGACATGAACAGGTCATAGAAGGAGAAAAAAGAATGAGCAAAACATTTATGAGATGTTTATCCTCTTTAGTAATTTGAGAAATGCAGATTAAAATCATAGTGAGGTACCATTTCACACAATGGGCACACATCTTAAAGTTAGACAATATTCAAGTGTTGACAAGGATTTTGAGCCACCAGGACTCATCCATTGCTGGCAACAGTGTAAATTGGTACAACTTTGGAAATACAATTTGCGTTTCCTAATAAAATGTGAGCACATACATAACCCACAGTATAGTAACTTGTCCATGGGTGGGTCCTTTAGCGAGTGGTTCTCATGGTGTGATCCCCAGGCCGGGAGCATCAGCATCTCCTGGGAGCTTGTTAAAGATGTACCTTCTCCAGCCACGCAGACCTGCCGAAACAGAGACTCTTGGTCTAGGGGGGCCGGCGGTATGTGCTTGAGCAAACCTTGCACGTGATTCTGATGCACATTCAAGCTTGGAACCACTGCTTTCAAGAAACGTTTGTGCGTGTGTGTTTCAGGAGACTCGAGCAGAAGTGTTCACAGTAGCGCTTCATAAAATCCGCACACTAGGAGCCCTGATACCCTTCAACAGTAGAAAGGATAATCCTATTACAGTGTGTCCATAGAGCAGTGAAAATAGTCAATCCATTGTGACACTTACTAGCACTGATGACACAAAACCCAGGATAAAAAGCTTGTCACAGAGGCATCTATGCAGTATGATTTCATTTATTTAAAAGTCAAAACCAGGCAACTGAACAAGCAGCTGTTCAGGAATAGCTACATATGTAGTACTCCTCTAAAGAAAAGCAAGGGAATGATTTATACACAATTCAGAATAGTGGTTTTGTTTGTGGGGAAGGCAAGAGGATATAATTGGGAAGCAGCATACAAGCGTTAAAGGTACTGGAGGGATCCTATTTTTTTAAAACTAGGTGGTGGGTATATTGCTATTCATTTTACTATTTTAAAATGTATAGTATAGTATATTGGGTGGGAACTGAACATTTCAATTTTGTAAGATGTAGGATTGCAAAATTGAGAGGCAGTATTTTCCTGATGTCAGAAAAGACTTGCATATGGAAATGAACATGGATGTAACAAGGAGCAGGGTGCAAATATGCATGATGTTTAAAACACTAAGGAAAGTGTGCCCTGGTTGGGACTCCCTTAAGGGTACCCCCTCAGACTTCCTGAGAGTAAATTGTTCACTTTGCTCTGACCTTATAGGTACTATACTAGGGTAGAAAAGTTGACAAGATACTCCATGAGCAAGGCAGGGAGTTAGAGCCCATGAAAACTTCCCCTAGTGATGAAGGTGTTTAGGTCACTGGTCTGTGAGCTAAGTGAGGAGGCGGCCAAGGTCCCCAGGCCCCCCCCACCCTTTTCCCTGCGTGACAGCCCAGGAGGGGCTGTGAAGCTATTGAGAATTGGATGTTCTTCTGATGTGGCAGCTAGTATTGAATATCCCAAGATGATTACTAACAGAGAACAGAGAACAGGTCACGCCGGTTTTTTATAATGACCACTCAGACGGCCATGTGTAGGCGGGATAGAGGGCAAGTCTGGTGGTATGGCTCCTGGGAATGTCTTCCTGGGGGCTGTCGCTGTCCAAGTAAATGGATGCTACCTGTCTCTGAGAACCACAGGTAAGCAAGTGTTGCAAAAAATCTGTGGAATTGACTTGTTTCTAATGGAGAATATTTGATTGCTTGTAGCTCAGATTAAAACTCTGGAGTTTGTAAATGAGCTGAAGTCTTTTAGAGCTCAGCAAAATTTGCCTTCCTTTCAGGATAAATCCATCCTTCCTGGAAAACATCCAAGGAAAGTATTTATGTGAGGACTGGGGTGGACCATGGTGAGCAGGTCTCCCGAAAGACCTTCCATAGCATCCCCTTCCAGTATCGCGAGATGAGTCGGAGAGCATGTCACTGGGCTGTTAGCAGATCTCACTGTCTGACAAACAAGTCAGGCATGCCGCTAGCTGAGGGCTTCCCCTGGGGAAGGAGTAGGCTTCTCAGGGAAACCTCAGCCAGGCATTCTTTCCCAGAAGGGTCACAATGGAAGGAGAAAAATGGCATGAAAGTTCTGTGCGTACAAACCTGAGTGTGGGGTCAGGATGAGAAGCAGGGCAGCTGGGAGAGTGAAGGGGGTCACACACGGTAGCCTGTTTCCTCCGACTCTGCCGCAGCACCCAGTGCCCACCAGATGGGAATGTTCTCCGCAAGGAATGAGGATTTGTTTGTTTAAACCATCCTAAAATCTAGCTTTGAGCACTTTTACTGATTTGGAGAGAGGATGGGAATGGACCCTTACATTGCTGGCCTTGAGTCTGAAGGTCACATTGTACCTCAAGATTCATTTCTGCCTGGACCTGACGGCTTTAAGCATGCTGCTGAAAAATGAAAAAGATGCCCAATTCCAACCCGGAACTGTAGGCTGGCTTGTCATAGTGGTACAAAGAGCAAAGAACTCTTGACCCATTTCAGCGGGAAGATCATTCCTTTGTTACCCTCCTTTCAAAGAATGGAAAATGTCATTGGGTTCTCATGTAGAAAGCATTCTTTGGAAGAGTGTCCAAGAAATTATACCAAAACAAATCTCCTTTTGCCAGGACACCATTTAATCAGCTGAAAGATATTTATACCTATGCCGATAGTTATTGTGGCTTAGCCTGGAAAGGAAGAGAGGGACTAGCAATGAAATGCTCCCTCAGTTTTCAAAGGAACAATTGGAAGACACTTTGGGAAAACATCCCGAGTTGTTGCGTTGATATTCACCATCCGTTAAGTTTACTAGGAACAATAGGCTGCTTTCTAAGTAAAACATTTATAAAAATAACAAAAGAAGACAAATCATGCCAATTAACTGTGATGATTCATTTGGTTGCTATTAATTCAGAACAGTGGAACAATCCATGTAGCAGATACCTTAGTAGGAAATTTATAAATTGCATTTGCCAAGCACTGGAATTGGTATTTTGTTCTTCAGTTATCCTGTTTCCTTTTAAGGAAGGAATGTGCCTTTTCAGCAATATACCTATTGAAATGTAAATGTTAGGTATAAGGGCCTGGCCCACAGCCCCTCAGAATCAGGGATGGTGATAGGAAGTAGGGTGCTAGATGAAAAAGTTACCAATAAAATAATGGGCTCAGCTCCAAAATGATGCCTCCAGTTAAGCCAGGAAGCCAGCGCTTCCCAGGGAGACCCATGTTTCGTGAGAAGTAGCTTTCAGCTTTGCCCCACTGAGTATGATACTAGCTGTGCGTTTGTCATATGTGGCAAAAGAAGTGTGTTCCCTCTATACCTACTTTGTTGAGAGTTTTAATCATGAACAGTTTTTGAATTTTGTGAACCGCTTTTTCTGCATCTCCTGAGATGCTGGTATGATTTTTATCCTTCATTTTGTTAATGGAGTATATCATATTGATTAATTTGTGTATATTGAACCATCCTTGTTTCCCTGGAATAAGTCCCACTTGGTCATGGTGAATGATCATTTTAATATATTTTTGAACTCTGCTAAAATTTTGAGGAATTTCGCATTAGTGTCCATCTGGGATATTAGTCTGTAATTTTCTTTTTTTATAGTGTCCTCGTCTGGTTTTCCTATCTAGGTAATGCTGGCCTCATAGAATGATTTTGAAAGCACTCCTTCCTCTTCTATTTTTTGGAATAGTTTGAGAAGAATAGATATTAACTCTTTAAATGTTTGCTAGATTTTACCTATGAAACCATCTGGTCATAGACTGGTTTGTTGGGAGTTTTTGGATTATAGATTCAATTTCATTACTAGTAATCAGTCTGTTCAGGTTTCTGTTTCTTCCTGATTCAATCTCAGAAGACTGTGTGTTTCTAGAAATTTATCCATTTCTTCTAGGTTGTCCAATTTGATGGTATATAATTGTTCATGGTAATGTTTTATGATTTTTTGTATTTCTGTGCTATCATTTGTAACTTCTCTTTCATATCTGATTTCATTTATTTGACTACTCTTTTTTTCTTGACTAGTCTGGCTAAATACCACGTGTATTTCTGAACAGGGCAAGCAGGAAAATGTCAATTCTTTCAGTGGCAAAATGAGAAGATGATATCTGCCTTTACTTGACATATAATTTCTAAGATTTAGGGCTGATTTTCAGCAAAACATAGAATGGGTGAAACATATATTTGAAATCCTGCTATTTGAGAATCCTTCCCTCCTCTCTAAACTAGTCATCCAGTCTGCCACTGGTTGGTCCCACTCTTTATATACCCCCCTCTGTGAGCCACCCATCAATACATTTACGTGACCCTTCAAAGCCTTTTTGCTAATCTAATGAATTACTTCATGCTAGCGTAAAGGAGGCCAGTTGTGGTTGTCTGGATACATTAGCAACAGGCTTGCAAGCTCTTCGAATCTGCTAGATCACACGGTCTTGAAGGGTGGGGACCATTACATTACATCTTTGTCTAATCCATCAAGTTCCCACACTACATATGACTACTAAGTGAACAAGTAGAAGAGTTGATACAAAAGTGCATTTATTATTAGATATCCCCTTATCCATAGGTCCACTTTCCGTGGTTTCAGTTACCTGTGGTCAGCTGCGGTCCAGAAGCAGGTGATCCTCCTGGTATATCTACGGAAGGTCAGTAGTCGCCAAACGCTACACCACAGCACCTGCGTCATTCCCCTCACTTCATCTCCTCACATGGGCACTTTATCACCTCACAGCATCACAAGAAGAGGGGTGAGTACAGTATAATAAAATACTGTGAGAGAGAGACCACATTCACTAAACTTTTATTACAGTGTATTATTACAAATGTTCTATTATTGGTTACTGTTAATCACTTAGTAATCTGCCTGATTTATAAATTAAAGTTGATCAGAGATATGTCTGCATAGGAAGAAAAGAGTATGAGAGAGAGACCACATTCACATCTCCTATTACAGTATGTTGTTGTAATTGTTCTCTTTTATTATTCTTGTTGCTAATCTACTGTGTGTAATTTATAAATTAAACTGTATATGGGTATGCATGTGTAGGAAAAAACATAGTATATATAGGGCTCAGTACCATCCACAGTTTCAGGCATCCACTGGGGGTCTTGGAAAATATCCCCCAGGGATAAGTGGGGACTTCTGCACATACTCGTGAGGGATCTGTGCCTTCAGCTTGATCCAATAATGGCAAAATGTTTTTCCAAAGTGGCTGAAATAATTTACGTTCCCACTAGTTCTGGATAAGAGTTCGTTTTACTTCCTATTCTTGCCAGCTCTTGACACTGACAGAGATAAATTTTTTCTACCAATTTGATGTGTGTGAAATGGCATCTTCTTACGGTTTTAACCTGCATTTGCTGACATTCACCATCCTGTGTTAGTTATCTGAAAAATTTTTTTTAAAAAACCCCAAATTGAAAAATGCTGATGAAGTTCTTTTTGTCACACTCATTCAGCGGTGTTAAGAACAGTTCTCCCTGAAGCAGCTGGTATCCTTCACATGGATGTTCACAGCATGACCCCACACACAG
The DNA here is from genome assembly GCF_009762305.2 of Zalophus californianus. Classification (NCBI taxonomy): domain Eukaryota; kingdom Metazoa; phylum Chordata; class Mammalia; order Carnivora; family Otariidae; genus Zalophus; species Zalophus californianus. Next base: position 101,942,137 of record NC_045597.1, read on the forward strand.
AGCGGAACTTCGTCAGGCTTGTAAAATGAAGCCGAAGCTGCTGCCAGCCCTGCTATTCTCTTCAGAACTGGTGGGTTCTTGCTGGATTGAGTGTGAATGCTCTGCTTCAAGAATGGAAGACAAGTACCAAATGACTCGCACATCTCTCACGCCTTCTGGAAACTCATGCCTGGAAGATGCAGCCACTCATTCCTACGCTGTGCGGCGACCTTTAAGAGGGCGACGGCAACCTGCCAGCCTTCTGCTGATTACTTGACTGCCGGGCAGGGTAAATGTCTAACCTAATCCAGTGGGCATTCTGGAAAAGCAAGGAATGGAAGGGCCTTCAGTAAAGGAGAGAAGGTAAACCAAACCAAACTTCACCTCCCAAATCTCATTTTTTTGGAGCTGGGCATCTAGAGCTGCCATTGCCACATGGAGCCACTGAGCAAGTGAAATGTGGCTCCCGCAGCTGGGAAATGGGATTTTACGTTTTGCTTAATTGTGACTGAGGTTAAACCATAAAACAAAAGCAATGTGGAATTTTTTTTTCTTAAACGTGTTATTGTTGTGGCAGTACAACACTTCACTTTAACCCTTGAAAATTAACCATCTGAGTTGATATTTCCTCTGAGTATAAAACACACGCTTTTGAAGATAGTAGAAAAAAATTTTATGTTGATTACATTGAATAATTGTATTTTTTTTAAAGATTTTATTTATTTATTTGACACACAGAGAGAGATAGCGAGAGAGAGAGAGAGGGAAAGAGCACAAGCATGGGGAGCGGCAGGCAGAGGGAGAAGCAGGCTTCCTGCATGAGCAGGGAGCCCGATGTGGGGCTCGATCCCAGGACCCTGGGATCATCACCTGAGCCGAAGGCAGCGGTTTAACCAACTGAGCCACCCAGGCGCCCCTGAATAATCATATTTTTGATACACTGGGCTAAATATTGTTAAAGGTTCTGTGTGTTTCTTTCTGCTTTTAAAAGTGGTTACTATAAAATTTAAAAGTATAGACGTGGCGTGACATCAGGGAAGATGGTGAAGTAGGAAGAACCGGGAATCTATCTCGCTACCCGGATAATTGTACCAGCACAGTCTGTCTGATGTAACTACTTTAGAGCTCTGCAGACTATTCAAAAACTTGAAACTTCCAGGGCAAGTCTTGGACAGTAAATTGTGGTTAATTTTGGTCAATTACAGCTTTTAGCACATTAGTGGCTACGTATCTCCCATTCCCACTGCCAAGGTAGGCAGCCATGCACATGTACCTGGCAGTTTGTGCACAGCTTGTGGGAGCCAGGGTGAGTAATAAGGACCTTGTTCTCCAGATATCAGTGATGTGTGTTCTGATGATTGCTTGTGATTACAGAGGTGTAGACACAGAGGTGAGCATTCATTGTTCCAACCCCACCATCTAAAGTGGTTTCCAGGTGATTTAAAGACTCAGAGTTATTTTTTCTTTCACCATTCATTTTCCCCTTTCTCCCTTGTTGGCAGCTAGACGTTTAAGGACTAGGTCATTCAAAAGCAATTGCATAGACAGGGAATTTAGAAAGTCACTGTGTATACCTAGGGAAAGTGCAGGCTTAGAAAAGACCTGGGAAGATCTTAAGTTTATGTTTCTCTAGGCACAGAGATACTACATAGTAACAACCACAAAATCAGCAAACCTTGGGGCAGGTGGAAAAGCTGATTTCCAGAGTTAACACAGTATAAGATTTAAATGTTCAGGTTTTGGGGCACCTGGCTGGCTGAGTCAGTAGAACATGTGACTCTTGATCTCAGGGTTGTGAGTTCGAGCCCCTTGTTGGGTGTAGATATTACTTAAAAATAAAATCTTAAATAAATAAATGTTCGGTTTTCAACAAAAAATCCTAAGACAAAGAAAAAAAGAACTATGACCAATTCAGAGTAACAAAATTTAACAACAGAAAACATCCCCAAGAAAGCCCAGAGGTGGATGTACTACACAGAGACCACAACTATCTTATAGATGCTCAAAGAACTATAGCAAGATGAGGACACAGTCGAGAAAATGGTCTGTTAACAATATGGGAATATCAATAAAGAGATAGGTAACATAAGGAACTGAAAAGAGACTCTGGGGCTGAAAAGTACAATAACTGAAAGAAAAAAATTGACTAGAGGAATTCAAAAGTAGATTTGAGCTGGAAAAAGAATCCGCAAACTTGAGGAAAATATGAGTGAAATGATTGAGCTGAGGAACCGGAAGAAAAGTAAATAGAGCCTATGGATATGTGGGGTACCATAAAGGAGACCAACATATGTACTGTGGTCTCACGAGAACAGAGAAAAGGGCAAGGAGATTATCTGAAGAAATAATGGCCCCAAACCTCAAATTTGATGAAAGACATGAATATTAATACCCAAGGAGCTCAATGAACTCCAAATAGAAATAATTCAAAGAGACCCACATTCAGACACATTCAATCAAACTGTCAAAAACCAAGGATGAGAGAATGTTGAAAGCATCAAGAGAGAAGTGACTCATCACATGTAAGGGATCTCAATAAGATTATAAGCAGATTTTTCATCAGAAACAGTAAAGATAGGAGACAGTGGGTTGATATATTTAAAGTGCTGCATGACAAAAACATCTTGTCAACCAAGAAACCAAACTGCGTAAAGCTGTCCTTCAAAAATGAGGGAGAGGAGCACCTGGGTGGTGCAGCTGGTTAAGTGTCCAACTCTTGGTTTCTGCTCAGGTTGTGATCTCAGGGTCATGAGATCAAGCCCCACATCAGGCTCAGTGCAGAGTCTGCTTAAGTTTCTCTCTCCCTCTCCCTCTGACCCTCCCCTCCATGGTCTCTCTCTCTCTCAAATAAATAAATCTTTTAAAAAAATGAGGGAGAAATTAAGACACCCTCAGATAAACATAAGCTGAAGGAGCTCGTTACCACTAGAACTGCCCCATAAGAAATTCTAAAAGGAGTCCTTCAGCTTGAAATGAAGGATACTAGAAAGTAACTCAAAGCCATATGAAGGAATAAATATTTCCAATAAAAATAAATACATGGGAAAATATAAAAGCTGGTAAATTGTACTTTTGGTTTGTAACACCACTTTTTCTACATGACTTAAAAGATTAATACATAGAGTAATTATTAGTCTATGTTCTTGGACACACAGTGCATAAATATGTAATTCTGTAACATAAGGGGTTGGGGATGGAACTGTATAAGAGTATTTTTTTTATGTTATTGAAGTTAAGCTGTTATAGAGTCAAATTAGAGTGTTATAACCTTAGGATATAAAATGTAACCCTTAGGTATCCACAAGGAAAATAGCTACAGAATATACCCAAAAGGAAAGGAGAAAGGAATTAAAATGTCTCACTAGAGGGGTGCCTGGATGGCTCAGTTGGTTGAGTGTCTGACTCGATCTCAGCTCAGGTCTTGATCTCAGGGTTGTGAGTTCAAGCCCCACGCTGGATGTAAAGCCTAATTAAAAAAAAAAAAAAGTCTCACTAGAACAAATCAACTGAACACAAAAGAATACAGTAATGCAAGAATGAGGAACAAAAAAGCTATAAGGCATATAGAAAAGGCATAACAAAATGTCAGAGAAGTCCTTCCCCATCATTAATTACTGTAAATATAAGTGGATCAAAATCTTCAATCAAAAGAGATTGGTGGAAAGGATAAAAAAAAAAAAGATCAATTTTATAGTGTTTTCAGGAGACTCACTTTAGATCCAAAGACACATAGGTTGAAAGTGAAATGACAAAAAAGGATATTTTTTATACCTAGTAACCAAAGATAGCAGGGGTGGCCATACTAATACCTAATACAAATAGTGTCACAGAAAATTAATATTATTTAAGTCAAAAATGGTTACAGGAGACAAAGAATGACATTATATATTAATAAAAGTTTCAGTAAATCAATAAGATATATCAATTATAAACATTATTAACATGAAGCAAAATGAATTGAAGGGGAAAATGGACAGTTTTAATAGTTGGAGACCTCACTATCCGGTTCTCCACAGTAGATAGAACAACCAGATAGAAGATGAGTATGGAAAGAGAAGACTCATTTACTTTGTTAGGAGAAATAAAAAAAAATACTGTAAAGCAACTAGATCTAACAGAAAAATATGTTCCACCAGACATTAACAGAATACAAATCCTTTTCAAGTGCACATGGTACATTCTTCAGGATAGGTTATAAATTAGGCTACAGGTCAAATCTTAATATATTTAAAAAGATGAATGTCCCACAGAGTATCTTCTCTGACCACAATGGGATGAAGTTAGAAATTATTAATTGACATAAAACTAGAAAACTCAAAAAATTATGGAAATTAAATAACACACTCTTAAGCAGCCACAGGGTCGAAGAAGAAATCACAAGGGAAATGAGGAAATACTTAAAGATTGAAAATAACATAACCTGTCAGAACTTATGGGATCGCACAAAAGTAGTGCTAAGAGGTTAATTTATAGCTCTAAATGCTTACATAAAAAAAGAAGAAATTTCTCAAGTCAACAACCTAATACCTTAAGGAACTAGAAGAGGAAGAACAAACTAAAACCAAAGCTAGCAGAAGAAAGGAAATAATAAATATTAGAGCAGAGATTTAAAAAAATAGGAAATAGAGAAAAAAAATCAACAAAACTTAGAATTGGTTATTCAAAAGAACAATGGAATTGATAAACTTTTAGTTAGGTGGACTGAGAAAAAAAGAAGACTCAAATTACTAAATGAACACGAAGGTGGGTTCATTCACTACTGATTCTACAATGATAAAGAGTCTATAAGAGCACACAGTGAATAATTATATACCAACAAACTGGATAATCGAGATGAAATGGGCAAATTGTTAGAGACAGAAAATCTACCAAGTCTAGAGCATGAAATTCTTGATCTCGGGTTAATAGGTTTGAGCCCCACATTGGTTGCAGAGATTACTTAAAAAATAAAATCTACCAAGACTGAATGAAGAGAAAGAAAATCTGAATAGACCTTTGTAACTAGGAAAGAGATGAAATCTGTAATTAAAAACCTCCTGACAAAGAACAACCTTGAACCTGATGCTTTCATTGATAAATTCTGCCCAATAGTTAACTGACACCAGTCCTTCTCAGCCAATTCCAAAAAATTGAAGAGGAAGGAACACTTACTAACTCATTCTATGGAACCACCTCTGTCCTGACACCAAAGCCAGACAATGACACTAGAAGAAAACTACAGACCAATATCCCTTACGAACATCGATGCAAAATTCTCAACAAAATGCTAGCAAACCAAATGCAGCCACATGTTAAGAGGACTATACACCATGACCAAGTGGAATTTATCCCTGAAATGCTAGGACGGTTCAACATAAAAAAAAAATCAGTGTAATTCACCATATTAACAGAACGAAGGACCAAAACTATATGATCATCGCAATTGATGCAGAAAAAGTATTTGACAAACTTTAGCACCCTTTCATGATAAGAACGCTTCAACAGATTCAGAATAAAAGGAAACCACCTCAACATCATAAAGGCCATATATAGAAAAGCCTACACCTAACGTCCATTCTTCATGGTGAAAGTGAAGGCTTCCCTCCAATTCAGGAACAACACATTCCCAATTTTAGCACATCTATTCAACACTGTCCTGGAAGCTCTGGCCAGAGCAAGTAAGCAAAGAAAAGAAATAAAGGGCATCTGTATTGGAAAGGAAAAAAGTAAAATGATCTATTTGCAGATGACATGATGTTATATGTAAAAAAATCCCTAAAGATTACACACACACACACACAAATGAAGAACTTACTTCACTCAGCATAATACTCTCCAGCTCCATCCATGTCGTTGCAAATGGCAAGATTTCATTCTGTTTTATGACTGAAGCAAAATAAGTCAGAGAAAGACAAATACCATATGATTTCACTCATATGTGGAGTTTAAGAAACAAAACAAATGAGCAGTGGAAAAAAGAGAGGGGGCAAACCAGGAAACAGACTCTTAGCTATAGAGAACAAACTGATCATTACCAAGGGGAGGTGGGCGGGGGGATGGGTGTCATAGGTGATGGGGATTAAGAAGGCACTTGTGATGAGCACTGGGTGATGTATGGAGGTGTTGAATCACTATACTATATACCTGAAACTGATATAACACTGTACATTTACTAACTGGAATTTAAGTTAAAACTTAAAAAAAGTGAAGAACTAATAAATGAATACAACAAAAATGCAGAATAAAAAATCAACCTGTAAAAATCAGTTACATTTCTACACACTAACAATGAACAATCTGGAAAGGAAATTAAGAAAATCCCGTTTGTAATAGCATCAAAAATAATACATAAGAATTAGCCAAGGGAAAAGAAGATTTTGTAAACTAAAATATTTAAACACGGCTGAAAGAAATTAAAATAGACAAGCAAATGGAAAGACATTTTGTGTTCATGAGCTGTAAAAGTTAATGTTGTTATGATGTCAGTACTACCTAAAGTGAGTCATACTTACCTAGAAGTTGCTCTAGGCATGGGGAAACAAAATGGTTTTCAGAGATGCACATAGGGTAAGAATCAATTTCAGAGTGGCAGATGGCTTCCAGAGCCCAAGGGGGATTCAGGAACTAGTGAATACATTTCCAGGGTTCAGAGACAGGATAACATTCATTAGGAACTAATTTTGTGCTACGTAAGACAGCACACAGTGAGGAGACATGATACACTGAGGCCTCATACCTCAGATTCTGCTAAAAGGGGAAATGTTTGGCCTCTGCTCCCTTAGTCCTTCCTCCCTGATGGAGACAGAGTGACTTATGTCTTTGGAGAATTTAGGAGAAGGTATAGAGCATAAAAGTGCCTGCCCCTTCTCCTCTCTCTGATCAGCCTATCTGTAAGACTAGGTCTTTCTGCTCCACCACTTCTTTTTTTTTAAAGATTTGATTTATTTATTTGACAGAGCACAAGCGGGGGTGGGGGTGGGGGTGGGTGAGCAGCAGGCAGAGTGAGAGGGAGAAGCAGGCTCCCTGCTGAGCAGAGAGCCTGACACAGGACTCAATCCCAGGACCCTGGGATCATGACCTGAGCCGAAGGCAGATGCTTAACCGACTGAGCCACCCAGGTGCCCCTCTGCTCTACCATTTTTATGTGCTGAGGACATAGGCCCTGAAGATAGGCCTACGGATGCTTCTCTTGTCCCCAAGATAAGGCCAAGTGGCTGTGGGGCAGGGTTTCAGGGAGTTGTGCTTGCCTTCCAAAATATATGAGGCTCCTACTTTCCTGCAAGGGGGCTGCCCTGGCTACTAACCAAACAGGAGGCCACGACTATCAGCTTGACTGGGGAGCAGATTCATGCACGATCCCCAGTTCTACTTTATTAGCCTCAAAACTGATATTTTGAATTCTATCAGTCTGACTCCTGTGCCTCATTTCTCAACCAGTTCCCAATTTGATGTGGCGGAGAGGTATTAATAATTATCCTCCCCAAAGCTAATGGCAGCTTTTAAAACAACAACAGAATAACAGCATAGTGATGTTTCATGCTTTATTTATTTTATTCATTATTATTTTTTATTTTAATTACAGTATAGTTAACCTACAGTGTTATATTGGTTTCAGGTGTAAAATACAGTGATTCACCCATTCCATATATTACTCAGTGCTCATCAAGGTAAGTGTACTCTTCATCCCCTTCACCTATTTCACCCATCCCCCACCCACATTCCCTCTGGTAACCAGCTGTTTGTTCTCTATACTTAAGAGTGCTTTTTAGTTTATCTCTTTTTTTTTTCCCATTTTGTTGGTTTTGTTTCTTAAATTCCACATATGAGTGGAATCATATGCTATTTGCCTTTCTCTGACTGACTTATTCTACTTAGCATTAGACTCTCTAGATCCATCCATGTCATAGCAAATAACAAGATTCCATTCTTTTTAAGTAATTTTCCATTATATATACGTGTGTGTGTGTATATATATTCATTTCAGTGGATGGACACTTAGGTTGCTCCCATTAAGTTGGCTGTTGTAAATAATGCTGCAATAAACATGGGGTTGCATGTATCCCTTTGAATTAATGTTTTTATATTCTTTAGGTAAATAACCAGTAGTGTGATTACTGGATCATAGGGTAGTTCTGTTTTTAATTTTTTGAGGAACCTCCATACTGTTCTTCAAAGTGGCTACAACAGTTTGCATTCCCACCAATAGTGCCAAGAAGTTCCTTTTTCTTCACATCCTTGTTAAAACTTGTTTCTTGTGTTTTTGATTTTAGCCATTCAGACAGGTGTGAGGTAATATCTCATTATGGTTTTGATTTGCATTTCCCTGATCATGAGTGATATTGAGCATCTTTTTCATGTGTCTGTTGGCCATCTGTTTGTCTATTCAAATCTTCTCATTTTTTTAATTGGATTGTTTTTTGGTATAGAGTTGTATAAGTTCTTTATATATTTTGGATACTAATCCTTTATCAGAGATGTGATTTGCTATCTTCTCCCATTCAGTAGGCCATCTGTTAGTTTTGTTGACTGTTTCCTTTGTTGTGCAGAAGCTTTTTATTTTGATGGAGTCCCAGTGGTTTCATGCCTTTTAAAGTATCCATTTGATGAAGTCTGAAGCTAGAGTTAAGACATGGTTCTTCAAGGGAGTATTCTATGGAAAGCAGGTAAAACATTTTGCAGGTGAACTGCAGTAGTCTGGCTCTACAGCTGAGAAGATTGGGCTTTATGTGTGGCATCTGTGTGTAAACAATGCTTGTTGAGAAATTGCTAGGGTCAGGTCCTGGGATAGTGGTTTTTTTAAAGCTCATTTTTGTAGAATAAGTCAAAACCTTGTTGAGATCCTTCTTAAACAGACCTTAGCTGTCACACAGATACAGATGTTTGGGATTTCTGTGAGATGATGTCAGATGTATAAGCAGAGAGACTGTAAATATGAACACTTTGGGACATGCAGAACAATTAACAGTATTTTTAAGGTGTTCCATATGCCAGTTTCTGTTTAAAAAAAACTGGTATCTACTAATGAGACAGAGCAAGTCAGTAATTTCAAAGAGCTAGGAGAGAAGCTGTTGAAACAGAGGCGGTACAGAGCCCAGAGTTCATTTCAGTACCAGTAACATTTCTCAGTAGTAAATATAAACACAAGCACAGTGGCAAAGCACCCTCACCACTATAAAGCCACTGACAAACTGGAGAGGCGATGGGACATTTTTCTGGTGGTTGGATAATTCAAATAGATTTGTGCAAGGATGAAGAGGTCACATTTTCCAGTTTCAAAGAATAAAAGGTGGAATGAGAGACAGGTTAATAACATGCAACAGAAAATGAGATTTTATTTCCACAGCCTATTTCTGATGTTCAGTCTCCATGATTCTGTATCCTTTAAGTAAACACAATTTTTCCATTTTACTCTGAAGAGCTCAAGAATGCTGACTTCTTAGACATATAATTTAAAGTGTTTCATACTTTTATTTCCAAAGAAACTGTGTTTTTTAAATGTATCATTCAAGCATCTGAAGGTTTATTCGTAAGACATGTGGGCAGCAAATCCTTTTCCCATGAACAGTTAAGTAAATACAGAAAGGTATTCATTTGTCACAGGAAAATCTCCCCCAGAAATGTACATTAGGCTGTGATTAATGCTGAGAGATGATTTCTTCAGAGATTCTAAGTGAGATCTCCATGGCTCTGGGACTACCAGAAGCAACTCTGTCCATCATTGGAGTGTCTGGAGATCGAGGTCACTCAACCTGACATCGGCTGTGCGTAGTTTGGGTGCGTGAACCACCCTGCTCAGGGGGTCCTCGCCCCCCGCAGCCAGCAGCCTGGTGGCCTTAGCTGTAAGGCCAGGGCAAGGGCACAGCCTCACTGATGGGGGCACCATATTTCTCTGGGCAACCATATTCTCTCAGCTCCCACATTGTAAACTGGTTTATTGTTTAGCTGTTAATTCCCATTTTTGTTCTGCAGATCCGGCGCCTTATCTTTTCTAAGCCTAAACTGTGCTGTGTAACTTCTAGACTTTTCCGAGCTGGGCCCTCCCTTCTTCATATCCACCCCGCCCCGCTGTTTTCCATTTAGTCACCATCTCCTGTGGGAGCTGCCGCCCTCTTCCTCGGAGGCCCCTCTGCACTTCTTTCCACACACAGGGGCCACCACTTGCCCTGACACTTGCCTTCCATTGGAACCTTCCATTTGCACAACAGAGGGCAGCTTCTCTTTCCCATTGTGAAGACAAAAGAACTCTCTAAAATGGCCCTGCAGGACTTACCTTCTCAGGTCGTTGCTGTTCGATGGATTTCTACTGTTACATTCAGTCCCAGAATGCTTCCCCTCAGTGTGCCCCACAGCTGTAAAGTAGAAAACAATCAGGAAGGCAGGGTACACAGACCTGAGACATGGCAGGAAGGGAGGGGACGGGCCAGTCAACATCCTGTGTGGCAAATGTTTGTTGTTCCTTATAGCATTTTTGTTTTTCTGTATTGATACATAATTGACAAAATTGTGAGATACTTAAAGTGCACAACATGGTGATTTGATGGACCTATACGTTGTAAAAGGATGACTACCATCTAGTTAACTAACACATCGTCACCTTGTGTATTTATCTTCTTTTTTTGGTGATAATGTTGAAGTTCTACTATCAGCAAAATTCCATTATGTAGTACAGTGTTACCAGTTATAGTCACCATGTTATAGATTACATGCTCAGATTTTCTTTATCTTTTTTTTTTTTTTAAGATTTTATTTGTTTATTTGACAGAGAGAGAGAGATAGCAAAAGCAGGAACACAAGCAGGGGAAGTGGCAGGCAGAGGGAGAAGCAGGCTTCCTGCTGAGCAGGGAGCCTGATGCGGGGCTCGATCCCAGGACCTTGGGACCATGACCTGAGCCGAAGGCAGACGCCTAACTGACTGAGCCACCCAGGTGCTCCAGATTTTCTTTATCTTATAACTGAAAATTTGCACCCTTTTAGGAAACTTTCCCTATTTCCTCCACCTCCCTGTCCATGGTAATTATTTTTCAACCCTCTGTTTATAAGTTAGACTTTTAAAAATTATTTTGTTTTTTTAGACTCCACATACAAGTGATACTATGCAGTATTTGTCTTTCTTTGGCTTATTTCACTTAGCACAGTGCCCTCCAAGTTAATGTTGCAAATGGCAAGATTTCTTTTTTCTTCATTGAGGTATAATTGGAATATAACATCATATAAGTTTCAGGTATACATTGTAATTTGACCTCTGTACTCATCACAAAGTCTAGTTACCAGCCATCATGATTCATCTGAGCCCTTTGCACATGTCTTCTCCCCTCTAAATCCCTTTACCTCTGGTAATCAACAATCTATTCTGTGTCTGTGTCTTTGCGTTTATTTTGTTTCTTTATTTGTTCTGTGTTGTTTGAGATTCCACATATGAATGACACTGTACTGTTTTTTTCTCTTTCCCCTTCTGACTTATTTAACATCATACCCTCAAGGCCCATCCATGTTGTTGCAAATGGTCAGATATCACTCTTTTTTTTTTTAATAGCCGAGTAGTATTCCATTGTATATATACACCATACCGTCTTTATGCATTTATCCATCAATGGCATTTTAGGTTGTTTCCATATCTTGGCTATTGTAAATAATGCTGCTCTGAATATTGGAATACATCTTTTTGAATTAATGTTTTTGTATTCTTTGGATAAATACCCAGAAGTGGAGAGCTGGATCATATGGTAGTCCATTGTTAATGTTTAGAGGAATCTCCATATTGTTTTCCATAGTGGCTATACCGATTTACATTCCTGTCAACAGAGTATGAGGGTTTTCTTCTTACACAGTCTTACCAATATTTGTCGTTTCTTCTCTTTTTGATAATAGCCAATCTAATCTTTGTGAAGTAATATCTCACTGTGGCTTTAATTTGCATTTCCCTAACAATTAGTGATGTTGAGCATCTTTTCATGTGTCTCTTGGTCACCTGAATGTCTTCTTTGGAAAAATGTCTGTTCAGATCCTCTGTCCATTTTTTTAAATAAGTTGTTTGGTTTTTGTTTTGGTTTTGGTTTTGGTTTTTTTTGGTTAAGCTGTATGAGCTCTTTTTTAGTTTGGATATTAACCCCCTGATGGATATTTGATTTGCAAATAACATCTTCCATTCTGCAGGTGGCCTTTTCAGTTTGATGATGGTTTCCTTCGCTGTGCAGAAACATTTTACTTTAATGTGGTCCCATTTATTTATTTTTGCTTTTGTTTCCCTTGCCTTTGGCATCAGACCCAGAAAACCTTAACTAAGATTGAGGTCAAGGATCCAACCGCCTGTGTTTTCTTCCAGGAATTTTCTGGTTTCAGGTCTTACATTCAAGTCTTTAATCCATTTTGAGCTAATTTTTGTGTTTGGTAGAAGATAGTGGTTTAGTTCTATTCTTTTACATGTAGCTGTCCATTTTCCCCAGCACCATTTATTGAAGAGATTGTCCTTTCTACATTGTATATTCTTGGCGCCTTTGTCATAAATTATGTTTATATGTGTGGGTATATTTATTTATGGGGTATCACTTCTGTTCAGCTGATCTGTGTGTCTTTTTTTATGCCAATACCATATTGTTTTGATTATTATACCTTTGTAATATAGTTTCAAGTTAGGGTGTGTGATACCTCCATGTTTGTTCTTGTTTCTCAAGATTGCTTTGGCTATTGGGGATCTTTCGTGGTTCCCCACGAATTCTTGATTTATTTGTTCTGTGAAAAATGCTACTGGAATTTTTATAGGGATTGCTTTGGGTAGTATAGACATTTTAACAATATTGATTCTTCCAACCCATGAGCACAGAATATCTTTCAATTTATTTGTTCCTTCTTCTTCAGTATCATAGTTTTCAGTGTATAGGTTTTTCACCTCCTTGGTTAAATTTATTGCTATGTATTTTATTCTTTTTTATGAAATTGGAAATGCAATCATTTCCTTAATTTCTCTTTCTGATAGTATGTTATTATTGTTTAGAAACACCACTGATTTCTGTATAATGATTTTGTATCCTGCAACTTTACTGTATTCATTCATTAGTTATAACAGTATTTTGATGGCGTCTTTAGAGTTTTCTGTTTAGAGTATCATGTCATCTACAAATACTGACAGTTTTACTTCTTCCTTTCTAATTTGGATGACTTTTATTTCTTTTTCTTATCACTGTAGCTAGGAATTAAAATATGTTGAATAAAAGTGGCAAGAGTAAGCATCCTTGTCTCATTCCTGATCTTAGAGGAAAATCTTTCAGCTTTCACCAATGAGTGTAAAGTTAGCTGTGGTTTTGTATCATATAGCCTTTCTTATATTGAGTTATATTCCCTCTATCCCCATGTTCTTGAGTTTTTATCATAAATGAATGTTGAATTTTGTTAGATGCTTTTTCTGCATCTATTGAGATGATCATATGATTTTTGTCCTTCATTTGGTTAATGTGGTGTGTAATGTCAAAAAATTTGCAGATGTTGAACCTGCCTTGCATCCTTGGAATAAATCCCACTGAATCATGGTATATAATCCTTTTAATGTATTGTTCAATTCTTTTTGCTAATATTTTGTTGAGTATTTTTGCATTAATGGTCATTAAGAATATTGGCATGTAATTTTTTTTTTTTCTTGGTGTTGTTTTTCTCTGGTTTTAATATCAGGGTAATGCTTGCCTCATAAAATGAGTTGGAGAGCATTCCCTCCTCTCCTCTTTGTCGTTTGGATGACTTGGAGAAGGACAGCTATTGAATCTTCTTTGGTAGCATTCACTAGTGAAGCCATGTGGTCCTGGACTATTGTTTTTTGTGGGAGGTTTTTGATTACTTACTCAATTTCATTACTAGTAATCAGTCTATTCAAATGTTCTATTTTTTCATGATTTAGTCTTAGAAGATTGCATGTCTCTGGGAATTTTTCCCTTTCTTTCAGGTTGTTCAGTTTAATGGTATGTAATTGTTCATAGTAGTCTTTTATGATCCTTTGTATTTTGTGGTATTAGTTATAACTTCTCTTTCATTTCTGATTTTACTTGACCCTTCCTTTTTTGTGTTGGTTACTCTAGGTAAAGGTTTGTGAATTTTGTTTATCTTTACAAAGAACCATCTCTTAGTTTCATTGATATTTTCTTTTTTTTAAGAGTTATTTATTTTAGAGAGAGAGAGAGTATAGCAGGGGTAGAGGCAGAGGGAGAAGGAGAAAGAGCAGACGCCTCACTAAGCATGGAGCCCGAAGCGGGGATTGACACCAAGACCCTGAGATCATGACACAAGCTGAAATCAAGGGTCAGACGCCCAACCGAGCCACCCAGGTGCCCCTTCATTGATATTTTCTATTTTTTTTAAGTTTCTATTTCATTTGTTTCCACCCTGATCTTTAATTCCTTCCTTCTACTACTTTAAGTTTTATTTGTTCTTATTTTTCAAGTTCTTTTTGGTGTACAGTTAGATTGTTTTTTTGTTTGTTTTGTTTTTTTTTAATTTTTCTTCTTCAGGTAAGACTGTATTGCTATGAACTTCCCTCTTAGATCTGCTTTTGCTACATCCCATAGATTTTGGCATGTCCTATTTCTGTTTTAAATTGTCATTATTTAAAAAGAAATTCTTCTTTGATTTTTTTCAGTGACTCACTGGTTGTTCAGTAGTGTGTTGTTTAATCCCCACATTTTGGTGTTTTTTTCCACTTTTATTTTTGTACTTGATTGGTTTCATACCACTATGGTCAGAGAAGATGGTGCTTGTGATTTCAACCTTCCTAAATTTATTGCAATGTTTCTTTGTGGCCTAATATGTGATCTATCCTGGAGAATGTTCCATGTGCACTTGAGAAGAATGTGTATTCTGCTGCTTTTGGATTGACTGTTCTATATATATCTGTTAAATACATTTGTTCTTATGTGCCATTTATGGTTGATATTTCCTTATTGATTTTCTCTCTGGTTAATTTATTCACTCATGTAAGTGGGATGTTAACATCCCCTACTATTTTTGCATTGTTGTCAGTTTTTCTTTTGGGTATGTTAATTTTTTCTTGATATATTTTGGTGATCCTATGGGGTGTGTGTATGTGTGTGTGTAAACATTGTATCTTCTTGATGGATTGACCTCTTTATCATTATGAAATACCCTTGTCTTTATTATAGTCTGTTTTAAAGTCTGTTTTGTCTGATATGAGTATAGCTGCATGAGCGTCTTTATTACAGTCTGTTTTAAAGTCTATTTTGTCTGATATGAGTATAGCTGCATGAGCTTTCTTTTCATTTCCACTTGCATGGAATATCTTTCTCCATCTCTTCACTTTCAGTCTTAATGTGTCTGTCTTCTGAAGTCTCTTTTAGGCAGCATATTGATAGGTCTTGTACTTTATTCACTGAGCCATTCTGTGTCTTTTGATTGGAGAGTTTAGTCCATTTACATTTAGAAGAATTATTGGTAAGTATGTACCTATTGTCAGTTTGTGAAGTGCCATTTTGTTAATTGTTTTCTGGTTTTTTAATAGTTCTTCACTCTTCCTTTTTTTCTTTCTTGCCTTGTGGTTTGATGGCTTTCTTTAGCGTGATGTGATGTTTAGAATCCATTCTCATTTTCTTTTGTGCATTTACCTATGAGTTTTTGCCTGTGGTTACTGAGTCTCACACAGGATCGTATGTATATAACAGTTGGTTTTATTCTTTAGCAACCTAAGTTTGAATACATTCCAAACCATTATATTTTTACTCAGTCACTCCAATGATTCATATTTTTGATGTCACATTTTACATATTTTTATTTTATGTATCCCTTACCTGATTATTGTAGTTTAAATTTACTACTCTTGGTTTTTAGCATTCACACTTGCTTTATAAGTGATTGATCCATTACCTTTACTATATATTTATTTTTTCCAGTGAGATTTTTACTTTTGTATGTTTTGTATTTCTTTTCAGCTCAAAGAATTCCCTGTAACATTTCTTGTAAGGCCAGTTTAGTGGTGATAAACCCCTTCAGCTTTTGCTTTTCTGGAAAAAGTTTTCTTTTTAAAGTAGGCTCCACGCCTGGCACGGAGCCCAACATAAGGCTTGAACTCAGGACCCCATCCGTGATCAAGACCTGAGCTGAGATGAAGAGTTGGATACTCAACTGACTGAGCCACCCAGGCGCCCCTGGAAAACTCTTGATCTCTCCTTCAATTCTGAATAACCATGCTGGGTTAGAGTTCTTGACTGGAAATATTTTCCTTTCAGCACTTTGACTATGTCATGCCACTCTCTTCTGGCCTCCAAGTTTTTGTTGAGAAATATGTTGAAAGCCTTATATCTGATAAGTTGTTTTCCTCTTGCTGCTTTTCAGGTTGTCTTTACCTTTTGCTGTTACAATTATGTGTCTTGGTGTGGATCTCTTGGGGTTCATTTTATTTAGGAGTCTTTGGACTTCTTGGACCTGGATGCCTGTTTCATTCCCCAAATTAGGAAACTTTTCAGCTTTCTTCAAAATTTTTTTGGTCCATTCTCTCTTCTCCCTCTGGGAACCCTAATGTGAATGTGTATTCTACTTGATGTTGTCCTAATGTTCCCATTCCTTTTTAAAAAATTATTTTTCTTGGTCCACCGTGTTCTTTTCCGCAGTGCTCTGGGCCAAGGCGGCTGGTCTCACTGCCCAGTGGGGGAGACATACAAGGAATTTACATAAGACAGCTGTGCAAAATGGAGCTGGAGGAGCCTTATTTGTGCACAGAGATACTCCTGAGAATAACCCAGATACTCCATTTGATTTCACACCAGAAAACTTTAAGAGGATAGAGGCAATTGTAAAAAACTATCCAGAAGGACATAAAGCAGCAGCTGTGCTTCCAGTCCTGGATTTAGCCCAAAGACAGAATGGATGGCTGTCCATCTCTGCTATGAACAAGGTTGCAGAAGTTTTACAAGTACCTCCAATGAGAGTATATGAAGTAGCAACTTTTTATACAATGTATAATCGAAAGCCAGTTGGAAAGTATCACATTCAGGTCTGCACTACTACACCTTGCATGCTTCGAAACTCTGACAGCATACTGGAGGCCATTCAGAAAAAGCTTGGAATAGAGGTTGGGGAGACTACACCTGATAAACTTTTCACTCTTATAGAGGTGGAATGTTTAGGGGCCTGTGTAAATGCACCAATGGTTCAAATAAATGACAACTACTATGAGGATCTGACACCTAAGGATATCAAAGAAATTATTGATGAGCTCAAAGCTGGCAAAATTCCAAAACCTGGGCCAAGGAGTGGACGCTTCTCTTGTGAGCCAGCTGGAGGTCTTACCTCTTTGACTGAACCACCCAAAGGACCTGGCTTTGGTGTCCAAGCAGGACTTTAATTTATATTCAACTGTGAATATTGTCACTGGAGAAATAAAAATGAATCTCCTATCTACATAAACTTTTTATATTATTTGTTCATTTCATGGTGTATGCCTAGCAACTTGCTATATAAATGTCCTGTTGAAACTTCGGAAAAAAAATTATTTTTCTTTTTGCTGCTCTGTCCAGTATGATTTCCATTGCTTTTCCTTCCGGTTTGCCAATCAGTTCTGCTTCATCCAGTCTGTTGTTGAACCCCTCTAGTTTGGGTATTATATTCTTTAGCTCTGTAACTTATATGTGTGTACGTTTCTTATATTTCTGTCTTGTTGAAGATTTCATGGTGTTCATTCATTTTTCTCCTGAGTTTAGTGAACAACTTTTATGCCCATTCCTTTGAAGTCTTTATCAGGTAGATTGCTTATCTCCATTTCGTTAATGTATTTTTCTGAGGTTTTGTCTTGTTTCTTTCATTTGGATCATCTTCCCCTGCCTCCTAATTGTGTCTGGCTCTCTGCATTTATTTCTATATATTCAGGGAAGCAGTTCTCTCTCCCAGACTTGAAGGGTTACTCATTGGAAGACTGGGGATGTGTTGCATTCTGTTGTTTGTGTAATATCCTGGGTGGAAGCCTGCCAAGCTCTGTCTCTCTTGAATGTTTGAGTCCTGTGGAGCCCAGAAATACAACCCCACCCTGCACCCTGAGCCACTGCCAGATGTTCAAGGAGTATTGCCTGTGCAGAGTGTGTTCACTTTTTGGGTCTTGCCAGCTGTAGGCCACGGTGGATAAGCACCAGACTGGGGAGTGTTTATCCACTGGATATGGTAAGGCAAGGGTCACCATGGAGTTGTGTGGGGCTTGGATAAGCCTTCTACTGGATCTGGTGGGCTGGGGGCACTGTTGTGGTTGGAGTCCACATGTCAGATCTCACAGGATGGAGGCATGGTGGATAAGCACGGGGCTGGGTCTGGTAGGGCAGGGCTGCAGGACATTGGGGGGACCACATTAATGAGGAAGTGGCACTAATGAGGAAGATTATGAGCACCAAAATTGGCATTGTCCAGCACAGGGCTAGCAAGGAAGGAGAGAAAATTAAAGATCACCTGTCAGCACCTCTCTCTGTAGAGATCTATACTCAACCCCCCGCCCTTCTGGTATACTCCCTAAGACTAATAAATGAACCTCCCTCACACAGAGTCCAGCTCCTCAAACTACTGTCTCTGCATTGGGACTTGTAGCAAGGGAGTCTGTGTGTCAGCCCTTGAAAAGCAGAACCTCAGTTTCCTATAGTCCTCTGGCTCTCCTGGATGTTAGCTCTGCTGATGTCAATGGCGGCTGTTTTGGGGGCTTTTCTTTTCAGTGCAAGTCCCATGGGTGGGGTGTCTGATGTGGAGCTCAAACCCCTTGTTCCTCAGAGAGGACCTGTGAGTTTGCGATATCTCTCCCTCTTGTGGGTTGATGTACTGGAGGTAGGAGTCCTGGCAGGAGCACTTCTCTGCCCCTCCCATCATTTTGTAGGTGGGTTTCTCTCTCTCTTTTCTGCCCTGTGTTGTAGAACAGCTGTTCTGTAAGTCTTTAGAGGTCTTTTTCAGAGAGAATTAGTCTTTATGTATCTGTGACTTTGGTGTGTCCATGGGAGGAGGTGAGCTCAGGATATCTTCCTATGCTGCCATCTTGGAACCCCACCAGGATTTCTGTCTTTTTAAAAACTGAATAATATTGATTGTAGACACCTACTACACTTTCTTTATCCATTCATCTGTCAACAGACACTTAGGTTGTTTCCATACCTTGACTATTGTGAATAAAGCTGCAAGGAATGTGTACAGATACCTCTTTGAGATAGTGGTTTTATTCACTTTGGATATATATGGAGTAGTGTGATTGTGGTCTCATATGGTAGTTCCGTTTTAAATTTCTTGAGGAACCAACACTTTTTTTTTTTTTTTAAGATTTTATGTATTTGACAGAGAAAGACACAACAAGAGAGGGAACACAAGCAGGGGGAGTGGGAGAGGGAGAAGCAGTCTTCCTGAGGAGCAGGGAGCTGGATACGGGGCTTGATCCCAGGAACCTGGGATCATGACCTGAGCTGAAGGCAGCCACTTAGCCACCCAGGCGCCCCTAACACATTTTCCATAGTGGAAATTTACCAATTTACATCCCCACCAGTAGTGCCTAAGGGTTCCTTTTTCTCCATATCTTCACCAGCATTTATTATCTCTTGTCTTGATAGTAGTCAGTCTGACCAGTGCAAGGTGATATCTCATTGTGGTCTTGATTTGCATTTCCTTGATGATTAGTGATACTGGCCATTTTATGCATTCTTTAGAAAAATGTCTATTCAGGTCCTTTGCCCATTTTTAAATTGGGTTGTTTTTTTACTATTGAGTCATATGAGTTCCTTATATATTTTGAATATTAACCTCTTGAGTATGTTTGCAAATATTTTCTTCCTTTTTGGAGGTTGTCTTTTCATTTTACTTATAGTTTCCTTACTTTATAGAAGCTTTTAAGTTTAATATAGTCCCACCTGTTTATTTTTGCTTTTGTTGCTATTGATGTCAAATTCAAAAGACTGCCATCAAGGGGCTCACTCTCTTTTTTGGAAGTATAGTTGACATATGTTATATTAGTTTGAACCGTACAACATAGTGATTCATCAGTTCAATACGTTATTCAGTGTTCACAATAAGTGTAGTCACTATCTTTCACTATACCAAATTATTACATTATTATTGACAGTATTCCCTGTGCTGTATTTTCCATCTCTGTAACTTACTGTAAGTGGAAGTTTGTACTTCTTAACCCCCTCACCTGTTTTGCCTCTCTCTTCCCCTTAGGCAGCCATCAGTTTGTTTTTTGTATTTAAGAGTCTGTTTCTGCTTTTGTTTTGTTTTTTTAGATTTCACATACAAGTGAAAATATATGGTATTTGTCTTTCTCTCTGATTTATTTCATGTAGCATAGTATCTTCTATGTCCATCCATATTGTCAGGAATGGTAAAGTTTCATTCTTCTTTTATGTCTGAGTAATATTCCATTGTGTGTGTGTGTGTGTGTGTGTGTGTGTGTGTGTGTATTCTTTTTTTTTTTTTTTTTTTTTAAGATTTATTTATTTGACAGAGAGAGAGGGCAAGCACAACCAGGGGAGCAGGAGGCAGAGGGAGAAGCAGGCTCCCTGCCGAGCAGGGAGCCCAATGTGGGGCTCGATCCCAGGACCCTGGGATCATGACCTGAGCTGAAGGCAGATGCTTAACAACTGAGCCACCCAGGCGCCCCTATATTTATCTTCTTTATCCATTCATATAGTGATGGCTACTTGGGCTGCTTCTATATCTTGGCTATTGTAAATAATGTAGTAAACACAGGGGTACATATATCTTTTCAAATTCGTGTTTTCATTTTCTTTGGGTAAACACCCAGCACTGGAATCACTGAATCATATATTATTTCCATTTTTAATTTTCCAAAAAAACCTCCATACAGTTTTCCCTAGAGAATGTACCAATTTGCCTTCTCGCCAACAAAGCATGAAGTTCCTTTTTCTCCACATCCTTGTCAACACTTGTTATTTTGTGTGTTTTTTATATTAGCCATTTGATTTGCATTTCCCTGATGATTAGTAATGAGCATCTTTTCATATGTCTGTTTGCCATCTGTATATGTTCTTTGGAAAAATGTCTAATCAAGTAATTTTTTTATTGGATTATCATTCTTTTGATGTTGAGTTATAGGAGCTGTTTATATATTTTGGATATTAACCCCTACAGGATAGGTTATCTGCAAATATTGTCCCATTCTATAGTTTGCTTTTTAGTTTTGTTGATGATTTACTTTGCTGTGCAGAAGCTTTTTTATTTTGATGTAGTCCCACTAGTTTATTTTTGCTTGTTTCTCGTGCCTTAGGAGACAGATCTAGAAAAATGTTGCTATAGCTAATGTCAAAGAAATAACAGCCTGTGTTCTCTTCTAGGATTTTAATGGTTTCAGATCTCTCATTTCGGTCTTTAATCCATTATGAGTTTATTTTTGTGTATGGTGTAAGAAAGTGGTCCAGTTTCCCCAGCACCATTTATTAAAGAGACTGCCTTTTCCTCATTGCACATTCTTGCCTCCTTTGTCGTGGATTAATTGACCATATATGTGTAGGTTTATTTCTGGGCTCTCTGTTCTGTTGATTTATGTGTCTATTTCTGTGTCAGTACCATATTGTTTTGACAACTAGAGCTTTGTAGTATATCTTGAAATGTGGAATTGTGATACTTCCATCTTTCATCCACTCTTCTCTCAAGTCTGACAAGCATCTTTTTGACTATTACTTTTAACTCCTTATCATAGATTGGTGATCACCATTCCAATTAGTTTTTTTCCTCAACTTTTGTCTCATTTTTTTTGGAGGATATTCCTCTGTCTTCATTTTGTTTTACTTTCTTTTTACTTAGGCAAAACAGCTACCTCTCCCATTCTGGATGGCTGGACTTGTATAGGAATATCCCTGGTGTAGACTATACGTTTCGTGGTTTTGGCTGGCTGGTTAGAGCTGTAAGGGGTGTGGCCTGCGAATTCCTTGGGCAGTCTACGGCCACTCTGCTAAGATGGCTGGAGATGAAGCAGGCATAGACAGGCGCTCCCCAAAGGGGTGTCCTGGTGGGATAGCTGGAACTCAAGTGAGCATGGGTTGGGTGGTCCCAGGGCCTTCTGTGCTTGGAGAATCCTGGGGGGATGGTTCCAGCTATAGTAGGTGTGGCCTCACACGGGGGGGTGCCCTGGTGAGTTGGCTGGAGCTAAACCAGTTGGAGGCCTGGGGTGTCCTGGAGTGTTTTGTGCCTGTATTATCTTGGTAAGTTGGCTGCAGCTGTAATGGGCACACTAAAGGAGTGACCAGGTGTGCACTGTGTTGGGCTCACCTTGGTGGGACAACTGGAGGTTGGGGAGGCATGCGTGTGGGGGCCGCCCTGGGGAGATGTCAGGCTGGTACGGGCTAGGGCCCTGGTGTTTGCTAATGCAGCAGGCTGGCTAGAGTGCTGGGACCTTGAGCCCATCTGTGCCATCAAGGTGAAGGATGAATGTAAACAATGGTACTCACTAGCACCTCTGAGTCTGGAGAAAATTCCAGCAGTTCCTTCACTGTTAAATGTTCTAGGGTTGGTTCACTGATAGTGTAGTTGCCTTTTGAAATGCTTTTTTCCATGCCCCAGCATGGGTGAATCTGTGCATGGGTCCCTCTGTGCCGTCCCTTCCCACTGCAGTTTACCTCAGGGTTGGGTTTCCTGTTGTTACCCTGTCTCTGTTTCTCTTGCTCTTCTCTATGTGGTCTCTCTATCCTCTGTTGTACAGAACCTGTTCAATCAGTCCTCAGTTCTTCCTCAGGAGGAACTGCTCCATATGTAGGTATAGATTTGGTGTGTCTGTGGAAAGAGGTAAGTTAAAGGTCTTCCTAGCCGCCATCTCGGACCTAAATCTTCCCTGTTTTCTTTGAGGAGTTTTATTGTTTCAGGTCTTACATTCAAGACTTTATTCAATTTTGAATTGATCTGTGTATATGCTACAAAGTAGGGGGTCCAGTTTCATTCTTTTGCATGTGGCTGTCTAGTTTTCCTATGACCATTTACTGAAGAGACTATCCTTTTTCCGTTATATATTCTTGGCTTCTTTGTTGAAAATCAGTTGACTCTCTCTCTCTAAAATAAAATAAATAAATTAAAAAAGGGGGGGCACACCTGAGTGTCTCAGTTGGTTAAGTGGCCGATTCTTGGTTTTGGCTCAGGTTTGTGAGATCCAGCCTGGTGTTGGGCTTCGAGCTCAGTGGGGAGTCTGCTTGAGGATTCTCTCTCTCTTCCCTTCCCCTTGTGCTCTCTTAAAATAATCTTTTAAAAAAATTAGTTGCAGATATATGGTTTTATTGGGCTCTCTATGCTCTTCTATTGATCTATGGGTTTGTTTTTAGCTATAACGTAATGTTTTGATTACTACAACTTTGTAATACAGTTTGAACCCAGAAGCCTGATTCCTCCAGCTTTGTTCTTCTCTCTCAAGATTGCTTTGCTATTTTGAGTTTTGTGGTTCCAAGCAAATTTTAGAATTTTTTTTTCTCTATTTCTATGAAAGATGCCACTGGAATATTGATAGGGATTATACTGCATCTATAGATTTCTTTGGGTAGTATGGACTTTCTTAGAATATAAATTTTTCCCATCCATGAATATGGAATATCTTTCCATTTGTTTGTATCTTTTTCAGTTTTTTTTTTTCATCAAAGTCTGGTAGTTTCAGTGTATATATCTTTCACCTCTTTAGCTAAATATTTCTAAGTATTTTATTCTTTTTGATGCTTTTATGGCATTTTTATTTGGTTTGGGATTTTGAAATCTGGCACATGGGTCATTTAATCTCAAACCATCATTTCTTTATTATATCTGAGAACTTTATTCCTAGAACTGCCACCTTAGTTTAATCTAAAGTGGTAACTGCCACTGACACCTGAACTACTTAGACCTAAGTCTCACTTGCAAGCACCCTAGGCTGGAGGAAAAGCAGCCTGCCGGTTTCTCAGCTCTCAGCTGATTTCTCAGCTCTCAGCCGTGAGGAATACTAGGTTACCCTGGCAATGAGGCAGAAAACTGCAAAGAGCCTGGCGAGCAAAGCAGAAAGGAGGCAAAAGAAAGCCTGGCCTAATTTATAAAATAAACACTATTTGATCTCATGCAATAAAATAGTTATAAACCTTAAGAACTCTGGAAGGATAACTCATGATTGGATAGTCTTTCTAAAAACAAGTCCTCTACACTGTAAAGTATCAGTTACTAATGAAAATTGTAAAGTGCTCAAATAAATGAAATTTACATCCAAACAGTGTTTACAAATAGGCCGTTCGTGAATGTAATTCTTGCTTGGACCTCTATTTTGTGTAGTTCTGACTCTTTCCTCTCATGACTTTGACATTTTGCAGGACTGTACCCTGGTTTTCATTGTCATGCTTTTATTTTTGAATGTCAGTGACATGTTAGTATTACCATTGTATTTTTGAAACCTATTATCTCCATCTGATCATGCTTTAGTATAAAGTGTTTTATCATCCTCACTCCTTTTTAAAGGGGTACCAGGAATACACTTCTAATAAGACTGGGATTTTAAAAACAAAATGATAACCAGGAGACAAAGGGCGCTTGGACAGTGAACTTAGTTTTATACATTAACATAAACTAACCAACTAACTGAAAAATGAAGTTTAGTGACATTTTACATTTTATGTTTTCAGTTTTTAAATAGTTTTAACAATTACTTGCTATCTAGAACTCCAAATCTTCTACCAACACCATAGTTCCAATTAGCTTATTTTCAGAAGCATCTTTTCAATAAAGACAATGTGCTAAGAAATAAAACAAATAGGGCAACACTCAAAATGTGTACCCGAAGCCCATTTTGGAGGCAGTCAGAGAACAAGAGTCTCTCTTGCATACTAACCAGGAAGGTCATGCTTGATCCCGAATTCCTGAATGATTTGCCTCCGAAATTTCCCATGCAGTTTTCCAGTGTTCTGCATCTCCACACAGCAGTTCAGAAGCAATACTAATCCAGAAGCATTTCCCAAGTAATTGAGAGTATATTTTTAAAACACAGTCTATGCATAATACCATGATTAAGGTACTGCAGGGGGAAATGAAAGCTTAACAAAACCTCACTGAAACCTAATTGAGAGCCTGCCTGAAATCAAGAAGATCACAGAAATATTTAGTATTGTATCTCAGTTTGTGTTAAGTACTTTCAAAAGGTATTAGACACTAAAAGCATATACTGTGAAAGGGCAAATTGAATTCTTGATTTTTTTGCTCTAAAAATGTTCACTCTTAATCTGAGAAACATGAGAAAAAAGGTTTCAGTTCCTCCACATGTAAACCATTTGTCATCCATTCAAAACTTTTTACACTTCATTTCTTCACCAAAAATCTTGTGATGTCTGATCCATGCTTTGACGCTAGACATTGTCTTCTCCCCTGGCTTCTTTCCTTAGCTTGCCTGGTAGTTCTCTAAAAGTTAAAAAATATACAAATGTACACCTGTTAGGAAAAGAGTACTGGTTTCAGAATCTCAAAAACTTTTTGTATTTCTTTAGTCTGGAAAAATCTACATTATCACCACGCCTACTTCCCAGTGCTTTGCCCTCAGAGGGGACACCACGTCACAAGCAGAGGACCCCCAGTAGCTCTGGTAAGTGCCCTGAGGTCCTGCGTTCACTTAGGACCAGATGCTTTGGGGAATGACTTACTCCCCAGTGAGACTGTGAATGCCTCATTCGGGGACTACAGTAGGCCCTGATTCTCCTCATCTAAGTGAGGGCCTACACGAGGTGTCTCGTGATTTCTCACAGTGTGGTGCACGTAAGGCCTACCAGCTTCCTAATCTGTGGGCTCAGAAGCCACTCCCAAGCCAATGCAGAAAAACAAAATGAGGTAGATCAAACCTGAATTCTTCTGCTATTTCCACAAATAGAATTTCTCATGAGAATCTAAAACAGTGATTACGGAAGGGGTGGATTTTCTTTTTTGTTATATCTTAATTCTCTTATGGGTCTTGAATGTGCTAGTAATTTTCACAGCAGAGAAATCAGATGACTTTTTTTTCCCAGTTGAAGTTCATGTATGTGTGAAGCTATCCAGGTAGAAGGCGTGGGGAGAGAAAAGAGGATTAAAACTAAAAAGAAAACAAAAAACCCTATTACAGGATCCCATTTATGTAAGAATTATATTTGTGAAGAAACTGAGGAACCTAAAATATTAAAATAAGGCTAAGAGTACTTATACCATATGAACACTGGCAAAGGATCTGAACAGTTTTCGAAAGTGTAAATACCACTGATGAGCATTTTTAAAAACCTCAGTATCTTTGGTAAACAAAATAGTGGCAGGCCCTTCTCCTGGCACATGAGCACTGATGAGCTCAGTTAAATGGGCACTCTTGTCCCCCGGGGGGAGAGGAGCAGAACACTGTCCTTTGGAAAACTCCTCGGAGATAAATTCCTACAGTCAAACACTTGACTCCGTGATTTTTACATCTGAGGATCTATCTTAAGGAACAACTTCAAAATGGAAAGAACAGTATGTAAACAGGAAATGAAAACCACTTCAATGTTCATCAGTATGGGACTGGCTAAATAAACTATGACAGACATAGACTCAATAATGTGTAGCCATTTGGGATGATAAACATGAATGCTTATCATGGGAACATGGGGAAATGCTTAAATCCTGCCACAATTTGGAAAAAAAGTTAGATCCAAAGTTGCATATTGAACGTATGCTTCTTTCTAAGAAAATTTTAATCAGTAGATCCTTTTACTAGACGGCCTGTTAAAAATTCATCCTAGTTGGTAAATAATGTTGTCATATTTTTCCCTCCTGTTTTAAGCAACAGGTAACTGCTCAAAAACGTGCCAAGGATAACAGATTTTGCACTTTGGCCAAGAGTGTAATGTCTGCATGTTGAACGGAGTTGGTCCTAGAAGGAATTTATTAATGTTCTCTGACATGTCAGGACAGCCTTAGCTGCAAATGCAAACACACGTCACTGTTCCAGTTCAGCAGTCTTCTAGGTTGATGGGTCTCTTCAACACTGTGTAAGTTACATTCATTTTCTTCTAGGTGGTGGTGACAATCTCCTGTCCTAGAATGAATGCAAAGGACAGCAGCTTCTCTTCTGTCTGGGACTGAGAACTTACATCGGCCCCGAGAGGAAACTCAGGTGATGAAGGGAATAAAGGCATCTCGGAACCCAGACAAGGGATACGGATTCACCCACTCAGTCTCCCACGCCTGTCAATTTTGTTTGCTGTCCCAGAAGAAGTCACCTGGGTCTGTAGAGCCTCACTCACCTCTCTGTGACACACTGTGCACAGCGTCTGCAGGTTGTCCAGAGAGCACTGTCCTCCTCCACCGGACACGGGCTTGATGTGGTCCACCTGCCAGAAATGCCCCTCTCCTGGCTTTCTTATCATTTCATTAAGCTGCAGTAAGAGCATAAGATCAGCACTTTTCACCATACACTGTGGGAACTGTTGGTTTTGCCTTGTGCAATCATGTTTATACAGCAAAATCACAGCGAAAAACACATTAGGATGGCTTTTTATAGCTTTTATTGTGAGTAGGAAAAAGCCTCTAGGTTAGCAATTTGAAAGCAATAAAATATGTTTCTGAAAAAGTTTTTTTTCCCTTACCTAACCCATTTTGAAAAAATTATAAGCAAGTATAAAATACCAAGACTCCTGACACATTGGGGAAAATTACTTGCTTCTGCACCTTTGAGCTAGTTTAGATAGTCACTAAAAGAAAACTGTGAAAAAAGTAAGATCAGATTAGAAAAAAACTTCTGTATATTACGGAGTCAAATAATCTTTAGTTATTGACCTAAATTCATCTGTTATTATAAACAGTGAAAGATTAATATTAACAGCTGTCAGCGGGAACATTTATGCCATTCATTTGGGAGCCTCCTCAGTTCCATGGACTGGAAGGAAGTTTCCACAACATCTCTATCACTGGCGTATCTGGAATAAACAAAGTTGTCCACGTAAAGCAGCACTATTTAGGCCAGCTCACATATATACACTTTACATTTTATCTGTGATGACCTACCTTAAAATGGGATGTATTTTAACATTTTGCCTGAGGCAGTAAAACCAGCTCAGCATTATAGTTTTTTCAATGTGATAAAGATGAGCATGAAGCTTGGTCTTGGACAAGGACGAAATTAAAATCGGCTGCATGCTGCTGGCCAGGGGAACCTGTGTCATGGTTCTAAAGCACTCTGTCAGACACGTGGAGGCAGAGGGACCCCAGCCCCAGAGGAGCCCCAAGAGGCAGCGAGCTGGAGTGGTAAACTCTGTCCAGCTGAGGCCGGCATTGTTAGAAGCAGTTACAAATGGCAGTCTTGTGCATCAAGCACATGACGTGTTCTGAGGGAAAAAAATCCATTTCGTCTGCTTTTGTAACCAATTCTTTTGCTCTCAACAGTCTCTCCTCGGGTGGACTTTCTACTCCAGATGTGCTTCTTTATTCCTCCTAGTAATTCCCTGGCCAATCACCCGGGGTCAGTGTTCAGCATCCTAAATTTAACTCTTAAAACAATCACTCCCTCTCTGACTGATCCTCCCCAATATGAGCCGTATGGTGCTCCCTAGCCTTGGAGCACTTTTGTTTTAGTAGTACACTATGTAATAACTTCTGCGTTCCTGGACAGGCTGCTTTCATGATACCCTTGAGTCCTTTCATTGCATGTCTTCTAGAAGACTCGGCTCTGAGGCAGCACTGACTGCCATCTGGCTGACACCCCTGGGATGGGTGCAGTGTGTCCCTCACCAGTTAGACAAAAGGATATTTCAGGAACTCTGGTTATCATGAAGGAAACAGTGTATTTCCCTAGGTCTCAAAGTCATGCTAATTCATCTTTGCAGAAATAATTCGGTGATACTAGGTAAATAAAAATGTCTGATTTGACCAACTGGCAGGAATTTATCCATTATTTTAGTGGGGAGAGAATGGCTCAGGAGTGATTTTTTTTAAATTAAGCACACTACAAAATTATACATTTTGCTCTAGTTTGAAACTTAGAACTGATTAGATCCCATTAGAAACCAGTTGCGTTTCTAATGTGAAATAAAAGTGAATCCTGGTGATTGTTTTCTAAGAATAATATTTTTTCTGTAAATTGCTCTGCTAAAATTCCATAAAATAAAAAAATCCCATTGTAAAATCAATGGGATGAACAGATATTTTCTTCACATTGTAATGAACTGTTTTGTGGGGGTTATCTGTTTGCCTCTTGTCATTCAATCCTAACATCATGAAAAGTGGAACAATCAGACCATAGGTACTTCTTGATGGGATGTATCATCTGTTAAGCTCTCTTCTCAAAATAATTTAATCAGAATCTAATTAAACCACTATATCTATAACTATTATTCTGAAATCAGGGGGATAGGGAAACATGTCAAATAATACCATGAGGCTAGAGGGAGACAAATCCATACTGTAGGAAATCCTACAGGCAAATGATCCAGTTTCTTGAACAATCAATGGTGTAAAAAAGGAAGGAGGTGATATTACAGATTAACTGGAACATAAGAGTTAAATGAACAAATGCAGTGTGTGGGTCATATTGTGATCCTAATTTGAACAAAGCAATTGCAAAAAGGCATTTTTGAGACAATCTGGGAAACTAAGCCTGGATTTATTAAGGAATCATAATTATGTTGAGTGTAATAATGGGTACTGGGGCACAGGATTATATTTTAGAAAGAGACAGAAAGAAAGGAGGGTGGAAGGAAATCTCTGTGAGAGGTACGTAATGAAAGTATTTTTTTAAATATTTTTATTTATTTGACAGAGTGAGTGAGCACAAGCAGGGGGAGCAGGAGAGGGAGAAGCCACCAAGGCACCCCCATAATGAGAGTATTTCAAGAGGAAATGAGGGGTACCTGGCTGGCTTAGTTGGTAGAGCATGCGACTTGATCTCAGGGTCATGAGTCCAAGCGCCACGATGGATGTAGAGATTACTTAAAAAAAAGGCGGAGGGGTGAGTGCCTGGGTGGCTCAGTCGTTGAGTGTCTGCCTTCGGCTCAGGTCATGATCCCAGGGTCCTGGGATTGAGCCCCGCATCGGGCTCCCTGCTCAGCGGGAGGCCTGCTTCTCCCTCTTCCCCTGCTTGTGTTCCCTCTCTTGCTGTCTCTCTCTCTCTGTCAAGTAAATAAATAAAATCTTTAAAAAAAAAGGAAATGAAATGAAATGTCTGGAATTTGCTTTAAAATAATTCCAGGAGAAAAAAGGATTGAGGTGAGGGACAAATGAAAATGAAGGCAAAATGTTGATAACTGTTCAAGTTGGGCGATGGGTCTATGGGTTGATTATTCTACTTCTGTATGTATATTTTGAAAAACTGCCATATTAAAAAGTTAAAAAAAGTGAGTCAATATTCATCACTCAGTACAATGCGGCCTTCTGTCTGCCGCATGATTATAATTTACCTGTTCCAATGGGAGCTTTGAGATCCAGGTAATGTTCAGAAGATTCTTCCTCTGACTTTTGGGGGCATCTCTCAGACGTAAAAAGAGTTCCTGTGCATTCAGATTACATAGCTGACACACACCATGTTCAATTTCAAATACTTTGGCTCGCAGGTAACTGTTATTAGATCGAATCCAAAACTCTTCCTGACATTTCAGAGAGCAAAACCGTGAATCCCAAGCGTTCACTTTACACTCTTGCTTAGTTTGGCAAGTGGGTTGCTGACAGCGAAGGCAAAGTGGGTTTCCTTCATTATCCACAGCTTGCAGATAGCCTTTGGATATAGAAGGCTTCCCAGTGAGATCAGCTTGGGCTATGCAGGGATTTAGAAATGGGACACACACTCCATCATCAAGGAACTTTCTAGAATTGAGCAAAACATGCAATAAGTAACTAATGAACACTTAACACTAGTCACTACTTCATATAATGAATGGTTTTCAAAGTTTCTATACTGATAAACAGTAAATGCAGGACCCACAGATTCTGTGATTCAGTGTGGAAACAATAGTTATAGTCAGCACTTGATGCTCCGTGCCAAATAAAGCACAGAATGGGGTGTTAAAAAATTAATTTGAATACAAATATGCTGCCTCTCTTGGGAATTTAGGTATCTTCAAGTTAAACAATCAGACTTGGACACATATGAAGAAATTGGCAAATGAGAAGTTAGAAAATGCTTCTTCAGGCTGGGAAAGGACAGACTAATGTGAAACCCCACCTGAAGTTGGGGCTCCCGTGCTCTGTGTTGGACCACACACCGTAGCAGGACAGAGAGGCCATTTACTAAGGCTTCCATGACACCCTCTGGGAGCCCCTGCTGACCACCAGCAGACAGTCACACCCACGGAGTGACACAGCCAAGGTGCTAATACTGCTTTTAGGAGCTGGAACAGTTATGTGCCTCCTACAGGTAAACTCAGATTTGACTGAATTAAAATGAGAAATGAACATGACAGGACATGCACTCAATTTGTTAAAATAAAACGAAAAGGTACATTCCTCAATTATGTTGAAAGGTCCTACACGGAATTACTACAACTGCTTGCCCATTTTCTATTTTCCATGGCTGTTTGTTAGAAGTGTTAAAAGAAAAGCTCCTTGTGATAGAAAGAGCTCATGACTGGGAACATCTAGTATCTTTGGGTGGGTCACTTGGTCCACCTGGTCTCAGGGTCCTTCTCATTTGTAAGGTGAGGACTTCCTATTCCTCACAGGGTTGCTAGGAGGATGGAGGAGTTACCATATTGTGAAAGCTCTTTCTAACCTATAAGTGGCCACATCAAGGTCAAGTATGATTACAAATATGAATACAGAAATTTAAAGGAGTACACGTAGTACTACTATGTCCTTCTCATAAATGAAACCTTACTGTGTAGAAGGTTCCCGTGGCCCGGACTCCTTCGTGATCAGACGGACATGGCCCCCATTCTTCTTCACCTTGTCCAGTGAGGCTACAGCAACATCTTCTTTGGTAATGTATCTAAAACAATTACACGTTAAGAAGATTTCCTGTCTCTCCTCTAAGAGTTTCACTACTTCATGCTCACATTCCTCCTTGTAAAAGCAAGAGGAGAAAAGGCAAGACAGGAGTCTTCATGGTGCTAACACGAACATTAGGGAATATTTCCTACCTTTACAGTGGACTCCACGTGTGGGAAGCACATCTCTGTTCCAAAGGGGTTTTTTCAAGATTTATTTTTCTAAGACATTCAAGAGTCCTTCAGTATCCTCTGGACCAGTTTTCACTTAGGGGCCAAGTGGAGTGGGTGTAGGAGTAAGAAACAACCAAATCCATGCACAGCTAACAGCCGGGCGCGGACAGCTTGCCACACCGCACAGAGAATCTCCCGCTGCACGTTTACCTACCTCTTGGCCTTTCCTTTAAGGTTCCTCCAATCACCTCGGTCAGTTATAACAGTGTATCAGCGCACTTGGGTAAAGTGATTCTCTTTTTAGTTAACCAGGTGCCATCACATCTTCTATAATCTTAAGGCTGTTTCCATTATTTTCAGCCATACAGGGTTTATGGAATCCTTCCACTGAAATAAAGCTACTCTTGATGGGGATTCAGAACCTTATTACACGACACTATCGGTACCACACAATGGTTTAGGGACTGGAAGTAAAGAGGAAAGTTATTCCAATTAAAGGTGACGGGGGATTTTAAGTAGGTAAAATGCAATTACCCAATTAATTCCTTCTAATTAGCATGGCCCACTTTCTCTGGTAGTTTACACTTATTGTAGATTTTTTTCCTTTTTAATTAGTTTAAACATGAATTTCTTCATATTTCCAAGTACTTCTTAATTTGGTACCTTGACAATAAAATTAAAGTTAAATCACGATGGAATTGTGTAATTGTAGGTAAGATCTTAGAAATCTGCTTTTCTGTTAAAGTAGATTTAATAATTAACAGATTTGCTTCTTTTTATAAACTATTAATTTTTTGACTAGCTGATACACGCACGTATTTCAAAACTCAAAAGGCATGCAGTGGTGTATATGGTGAAGAGCAAGTTTACCATCCATTCCCATTCCCTCCTCCAGAGCTATCTCTATGACCAGTTCTTAATACATACTTTCAGAAAGAATTTTTTTCTGTGTAGAGGTTATACCTTTCATTTTCTCTGTATTTTTATTGACATATAACTCACAAACCATAAAATTTACCATTTTAAAGTTTACATTTCAGTGCATTCTAGTTCATTCACAAGGATGTCCAACCATCACCACTAATTCCAGGACATTTCCATCACCGCAAAAAGAAACCTGTACTCATTAGCAGTCACTCCTCATTATACTTTTTATTTTTAAAAACAAATGGTAGCACAATATACACACTAATCTCCACCTTGCTCTTTTTACCTACACATACATCTCAGAGACCTTTCCAGATTAGTACACACAGGCTGCCCTATTTTTTAATGATGGCATGTTATTCCATTATTTGAATAAATCATATGTTTAACCAGTTTCCGATTAATGGCATTTAGGTTGTTGTTCTAGTCTCTGCTATCATAAAAAATGCTGTAATATCCCTACACATATTTCTACACATTAAATATATGTAGAATACATTTTCCGGAAGCAGAACTGCTGGGTCAAAGGTCTTGGGTGCTTTAAATCTGGACAGATTTTGACACATTGCTCTCTCCTTTGGGTTTGTACCAACCAATACATGGGTCCACCAGCAATGCAGGAGAGGACCTTTTTCCTCACACTTAAACTAGCACAAGATATGTCAGTTAAAAACATCTCTGCTAATGGTGATACACATCTCCTTATAGCTTTAAACCTGCATTTCTCCTATGAAGAGTGATTGTCTTTTCATATATTTGCTTTTCTACTGGTGTGTTATTCTGAAAGCAAAGGAAGAAAAAAGAATCACAGTGAATTCTTTTAGAATTCTCTAACTTGCCCTTTTGGTTCCTAAATTTCCCACGTCCCTCCATCCCCCAATTCTTCAACCATTTTATTCCCTTGACAAAAGCACTTCACTAAAGTATTTCAGTGGATTCTAATGAACTCAAACACTTCCTGGCTTTGAGGGGCAAGGGGATATTAAGCCTTGCCTCAGGTATTATTCAATGTTTAAAAGCTTAGAGACCTAATTCAGTAACTTTAAAAGATGCTGAGAAATCTATTCAGAGACTTAAGAACTAAAAATAACCTTTCCTACAAGAGATTTAAGCACAAAATTCTGGAAACCACAAGAAACAGATCAATCAACCCACAAAGCGGGAGGTTGGCAACTTCTCAAACATGGTTGTGTTACCACCATTTAATTTTCCATTGAGGTTTGCTGGGAAGTTGATGTAAGTATACCACCTCTCAAAAGGATTATGGTAAATCCCTATTTTCAAAAATAGGGAAGGGAGAACATTGTCTACTAAAGTAATTCCTGGATGGGCACGGCAGTAGAAGATGGCAAATTTTGCAAAAAGAGAAGAGTGTGTTGGAAAGTGGCCCACAACAGGGAAAACAGTGCTGGGCTCTAGGATGCTGACCTGCTTTGGGGGTCAAAATAAATCGCTGGCATCCTAAACCTAACAGGGCTCCAAGGGAAGCAGGCCGGCCTCAACAAATGGGAACTCAGCAACTGAAACAATAGCTGGTGATCTTGGCTTCCATTCACATTTAAGATGGAGCTACTCAAAAGCTAACTGCAAACTCTGAGTTTGGATGGGTCCCAAGAACTGGTGGAGATCTAGCCATTGCTTATAATTAGTGTCTATGTGTCTTTATTCTAAGGTCATTCCATTTTTTTCAGAGAGGAATTCTCTAATTTTCTGCTAGCAAGTAAAATGTGGCTTCTAGTATCCTGGAAGTGAAGAAAGGGGCCCGGGGAGTGCTGGTTTCCAATATAATGCCTCTCCCTTTATCTCCACTAAGCTTGGTGTTTCCAAGGCTGGTGCCTCTCTGGTTCAGTTTCAGTAGAAAGTAAACTGGTAGGACAGTGGGAGGGCAAGGCATCCAGTGTACACCTGCTCCTCATACAGACTTCCAATCAGTGCTGTTGTGCAGCGTGATCTCTCACACCTGCTTTCAGAGAGAGAGTTATGCCAAGTCACTGGGACGTGCTGAGGTTGTCCAGGAAGAACCGGCACACTTTCCCAAAGCACACCCCTCTGCAGGCACGCAGGTTTTGTTTTCATGGCTCTGCTAAGTCCACTTCCCTAGAGCCTTCCCTCTCTCTTCCTCTCTCTGATCAGTGACCAAGGTCTCCAGATCTCCTAACACCTCTCTTCATCCTCTTTCCTCCATTCCCATTGCTCCTAATGTCTCAACTTGTGTGGGAGGCAGTATCTTAACCATCTCTCCTTAGGACTCCTGTCTCTGGTATTCAGGCAATCACTTATCTAGGGTAAAGGGACTTTGCACATGTAATTCGGGTTACTAATCAGCTGACCTTAAGAAAGGGAGCAATTCCAAGCATGAGAAGGATTTGACACACTATTGCTGGCCCTGAGACGTAGGAGCCCATGTGCGAGAACTAGAAAGAAGCCTCTAGAAGCTAAGGGCAACCCCCACCCTGACAGCCAGCAAGAAAACCCAAGTCCTACAATCACGAGGAACTGAACTCTGTCAACAACCTGACTGAACGTGGAAATGGACTCTTCCCAGACTCTCAGTGAGAGTCCATCCAGCTGACACCTTGAATTCAGCCTTAGAAAATCCAGAGCAGAGAAACCAGTAAAGCCATCTCAGACCTCTGACGTACAGAACTGTGAGATAATACATTTCTGTTGCTTTGAGCTGCTAAGTTTGTGGTGGTGTGTTAAAGCAGAGACAGCCAATGCAGCCTGTTTCCTTACTTCAAGTCCTCCCTTTTGATCTCATTTCCCAACTGCTGCCAGAGGGAGCTCTGAAAAACACAAACCCAATTGCTGACTCTGTTGCCTAATACATGTTTTAGCTTTCATGTATCATCTCCATAAAACTGTATAGATAACACCGTGTGTCTGACTTTAGTTTGTATTGATTTCATGACTTTTGCTTTTACACCTGATTGGCCACCTTTCTCAGGTGGTTATTTAGGTGGTCAGCCATGTCTGATGGGGAGGAAACAATGTGACAAGTCTAGAAATGGCTGGAGTAGGCTATAAATTTAGTTAAGAAGGAAATTAAGGTCATGCAAAGAGAAGACCAATACTGCAACTAAGACGGTGGTGATGGCAATGAGAAAATGTAGGGGACTGGAAGAAGGATCGAGAGAAACAGCACAGGCATCATGCTTTTTGTTACACGTGAGTATCTGTATGTGTAGGGGTGGTGTGCATGTGTGTGTACATATACATAGTAATACACACAGGTATTTTAAATGTATTTTTTATATAAAGTAACCAACATTCGTGGGAAATATTTAAGCACTACAGAAGAGTTTAGGTGAGTCCAAAACTGGCAGCTTGTGCACAAATCCAACTAGGCAAGGGGCTTTAATTGATTCATAGAGTATTTTATTTTTAATCTGAATTTGAATGACTTCAGATGGGTTATGCACTTTCTAATTTGCTATACTTCTCCCCCCTACCTCAACCTTCTCTGGCTTTACACTTGATCTCATGTGTTCATTTCTGGTTCCTGCTTTGCTTTTAGTCATAGGAGTTTGCGATCCAGGCCTAAAGTATAAAGTTCCTACTATCTCCACAACTCTCCTATTATATGGGCAAGAGTCCTCATCAGGGGCACTATTGACATTTTGAAACAGATAACTGCTTGGGAGTGCAGTCCTGTTCACTGTAGGATTTTCAGCAGTATCCCAGGCCTCTAGCCACTACATGTTCCCCAGTTGTTTCCCCTAATCATAATAAACTAAAATGTCTCCTAACATTGCCACCCTGGGAGGTAAAATTGCCCCCAGCTGAGAGTTACTGTCTTAGAGAAACCTCTGGTAAGAGTTCCTAGGGTACCCTTCTAGATACTTTCTGTGTCATAAGAGCAATTACATATATCGGTATCACCATCCTTTTTTTTTTTTAAGATTTTATTTATTTA
Source organism: Zalophus californianus (assembly GCF_009762305.2). Lineage (NCBI taxonomy): Eukaryota > Metazoa > Chordata > Mammalia > Carnivora > Otariidae > Zalophus > Zalophus californianus. The sequence goes on from NC_045597.1 coordinate 101,978,971, forward strand.
TTTGAGAGAGAGAGAGAATGAGAGATAGAAAGCACGAGAGGGAAGAGGGTCAGAGGGAGAAGCAGACTCCCTGCTGAGCAGGAAGCGTGATGTGGGACTCGATCCCGGGACTCCAGGATCATGACCTGAGCCGAAGGCAGTCGCTTAACCAACTGAGCCACCCAGGCGCCCTCTCCATCCTTTTTTTATACTTATTTTTACTCTTAATAATATATCACAAGTATCATTCCTTATTCTCACATATGAATATACCATATGCCACATTTTGCAACAGCTGAAGGGATTTTTCACTGTATAGGGATACAAGCTATATGATCAACTGCACCCTCTCACATATCATTGATGGATGTTTTTCACCTGTGTGCATGGACAAGTCTAGAGATCATAAACTGAGGATGAGGACACAATCTTGGTGTATGGAGACGGCAAGAGCGACAGGGGCTGTTCAGTTTGGTGCTTTGTGATCTCTCCCCACACGGGAGCTGGGCAACAGAACAGCGGACTGCATGTCACTACTTCATGCTGAAGAAAGCGTCTACAGAGAAGGGGGAGTAAAGTCCCGCAGGGGATACCTGAGCTGGGCAGAGATTATTATGAAGCCAAGAAAGGAAAGTAAGTGTACAGAGATCAGAAAGAAACCTGTAATGATTAAGGTAAAACACAGACAGGACACACCTGACCTTTCCTTTTATTTTGCTTCTGGCCGTGGGCACGAGACTAGTTCCCCGCCATCCTCGGGGTGCTGGTGTGTCCAGCAGAACTAGCCCCCCTGCTGCATGGCACCCAGATTCACACTCCAGGAGTGCAGGGCAGCAGCTCTTCTAACAGGGACCTGTATTCCTGTTGTAAATTGTGTCCCGGGCTTGGTAGGTCACAGGTCACACCCGCCTGTCACTCTGGCCTCTCTCCTGATGAGTGGGGACTCATGGGACCAAGACCCAGAAAACCTGATCTTTTCCAGCAGATTTGATCAAATTCACAAAATATCTAATTATGTTGCTATAAAGTAAGCTGTTATTTTATGTATAATTTTCTCTTAACTCATCAGGATTTCATTAGTGGTTACATAAAATGTCTCCCCGCCCTGTAGAAATAACCATGACAAATAATGAACTACAAAATAAAAAAGAAAGACAATGCATACCTTTTAGTACTATTTTGCTTGGTTTGTTGCTTTGTGATTTCTTCCAAAGCGAGAATTGGGCTGCAGAAGAGCTGCCCGCTTTTCCTGATTATCTTTTGCTTCATGGCAGTTAGACTATTCCATTCTCGAACAAACCTCAAAATCTGGCAGAAAATGAGGTAATGAAAAGAGTTAACCAGCTCACCAGGCATCTTCCTTTGAAAGTAAGCCCCTTATCACATCAGAAAACTGCTGTTTTATTATATCCCCAAATAGGCTTCTGAATGTCACAATTTAAGGCTTTCTTCAGTTTGATGCATCTTCATATCTTTATTGTAAAATAACTGTGGCCAGTTCTGCAGAGGTCTCTTTCAACCCAAAGACACATTTCAGGATATCCAGCATATGTCCTTAATGCACATAGGGACCAATGGCAACAATGTGCTCAGCGAGACCAAAAGAGGCCCAGCTGTTAGAAGCACAAAGCCAGCGGTGGCAGAGGCAAAAGTGGTCTTGGGGAGAGCGGGTCTTCCAGTGGCGGCAGGTTTCAGCACCACATCTGAGCATCGCTTTGTACCTGACTGCCTGACTTCTCATAGGCAAACAGCCGGCAATAAATCTGGCACATTTTTACCAGGGTCGCTATTAATCTTGCTTATTAGTCAATTATATGTAACTGGCTATTTTCTGGGAATCTGAGAATCAGGATTCAATGATCCCAGAGAAAATAGCTCACTGCTACCTTTTCCTTTAAGACGGGTATGGCTGACCCATGGGCAATGTTTGCTTTCCACTCAAAGGGAAGAAACGTAATCACTATTCTCTTGTAAAAAGTGGTACGCTGCATGCTGTCAGCCCCACCTGTGTTGATCCTTCTCAGCAGTGAAGGTCAATCGGCCACAGATCAGGCTTAAGGCCTCTGAGCAAGTACTTGGTCTGTGGCTGTATGCCGACGCTTCCGAGGATGCCAGAGTCCCCCAGTATGGCATCGTCCCTGCTCTCAGAACTGGCCATTGTTAGAACTTAACCGTCAGAGATAAAATGAGATTCTGTAAGATACAAATATCACAGTTGCTAATTCTGTGAAGGAGAAATTAAACGATGTGAGGATAATTCTATCCACAGAAACAGCAATCTAGGTGTGATCACTCACCAAGGAAACAGATCTCACGTTTATTCTCAGCACTAAGGTAAATCATAGGCAGTCCCTGGACTGACGAAAATGCGACCAGTGATCTGACTCTGCACCAGGCCACGAGGTAACTTTATTTTTATTGAACTGAAAATGGTCTTAAATTACTCAACAGATTTTAACTTAAAACAAATGCACAGGACTAGTCTTACCAGGGAGCGATTCTGTTTCAGCTGAAAGCTTGCTGGTAAGTCTTCCCAAAGGTCTAATTTTATATCCAAAGGAATGAAGTTACAGTTCATCTGGTTTCCATCCTGATTATAGATTAGGAAGGCATTATTAATCCATCTGGTCTGTAGGCACTACTAATTATTTTAAAAAGTAAAGAATTATATTATGGCACAATATTCCTAAAAGATAAATGGAGGTGGCACATTCTAACAAGATTCCACACACACAGCTGCCCTGTGTGGATGCTGGGTGGAGGGGCCAGGCCCCCAGGCGCTCTGAATGCCTCCACTGCTTTCCTCTTAAGGATAAAAATACCACGTAGAGGGCTGTAGTCAGTTAAACATGAGGTTTAAATATGAGTATTTCTTTTATAAAGGGGAAGAAAAACTTCTGCATATGAAAATCTATTGTATCAATAAAAGCTGAACCCATATTGAATTCTCTCAGCTGAAAAGAAAGTTACAGTTTCCACAATCACTTTGGAAAAAAACACACAAAAAATACTTAACAAACTGATTCAAAGTTTAGACATGTAACGGTTCCAATAAACTCTGAATTAGACTTGGGATTCTGGCTAAAATGGATAGCTCTTTAGAGGGCCACTGTTACTGCAGCATAGGATGCTAAAGAGCTGTTACTGATCTTCCTTTTAAAGGGGTTTTTATCCAAATTCCTACTTCCAGATTCACCTCAGCTCACCTTACAGCTGTGAAAAGGCCTGTTCATGTGTCCTCTGCTTAGTGTCTCATATTCAGAAGATTAATTGAATAACATTTTATGGTAAAGGGACATGCAAGTATTTAGCTCATTCATAAAAATGCACTTGAGACTATTAAGAGAGATGTCAAGAAGGTGAGGTGGCCCACTCGATGCAGGCTGGGTGCTGGAACTAGAAGGTGGGTCAGCGAGGCTGCTGCACCAGGACTTTGCAGTTTCTCTCCTATCTCCACCCAAAGGGGTGAAAACACTGATCAGATGATGCAGGATGCAGAGCTTTCACTGTACAGAATAAAAAGTGTAAGGAGTTTAAGGGCTTCTGAATTCTGTGTTGTGCTCTGCCTGGTGTCTGCCTTTTGGGTTCTTGACCTTCAATCTCCTCTGGGGACCAGTTCTCTATTATTCTCACCTGGTGGTCTGGGAACCATGGCCTGGAGCTCTCCCCACACTGCAGATGAGGGTGCTCAGGCACTCAGACCTGCCTCTACGTGAGCTGAGGCGGCCTTGGTGCTCCCTCCACACCCAGAGCTTCCACATGGTGGGCGGAGGTCCAAGCCTTAAAGAGAAGCATTGTTCACTGCCTGGCTTCGTTCCCGGTGTCCCTCTCTTGGCTGTGGTCCCACGACAGAAGCAGTGTGGGGCTCCTGGCATTCACGATCCTAGTCATCTCCTAATCTGCTAGCAATCCCTTCTAATTATTAGTTGGCACTGGAGATTATTACACGGCCTGCCATCTATCTATATTTCTATTTGGTTTAGTGTAAAACCTGTAACCTAAGTTATCTTGAAAAAGGCATTCTTTCGGGCGCCTGGGTGGCTCAGTTGGTTGAGCGACTGCCTTCAGCTCAGGTCATGATCCTGGAGTCCCGGGATCGAGTCCCTCTGACCCTCTTCCCTCTCGTGCTCTCTGTCTCTCATTCTCTCTCTCTCTCAAATAAATAAATAAAATCTTTAAAAAAAAAAAGGCATTCTTTCAGTAGGCTCTCATGAATATAAGAAGTTACAAATATTTTATTTTCCTTATAAAGACTAGGAATTTGATACTGTAGACCAAAATATTCATCGTCTCAACAAGTTTTTCCTCAAATACTCACACGAGTTTACCTAGGCCAAAGATTCTTACAGGCCCCTGAGGCCACTTTAGGGGCTCCATAAAGGCAAGAGTGTTTTCTTAATAACAGGAAAACAACATTTGCCCTTTTCATCTCATCCTCTCACAAATGCACAGTGATGTTTCCCAGGGACAGACCGGTACGAGAATCCCAAGGTCTTCATTAAGACTCTAGAGAAACGGGTAAAAATATAAAACGATGAAGGGGTGCCTGGGGGGCTCAGTCAGTTAAGCATCCGACTCTTGATTTCGGCTCAGGCCATGGTCTCAGGGTCCTGGGGTCCAGCCTTCGTCAAGCTCCTGCTGAACGTGGCGCCTGCTTGTCCCTTCCCTCTGCTCCTCCCCCTGCCCCCCGCTCTCTCTGTGTCTCTCTAGAATAAATAATTAAAAAAAAAAAATCCTAAAAACAATGTAGAACAATGCCAATTCTCTTCACTAAATGTTATCTTTGTTTTATAAAACATGTTTCATAAAAATAAGCTGTTGACATGAATATCAACAATGGGTTATTACTATCTTTAGTTAATAAATATTTTTAAGTGTTTCCAGTTTAATTTCAAATAGAGTAAATATCAACAGATATAACCCACCTGACCAAAAGCTCCTTGGGGTTCTCAGCAAATTATAAAAGTACAAAGAGCTCCTGAGACTAAAAAGTTTGAGCACCACTAACCTAGGCTATGGCATGAATCCAAGCAATCATATTTTTAAAGCTTCCTAGACTTTATTCGACATGGATGGGCAGGGTCAGGCTTCGGCAAAGGTGCTGAGGCTGCTACAAAGGATCTGTGAAGGAGCTAACTTTTTTTCCAAGTACAGTTGACATGACGTTACGTAAGTTTCAGGTGTACAACATGGTGATTTGACAAGTCTATAAGTTATGCTGTGCTCACACCAGTGTAGCTGCCATCTGTCACCACACAACACTATCACAATATCATTCACTGTATTCTCTGTGCTGTACCTTTCATCCCTGTGACTTACTCCCTCCATAACTGGAAGCCTGTAACTTCCACTCCCCTTCCCCCATTTTGCCTATGCCCCCACCCTGTCCCCTCTGGCAACCACTAGTTTGTTCTCTGATTTATGGGTCTTTTTCTGCTTTGTTTGTTCATTTGTTTTGTTTTTTTAGATTCCACACATAAGTGAAATCATGTGGTACTTGTCTTTCTCTGTCTCACTTATTTCACTTAGCATCATACCCTCTATGTCCATCCATGTTGTTGCAAATGGCAGGATCTCGTTCTTTATGGCCGCATAATATGCCATTGTGTAGATGTGGGGTGTGTGTGTATACCACATCTAGGAGCTCTTACTGAGAGTTCCTTACAGCTAGGCACAGTGCTAAGTGATTTACAGGAATTGGCTCATGTTACCCTTGCAACAACTCCTCTCCACATTTTCCAGTTGAGGAAACTGAGGCACAAAGCAGTTAAGTAATATGTTTAAGATTCCACGCTCAGTAACAGATATGAATTGAAGCAGTTTGGCCCTGAAGTCTGTGCTCTTAACTACTATGCTGTTTTGCTTCTCATTGTCTTTAGATTTAACAAAAGAATTTTAGAATTAGCTTTAAAAAGAAACAGATACCTATATCATTGTTAATAAAATTAAATATCTCCACTGAGCATGAAAAAAAGGAAGCCTTTTGTATGTTTCAAGCTACAGAATCTGCATGATGCTTACCTTAGTATAGAGGTGAATCCGGTCAGTATTCTTACTTGCACAGAACATTAAGGTATCATACACTGGCAAGTTGTCTGAACTCTTCAACTGTTCTAGTTAAGAAGATAAAAAAGAACCTTAAGGCTTACCTCTCCTCTAACCAAAACAGCTTATTTTAATCTTCTATGGGTTAGAATGATGAAAGAGCTATATAAAATATATCAACATATTTGACAAAGAACATGTGTCTGTACTTGAAATAAAACTACGATGGTAGGCCATCTAAGACCACACTGGCTTATATGGAAACCAGTTGCTTTGCACTTTTGCTAATGACCCCATAAGAGAGAAACAAATTCAGAATTAGCTGAAAAGACATGCGTTAGATATGAGAGAGAATTTCCTCCACCGAGAGTTTTACTGGTCTTAAAGGAGTCTAGAATCTGGACTTCTCCCAGAGTGGTTTTAAGCTGGGCCTGAAGGAGCACCATTTTGGTTGCCAGCAGCAATCCAGCTCTGTAAAAGACCACTTAAATGCCAGATTCCCTATGATCCAGTACTTCACATTTAGAAAAAGGGGATATGTGGACAAGCTTTTTTTCTGATTATATTCTCTTATTTACCACTTCTCAGTTTCATTGACCAATATATATATATAGGAGAGATAGGGTTATCAGAGCGGATCTAAATAATAATTATGGTTAACACTTATCAAGTACTTACAATGTGCCAGGCACTGTTCTCAGTACATATATTAACATCTCAGAAATAAGTAGTGCATTTTACAGAGGAGAAAACTGAGGCACATTAACTTGCCCAAGGTCACACCAGTAAGAGGACTTAAGACCAGTAATGTGGCTACAGAGCCTATGCCCTTAACCTCTGCCACAGTTTCTGAACGATTTTCATCATCATCATTATTAATTTATTCTTATTTTATTTTTTCCTCGGTGACCTTTTAAAGTGCTTCCCCAGATCTAGAAGTCTATGATTTGTCATTCTACTTGGCAATGTCATCATATTTAAATTTTTTAAATCAAGCCACTGGTCATTTTACAAACTTGGGAGTATTCCCATATTTCATAAATTCAAAAATGTCAGCTTTTTCCACACTTTAACATCTCTGAGATTGTCATGTTGTACAGCCAGTAACTGTGCCGTTTTACAATCATTGCTGGCCTGGTGGCAGGTGCGAAGTGGTTGTCACTGCCCGAGCACGTGTGAGCTTAGTCATAACTACAATACTATTGTTACTTCAACACCACACTTGAGTCAAACGCATTGTCTGTTACTACATGAGTTCAGTTTAATTACCTCTACAATGTCTTCAAAATGTTCCACTATGATTTGGTATTGAAATGAAAAGTTATGCGGACCAAAAATTTTTGCATATAAGGCGGGAGAGCATAAATTTGATATTAAAGAAGTAAATATGTATCGTTGGAGGAAGAACCAAAATTTTTTTATATTCTTGCAAAGGAATAACTAAGTGCTTCATGGAACCTAAGGAAAGGAGATCCCTGCAGAGAGAGAAAGCTCTCTCACATCTGGATCCTGAGATGTGCAGAAGGGTTGCCCTAGTACATGCCAAGCACAGCAATGGAGGCAGAAGGACTGCCGAATCCCTCAGGACAAATGAAAGACATATCAAAGCAACAGAGGGTGGTTTGACCTGGTCTGGACTCTCATTCAGGTATTAAGACACAGCTTAATTTTTAGAGTTTCTTTCTTTTTTAATGTACATAAAATAAGTGCATCCTATAATCACTATGTCTTCAGATTTTTTGAAGAACCATAGTTAATGTATTAATGTTTAAAGATCAGAAGTCATTCTCTGATAAAAAGCATTATAGGATTGATTCCAAATCAGTTGATATTCTTGGTAGTTAGCAGCTACACTGGGGAACATATTCCTCTTGTCATTGTTTTCATGAAGTATAATTTAATGGCTCAAGACTAGAGATGATGCATCTTGTGAAGACACAGCCATCCTTCCAGACCCTTAGAATTCCAGTTAGAACAAAACCACAGTCCCCGCAAAGCACATACCACTCCAGTTCTAGAAGAGCTTATGTGCATAGAATAAACATTTTCACATAGTGTGCCCCCTCTGTCATCCTTCTGTTTGTTTTTCATGGAAATCCATGTTAGTGGGGAGAGGTGAAACATATCGCTTGTATGGAATTCTCAGTCCAGTGATCTGAGAAGTCAAAGGAAGGGGGGACAGGAATGGGGGAAAAGTTGGCATTGTCTGGAGTGGATGAGGCCAAGGCAAATTTCACTGGCAGAATAGAATTTCTAAAGGTCTAGTGATTTTTGAAAAGTATGTGTAAGTAAACCTAGCATGTGCCTTCATCAAGGGACCAATTTCCAATTAACAAACCAGAATTGCCCTGCCACAGATGAAGAGACTCATGGTCCATGAGTTGTTTGTTCTTGGTCTGATGTTTAGTCCAGTGAGCCACACGCTGTCCTACAACAAGGGCTTCCTCAGCACTTGGGGGATTGTCAGAGCAGAAGGAAGGACACCAGAGTTATGAGGGGAATGCCCCACCTGAGACTACACCGTCTACCTAAATACCGTTAAAATTAACACACCTAAAACAGGGTCCATTCCAAGACATTATTTGAGAAGACTTTGAGGCATTAGAGGGAAGGAAGGCTGAGGGAAAAAGAAAGGAGAATGCCCTGAGCTCAGAAATTCTTAAATGAACGTTTCATTTTAAAACTATGAATCTGACTCTGAATTATATGTGTTTAATAGCAACTGATTTAGAAGGAAAACGTCAACTGTCCCATCTCAACAGTTTTGGTGTTGTTATAATGAGAACATCAGTCTGTGGGTTACTATGGTCACTAACGGATTAACAAAGAAAATAACCCCAAAGTACTCACCAACTCTGGCCAGCCGGCCCATAACAATAGTGATGTGAGACATGTGGGCTGGTAAGCACCCACCATCACAGCCTGAAGTAATGAATGGAATCAACCAAAGAGTAAATAAATCCAAACACTACATGGTTGGCTCCAAGTGCAGTCATGATTCATATAGTCTTGAAATTATGTACCTTGAAAACGTTTTCTTAAAAAAAAAAAAAAAAACCCAAATCCTAAATTTAAAATAGGCGAATTAGTTGTAGCCATTTAAAAGAAATTCATGTGCAAATGATTAATGATCTGTTAAGTAGCTGTTAATAGTATGTCCATCTCACTGTTTTATCCAAAAGAACCTCCCAAATACCAAAACCACACCCTCATTCGTAGATGCGCCTGACCCGGATGAGGTTGGGCGAGCGGCCTGGGGGCAGCACAGGCAGAGCTACGTGTCAGTTCTGCTCTCTGTGTCATGTCTGAATGCCCACCGTTCTGCTCTTCCAGCCATCTGGTATTTCAGTGTGTGGTTCCAAATGTTTAGTACAAAAATGGTAATGCAAGGAACCTGGAATGGGGTAGTAGCAGCAAATCTATCAATAGTATTATCTATCTACGTGCATGGTTAGCATCTGGACACTGGAAGTGGAAACCAGACTTACCATCACCTGGCTGGGGTGTGAGTCCATCTTCTCTCTTGATTTCTGATATTTCTTCCTTGCTTTCAGCCAACGGGTTAGGTTCTGAGGGTGCAAGTACTCGTTTTTCAGAGTCAGAACTAGTCCAAACGTTTTTGGAAGTGTCTTTCTGAGGATCACCTTTCTCATTTTCATTTTTATCCTGGGTAGAGCTGAGGCTATCTAGTTGTAGAATTATGAAAATCAAACAAACAATTTACACACAAATTTAGGTAAAATCATTATTTACTCTAAGGTCAGTTTTATTTATTTTTTTAAAAAAGATTTTATTTATTTATTTGACAGACAGAGACACAGAGAGAGAGGGAACACAAGCAGGGGGAGGGTCAGGGAGAAGCAGGCTTCCTGCTGAGCAGGGAGCCCGATGTGGGGCTTGATCCCAGGACCCTGGGATCATGACTTGAGCCAAAGGCAGATGCTTAACAACTGAGCCACCCAGGTGCCCCTAAGGTCAGTTTTTAAAAAAGTCACAGCTAGGTTTTATAAAAAGAAACACGGTCAACAATGTTTGTTCATTCTCTGGAAAGACCTGTTGGGAGTCACTAAATGCCCCATGTGCAAACGATGGGGTGCTGGACAGGCAGTGAGGAATGAGACAGACAAATCCCCGCTTCCTAGAGTTTCCATTCTAAATGTCAGACAATCACCAAGGAAACAAAAAAAATCAGAGAAAGAGAATAAAGGCCAATGAATAAAGAAAAAGAGAAATAAAACAAGAGAATAAAACAAGGTTTTGTAATCGGGGGACAGTGGGGAGCAAATGTCGGCAGGGCAAAGCTCTGGGTCGAGTTCCATCTGAGCTGAGGGCTGTTCGGGAATCTAGGAGTCCCAGCCCGAGGGCCTGAATTCTCAAACCCGACTGTAAATGTAAACGGAAGCCATTGAGGGTTTTAGGTAAAGGAATGGAATCATCTGAGTTTTTAAAGGCTCACTCTGGTTGCTTGTATTGAAGGGCCACAGGGAGGCTAGCTGGGAGGCCACTGAGGTCTGGGAGAGAAAATGGTAACTTCTGGTAGGATGGTAGCAGCAAGGAAGATGTGGCCAGAATCAGGATAGACTTTGAAGTTATGCCAGCAGAACCTGACAAATCAAGTGTGGGAGAACAGAAAGGAATCAAGGATGCTGCCTGCATTTCTAGCATCATGGAGGGATGATGAGGGAAGAGATTTAGGTGTTAGGTATGGTGGTGGTGAATCAAGAACTCCACCTTGGGCCATGTTCACCTTGAGGTACCCATCACACGAGCAGGTGCAGATGAGGCAGAGGCATATGGACGAGCCGCAGTTCAAGCGGGAGACAGAAGTGTGGGCCTATGAGCTGTAAGATGGCAAGTATGAACTATATGGATATTAGCAACAAAGTGCAAGAGGGGTATCTGGCTAGCTCAGTAAAGCATACGACTCTACATCTTAGGGTCATGAGTTCAAGCCCCATGTGGGGCATAGAGATTACTTAAGAAAACAAAAAACAAAACAAAGCACAAGAGAAGGGTTATTTATTGACAAATATTAGTGTTCAGTATATACTATACCAAATTGTACTGAATGTCCTGGAGACTGCATTAGCAACCTTTATAGGACTGTAATTTCATAATATTGCTCCTTTAGTTTTTTTTTTTTTTTAAGATTTTATTTATTTGACAGAGAGAGAGAGAGAGAAAGCACAGGCATGGGGAGTGGCAGGGAGAGGGAGAGGGGGAAACAGGCTCCCCGCTGAGCAAGAAGCCCAATGAGGGGCTCGATCCCAGGACCCTGGGATCATGACCTGAGCTGAAGGCAGATGCTTAACTGACTGAGCCACCCAGGTGCCCCTCTCCTTTAGTTTTTTGGATTCTGTTTCCTCAAAGTGTTGTATGGCAAACACTGATTGAAAATTTTGGATGAATTAGAATTAATTCTGCTTTTCAGTACTTTTGAGGGTATATCCAAATTAGGGTGGGAAATCATTATGTCAAGTACAATAATATTAATCTAACAATTATAACCTTTTATACACAGTAGTATCACTGTTACTTATATGTATTTCTGTTTAGTCAGACTTTCATAGTCACAAAAGGAGTTTTATTTTTCTTCAGGTTGCTTGAGAGTTTGCTTATTAAATCAGGGGTCTAGAAACTTTTGCTGTTGCTCTTGGTGTCACAAAGAAAAATCAGAACTACAAACCCTATTAAACTATGATTTTCATTGCTAAATCACTCAACTTATACTTAATGTGAACTGGCATTATTCTGTAGTCATGAGATATTTTATTTTTATGGTCTAGAGTAGTTGGAAATTGAATGAGATAATGCAAATTGTGAGAGATATTATATGTAATAAGCTTGTGGTTCCAATTTAGTTCACAGACAACAGGTGTCCACATTACAAATATAACCACCCAGATGGCAGACTTGTCATTTTTGTAGGAACACCCAGAATTGAAAGAGGAAAGACTCAGCTACTGATTACATTTTCTTTCAGATTAAAACTAAGACATAGGAGAACAAGAAAGGCAGGAAGGAACTGCAGTAGCAGAGCCTTTATCTTAGCTGACTGTTACTGTCACTTCTCTAAAGAGTTCACATATGATGGAAAAGGAGATGTGTAACAATTATTACAACTGATAAAATAAAATGATTTCTTCCAGCTTCTAAAAACCGTCAAGTTGGCCTTTTGAGTTGCCATGAAAATGGTCTCTAAAACTGGAAACAAAAGAAATACTAATGATATTTTTTCTTAAGACAACCTCAGTATTAATTTCAAAAACAAAACATCAGAAAATGTAATACCATGCTATAAAAACATACTCTGAGGTATGTTTATAATTTCTACTTTTAAAATAGCATGTTTTGGAAAAGAATAAACTCATAAAACAGATACCAAATTGGCTCTTAAAGGACAATCTATAGAGGAATTTTTATGATTTGTCATGCAAGAAACAGGACACAATGTATATTTTACTAGGCAAAGAAGCTACCCTGGATTATTTTGCTATTTAAACAAAAATAATCTATAATTTCTTTAAAAACAAGTATTATCTACAGGAGAAAGAAAACAGCAGGTCTATGACTATAAGGCATATTTGCTGCCATAGCAACAGAGCTTCTATTCCTGCCCACTGAATTCACATCCTGCTGGCATTAATGAGAAGTGTCCATTTGTGCCAAATTAATGCCATGTCACAGACGCTCAGGGATATACATTCTTGACAGAACTGGGAGCTTTCCACATTCTACTGGGGGATAAATTCAGTCTTCACTATGTAAAGTTCTTACTCTAGCTTAAAAGCTAAAGTCAGTGTCGAGTCCCACTAACCCGTGCTAACAGCAGTTGCCTCTAAAAACACAGACTATGTGAAGACAACACCACCAGCCCCCTCCAGGGCCACACTCCATGTACTCACCAGCTCTGCCTGGAGAATTCTCACACATTTCACAACAAGGTAACACTGAGTTATTGATATAGGTGCAGAATACACACTGCCAGCCCTTTCCAGGAAGGACTGGGCTGGTTGCCTGGGCTAGAGCCAAGGTCTGCCTGAGCCGGGATGGTTTCTCCTCTGGGGCACTGCAGTGGTCATTGGTGGTGACTGACTTCACTCTTTTAGCTTCAGGTTCAACATTGCTTTCATACTCAATATGTCTTGTGGCTCTTTTTCCAGGGTCTGCTGGCACAACGGTATTTTTCTCTTGGAATATCCCTGATTCATCACAGGAGGTCACCAACTGTCTTTTCTTAGGTTTCGGTAAAAAGAATGATCGAATATCATGCTGTTTTTCTTTCTCAAACTAGGAAAAACAGTTATCAAATTAAGAAGCAATCTAATATGTTCTTCTTAAATGAAAGAGATTAACCAACTATTTTCAGTAACCATATTTCTTTATCTTTTGAATACCTTGTTGGAAATGAATTCAGTTACGCTATGACTCTTCATATATACATATATGCAGAATATCATTAACACATCTATATACTTCCTGTGTCTAACATTTTTTTTTTTAGCACTTACAGTATGCCAAGCACTTTACATATATTAACTCATTTAATCCTCATGCCAGTTCTGTGAGACAGGTACTAGTATTCTTCCTGTATTTTAGATGAGGACACTAACGCTTTAGAGATGTTAAGTAATGTGGCTACCAAATTTACGTAATAAAATTACACTTCATCAACTCTCTGCTCTAGGGGTATATCAGGGAAAGGAGAATGGTATATTTATATATTTCGAGTCAACCAAGAACCTACAAAAATGTTTTCATGCCCAAACCATAAATACAGTATTCATAAACAATGTCTTTCAGATTACAATGTTTTCTTGACTAGGGAGTATTTTTTCAAATAGCATTAAAGCTATTAATTAGAACGGCTTCTTTAACAGACACATCTTAATAATTATCTTGCTTTCAAGAAATTTATTTCCCTTTTCTAAGAAAATCTCCATCATTATCTCATGTTTTTTGTCTTCTTTTCAACGTGTAAATCTCAACCTCCTTATTAGAGAAAGTGGAATGCATATCTCCACAAGTGATTAGCTTGTGGAAGGAAGACAAAGGAGTCATTTTTAGAGAATTCCTGTTAGGGGTACCATAGTGGATACACATTGCATTTCCAAAGATAGTCACACCAGTTCTTATCCTATTTGACCTGCTTTTCTCCCAATACGACATGACATGCCTACATTTGGAGGTGGGGTCTGTGTTCCTCTCCCTTGAACCTGGGTGAATCTTTGTAACTGTCTCAATCAGTAGAATGCAGTGAAAATGACACTGTGTGACTTGTGAAGCTAGGTCGTTGAAGATTATGTGGCTTCCACTTGGTTGCTGGCATTCTGAATCTCTTTCTCTTTATGTCTTGGGTTGCTTGTCTTTGGAGCCTTGCCACCATGTTGTGGGGAAGCCCAGGTCACAGGGAGAAACCATGTGTGGATGTCTGAGTTGACAACTCCACGTAGGTCCCTAGGTTACAGACAGCATCAACTGCTAGACATGTGAGTGAATGAGCCTTGAGATGTTTCCAGATCTCAGACTTGGGGTCTTCCATCAAAGTCCCCATTCACTGTGGCGCAAAAACACATCATCTCCACTACACCCTGATTGAATTCCTCACCCCTAGAAATCATAAGAAATAATATATGACTATTATTGTCTGAAGACCCTAAATTTGGGGGTAATTTGTTATGCAGCAATAGATAACACTAACAGACACTATGGATAATGACAGCAAAATACCATATATTGTAAAGAAATATTTTACATAATACATCTACCTGCACTTCTTAGCAGTGAGGAAAAAAAAAAAAATCACGTGCCCCCCCCAAAATGTACAGCTTCTATTTTCTATGGCTGTTATTTACACAACTTCATGTACTATAAAAAGTTATCTGATTAGTTGTGCAAGTTACAGAATTTAGATAAAAATATAAAGAAGGAAATTATTAACCATGAGACAAGATTTTTAAAACAAGGCACAAGGGAAATCTAAGAAAAGGGTGAAGAGGGGTGCCTGGGTGGCTCAGATGGTTAAGCGTCTGCCTTCAGCTAAGTCATGATCCCAGGGTCCTGGGATCGAGTCCCATACTGGGCTCCCTGCTAGGCGGGGAGCCTGCTTCTCCCTCTGCCTCTGCCTCTCTCTCTCTCTCTCTCTCTGACTCTCATGAATAAATAAACATTAAAAAAAAAGGGTGAAGAAAAGCAGAGAGATTAGCAGACTAACAGTTTGGTGTTTAAAAAAGTAACAAAGCAAAAAAGATAGTTAAACATTTAAAGAAAATGTTCTATTCCATATAATAGGACAGCCGAGAGGGCTTTCAGGATTTTGAAAATACTAGCAAATGTTCGGCAAACATGAACAAATTCTATCAGCTATTTCTAGTTAAAGCATGACCTTCTGAGTCCTTCCATGTCTGGAAATGAACTGATTTTGTTTCTAACCCTTAGTCAGTAGTTTCATGGGGTGTACAATTCTTTTCAAGTCTTTAAAGACATTGCTCTGCTTCTTCCAACACCTGATGATGCTGACGATGTTCCTTCATAGGTTGCACTTTTCCTTTGTTTTAGAGGCTTTCAAGACCTCTTTATCACTGGTGCTCTGAAATTTCACAATAATCTGTCTTTCTATATCTGTGTCATTTATATCTATGCCTTATGCTCAGCACCCAGGATACCTTAATTTTGAATGGTACTCAGTAGCTTTAGCTCCTGGAAATTTCCATTATTCTTTGATAGCTTCTTCCCCTTTCTTTTCTTTTTTTTTCTGGAATTACTGTTAGCAGAACGTTGGAACTAGACATAATGTCTTACCTTTTATTGTCACATTTTCCTTTTTTTCTTTTTACTCTCTAAATTCTTAGTTTTTCTCTCATTTATCTTGCAACCCTGACTACAGAATTTTTTATTTTGACAGCTGTGTTTTTTTTTTAAAGATTGTATTTATTTATTTTAGAGAGAGAGAGCACAGAGGGAGAGTGAGAGGGAGAAGCAGACTCCCCGCTGAGCAGGGAGCCCGATGTGGGGCTTGTTCCCAGGACCCTGGGATCAGGACCTGAGTTGAAGGCAGACGTTTAACCAACTGAGCCACCCAGGCGCCCCTTTACAGCCATATTTTTAACATCTAAAAGTTCCTTTTTGTTTCCTGTTCCTTTTTCATAGTAGTCTGATTTTATTTATATTTGCAATATCATCTTAAATGTGAGGCTACTAATTTGAGTTTTTAAAATGTTATCTTTAGGGTTAATTTTTCTATTAGCTTATTTTTGCTCCCTTTTTTCATGCTACAGATTTCCTCCCCAAATAGCCAATGACCTTATTTGTCCCTGCATGCATATGAATGAAAGAATAGAAGGGTAGCCTGGGAATGTGGGACACATGGGGCTTATCACCATGAAGTTCTAAAAGAACATACTGGGTGTTGTACACAACTAATGAATCATTGAACACTACATTAAAAACTAAAGATGTACTATATGTTGGCTAATTGAACTTAATAAAAAATAAAAACATGGCACCTGGGTAGCTTGGTCGGTTAAGCATCTGCCTTCAGCTCAGGTCATGATCCCAGGGTCCTGGGATCGAGCCCCGCATCGGGCTCCCTGCTCCACGGAGGGCCTGATTCTCTCTCTCCCTCTGCCTGCTGCTCTGCCTACTTGTGCTCTCTCACTATCTCTGTCAAATAAATAAATAAAATCTTTAAAAAATAAATAAAAACATAAAAAATAAAAGGATGTAATGATTGACTGCAAGGGGTGAGGTAGATGGAGGGGCCCAGAGTGATCTCAAACTCCTACATTTCTGACTTGTAACACTGTAGGAATGATGTTTTCCTGTAATAGGGAATATAGGAAAATAACTGGGCTCATAAAAAGACAAAAAGAGGATAAGGAAATAAGTTCACTCTTAGACACGTGGGAAGACTGATGGGTACCAGGGTGGAGAGTTCCAGGAAGCAGATCTGGAGTTCAAGAGAAAGAAACACCTAGATTCACACATCTGGGAACCACTAACAGAGAGAGGTGGTTAAAGGTATAGGACTTGATGTCATGATACATGGAGGGAGAGGGTAGTGAGAAAAGGTCAAAGTCAAGGACAGAAAGCATAGAAACAGCGTTAAGGGTGGAACGAGGAAGAGATATTAAGCAAAGAAACACACAAGCAATAGTAAGAAAGGGAAAAAAATCAGGAGAGTGGTAGCTTTATTGGATATGTGTGTGTGTTTTGGTTTTCCACTCATATTAGGTGCTCATTGGGCACTTTAAAACAGAAAAACCCATGTCCTTCAGTTCTGGGAAATTTTCATATATTATGTTTTCTTCCTCTGTTTTCTCTGTCTTCTCTTTCTGGAGTTCCTATTAAGAAAAAGCTTCTGGATTGATCATTTGATTTTCTTCAACTTTTCTCATACTTTCTGATCGCTATTTGTTCTTCTTTCTTGGTGAGTTCATTACTTCTGTCCCATCCTTGTTGAATTACTATTTTCTGATATGACAGGTCCAATTCCTATGAGCTTCACTTGTCTGATTTCCTCTCCTTGTTCTGTTTCATGGGCACAGTATTTTCTTTCACTTCTTTATGGACATTAGTAATAGTTTTGGTGTTTCCTTTTAACATCTTCTCCATTGTCTCTGCTTCTTCTGATCCCTTTCTTGGCTTACATGCTTGTTTTAGTCTCTGCTTTTCCAGCGAAAGGCTTTCCTCCAGGCCTCGCAGCCTTTACTGTCCATTCATATTTAAGAATGAGACTTAATAAGCATTAAGAGTAAAATGCAATGGCAAGTTTCATGTGGGGGACTTCACTGAGGTGACCAGTGACTGTCAGAGAAACCCTGTCAGTGTCCCTAGGCTTTTCGTGGTCTGGTCTGGTTCTCCAGAAAGGAGTCCTTCAGTCTCCTTCCTGAAGGGTACAATGCTGGCTACCAGTAATCTGGGAGCTGATTAGGAGAAGGGTGCTAAGGATTCTATCATTAATTAAGGAGTTTTGCACATAATATGCTTGTTTTCAATTTACTGCCTTCCCCCTCTCTCAAGTGGCTCTCTTCCTAGATACGTTTTGAAATACATTTTTTAAAGAATGTATACACCTGACATGGGTCTTGAACTCCCAATCCTGTGACTAAGAGTTGCACGCTCCACTGACTGAGCCAGCTAGGCATCACTGAAACATATTTTTTAAAAGGAGAAAATAAAACAGTTAAATAAATAAAATATAAAAAATAGGAAACATAAAACACAAAAAATAAAATGAATAAAATATATAATAACAGGCCACTCTCTCATGAAATAATGTTTAGATAGTATCAGAATCTTTTGTCCCATTCTACCTTGTAAGGAATTTATTTCTGTAAAAACAGTTTAATCTATCTTCCCACCAAAAAAAAAAAATAGTTTTAGATTTGTTTATAAGAAAGCAACCCTCCCAACAACACAAAAACCTAAGAAATCTTTAAAAAAAAAAAGTATTCTCAGGGCCTTAAAACATCAGCTCTCAGGGCCTTAAAACATCAGCAACAACACAAAAACCTAAGAAATCTTTAAAAAAAAAAAGTATTCTCAGGGCCTTAAAACATCAGCCCTTTTAAGCTGATGTTTTAAGGCCCTGAGATTCTCAGAATCTCTCTGATTCAAGAGAACAGTTGATCTCTTTAATTAAGATATTTAATTAAGGGCGCCCGGGTGGCTCAGTTGGTTAAGCGACTGCCTTCGGCTCGGGTCATGATCCTGGAGTCCCTGGATCGAGTCTCGCATCGAGTCCCGCATTGGGTTTCTTGCTCAGCAGGGAGTCTGCTTCTCCCTCTGACCCTCCCCCCTCTCATGTGCTCTCTCTCTCTCTCTCATTCTGTCTCAAATAAATAAATAAAATCTTTAAAAAAAGATATTTAATTAAGCTGTTTTTAAATGAACATCTTTCACTATTTAAATAATGACTAATTTTGGAAATTAACATTTGAGAAATTCTCGTTACATGCCAGAGGCAAGTCACAGTTAAGGTTAGCAGTGACTGACAGTAATCGGAAATTGATGGCTACCTCTGCCGCTTTGAGGGCTAACTTATCATACTTGAGAGTAATCAGTATAGGTGTTATTTTGAAACATCAGCTGCTTGGGTTATAATAAATTGAGACTTGAGTGCGTAAAACCCAGAAAAGGAGTGTGTGGGTGTAAAGGGAATCATTTTACATAATTTTGGGAACCAAAGGATCCTCTTAGAGTATAATTTTAGAAAAAAGAGAGGGCAAGATTAATTAGTAGCAATGACTTTAGTTAATGTTATGATGGCTACACTGGACAATGGTGAATGTGGCTATAGGTAGTGAACTTAGCAACGTGGCCATGGGGCTGCCAGAAGCTGTAAGGCCCAACAGAAATGAAGGCTTCCTCTGGGGTAATCAATTACAAGCCTGATATACATTAATAGTTATGTTTTCTGAGTGTAGCCTCTGAACAATCAGGCAAGAGGGTGGTTGATGAGGTTTCTTTGCTACTTGGCAGCTAGGGAGTGATAGAAACACATGTGGAAAAATCTCTATGACACATCCTAACGATAATCATACATGTTGGCTGGGAACAGATAAAGGCTGCAGGTTTACTGAATAGGCGTTCTTAGCGTGGGACCCGTGGGCCTTTCACAAGACCTAGGATGGCCCGCCTGTGAGCCTGAGAAACCCCTGAAATGGGCTATAAAATGTCTGTATTCTATGTACATTTTTGGAGAGCTTTACCCTCTCCATGGTCTCAGAGGGATTCAGGACCAACAAAGGTTAAGAGCCACTGGACTAGAATAAAATATCTGAATACGCGCCTGTGGTTGGAGGAGCTCCGTTTCTTGCCTTCACTGTCTATAAGTAAAGACAGAGTGAAAGTTCCTATGTGAGTGTACATATGGGTGGTGAATGAACTCTTTTTAAGGAGATACAAAGAAATAAATTCCCCTACATACTTAATGAGAATCCCTCTAGCTGTTCTCAAATAATAATTTAAAAAAACGGAGTAATATCAAAACAGAATACTTGTGTGCAGGCATGAAACACGCTCACTTGGCTCATCTGTCACGGTAACTGGACTCTGAACAGCTTTTCAGGAGAGAGCAAACGACATGGGAGTGCCCACATGGCCAGAGAGAAGGAAGCTACTGATGAGGTGAGCGGAGGAGAGTACAGGAACCGTGAGGGCTGAGAGAGCAGACAATTCTGTGCTGACAGGACTCACAGCTGTAATGTCAGGCCGGTCAACTCAAAACAAAACACACTATCTTTGATGTTTGGAGACAGGGACACATGCCCATCAGCTCCTCATGAAGATTACAGCAGGTTCCTGGGATATGTCTGATTAATGAAAGAAGGTAGTGATCTTTAACAAGATTTGTAGACACAGATACTAAACATGAATGCAAAACTTCTGTATCTGTGAGATGCTTCTAATTACTTCTCTTTTGTCCTTTTTAAAATTAATCTTTTATAAAGTGAATGTGGACACTGATTAAAGTATCCGAGAAAAAGGCAGTAGGAAATAACCGTAAACAAAATGCTTCCTAAATAAACATGTTTTCTAAAAATATTCGGTATATTAATAAGACTCCCTATAGGAGCAAGCTTTATTGGTCTTACCAGAATAGACCAGAATCCTCAAGTTATAATAGCCACATTGATAGTTAAATACTCACTACCCACCCTGTTCTGGCAGGTCTGTATTAGGAAAATTACCAGCCTTATTAATGTTATCAGCATTTCTCAGTGGTAAAGATAAACAGGAACACAGGAAGACAAAATATTTTTTATGGCCTAGGAAAGCTTTGTTACTTAAATAGCACAATTAAGCTAAAAAGGTTTTTTTTTTATCTTTTGTGACTACATTCTTGCATTTAGAAGAGATTTACTAGCAAATTATTGACAAATATCCTAACTCATCATGACTGTCCTTGTAAAGAAAGAACTATATTAAGTGACCCCTTTAATACGTGATAAGTAAAGAACTTAAATGTAGGTGTTTGTAAGTAGGAGGAATGATCTAAGCTTATAGTAATTTTTATCACAAGGCTTTGGGAAAAATATAGTTAAGTCAACATGCCCATGTCATAAGATGTGGAAAATAGAAGATACTCCTCTCTTTGGTTATATAGCTGACACTCAGTTATTGTGTTCCTGACTTTTGTTCAATATTGCTTTTGAAAAACAAAAGAAAAAATCCTGCTTTCAGTGAGAATTGCTGGGAATAAAAACTACAAAATGCTCAAGGTAGCAAAATGTGTGTTTTTATTTGAAAGGTTCAGGGACCTAATATAGTTGCTCTGTTTTGCACCATGGTAAACTCCTGCTCTTTAGAGATGAATTTCTTGGCCATGATGACAGGATTAAAAGTCAGTCAGTTATGAGAACTGAAGGAGAGGAAAAGGAAATCTCGTAAAACTCATAAAAAACAAGAAAGCACTTCAAAGCCTGGTGCTATTCCCGCGCAGCTCATACCACCACCAAAAGCACCCATGTCGGGTCTCATAGACTTTGATCAAAGGGCAGCTCTGGTAGGAATCATTACTGTCTCATGTCATCCGTCTCCAGTTCTTAAAAGAATTAACAAAACCGCTCTGATACAAATGGGTGACTGATCCTGAACGGCAGACGAATGATGCCCAGAAGTGGAACTAAAGAGCCTTCACTAACATTTGTAAACAAGCCAGAGGATACAGAAAGACAAAAATACCGTTTTAATCATCTAAGTAAAAAAATGAATTTCAGTTCTCCTAAAAGGGGACTTTTTCAGATTTTGTAAAACGGTCCATTCTCATGTAGTTAAATAAAATTTTGACAGTGATCCTCTCTTAGGCACAATATATTTTCCTCTGTGGGCATAAAGAAAACAAAGCAAACAATATAAAACAACACTGGTTTAAAAAAAAAAGGTGGAAAAAAGGAAAATGTTTTAATTTATCTTTAAAGATGACATCAAAAGCAGTGCAAGCAAATGTCTTTGGGAAGGGCCATCTCTTCCAATAAGGATAATTAGAATGTACAGCAAAACTCTGTATAACACACAGGTCACTAGAATGTGACTTGGAAGAATGTGACTGGAATATCACCTACTCACATGCCTCTGGTTATGGCATCTCCCCTCTCCTCCTCCTGCACAGGCCGCTATTAGACAGAATTCCTCCCAGGCCCCACTATGTTGATCCTACCTCTGCAATGTCTGGAATTTTTCTGTTCCTATTACCACTACTACTGTTAGAGCTCAGGGTGGCAATAAATTCCATCTGGGAATGCCTGACAAAGCAGCCTTCTATATTGTCATAGCCCTAAGAATAAAAACGAACTCACTTTATTAAGAGACCTGTACGTGTCTAATATTACAAGTAAAATTTTGGTAAAAGGTGTATTACAGAAACCAGCTAAAACCCAAGGTCATAATGAGACTTCCTACTCCTCAGCCCGAATCTAGACAGTAGGGCCTGCCAGGGAGACACAAGTGCAAGACAGATATGCCTCTGGGGGAGCTCAGTAACTTATTAGTCCTCAAGTATGGCCCAGCCAAGTTCTCAGGCTCTGAAAAATCATCTCTCAGGGATAGGGGGAGAAAACCCTGAGACAGAGTAGAGACAGAATATCTCTTTACCATAGGTTAAAATGAGATGGGAGGGATGGCAGACATAATCCCCTCCCCAAATACCACTGCCTCCAAGAACCTCTGTCCCTTCTTCCCATTCATTTCCCACATTGCTACTAGGATCATCTTTTGAAAACAGAAATCTGATCATGTCCTTCATCCGCTTAAAAGCCTCTGATGACTGACACTACACTATTTTCACGATAAATCCAACTTCTTGGCATTACACGTGTGGCCTCCTCTCCATCTGATCGGGGCCAAAGTTTTGGGGTTCTTCCCATTTGAACTATGTCTTGTGTGCCCTATGCTCATACATGCACATGGAATTCCCATTCCCAGAACAAGTGATAACTGCTCTTATCACTGTGCTTTGAGGCATGCTTTTGGCGTTCCAGAGGGCTGGCTGAACTAGCACCCACTCCCTTTGAACTCATCCTTCATAATCCAGCTCGGGTGTTTCCAAAGGGCAACTTTCCCCCAAGCCCACATAGTTTATTTGTTCTGTCCTGTAAACCAGAGCCTGGTTTACATATCTCTATTTTGACATGCATTGTATCTCATTAAAATGATTTAATTACGGGTGCCTGGGTGGCTCAGTTGGTTAAGCGACTGCCTTCGGCTCAGGTCATGATCCTGGAGTCCCGGGATCGAGTCCCACATCGGGCTCCCTGCTCAGCAGGGAGTCTGCTTCTCCCTCTGACCCTCTTCCCTCTCGTGCTCTCTATCTCTCAGTCTCTCTCAAATAAATAAATAAAATCTTTAAAAAAAAAAATAAAATAAAATGATTTAATTACAGTCGTCTCTTCCAATTAAAGAGTAAGTTGCAAAGGAATGTTAGCTGTTTTATCTTTGCACCTAGCATATAGTCTTTTAAAATTAATTGCTTTATTGAGATACAATCTATTTATATACCACAAAATTCACTCTTTTAAAGTGTCTAATTCAGTGATTTTTAGTGTATTCAGAATTATGCAACCATCACCACTGTTTAATTGTAAAACATTTTCATCACCTTCAAAAAGAAACCCCATACCAGTTAAGCAGTCACTCCCCATCTCTCCCTCCTCCAAACCTCTTATAGCCAATAATCTACCTCATTTCCCAATGGATTTGCCTATTTTAGCCAATTCATATAAATGGAACCAGACAATATGTGGCCTTTTATGTCTGGCTTATTTAACTTAGCATAAGGTTTTCAGGATTCCTCTATGTTGTAGCATGTGTCAGAACTTCATTCCTTTTTATGGCTAAATAATATTCTGATGTGTGACTATACCACATTTGGTTTATCCGGATATTCATCAACTGATGGATGTTTGGACTGTGACGTTAATGCACAAGTTTTTATGTGGACATATATTTTGAATTCCCTTGAAAGTGAATCTGCTGGATCATATGGTAATTCTATGTTTAACATTGTAAGGAACCACCAGACTGTTTTTCAAATGGCTGTATCATTTTATATGCCTATAGCAATGTATGAGTGTTCCAATTTTGCTATATCTTTGCCAATACATGTTGTCTTTTTTAATTTTAGACATCCTAGTAGGTGTGAAGTGGAATCTAATTGTGGTTTTAATATAACCTTAATATATGTTTATGTAATGGATGATCTTTAAATGCTCTATACATAATACACATCACATAACTAATACACATCGCATCACTCTGACTAAATCAAATTGAAGTGTTTCAATGTTCTATTCATTCCACAGATAACTGAGGGCCCTCAGTGTGCTAACTCTAATGCATCTGGTATAGTCTGGCAAGGTCATGAAGGCAGACTGTGGAAAAGAAAGGCCTGAGTTCAATCCCAGCTCTGCCACTTATTGGCTGCATGACCTTAGGTAGATCATTTAACCTTTCTGAGCTTTCGTGGGTCCTGGTAATAGTATCTGCCTCTTGGTGTAGCTATGAAGGTTAAATAAAATTATGTGTTTTAAGGGCTTAGCACAGTGGCTGCATGGAATAGGCACTCAATACATGTTAATTATTACTGCTGAGTGAATTATTACTGAGTGAATTGAAGTAATAAAGACAAATAAAGACAAATGCCTAATAACAGCACTATGGGATGTAAGCCATGACAGAGATATTTATATGTTTCTGTCCATGACAATGAGGTTACCCTCTTGTTCTTATTATTAGGCTATTATGCAGACTAATCATACAATGTTTACAGAGTGGTTTGAATTCTAAAATATATATAAATAAATATTCTAATTTAAGATGTGTTTGTGTCAAGAAACCAGTATATTCACATATTCAAAAACAAGAGATTTTGGGTAAGAAAAATTTAGACTTTATGAATGCCACAGCTCCTATGGTCAACTTTATTTTGCTGTTACCATTTTTTCAACTAGACACTATGTGGAAAACAAGGTTATTTTTAATTTGCATGAGATAATTTCTTATTGCCCTCCTTAGCCCACAATAAAACAAACATTTCATACAATGTTGGTATTTAATAAAAAATGCAAGGTTTGTTTTTGAATTTTGAGGACATATTTTTAAATTTCATAATTGTGCTAAAGAAACTTCCTTCCCAACTATACACAATATTTTTTGCAGTAAACCAGCAACCATCCTACATATTATTAATGCAAGTATGAGTGTTTAAAATACAAATCTGCTTTGGGTTAAGGATGTTTGAGGCTTTGAGGACAGCAGACCAGGGGACTTGAGGATGGGTATGCTAGAGAAAAGACAGTGGTGTGAGCCAGGTCAAAGATGCAAGTACTAAGGCAGGGTAAGAAAGGTAGGCAACCAGTTAGAGTCTAATGAGGAGAAAGTAAAACTGTGAGACATTGAATTATGAGCCCACAAAATGAAAATAACTGGTAAGGTAAAACACAGATCTCAAAATCAGAGACTGAATTTGGGATCTGGAGACCTATTCCAAAATGGAAAGAGAACTACTGTTTGAAATAACAAAATGGAAGCAGCTCTGGCCTCCTGAGACTTGAAGAGAAACCAAGCAGAAAGACCTGCCCTAGGCAGGAGTTGGACTTGTTACCCATACTAAATTAGAGTTCCTTCTTTTGCTCACCTATGAATCACTAATGTACCAAGTTTCTCTTTGGATACTTTATGGTGTACATAAAATAGATGAAAGGGACCTCAGAAGTCATCCAGTGATCTAGGGACTCAAATGGCTGGATTATGATGTTACTGTTTATCCATGAAGGGCCAAAAGAGAAAAGGGCTCTGTAGAGGTTAAGAGAAGGGCCCAATCCCACAGCTATTGCTAAAGAAAGTGATACCCCTCAGATGGAGCATAAATGAAAATCACAGAGAGGGGAAGCCTTCCTATTGGAATACTCCACTCCCAATGCAGGGCTCGATCCCAGGACCCTGGGCCCTGGGCCCATGATCTGAGCCAAAGGCAGACGCTTAATGACTGAACCACCCAGGCACCCCCCAAAAAGTTGTTTTCTTGAAAAAGTATACAAAATTGACAAACCTCTAGCTAGACTCAAGAAAAAGAGAGGGCTCACACAAAATTGGAAATGAGAGGAGAAGTCATAACTGTTACCAGAGAAATACAAATGATCAAAAGAGACTATTATGAATAATTATAGGCCAACAACTTGTACAACCTAAAAGAAGTGGATAAATTCCTAGAAACATACAATCTTCTAAGATTGAACCATGAAGAAATAGAAAATCTGAGTAGACATACGACTAATAATGAATTGATTGAATCAGAAATTATAAAATTCCCAACAAACTAAAGTCCAGGAAGAGATAGCTTCACTGGTGAATTCTACCAAACATTTAAGGAGATTTAATAACATACTTGTCAAACTCTTCCAAAAACTAAAGAGAAGGAAATGCTCCCAAATTCATTTTATGAGGCCAGCATTACCCTGATACTAAAACCAGACAAGTACACCACAGAAAAAGAAAATTACAGGCCAATATCCCTAAAGATCATAGATGCAAAAATCCTCATTAAGATATTAGCAAAGAGAATTCAATAATACATTAAAAGGATGATACATCATGATCAAGTAGGATTTATTCCAGGGATGCAGGAATGGTTCAATACCCACAAATTAATAACTATGCTACATTAACAAACCAAATGATAAAAATAATCTCAATAAATGTAGAAAAAAGCATTGGACAAAATCTAATATTCATTTATGATAAAATCTCTCAAAAAGGGAAATTACCTCAATTTAATAAAGGCCATATATGAAAAACCCACAGTTAACATCATACTCAGTGGGGAAAAGTTGAAAAAGTTCTTCCTCTTCAGAGTAGGAACAAGACAAGAATGCCTACTCTCGCCACTTTTATTCAACATAGTATTATAATTCCCAGCTGCAGCCATCAGACAAGAAAAGTCATCTAAATCACAAAGGAAGAAATAAAATTGTCACAATTTGTAGATGACATGATACTATACACATAAAGCCCTAGACTCCATCAAAAAATGGTTAGAACTAATAAATGAAATCAGTAAAGGAGAATACAAAATTAATATACAAAAACATTGCATTTCTGTCCATTACTAATGAACTATCAGAAAGAAATAAGAAAAAAAATTCCATTTACAATTGCATCAAATAGAATAAAATACCTATGAATAAACTTATCCATGGTCAGGAAGGCCTGTATACTGAAAACTAATAAGACACTAATGAAAGAAATTGAAGAAGATACAAATAAATTGGAAGGTATTCTGTGCTCATGGGTTGAAAGATTAATAATATCAAAAGCAATCTAGAGGTCTAATGCATCCATATCAAATCCCACTGGCATTTTTCATGGAACCAGAACAAATAATCCTAAAATTTGCATGGGACCACAAAAGACCTCACATAACTAAAGCAATCTTGAGATAGAAGAACAAAGGTGGAGGTAGCAGGCACCCTAATTTCAAACTATAGTATAAAGCTATAGTAATCAAGACAGTATGGTATTGGCATAAAAACAGACACATAGATCAGTGGAATAGAGAGCACAGATAAAAACCCACACATCTATGGTCAACTAATTTACGACAAAAAAGCTAAGTCCATACTATGAGGAGAGAACAGTTATCTTCAATAAATGGTGTTAGGAAAACTGCACAACCACATATGAAAGAATGAAACTAGACTACTATCTTACACCATGCACAAAAATTAACTCAAAATCGATTAAAGAGTTGAATGTAAGACCTGAAACCATAAAACTATAAGAAAACATAAGCAGTAAGCTCCTTGACATCGGTCATGGAGCTGAATTTTTGGGTCTGACTCCAAAGCAGAAGCAACAAAAGCAAAAATAAATAAGTGGGGCTATATCAAACTGAAAAGCTTTTGCACAGTGAAGGAAACCATCAACAAAATAAAAAGGCAACCTACTAAATAGGAGAATATATCTGTAAATCATATATCTGATAAGGGGTTAATATCAGAAATATACACAGAACTTAAACAATCAATAGCAGAAAAACAATATATTAATTAAAAAATGGGCAGAAAATTTAGAGATACTTTTCCCAAAGAAGACATACAGATGAAGAAAAATAAAAAAGAGATATAGATGGCCAAGAGGCACATAACAAGATGTTCAATATCACTAATTATCAGGGAAATACAAATCAAAATCACAATGAGATATCACCTCACACCAGTTAGAATGGCTATTATTAAAAAGATAAGAAACAAAAAGTGTTGGTGAGGATGTGGAAAAAAGGGAACAATGTATACTGTTGGTGGGAATGTAAACTGGTGGAGCTACTATGGAAAACAGTATGGAGAGTACTAAAAAAAATTAAAATAGAACTATCATATGATTCAACTATTCCACTTATGGGCATTTATCCAAAGAAACAAAAACACTAATTCAAGAAGATATATTGCACCCCTATACTCATTGCAACATTATTTACAATAGCCAAGATAAGGAAGCAATGATGAATGAATGTATAAAGAAAATGTATTGTATATATCTATTCACTGACCACTCCCCAGCTATAAAAAAGGAATTGTTGCCATTTGCAACATGAATGGACCTTGAAGGTATTATGCTAAGTGAAAAAACTGGGCAGAGAAAGACAAATACCATATGATTTCACTTATGAGTGGAGTCTAAAAAACCAAATCAAACTAAACCAAACCAAGCTCATAGATACAGAGAACATAGTGGTAGTTATTAGAGGGGAAGGGAGTTGGGACTTGGCTGAAATGGGTAAAGGGGGTTAACTGTGAGTTACCTAGACTTACTGTGGAAATCACTTTGTAGTGTATACAAAAATAGAACTATTATGTTTTACACCTGAAACAATGTTATTTACCAATTTTACCTCAGTAAAAAATAAAATAAATATTTGCTATTAAAAAAATGGACATGCATTGAAATAGCTGTGCAAGGTAATACTGAACTGTGAAAGAAAAACACCTGATTCATAAAAGAAAGATTTGGTAAAGGTGATTGGGTGATTTTAAAGAAACTTTGTACACAGATACATGTTCTTCTTCAGATACACTTAAAAACAATAAACATGCATACTCATGGGTAGATGCATTTCAAATTCTTTTTTTTAAAAAATATTTTATTTATTTATTTGACAGAGAAAGACACAGCGAGAGAGGGAACACAAGCAGGGGGAGTGGGAGAGGGAGAAGCAGGCTTCCCGTGGAGCAGGGAGCCCGATGTGGGGCTCTATCCCAGGACTCTGGGATCATGACCTGAGCCGAAGGCAGATGCTTAATGACTGAGCCACCCAGGCGCCCCGCATTTCAAATTCTTAATACTTTCCTAAAAATGAACCCTTAAACATAATTCAATAATTAGAAAGTTTTAGAGAACAAACAGCTACAAATCATAATTTTAGTTATGTATTTTTAAAATACCTAGGATCTTAAATACCTATTGATTTTTTTATAGACCAAAATTATAAACACCACCAAAAGGAAAGTAGTTTTTTATTTTATTTTTTTAAGATTTTATTTATGTATTAGAGAGAGAGAGAGAGCACGAGAGAAGGAACACAAGCCGGGGGAGTGGGAGAGAGAGAAGCAGGCTTCCCGTTGAGCAGGGAGCCCGATGTGGGGCTCGATCCCAGGATCCTGGGATCATGACCTGAGCTGAAGGCAGACGCTTAACCAACTGAGCCACCTAGATGCCCCAGGAAAGTAGTTTGTTAAACAAAAGAAAAAAGTCTTAGAAGTAATCTCTCTATTTCTTTCTTTTTTTTTTTTTAGCAATATTTGACAGAATGGCATTCTAGTATCCTAAAAAAAAAGTACTAGCTCTAAAAAAGATACCTAAAAAATTTAGTAAGATTTCACATAAAAAACATTGTTTCTTCCTATGGAACTAAACTTTGCAGACTTTAATTTTATTCCTATAATATATGATCAATTCTTTCAAAAATTAAAATTAAACCCCCCTATATGGAATGAATAAGTCACAAGAATAAAAGGCACAGCATAAAGAATATAGTCAATGATACTATAATAGAAATGCATGGGGACAGATAGTAGCTACACTTGTGGAGAACATAGCATAATGCATAAAGTTTTCAAATCACTGTTTTGCACACCTAAAGCTGTATTTTGTACACCTCTAACACTGTGTCAACTACACTCAAATTAAAAAAAAAATAGAAACTCCCCCTCTCACACCATATTGCACCAAAAGGGTTAGGGGAAAAAAACCCCAGACAGTCTGAATGACTATAAGCTTTTCTATTGTATAATTTCTTATTCAGTTATATATGGCCCCTGAGAGTATTTGTTATTATACAGAGACATACCCACCATTCAAAATTTACAAATACTAATACTGTAAGGTTTACTTCCTATTCTTTTTTAAAATAAAATAGTTCTGCTGAAGTTGTCATTACATTTTTTACTCTTCCCCAGACTGATTCTCCTTCTTCCAGATAAAATCAATATTACAAGTTTAATATGTGTTCTTCCAATCTATGTTTATATATTTGATTAAATATACATATATATTCATAAAATACCTAATATTATTTGTGTGTATGTGCTATGCATTTTAAAAATAACATTATGCTTTCAAAATCTGATCATGTTAAAACATATAAATCTAATTTATTCATGTTAACTTCTAAATGGTATCTTATGACTATTTTTAAAATTTTTTTATTTTTTAAGATTTTATTTATTTATTTGAGAGAGAGCACGAGCATAAGCAGAGGGCAGAGGGAGAAGCAGGCTCCCCACTGAGCAGGGAGCCCGATGCAGGGCTGGATCCCAGGACCCCAGGATCATGACCTGAGCTGAAGGCAGACGCTTAACCAACTGAGCCACCCAGGTGCCCTTCTTAAGACAATTTAAGTAGTCCATCTCCTACTGATGAGTATTTTGGTTGTTTACAATCTCTGGCATTCCAGAAACTGATTCAATAAACATCCTTGTACATGTATCCTTATACCCATGGGTAAGAATATATTCCTAGAAATGGAACGGTTTGGTTGGAAGGCATTTCTCACTTTACCAGATATTGCCTAACTGCTCTTCAAAGGAGTTACAACAATTTATACTCCTACCCAGCAGTATATGAGAGTTTGGTATATGAAATGTTCCTGACATTTTTGGTATGTCAAGTATTTTCATTGTTGCCAACCTAGTAGGTCTAAAATATGGTATTAGTGTAGTTATTTTACAAGTATTTTGCATGTATGGAAGGACAGAGCCACTGAGCAAATACGATGATGATGTCAGGAACCAGAGTTCTTACTGTTGGATATGGGAAACATAAGTACTTATTTTTGCATAGATATAAGGAGAAGGTGAAAAAGAACCTGGTGGTGCTGGATTTGAACTGCAGTATTAGAGTGAGCTTACGAACTAAAAATGCACACATATACACATATATACATATTAACTTATCCATGCAAAAATGTATATGTGTATAAATCACTCTATACACTGAAAATAGCTCAGAAGTAATGATATCCAGAGCAATAAAAAAAAAAAAATCCTGATTTCTAAGTATCATTCTCCAGTTAAAGGAATCAGGACTCCTTAAAGAAATGTCTGGTTCCAGGTCTGGGGCAAAGAAAACACAAGGTCAATCTCAAATTGTTTGTCAGAAAGCTAAAAAGCACTCAGCAATGTAGGGACTTGCTTTAAAAAAAGAAAGAAAGAAAAGAAAAAAAGGTGCCTCCATAAGCCAGATCTTAAGAAAAAAAAGTGAAGAATTATAATACACTAATTTAGTAACAGAATCCCCAAGTTCTAGTGATATTTTTTTTAAATAAGGAAAAATAAAGTTCATCTTTACAGAAAAATGCCAGCTAATAAATATAGAAGCAAAGATAGAATTAGAAAAACCACTATTTTAGAACTGATTCAGACAAAGATCAGAGTGAATGTTAAGTCCATTGGATGAAAAGTTTTGGACACAGGACAGGCACAGAATCTCAAAGTACCACACCACAGATTACTTAATAATTGTCAAGGGAAAAATGTGCCTTTACAGTTTGCCTTATTTTGGTGAGGAAGAGCTTCCTTTCATGCTTCTTGGCTATTCAGGTATCCTCTAATGTTCACATTCTTGGCCTATTTTTCTGTTGGCTTGTTTGTATTTTACTAATTAAATTGTATAAATTCTTATATACTTTGGACATTGTAATGCCAATATCTTTAGAGAGTCTGTGACCTGTCTGTGTTACACTTTGTGGTAAATTTAATACATTTTCCCCTGTCCTCTGGATCGTACATACAGCCATCTACGTTTTCTTCTGAAGGCTGGATTCTATTGAGCTTGCTTTTCTAAGGAGAACAGTGAACACTGGCATTAACTGTTGGAAGATACAAGCCACTGGTGCAGCCTCCTTGCAATGTCATCTGGTGGCTCTAAGAGGTTTTCCAGCTTTGTGTGGAAGCTCCTTTTAACAGCACAAACAATTAAAATTGGCTATTTAAAAAATATATGATAAAGTTATAGTTTTAGGATGTTAAAAAATTAAAAAAAGAATTTGTCATATAATCTTACGTGAGTGAACAAAATTTCATTCTTGAGCTCTTCATAGCTTTCATTTGGATTCCAAGCTTCAGCAAACTGCAGGAAATCCCATTTTTCCTTATCACCTTCCTCAGCCTGAAGTTGTTCCTTCCTACCATTCAATGTACTCCCTGTAACTTGTGTCTGTAAGATGAAGAAGCATATGAATTTTACAAAAGTTCTCTCACAGCTGATACTTACTAAGCAGTGACCTGATTTTGCATTTAAACCACAAGCAATTCACTAAAGAAACTCTTAGTGTTTCAACCTGTCATGGACCTTAGTAATAAAATTTTTCAAAATTACAACCAAATTACTAAGTCGATGATTCCTATACTTAATGAGGTAAATGTCTAATCAGAGAAGTTATACCATTTTCTTTTCTCATAAAAACTTTTGAGTGGCTAGAACAAGCGATGTCCCTCCTACCCTTTCTGGGGTCCAGGTACAGGCTGTCCTCTGTCCAAAATTAGCCAGAACTCAAGCCTTCTGTGTAAGGTTTTATTCTTAGCTTACAAAAAGGACTTGGGGTTTGACACTGTTATGGTTCCTTGCTAGCTCATCCTCTTTTGGCCTCTAAAATGGTAGATGAAGGCCTTGGAAGACAGGAAGAACACATGTAAATGCACGTCTCTCCCAGTAAGAATAGGTAAGGTACTACCAACTGAAGACTTTTCTAACCTCGGTCCCTATTAACATCACTATCTTAGCGTACTTGAATATCCTTTGCCTGAAAACACTACAACTCAGTATCCTAACTTACGTAGGCTCTACATAATGAATAAGTTGGTAACCTGGTTTGAATTCAAGCTTTACCTTTCGATTCAACATCCCCCACATAAGGGTGTCCAGAGTCCCATTTGCAACAAGGTAGTGAATATTCACAGAACTGCACTGTCCAATTCGGTGAGCCCGGTCTTCTGCTTGTTTTATATGTCCA
Organism: Zalophus californianus; assembly: GCF_009762305.2. Lineage (NCBI taxonomy): Eukaryota > Metazoa > Chordata > Mammalia > Carnivora > Otariidae > Zalophus > Zalophus californianus. The sequence continues at coordinate 102,012,500 of NC_045597.1, forward strand.
GGGTCCCAATACAACTCAGCAAATACAACATGAGTTGCAGCAGTAAATGTCAAACCCTAAGCAAAATAAAGTGAAGAAACTGAGATGCAAATAAACTGAGAATGTAACATACAGCCAGATATAACAAAGTCTTTCTGAACATGTTAAATGAACAAGAGAAAGCTGAAGGACTTAAAAATAAGTCAATCTTTCATTTTAAGCCAAATTAAGAAAATTTAATTCATGAAAGGCAAATGAAGACTGCTTATTGCAAATGGCCAGGTAAACTACAAAAAACACATTTAAAAGGTATTTCATTATTTCCAAAAGTCAGTTTGATGGAGATTGTTTATATATATATATATATACAAAATTACTATCCTCTGATGAGGACTGGATTCACATTACCACTGGAAAATCTAATACAATACATTATAAATGAGAATATAATTTCTAACAATGGTATCCATAGCAACTAGGCAGAAAGCAACGACTCCCTCTATTCATTTAATTCATAGTGTTGTTTTATAAAGCAAGAAAATCATGTTTCCAGTCACACTATTCTTTTCCTATGAAATTTCTCATGTTACATCTCAAACACTCTTAAGTTTACTGGCTTTTATCTCAATATATATATAACACAATTGACTTTTTTGTGCAATTGCATTTTACATCAGTTTGAAATAGTTTGACATTAATAAGTATTAACTAAGTCTTGTTGTATAATCACTATGTGAAAAATAATGCAAATCTCAAATTAAGAATGTCTCCAAAAATGCATGATTTTAAAGTTGAAAGCCTGGGTGAAATGTGAACCATGCTTAAGCTATTGCCACACAGTAATAAATGATGTTATGTGGTTGAAAGAAATACCTATCATCCTTTGAAAGAATCATCTAATCCACGCTGGTGTTCACATGCCCTGGAACTTCTATCAGTGAATGACTTTTGTGACTGCTGTGCTGTTATTTTTATATTACTTTAACTTAAAATATTTTTATATCACATAACGACATCATACCAGCATTCATTAAATGGTGGCATAAGTTCTCAAGCTGAAAAATTCATTAAGGATCCATCACTTTGGAACAGAAGTTAGAAGTGATAAAAACATGGTAAGCCCAACAACCATCAAGCTAAACTGTGCTGCTATTTAGGACAGGAAACACCACAAAATATTAGAGATGATGCTGGAAAATAACAAGTAGTATTTAACGAGGGATGAAAACCTTGTGTGTTAGAAGCATCATATGACCATACAAGAATAAAAGGGAAATATGCTGGCAAGACCCACAACCCTCTAACATACTACTAAACTACAATGGAAGATTCATATGCTCCAAGAAGAAAGCCCTTTCTACTTTCCTTTATTCCTATGAACATACTAATGTTCAAGTATATGAGTTTTCAATTATACTAGGTCCTCAGGAATACAGCTTTGAATAAAATATGGGTGCCCTATACAATCTTAACTTCAGAAAGTCTTTTATCAAGCCACTCCCAGATCCTCCGACCTGGCTTCCTTCTACTTTTCTTCTCCCATGCCATGAGTACTCCATTTCTAATTTTAAGCTCTTTTTGATGACATTCTCTCTGGCTGGAATATTCTAACAGATAGAAAACTTAGACTACTAGAGGTTTAATCCAACATGAGGGAAGTATTGAGATAATCCTCCTTTTGGTAAGAACTCCTGGTGAGTTCTAGAACTTCTTTATCCTCATGGAGCTTCTCTCTATAATCAATTTTATAGACATCAATTAGCTGGCTAAAAGCAGATCTTTGGCCCTGGTTCAGATTCCAGAATCTAGAGATATGCTATATATCAGGTTGGATGCACAGAAAATATGTTCAATCATTTTTCCCTATGTTAAATATCCTGGCTTAGATATTTACATCAAAATATTGTAGAATGTTAGTGGAAAAAAAAGTCAGAAGGATCCCCCTTACATAGTGAGGCAGAGACTGTCATTGTCTTCCATAATAGCTATTCAGTTCTTATTTCTTTGTAACAATACCTGATTTTTATTTTTTATTTATTTATTTTTAAGATTTTATTTATTTATTTGATCGAGAGTGAGAGAGCACAAGTAGGGGGAGCAGTAGAAGGAGAGGGAGAAGCAGGCTCCCCGTGGAGCAGGGAGCCCGATGCAGGGCTCGATCCCAGGACCCCGGGATCATGACCCGAGCTGAAGGCAGACGCTCAACCATCTGAGCCACCCAGGCGCCCCAACAATACCTGATTTTTAGTGTGACTAGACAAAATAAAGGCTATTTTTCCCAGCTTCCCTTGAAGTTAGTTGTAACCATGGGGCTAACTGCAGGTGAATAAGATGCAGCATGCCTTTCTCCAGTCAGCTGCCTGGATCACAGATATGATGGAGGAACTCTAGCAGCTCTCTTAAATAAGAGATAGCTGCTAGGAGTGGTAAAGCAGAAAGCCAGGAGACACTTAAGCCCTAAGGACTTTGTGGAACTACCATGCTAACCTTGGGCTGTCTACATGAAAGAGTAAAACTTTGTGTATTTGAGTCATTCTTAATTTGGGTTTTCATTTACTTGCAGCCAAACCCAATCCTAAGGGTCAAACCAGGGGTGCTCCATAAAAAGTTCTTTTCCCTCAGGTCACCTTATCTCATAGGCTCTGGTGAAACCAATCAAGTAAGATAAGTGCTATAAGAAATGAAAGGAAAATTCTATGCAGATTCAAAGTTAGAAAAAGAAAAGATCATGGAAAAGTATTAGCATCAAATTAACTATATTCATCTAGGAAATTCTTTCCTTGAAAATTTAAGATTTGAGCCAGAGGTGGTGAGGTCTCCTTCTATTATACTTTCTAGCACTCTCCAAAGTAGAATATTTATTACACCTTTATCTTGATGTAAAGTTATAATTATGGTTAATGACCTTTTTATTATCTTAACGACATTTCATTATCAAATTTACACATGGAATTTCCTACCTGGCCAGCAGCCTGAATGCTTAGGATAGCCACACGAGTATCAGGATCCTTTTGAAACTGATTAACTAGATGTATTCTTTCTGAAGATGGAACACTTCCATCTATCCTAATGTAGCGAGCCTAGTATCAACAAGGGAAATGGCAAAATTAGCACAAACCCCTATGCACCCATCTCATTTTATATGTTTTATGCCTTATTTTTACACTTCAAATAACAAAATATAAATGGGTTAAGATGAAAGGTTAGTAAATGTTCTATAAGAAGAATCTTAATCAGATTTCTTAATAGCTTCTTATAACAATTCCCCATTTTTAAATCTTTTAATCTACTTGAGGGTAGGATCTATGTCTAATTCATCCTCATACCATCAATGCCAAGTGCAATGCCTTGTATATAACATGAGCTCCATAAATCATCACTGAATTAAGCTAAAGTCTTCAGTAAAATTCTGTGTAAATTCACGTGTAAACTTTAAATGACAGATCAAACTAACTTTAAAGCTACAGGTTCACTGATTCCAAAGTAAAAATAAAGCCAGACAGGGAGAAAGGGAGAAAGAGGATTTTACCCACGGGAAAATATCTTTTTTGGTGTACCATTTGAATTCATTTTTTTCACATTCCTAAACTTAACAGAAATATGTGATAAGGCACCTCCACTGAGTTGGGAACTAAGACACTCCCATACATTTTTAAAAAGTAGGGAAACATTAAGTGCTAAACTCAACAGTGCTGTCTTCTAGGAATGATTTGGGTTAGGAAAAGGGAGTGATTGGTGTGTGTTAGAGTAACTAAAAAGAACTCATGACTCAACTTTCTAAAATTCAGTATTAAGTTGTGAATTTCACACAGTCTCATTTATATATGCACTTCTATGGAAAACATAGCCTTATATAGTTAAGACATACTAATATTCACTTTCATAAGGAAATAAAGTTAATCATTAAATAGAATGTCCCATATTAACTTTCTATGTCTTCACAAACAGATACACATTGCTCAGTGAGCCATCTAATATCCAATAAGGGAGATTATAAAATCTTCCAACAGTCTTTCTAAAGAAAACACACATTGTCAGGCTAGGGAGAGTTTGGGAGAGATTCACCTCCAAACCATGACTGTCTACCATTTTTAACTGTTACTGATGTTAAATGGGATTCTAAACACATCAGTAAAGCAGAAGTGGGGAGAACAGACTGCTATACTTAGAATAGATCCCAGTAGTTTTAAAGTTTTAAGCTTAATGGAATCAGAATAAGAAAATATTACGAATCTAATTTTATTGCCCAATCATTAAAAAAATATTTCTAACGGTAATTTAACTCTTCCTCAAGAGGCATTTAAAGACACGATATGATAATCAATGTGAGCGCACCTTTTCACGGGGAGCACTTTATTATATTATCATAAATCTTTCTATGAAGGAAGCACTAGAACTACTACTTTGGTAACGTTAATAAACATACTGGCAAACGCTCAAAAATGTATACAAAGCTTTAAAAAACATGGCTTAATTTCTCCACTTAAAAAATCTACCTACATAGGCAAGTGGTTTTGCACCAACATGGATATTAAGTTCATACAATTTGTCACGAAATATCTTCTGGCTGTTTCTGAGCATCTCTAAAAGCCCTCAGCACACAAAGAGAGATGACAGGCTTAAACTCTGAAAGAAAACATGGCAGATGTTGTCACTGATAAGACTGCTGGGTATTAAGTGAATCTAAGAAAATGCAGTAAGGCCAGCAGGTTTGGGGAGCTTACTTGAGAGGGTACCTGGCCCATCTGTTTCAAACTCACCTGTACTAAATCTTACTCTAAATCACACTCTACAGAGGATGCTGCCTGGCAGTTTAAAAGGCATGACTGCAGCGGATACTAAAATTGGCTGAATTCATTCTGTTTCCCCTTGACATCACCATATTCTAAAGCTGACTTGCAGGTAAATAAAAATTTTAATTTTTAAATGCCTACACCAGTCTCAAATGGTATATCCAGTAACAATAATGGAATTCACAGTATAGCCTATCAAGTCAGCATATTTTAATCAATCCAGATAATTAGATTGGTGGAAAATTACAAGCCTGGAATGAAAGAAAAAGTTTAATAGTTTATCATCAACATAATAATATCATATTAGTATAATTTGCAAGAAAAAATCTAATAATAATTAATATATCATTTAAACAAAGCCAAAAGAACCCTCAATTACAAGACTACAATTGACGTTTAGTATATTAACAACCTGCATGCTAAAAAGTATTTTACAGAAAAATGATAACATACCTTGTTTTCTATGACTGCTTCTGTGCAAGCTTGGAGCATGCTTAAATGATGAGCAAAAACCAGAAACTTAAGTGAATCATTTTGAAGCATCATCTTAATATAGTCCTTTACAGCACCTGCCTAAATATTAAAAGTTAAACCTTATTAATGGCATATAAATCTTTACCAAAAAATCACATCACTTTCTTTTAACAAAGAAGAAAAACTTCAAAAGTCAAAAATTTTTATGAACTTTCAACTTCTTTGTTCTCTAGGTAACCTAGGGAAACAGAGGGCCACATCTAAGGGGAAAAGGGAAAAACAGACACAAGAGGGGAAAAAACAAATCCTATTAACTCTGAGAAGTAAAACAAGAACGAGACAAGAATGAGAAGAAAAGGTTTCAGTGGAAAATAGGTAGTCAATTAGGCTGTGGCCAAAAAGGGGTTGGTGGTTTTGTTTAGAAAGAAAAGAAGGGCCATATGCACCCCAATGTTCATAGCAGCAATGTCCACAAGAGCCAAACTGTGGAAAGAGCCGAGATGCCCTTCAACAGATGAATGGATAAAGAAGACGTGGTCCATATATACAATGGAATATTACTCAGCCATCAGAAAGGATGAATACCCACCATTGGCATCAACATGGATGGAATTGGAGGAGATTAAACTAAGTGAAATAAGTCAAGCAGAGAAAGTCAATTATCATATGGATTCATTCATTTGTGGAACATAAGGTATAGCATGGAGGACATTAGGAGAAGGAAGGGAAAAATGAAGGGGGGAATCAGAGGGGGAGATGAACCATGAGAGACTATGGACTCTGAGAAACAAACTGAGGGTTCTAGAGGGGAGGGGGATGGCGGATGGGTTAGCCTGGTGATGGGTATTAAGGAGGGCACGTACTGCATGGAGCACGGGGTGTTATACGAAAACAATGAATTGTGGAACACTACATCAAAAACTAATGATGTACTGTATGGTGACTAACATAACATATTAAAATAAAATTAAAAAAAGAAAGTAATTTTCAAAAAAGCTCATATAAAAGACTAAGTGGAAATGGATGAATAGCACTTTTTTTTTTTAAAAAGAGAAAACTAAAAAATAAAGAAAGCTGGGACTGGAGCTTAAGGGTTAAGGAAAGTTGCTTCATTAATTTTCTTAACTAAGAAACTTCTATTGGTTTAAAAACAGGCCATTTAACGTGTAGACAGGCTAAGAGTAATGGAAAGTGAGGGGATTTAGCTTGTTTCCAGGATGGACAAGGTTGTAGAAGAGGCTGGAGTGGTGGGATGAAGAAAACAGGAGGGAGGTCTGAGAGCACAGGAGGATGTATGAAGAAACTGTGAAGTAGAAAGGAGAAAATAAAGAAAGCTCAGATTAAAAAGACTTTGCCTATTAAGAAAGAGAATATGAGATGAATTAAATAGGAATTAAATTTAAAGCATCAATTTAATCTAAAACATGAATATAGTCTCTTAACTGTTAAAAACTAATTATTTAGAAACTGGGGGAAAAGAGAGCAGGCTGAACATATTTGACCTAGACTCCCCCTCAATGCTGTATAGCAAGCTGTACAGAGACAAAGAGAACTGGAAAGGGATCAATAGCAACAAAACTTCGGAAATTAGGGGTGCCTGAGTGGCTCAGTCAGTTCAGCAGTGACTCTTGATTTTGGTTCAGATCATGATCTCAGCATCATGAGATGGAGACCCTTGGAGGGCTCTATGCTCCGCGGAGAATCTGCTTGAGATTCTCTCCCTCTACCCCTCCCCTACCAACTTGTGTGTGTGAGCGTTTTCTCTCTAATAAATAAATCTTAAAAAAGAAACAGAAAGAAAACTTTGGAAACTAAAAATTAATTTAGTAATTGATTAGCCAACCTGACAGCTCCTAAGGTGGCAATATGGAAAGTTGAGAAGCATGTGGGTTAGAATATGGTAATGTAAAAAAGGCTTAGGAAATGATGCAAGGGGAAGTGAGGGGTGTGTGGCTACAATAGGAGGATTGGTCAAAGAATATTTAAATAGTTGATTATGTGCAACACTGATCTATATCCTCTCTGTACCCATTCCACATGATAGAGTACTTCTCCAACCTACTCTCTCAGAAAGCAAGAGGTTTTTTCTGGAGAGGGTAAAACAGAAGGTATCTGGATAAGGGAATCCCACATTGATGGCAGACTATTCTACAATATCATAGAGATTAAATAAAAGTTACATAATAAATGCTGAGCTCTGCCTTCTCCCTCAGCCTTGTTATCCTCCCATGTCCCCCAAAAGATAAAGAGGCTTATGCCTTCTACAAAGGACAGCAGAATCATATAAAAATGATTATTTTCTAGTGAATCAGACAAGCCAGGGAGAAAAGACTAAAGATTCTGATACTGAGGTTTCCTCCATAAGACATCAGCCAGATTACCCTTTACTGAAGGCCATAGTTTCCAAGCCATATCCATGTACAGAGTTTCCAGGCAGTGTAACTAGAAGAGATAACATTTATAAAACAACAGGATGCTCCAGAAAAGGAATGATTAAAGAAGAAAGGGAGGGAAGTACTCTTGGAAATTAAAAGCATAATAGCAGAAATGAAAAATTTACGGTTGTGAAGCTGAAAAAATCTTCCAGGAGGTAGATGAAAAATAATAGAGTAAATATAAAAGTACAAGAAAATTAGAGGACCAAGCCAAGAGGGCAATGCATAAATAATAAAATTTCTATAAACAACAGAAAAAACAGAGGAAAGAAAATAATCAGAGAAATAAAAAAAGTTTTACAGAACTGAAGGGCATGAGTTTCCAAAATGGAAAATGGAATAGGTCCTCTGAGGATCCTTCACAATGAATGAAAATGGACCTAGAGCAAGGTCCATCATCATGAAATTTTAGAACACTGGGGACAAAGAAATAATTCTATAAGCTTCCAGGGAGTGGAGGAAAGGAATTAAAATAGAATAAAAGCTTTGAAGTGCACTGGATTTCTCAACATCAGTACTAGTAATTCTAGAGAAAATTATTTCTAACTAAGAATTTATACCCAGCCAAATTAAGAATCAATTATAAAAGTAGAATAAAGCCATTTTCAAATATGCAGAGACTCAAATAATTGATGACAGCTAAAATCACAAAGGAAGCAGTAATACAAACCAAGAAGCAATATAAACATGTTGCTGAGGGATTTGAAGTAAATACTGAAAAAACAAAACAGCTAAAAGAACAGAAAATGGTTGCCTCTGGGGAATAACTTTAGAAGACTTATTTTTTGAAATAGGTGTTTTTCCTCATTAAACTATGATCATATGTAGCTTTGGTAACAATAAAAAAAATTTTAAAGAGGGGCATTTCCAAATTGAAAAGTACCTATTTATAAAATTAACGGACACCACTATGAAGTCATAGGACTGATTTTGCAAGTTGCATTTTATATGTATAAATTTTCCAAACAACAGAAATTCATCATACAATGAGACTGGAGGCCATTAAGAACTTTAGCCTTGGATTTCAGTGCCTCAGAGAGTGAAATGAAGTCCTCTCAAAATAAGGAGCTATAAATTCCAGATACGTTGCTATGGTAACTGAACCACTTTAATAAACTGCTTGTTTGACTAAGAGCTGTATTTACTGTGATAAGTCTTTCAAAAAACACATGTCAAGTTGGAATATTTTTAAGGTACATTCATTTACCATCCATTGCAGACTTACAAATTATACAACCACTGTATCCCCAGTCTCAGATGCATTCCCTGCCTGAAGAGAAAAACTATTTCTGCCAGAGTCTCCTCCACTGATATTACCCCTTCCTCATTACAACCAGAAGCTGCTGATGTCAAAGCCCAAGCCTCCTGTTCCCCACTCTTACTAATCACTGGTTTAGAAAGACTTATGGTTAATATTAATATTATAAAGTTCAATTATATAATGGGCTAAACAGTCTCTTGGGACTAGCCTGGTAATTTAACCATCACTGTGACCTTGCTTCCTGCAAGAATGAGAACCAAATATCTACATAACAAATAAACTTAAGGATTTTTCTTAGGTTCTTAAAATGGGACTGCAAAGGAGTGCATTTTAAAATGTACTATACAAGTTAATTGTTCTGATTGTATTCTAATTAAAACTGTCACTGCATTGTCATATTTTAAGTTATCTGAGCAGGATTTGCTTTCAAACTATCTTAAACAAATTATGTGGAATGGCAGGTCCTGATCAGCCTTTTGGTTAAGCTAGTTCAGGTTTTGTAGAAATTGAAAAAATTTTTGTGTTCACAATCTTACCTCACTGAAACTGTTAGTCCAAGCTCTAAATTACGTAACAAAGACTAGACACTACATCTCATTTACAGAAATGCAGAAAATGAAGAGAATATGTGTTAAATTTATTTCTTAAATTTTTTTTTAGTGAGTAGGTGTACATCATACTGTTTGAAATAGAAGTAATTAAAGAAAAACCTAAACTGCATAAAGAGCTGATGAAACTTAGTTGATATAAATTGTCAGCTTTTTATCAAACGATAAAAGGGAGAAATAATGAATGAAAAAAACATCAAATGTGCACTATGACACAGATTCTCTCCTTGACTAAATGTTAGTTAGGTTTCCCCAGGCCCTCTTGACTAGGCCTCAGCCTGTCCTGGCCAGGCCTACACAGCCCAGTCCCAGCAAGAATCCTGCAGAGTCAGTTTGTTAAGAAAGCCCCTACCCTTGCTACCTAATCAATCCTTAATATCTGATTAAGTTCCTCATCCCCCACTTACGATGTCTAAGCCTTTGGGCTACCGTGAGCAAGAATCCCCCTGCCCTTACTGTCTCCTCTTAGTAATTTTGCATCCAGTGACCCCCTCCCGATCGAGCTCGGTGGCTATAAATCCCCACTGGTTCTTGTTGTATTCAGAGTTGAGCGATCTCTCTCCACAACTGTAGTAGAGTTGACTCCCTTGCAATGATCTTGAAAGAAGTCTTCCTTACCATTTTAGTAAGTATCGGAATGATTGTTTTGTTTAGCTGCTACGAATTCCAGTTGAGGGAGTGTGAACATAAAGGAAGCTCCTCCTTAAATTCTGAAGTCCTCAGGCTCCAGAGCAAATGCAGTTTTATTTACATATGGGGTGGCCATATGCTTTAAGGAAAGATCTTCAGGACTTTTTTAATCAACAAGCCTAGCACTTCTATTCTCCCTGTAAGTGATTTTGACTAATAAGAAATGGAAGAAGTCTGCAGGGGCCTTCCAAAAAAATCTTCACTGACAAAGGGACCCTTAAGAAGGCTTTTTCTTGCTTTTTGGACATTATGGTCTGTACTTGGTATAAGGAACTGCAGCAGCCATCTTGGGGTACTATTGAAGCCAGTAAGGACAAGAAGCGAACTACTATGGCCAAAGCAAAAGACAGTAGAAGCTGGGTTCTTTACAGAAACAAACACAAAACCCCCCAAAACACAACATCTTTATTGGGATATAATTCATATACCATGAAATTTGCCCATTTACAGTGTACAGTTCAATGGCTTTTAGTGTATTCACAGAGTTGTGCATCCATCACCACAGTCAGTTGTGGAGCATTTTCATTATCCTAAGAAACCCGTTACCTCTCAGCCATCATACCCTAGCCTGAGACAAACACTAATTGACTTTCTGTTCCTACGAATTGGACTATTTTGGACATTTCACATAAAATGAATAATACAATGTAATCTTTTGTGACTGGCCTCTTTATTAGCAAATGTTTTCAATCCATGTTGTAGCATGTATCAGTATTTAATTTTATTTTATTGCCAAATAACATTCCATTGTATGGATATATCACATTTTATTTGCCCATTCTCCAATGGATATCTTCTCTTGTTTTTATACATTTATCTTGCTCACCTTACATTGTTTATTATTAATTTATCTGTGATAGTTGATTTATCTTTTATCCCTTAAAATGATCTTATAAGAGGAAAGGAAAGTGCAAAAGTAAAAGAGAATATGCATTGTTTATTCACCTCCCACCCACCCTCACAAAAGAAAGGCTAAAAATTTATCTTCTGCTATCCCTTCCCCCTTGCCCATGGTTCTTAATTTAGAAACGATTTTATCAGTCTGAAAAAAATTTTTTCAAATCTGGTAGTAAATATTTTCAAATCCAGTAGAAGACAGCCTTCAGAGGAAAAAAAGTAGTTTCATACTATAATGTCAGTATGTTGAACATTTTCACTCAGCCCCATGCCAAAATTTTTCCATAGAAAGTAACAGTTTCACTTCCAAAGAAGGTTTGGGTGAACTACTGGAAGTATTACTTTCTTATTTCTAGGCATGTTTCTTTTTTTATTCTCATTTCATTTAATTTTTGTTTTCATCATGATGAGTGTACTCTTAATTCCCACTCCCTACGTCCCCCATACCCCCAACCCACCTCCGCTCTGGTAACTATCAGTTTGCTTTGGCTATTTGAGGTCTTTTATGGCCCATAGAAATTTTAGGACTGTTTGTTCTAGCTCTGCACAATTGGTATTTTGATAGGGGTTGCATTAAATCTGCAGATTCCTTTGGGTAGTTAGACATTTTAACAACACTTGTTCTTCCAATCCACGAGCAGAAAATGTCTTTCCATTTCTTTGTGTTGTCCTCAGTTTCTTTCATCATTGTTTTTTGGTTTTCAGAGTACAGGTCTTTCACCTCTTTGGTTAAGTTTATTCCTGGATATTTTATTGTTTTTGGTGCAATTATAAATGAGATTGTTTTCCTAATTTCACTTTCTGCTGCTTCATTATTAATGTATAGGAATGCAACAGGTTTCCATACACTTATTTTGTGTCCTGCAACTTTTAGTCCCTTATGAATGTATCTGTAGACAGAAAATCTAGCACTTCTAATACATCTAATTTTTAACACTGAGTTTTATAAGCAGCCCATTTCACAGTAAATTGGATGGGCTATAATACCAGAAAAAGAGGGCAACCCCAATTTAATACTTTAAGCAGTACAATTTTACAAAAGAACCTGGGATCCTAAACCTTTCCATAAAGCTTTTTGGAACAAATATAATAATCATTCTATCCAATCATTCTTTGTTCCTATCTATCTATCTATCTATCTATCTATCATCTATCTCTATCTAGCTATCTATATCTATCTGTCTGTCTATCTAAGATAGATGAGAGAGAACATTCTCATAAATGACATATTCTGTAACTGAACTAATGTGACTTTGCTCCTTGGTGAGTCACAGATAGAAACTATACCAGGTGGAGTTGTCACACAAAGGAAACTTTATTTGCAGCAAATAAGGAGATCACAGGGAATAATTTCCAAAGCCATGACTCCCTGAGAAAGGGTGAATGGGTTCCTTTTATTTAGGGTTAGGACGAATATTTAGAAAGGGGAACCTTGTCATTATAAGTAGAGGTAGGCATAAGTCATGCATACACCTTAAGGAAACATGCCTATACATACATTGTATATTATGTAAATGAGGTTTGCTTTCCTCCTTGGACAGAGATTTTAGTATTATAATGACATAAAGGTAATAACTGTTGGTCATTCCATGGATCACTCCATGGTCCATCTGTGCAGGTATGAATCAGGGTTGAGCTCAAACTGGTGGTCTGGGCTGGCGGGAGCTCTCTCTCTCTGGGCAGGCATTATTGCTTGAGGGGTAGTTTTGGTTTCCATCACCAGATGCTATGCCCAATGGGTCTTTTGCCTTAGTTAAGAGATAAGCTGGAAAGAAGAGCTTAAGGAAAAATGTGGGATAAAGGTCGGTGGGTATAAGCATGTGAGCAGTAACGATCAGGTCTTGGGGTCTAGCTGGTGATTATTTTACTGGGCTTACCCAAAATTAAACAAAGTTAGAAAGTAAAGCTAATAGTATTATAGACTTTTAAAAAGTTGTTTTCATGAAAGTTGATTTCATGGAAGTTTGATCATAAAAGTCATTGATCAAAACAGCTATTCTAATTCTTTTAAAATTAAATTCAATTTTCAAAAACACTTTCAATTTCTTTCCAAACTCTGTCTTACTGGTCATGTCAATAAAGTAATCAAATTTGTACTACCATAGCATAAGCATGAATAAACCTTATTTGGGTGTTAAAAATTGTAACACTGAATATATAGAATTTTAAATTCTAAATCTTCCCCATGCTTGCACAGGGATGCTTAAAAATTACTAATAGGAAAAAGATACCACTTTAAGCCCATGGTCACTAATAAATACTAAATTTATTCAGCTATCCTACTGCAGCGATGGTCAAGTGCATGTACTCAGGAGCCAGACGGTCTGGGTTCAAATCCTGCCTCTAACATATACAATCTGAGTCCTTGAGCAAGTCACTTAAACTCTGTACTTTAATTTCTACATCTATAAAAGGGGCAAAAGGTACCTACTCCTTATGGAGTGGTAGTGACAGTTAAATGACTTAGTGCATAAAATATGCATGGAGTAGTGTTTGGCCCATGGCATGTACTGTAAAAGTGTTAGCTCTTATCATTGCTGTATTTCCCTAGCAAACTGCAAAAACAACTTCAACCTTTACTATTTTCTTCAAAATCAGAACCCATGCCTTTTGGCCCTCACACGTCCCACTGCACAGAGAAAAGAGAATTCATCATGTGAAAATTTTTACCTTTTGTTACTTTCACTCATTCTCATTTCCTTTCCTTTTGTAACACGAGAAGTATTTCTTCTTTTCTCTAAGGCAAATCTCTCCATCTGTGATTCCAAACTGAACCCTTCCTGCCACCTCAAAAACCTTACACCACTCTTCCTTCTCAAATGGATATTGCTCCATCTTTATTAAAGCCTTCCTTCATGCCACATGACCATATAGCTAACATACTATCTCTTTCTTCCTCTAAAGTGATAACATTATTGTTTTATTTGTACTTTACTATTACTGATCATCTCCTTATCAATGAACAGGAGGCAGAATGTGTCTGGTTTAGAGTCAGAGTCCCTTTCCTACACAAAAGAACTGGCACAGGACAAGGTACTGTTCAGTCTGACAACATCCCAGTCTCTGTGCAGCAGGGAATATTGTAGTGGCCTCATTACACATCACTGCATATTATAAATAGGATTCTACCTTTGCAAGATAGCAAATAGGAAATGCACTTTGTGCATAATGGAAACCTGTTTAGAGAGGTTTGCCTTCTAAAAATTTTTTAAGGCACTAAAGAATGCTGTCATCCTCAAAGTGACAGGAAATTTAAAATTATGGGTTGGTTTAATTGTTTTCATAGAAAAGATACTGGCATTTCTCTTAAAATGTTTTTTTTCTAAAAATTAGGGGTTGCAGTGTACCAGAAAACAACTGAGGGTTGGCCAAACCATACCACTTATATCTGTCTTTTTTCCCTAGAAGAGTACTATGGGGTGGGGATCCTAAATTTGTTTATTTTCGGGGCACCTGGGTGGCTAAGTCAGTTAAGTGTCTGCCTTCAGCTCAGGTCATGATCCTGGGGTCCTGGGATTGAGCCCCACATCGGACTCCTTGCTCAGTGAGGAGCCTGCTTTTCCCTCTCCCTCTGTCCCTCCCCCCCCATGCTCTCTCTCTCTCGCTCTATCTCAAATAAATAAATAAAATCTTAAAAAAAATAAGTTGTTTATTTTCACCCACTGTATCCTCAACAAATATTACAAAGCAATAAAAATAACAACAGAGAAGAAGAAAAGTAATTCTAATTATCTGGGATCCTTTACTAGTTGACTTTTTACCGGTAACACTGATTATTTTACCTTCAGCTCCTTGGTTTAGTGTCACCACTGTTAGCCTGGACTACCAGTGTGGTTACTCAACTGGATTCCCTGCCTATAGGCTTGTTCCTTCCAGTGCATTCTCCACATAGCTACAGTTCTTTTCCCAAGGCACAAATCCAATCATTTTACTCTACTCCACTATACCTAATTGCTCAGAACCCTTAAGATAAATCATAAACTATGAAATGTGACCTTGTAGGATAGGATTACTGCTCTCTGTGGTCTCCAGCCTAGTCTCAGAATTCCTCCCTGACACTTCATGCTTTAGCTATGATGACCTACTTTTGATACCCTAAGTATGCCATTTCTGGTTAATCTTTGTGAGTTTGCACAAAGTATTCATCTGCCTTGACATACACTCCATCAACGCGGTGCCCTCCTCATTTCACTCCCCTCCACTCTAGTTGTCTAAATCTTCCTTGTTCATTCCTTGGAATGTCTTTCCTGAGCTTCCAAGACTGGGCCAAGTGTCTTCTCCCAAGTGCTCCCACAACATCCTGTTTTAATTTAAATACTAAATATCCTGTGCTGTATTTGAACATTTATTTTACGGTTCTCTCCAACAGACCACAAGTTCCTTGAGAGGGAAACGCTGTACCTTGTTCACCATGCCTCCCTATCACCAGGCATGATCCTTGCTAAACAATAGGCACTCAATAAATATCTGTTGAATAAGTCCAAATAACCAAAGAAAGGAAGTCTCAATATTAGTATGCAAACAATATAGTAGCCAATTTATAAACTGTGGTATTTCAAAAGTCCATTTATAAATTGGTTTGGGAGTACTCTGAAACACATTCTCTTATAGAAACAATATTACATGCAGTCTATAACTAGCTACTTCCCAAAGTCTATTTCATCGATAACGTAGATAAACTGTATTATTTACAGTTACTATAGACCCTGACTATGGGATATTATCACTAATGTTTCTGGGGAAAATATATTAAGAATTCCAACTCGGTAATGCCATGAACTGATGATTTCTGGCTACAGACCATAAATAGAAATATACAGTTCCAGTTTACATAGGTGGTTGAAAACAAAGGTTCTAATAGGGAGGGAATGAAAAATGACTAAAATAGGAATTGGGACAGCAAGGATTGGTCTTCTGCTGCCATTAATCTTTGGGATCATATTCCAATCTTGGGACAAATGACTTTTCATCTCCTTTCTTTTCTTTCAAGGATCCTAGGAATTAGGTGTCAACTTTCTGTTGACTATTGACATTTCTCTGACATCCAGCTAGGGTTTCTCACCACAGACAAGAAATTATCTAAAAGGTCTTATAATATACTTTTTTTCCTTAAGCAAGCTTCTGCACTCAATAAGTATTATGTACTAAGAAAGCTAAGCTAAGCTAAGCAAGTAAGCAAACAAAAAAAAACCCCAGCTATTAAATCTAGGAAAAACAACAGTTGTCAAATAATTATAGCTCAACTGTGAAATGTTTAACAAAGTCATTATATTGTAAACAATGAACGCTGATCAAACCAAAAATTTTAACACGGGAAAATGGAGCAGGGAGAAATGTATTGCAAATACTTCCTTCCAATCTGTATTTTACATTTTTCATTTTCAAAACAATGTGTTTTTTATACCATACTTTAAAAAAACACCCTAAGTCTTAAAGTTTTGAGTACCATTTTTTCCCTTTTAAGTGTTTTTTGCATCCTACCTTAAAAAATGTCTCTACCCAAAGGTTGGCAATATTTTTTACGTATATATACTATTAAAAGTTTTAAAATCAGGGTGCCTGGCTGGCTCAGTTGGTAGAACATGTGACTCTTGATCTCGGGGTCATAAGTTAAAGCCTCGTGTTGCACAGAGTTTACTTTAAAAAATAGATAAAAATCTTTAAAAAATAGTTTTATAAATTATTTTTTTAAAGATTTTATTTATTTGAGGGAGAGAGAGACACAGAGAGAAAGAGCACGAGTGGGGTAAGAGGCACAGGGAGAGGGAGAAGCAGGCTCCCCACTGAGCAGGGAGCCTGATGTGGGGCTCAATCCCAGCACCCTGGGACCATGACCTGAGCTGAAGGCAGACACTTAACCTTCTGAGCCACTCAGGCACCCCATATAAATCAGCTTTTATATTTAAGTCTATAACCTACTTCAAGTTAATTTTTATGAATGGTGCAAAGTAATGGTCCAAGGTTCATTTTTACCCCCTATGGATATCCAATTGTCCAAATATTATTCCCTGAAAAGACTCATTTCCCCATTGAGTTGTTTCATCCCCTTCCCTAACATCAACTGACAATCTATGTGAAGGTCTATTTCTGGACTCTCTTCCCTGGTTCACTAATGTAAATGGCTATCCTTAGGCCAATATCACAAAGTCTTAATTACTGTAACTTTACAGTAAGTATTTATATCATGCAGTGTGAATCTTTCAACTTTGTTCAAGATTAATTTGGCTAAAGTAAGTCCTTTGTGCTGCTTCATGAATTTTACTTTCAGCTTGTTAGTTATTTTCTACCAAAGACCAGGGATTTTGATTAGCACTGCATTGAAAATATAAGTTAATTTACAAAGAAATGGCATCTTAACAATACTGAATCTTCCAATTTATGAACATGATCTATCTTGTCATTTATGTAAGTTTGCTTTATATTCTCTAGATAATGTTTTGTAGTTTTCAGTGCATATACTTTGTTGAATTTATCCCAAAGAAGGTTACATTTATTGATGTTATTGTAAATTGTATTTTTTAAATTTCAACTTCCAATTTTTTCATTGCTGGTATATAGAACTACACATAATTTTTGTATATTGAACATGAATCCTGAGATCTTGATAAATTCACTCAGTTCTAGTGGCTTGAAGTGTTCCTGGATTTTCCATGTGGACAATCATGTTGTCTCTAAATATAGACAACTACTTATTCCTTTTCAATCTGTATATCTTATATTTGTTTTTCTAGCCTTATTACACAGTTATAAGAACAATGTTGAACCAAACAGTGTTGAACAGAAGTGGTGAGAACAGACTCTCTTGTATTCCTGATTTTAAGGGAACAGCATCCTGTGTTTGAGCATAAAGTATAATGTTAATTGTTAAGTTTTTCATAAATGCCTTTTATTCGGATAATAAAGTCCCTTTCTATTCCTAGTATGCTGAGAGATAGTTTTATCATAAATGAACGTGGCAAGGAAACTGAACTCTGAGGTTGAGGATAAGGGAGTGGGCTACTGGCTGAGAATAATTGGATAGGACTGCTGGCTTGGTTCTCTACCCAAGTGAGGCTGTAGAATGGGCTCCACAGTTGTCTGGATTCTCTGGTCAGGCTGACTAGATGATCAGGTCTGGTTCAGTAATAGATGGGGTTATGAATTAATTTCCCTGCCCTTCCAGGGCAGCAGGATGGGATTGGAAGGCTCATTGTTTGGGGACCCAAATCAGGCAAGAGTATATACTGGTCAGGTGAGGCCATCAGTTTCATTGTGCCGATGAGGAAAGCCAGA
The DNA here is from genome assembly GCF_009762305.2 of Zalophus californianus. Lineage (NCBI taxonomy): Eukaryota > Metazoa > Chordata > Mammalia > Carnivora > Otariidae > Zalophus > Zalophus californianus. The sequence continues at coordinate 102,030,909 of NC_045597.1, forward strand.
GGCTGTATTCTCTGTTCAAATGCCACTATAAGCAGGGCTGTTGGGTGGGCTATGCAGATACTGTATGTTCTTGTAAGGTTTCCCGGTCCGGTAGGCTGGAGGCTATATTCTGTAAACGGGTGGGGCTACAGATTAGTTTCCCTGCCCGAGTGCAATGGGAGAAGCAGCTAAAATGGTAGTAAATCTCTTTGTTGTCTTAAACTCAAATTGACCCATAACCCATATTCTCTGCCTGAACAGGTCCCTGGCTTTGCCCTGCAAACTGTCAACTCTGCTTTCCCTACCCTCGGCTAGGATGCTTCAGGGCTACTTAGCTTCCACGTGTTCTCGCCAGTCCTAGTGGTCAGATGAGACCAGGAGTCAGAGTGGGTAGGTGTAGTTAAGTCTCACCCTTGCCTCAATTGGAAGGAGAGGGGCTGCTCCAGGCAACTCTCAATTTCTCATAAAGGTTCTCTGGGAGGGTTTGGGAACTACTGTCAGCCTTGAATATGAATTAAGGCCCCTGCCTGTGTATAGCACAGGAAACTTCATGCCTGGAACTGGCTTTGCTCAGGGGGCAAACAGCTTGGCCCACTTGCCTCTAGGCTTGAGCACTACTATGCCTCACAACTTCCAGATGTTTTCACCAGTTCCTCTGGTCAGATGTAGCCAGAACACATTCTCTACAGCAAGTGGGCGTATGACTCACCTCCTTGCCTGGGCATGGGGAAACTGGGCTGTAGGGCTGGCAAAAATCCTCATATGAGGATCTGAATCAAGCAGATCTGCACCGTGCCAAGCTCCCTGGTCAGAGTATGTCATTGACTTGGTTCTACACACGAGCAAAGTCATCCCATAGGATAATTATTGGGTGCTGCAGGTACAAACTCAGTCTGCCAAGATTTATGTGCTGCTTATTGCAATCTCCTTTCCCCTTTCTGTCACTGTCAGTTTCCCAGTGGTTGAGCCTCACAAACTCTCCTACAATCCCCATGGATAAAGATCAGAATAGTGGCTCTGGCAAAGCAACCCATGATGCCAGGTGGTGGGGTGGGGTGGGGTGGTGGTACTGGTTTTTCTCCATGGATTTTCTTTTCCTGCTGGAGGAGCCAGAGGCCCAGGGTGGGATCTCTCTGAGTGGTGCTACACTGGCCTAGGGGCATGGCAACAGGGTCAACATGTAGCCACTACTCTTACCCTAGTAATGTAGTCTGTTTTGGTTTTAGGGTGCAGGGTCATGTCTCAGTTTCACCCTTGTGTTCTAGTATTCTCCTAGGGGTATCTTCTTCCTGAATAGTTTTAGTTATTGTTCTTGTGAGGGGAAGCAAAGTCAGGAACAACCTATGCTGTCATCTTAGTGATCTATAAATTTCTTCTAATCCTGGTAATAATCTTTGTTCTGAAGTCTACATTATCTAATATTACAGTTCTACTTCAGCTTTCCTTTGATTATTGTTTGCATGGTATATCTTTGTTCATCCATTTATTTTCAACTTTCAGCCTTCATACTTAAAAAGAACTTTTTGCAGATATCATGATTTATGCAATATGATACTTCTTACCATATACTTGGTGGGTTGAGATCATTCACATTTAATGTAATTATTGATAGAACTAGATTAAAACCTAACATCTTGTTGTCTTCTGACTGACCCATCTGTTCTTTGTTCCTTTCCTTTCTTTTCTGCCTTCTTTTGGATTAACTTAGAGTGTTTTCTACATTAGGTTACCATATTATATCCACTATATGTACATTTTAAAACTTTTTATTATAAAATAATTTTAGACATATCAGCAGTTGCAAAAAATAATAGAGTTCCTGCATAACCTTAACGTAGCTTCCCTAATGATCATTTCCTACATGGCCATAGTACAATATCGTGACCAGGAAAATGACATTTGTATAATAATTATTTCTATCACTAAAATTCCATTGTTTTGAAAATGTTATAAATATGGTGTCATGATACGTGAAAACTTTTTGAGGCTGGCTTCTTTCAATCAGTGTAATGCCTTTAGATTTATCCAATTTGTCATGCTTATCAATAGTTCATTCCTCTTGAGTATTCCATTATATGGATATACTACAATTTAAGGACATCTGGATTATTTCCCAGTTTTTGGCTATTATAAATAAATTCCCATAAAGGAGTCTGTGTAAACCTAAGTTTTCATTTCTCTCAGATAAATACCCAGGACATTTAGATTTTTTATGATTACATTTCATCTTCTCTATTGGCTTATAAGCTGATTAATTTTTTTAGATTCTGTTTTTTTATTTCTAGCATTTCCATTTTACTGTCTTTAAAATATTCATATTTCTTCTGAAATTCCCACCTTTTCATGCATATTGTTTATCTTTGCTACTAGATCATATAACACTATTCATAGCTTCCTAAAAGCCCTTGTCTAATAGTTCTACAGTGTAGGTCATTTATCAATGACCATTTATCTAGGCTTTATTGATTGCTTTATCTTTTGAGAATGGATTAGTTTCTTAAAGTTTCTTTTTTGTTTATTTCATAATTTCTATTATGTGCTAGAAATTATGTGTAAAGAACAGGACAGTCTGAGATAATTGATATTTACACACCCAGAAATGGGCTTTTTTTTTTTTTTTTGGGTCAGGATGACAGTGTGGGAAGGAGACAATCTAGTCAATACTGAGTTTTATTTAGGTTCCCTTGTATTTAGATTCTCTTTTTGTTACATTTACCTTTAGTACACTACAAACTTTGAACTCCCCCAGCAACAGAATACTTCTACCTTGTGATAATGTATGCCATGGGTTTTTTTCTAAGTATTCCAGTGGCATTCTCAGCTTCCAGTAGTTCCTGCATGCCTGCCCTATACACAGTGTTTCTCTCCCCCAGGGGTAGACTTATCTTGATGGTTTCTCCATGTCAAGCTCTGGGCAGGGCATATCTTCAGTCTCTAGAACCAATTCAATGTAAGGCAGGCCTCTTGATCCAGCTAAGACTTAAAGGTGGCACTTTCCTGGAGTTTCTGCCTCTCTCCCTGACACCACACTATGTCTGTGGATAGTCCTAGGCAGGACAGAGTTTCATGCCTCTCCTCCAGCATTGATGGATCTTTGTCTTATAACAGTCCAAGGTCCTAATTTCATTAGGGTTTTCTTCCTAGCCTGCAGGGCAGACAGCTTTTGTTATGAATCAGCACCCAGGAGCAATTTCACTTAGTATGAGAAAAGGTTCTGGAAGTAGATAGGGTATTGTGCTTGTGCTCCACTAACAGGGTTGCTCTATGATCTTCTAGGCAGCACCTGGTAGACGCCAAAGGAAATAAAGCTTGTGAGTGAGTGTGGACTTACTGTGTTAAGATACCCTGTTATTCTGAACAGTCTTGATAGCCCGTGCTCAGTCTTTATAACTTTCTTAAAATTTTAGCCATTTTTTGGGGTCCACTTTTATGGTAACCACCCTCATCCTAACCTTGCTCTACCAGGTAAAAAATTTTCATATGTTTCATTTCTCCTCTCAACAAATTCAATAAAAGAAGAAAATTTTCTGAACCTAAAAAAGGGTTAAAACTTAAAGATAGCATCATTATTAACAGGGAAAGGCTGAAAGCTTTCCCTCTAAGAATGGCAGCAAGGCAAAGTTGCTCAAACCTATCACTTCTATTCAAAATTATATTTGCATTCCTTCACTGTGCTAGGCAATAAAAATAAATAAAAGATATACAGACTACATGCATAAAGTGTTCTTATGTGCAGACAAAAAGATGTGTTATATAGAAAATCCCCCCAAATTTACAAAAAACCCATAAAAATTAATAAGTGAGTTCAGTAAGGTCAAAGGATAAAAAATCAATAAACAAAAATAGACAATAATTCTATATTTAGCAATAAAAATTAGAAATTTAAATTTAAGAAATATTTATAGGATATTTGTCCAAGATGGTGGAGGAGTAGGAGACCTTAGTTTTGTCTGGTCCCTGGAATTCAGCTAGATAGCTATCAAGTCATTCTGAACACCTGTGAACTCAACTGGAGATCTAAAAAAACCTCCTGCAATTCTACAAATAGAAAAGTAACCACTTTCGGCAAGGTAGGAGGTGCAGAGAAGTGAATCTGAGGCAATATAATGGAAGAAAAACCATGGAGGGAGGGAGCCTCTGTAAGCTTGCTACCACAAAGTGATATAGCAGCGGAGCACAAAATTGGAACTTTTAGAAGTCTGCTCCCGTGAGGGACATCCCTACCTGAAAGGTGCTCAGGTGGCAAAGCAAGGCAGAATCCTAGGTGGGACAGTGTGGTTTCAGGATCCCCAGCGTCACAGAAAGAAGAGGGGTGCCTGAACGCGGCAGAGTTCCCAGGCATCGGACGGGGAAGTCGGTGCAATCAGCGAGCCCAGGAGTGGGTTTTCAGATCAGTGTTGCCATAAGCCACAAACCGAGGCACAGTTGGGCGACTGGCCTAGCAAGCAGCAGAACAGGGGCAAGACTCACCCATCTCCCCTCCCCTCCCCCCACCCCCACTGGAGGAGTGGCATGGATGTGCACTGCAGGAGTCTGCAAAGTTTGGAGACTGGAAGGGGGTCATATGCCTGAGACAGAAATGGTCTGTCACAGGCTGGGTGAGTGCGGATGGAGATGAGGGAGACAGGAGTGATTGACTGCTATTCCGTGAGGGCACACTAAGGAGTGGGAGGGTGGAAGGTTTTGGCTCAGGGGCTGGAGATTGGGAGGCCACCATTTTCACTCCATCCTCTAAAGAAGCGTGGAAAGCCTTCAGGGAACAAAAGCCACATAGAGCAATCTGCAGCCACTTACACTTAGCCCAGTCCACTAGTAAGGACGGTCAATCTCTGCCTGGGCAAAGACACCTGATAATCAGCGCAACAGGCCCCACCCCGAGATCAGCAAGAACATCCAGCTAAGACCAAGTTTACCAATCACACAGAACTGCAAAACTCCAGCACTAGGGGAAAACTGTATATAGAATTCATGTTTTTTTCCCTCATGATTCTTTAGTCTTTCAATTTTAATTTTGTTCCTTTTCAACCAATTTCTTATTTTATCAACACCTTTTTTAAAGTATTTTTTAATTTTCACTTTTACAGTTATATCCTATCCTTTCATTGTATTTAATTTTATTTTTGTATGTATATAAGCTTCTCTTTCTTTACAATTTTGGGATGTAGTTTCTTTTAAAAAACAGAATAAAATACATCTAGGATATAATGTATTGCTCTGTTCTCTTCACCTGTCTTTTTATATTTTCCTTTTGTTTTTGACTTTGTAATTTTCATTTTTACTCTTACATTCTATCCTTTCACTGCACTTAATTATACTTTTGTGCATATATAAGTTTTTCTTTCTTTACAATTTTGGGATCTAGTTTTCTAGCAAACAGACCAAAATACACACAGGATCCAGTGTATTGCTCTGTTTTGTTCAGAGTGGCTCAGTTGGTTAAGCAACTGCCTTCGGCTCAGGTCATGATCCTGGAGTCCCGGGATCGAGTCCCGCATCAGGCTCCCTGCTCAGCAGGGAGTCTGCTTCTCCCTCTGACCATCCCCCTCTCATGCTCTCTCTCTCTATCTCATTCTCTCTCTCAAATAAATAAATAAATAAATAAATAAATCTTTAAAAAAAAGAAAAGAAAAAAGCATAGAAGACACTAGAGAATCCCTTTCTAGAGAAATAAAAGAACTAAAAACTAATCTAGTTGAAATTAAAATGGCTATTAATGAGATGCAATTAAAGATGGAGGCTCTAAACGCTAGGATAAATGAGGCAGAAGAGAGAATTAGTGATATAGAAGACAAAATGATGGAGAATAAGGAAGTTGAGTAAAAGACAGATAAACAACTACTGGATCACGAGGGGGAGAATCTGAGAGATCAGCGATACCATAAAGTGAAACAATATTAGAATAATTGGGATCCCAGAAGAAGAGAAAAGAGAGAGAGGGGCAGAGGGCACATTGGAGAAAATTACAGTGGAGAACATACCTAATCTGGGTAAGGAAACAGGCATTCAAGTACAGGAGGCACAGAGAATGTCCCTCAAAATCAATAAAAATAGGTCAACACTAGACATCTAAGAGTGAAGCTTGCAAATTTCAGAGACAAAGAGAAAATCCTGAAAGCAGCTTGGGACAAGAGGTCCCTAACCTAAAAGGGTAGAAACATTAGACTGGCAGCAGACCTATCCACAGAGACCTGGCAGGCCAGAAAGGAATGGCATGATATATTCAGGGTGCTAAATGAGAAAAATATGCAGCCAAGAATACTTTATCCATCAAGGCTGTCATTCAAAATAGAAGGAGAAATAAAATGTTTACAGGACAAACAGAAACTAAAAGAATTTGTGATCACTAAACCAGTCCTGCAAGAAATATTAAAGGGGATCCTTTAAGCGAAGAGAGAGCCCAAAAGTAGCACAGACCAGAAAGGAACAAAGACAATCTACAGAAACAGGGACTTACAGGTAATACAGTGGCACTAAATTCATATCTTCCAATAGTTACTCTGAATGTAAATGGCCTAAATTCTCCAACCAAAACACACAGGGTATCAGATAGCATAAAAAAGCAAGACCCATTCACATGCTGTCTGCAAGAGACTCCTTTAGACCCAAAGACATCTCCAGATTGAAAGTCAGGGTAGTAGAAAACTGTTTATCATGCTAATGGACACCAAAAGAGAGCTGGGGTGGCAATCCTTATATCAGGTAAATTAGATTTTAAACTAAAGACTGTAATAGATGAGGAAGGACACTATATCGTAACTAAAGGGTCTATCCAACAAGACGATCTAACAATTATAAATATTTATGCCCCTAATATGGGAGCAACAAATTATATAAACCAATTAATAACAAAATTAAAGAAACACATTGATAGCAATACAATAATAGTAGGGGGCTTTAACACCCCACTTACAGCAATCAACAGATCATCTAAGCAAAAGATCAACAAGGAAACAAGGCTTTAACTGACACACTAGCCCAGATGGACTTCACAGATATATTCAGAACATTCCATCCCGAAGCAACAGAATACACATTCTTCTCAAGTGCACATGGAATATTCTCCAGAACAGATCACAAAAGATTGGGATCATTTCCTGCATAATTTCAGACAACAATGCTTTGAAACTGGAACTCAATCACAAGAGGAAAGTCGGAAAGAACTAAAATACATGGAGGCTAAAGAGCATCCTACTAAAGAATGAATGGGTCAACCAGGAAATTAAAGAAGAATTAAAAAAATTCATGGAAACAAATGAAAATGAAAACACAACTGTTCAAAATCTTTGGGATGCAGCAAAGATAGTCCTAAGAGGGAAGTATATAGCGATACAAGCCTTTCTCAAGAAACAAGAAAGGTCTCAGATACACAACCTAAACCTACACCTAAAGGAGCTGGAGAAAGAACAGCAAATAAGGCCTAAACCCAGCAGGAGAAGAAAAATAATAAAGATTAGAGCAGAAATCAATGAAAAAGAAACCAAAAGAACAGTAGAACAGATCAACGAAACTGGAGCTAGTTCTTTGAAAGAATAAGATCGATAACCCCTGGCCAGACTTACCAAAAAGAAAAGAGAAAGGACCAAAATTAACATGAAAATTAATATGAATGAAAGAGGCGAGATCACAACCAACACTTTAGAAATACAAACAATTATATGAACATAGTATGAGCAACTATATGCTAACAAATTAGGAAATCTGGAAGAAATGGATGTATTCCTAGAAACATATAAACAACCAGAACTTAAAGAAGAGGAAGAAGAAAACTTGAACAGACCCATAACCATCACGGAAATTGAAGCAGTAATCAAAAATCTCCCAAAAAACAAGAGTCCAGGGCTCGATGGCTTCCCAGGTGAATTCTACCAAACATTTAAAGAAGAGTTAATACCTATTCTTCTGAACCTGTTTCAAAAAATAGAAATGGAAGGCAAATTTCCAAACTCTTTTGGCAAGACCAGCATTACTTTGATTCAAAACCAAAGACCCCACCAAAAAGGAGAATTACAGACCAACATCCCCGATGAACATGGATGTAAAAATTCTCACCAAAATACTAGCCAATAGGATCCAACAGTACATTAAAAGGACCATTCACCACAACCAAGTGGGATTTATTCCTGGGCTGCAAGGGTGGTTCAAAATCTGCAAATCAATGTGATACACTATATTAATAAAAGAAAGGAAAAGAATCATATGATCCTCTCAATAAATGCAGAAAAAGCATTTGACAAAGTACAGCCTCCTTTCTTGATTAAAACTCTTCAGAGTGTAGGGATAGAGGGAACATACCTAAAAGCCATCTACAAAAAGCCCACAGCAAATACCATTCTCAATGGGAAAAAACTGAGAGCTTTTCCCCTAAGGTCAGGAACATGGCAGGGATGTCCACTATCACGACTGTTGTTCAACACAGTACTAGAAGTCCTAGCCTCAGCAATCAGACAACAAAAAGAAATAAAAGGCATCCAAACTGGCAAAGAAGAAGTCAAACTCTCACTTTTCACAGATGACATGAAACTCTATGTGGAAAACCCAAAAGACTCCACCCCAAAACTGCCAGAACTCATACAGGAATTCAGTAAAGTGGCAGGATATAAAATCAATGCACAGAAATCAGGTGCTTTTCTATACACTAACAATTAGAAGAAAGAGAAATTAAGGAGTCGATCCCATTTACAACTACACCCAAAACCATAAGATACCTAGGAAAAACCTAACCAAAGAGGCAAAGGATCTGTACTCAGAAAACTATAGAACACTCATGAAAGAAACTGAGGAAGACACAAAGAAATGGAAAAACCTTCCATGCTCATGGATTGGAAGAACAAATACTGTGAAAATGTCTATGCAACCTAGAGCCATCTATATGTTCAGTGAGATCCCTATCAAAATACCATCAGCTCTTTTCACAGAGCTGTAACAAATAATCCTAAAATTTGTACGGAACCACAAAAGACCCCAAATAGCCAAAGGAATGTTGAAAAAGAAAACAAAACTGATGGCATCTCAATGCTGGACTTCAAGCTCTATTACAAAGCTGTAATCATCAAGACAGTATGGTAATGGCACAAAAACAGATACATAGATCAATGGAACAGAATAGAGAACCCAGAAATGAACCCTCAACTCTATGGTCAACTAATCTTCAACAAAGCAGGAAAAAATATCCAATCGGAAAAAGACAGTCTCTTCAACAAATGGTGTTAGGAAAACTGGACAGGCACAAGCACAAGAATGAAACTGGACCATTTCTTTAAACCATACACAAAAATAGACTCAAAATGGATGAAAGACCTAACTGTGAGAAAGGAATCCATCAAAATCCTAGAGGAGAACATAGGCAGCATACCACCTCACACAAGTGGGAATGGCTAAAATGAACAACTCAGGAAATGACAGATGTTGGTAAGGATGTGGAGAAAAGGGAACCCTCTTACACAGTTGGTGGAAATGCAAGTGGAAAAGTAGCCACTTTGGAAAACAGTATGGAGGTTCCTCAAAAAGTTGAAAACAGAGATGCCCTACAATCCAGCAATGCCCTACTAGGAATTTACCCCAAAGATACAAATGTAGTGATTTGAAAGGCACCTGCACCCCAGTGTTTATAGCAGCAATGTCCACAATAGCCAAACTATAGAAAGTGCCCAGATGTCCATCGACAGATGAATGGATAAAGAAGATGTGGTACATGTATACAATGGAATACTACTTAGCCACTAAAAAACATGAAATCTTGCCATTTGCAACGATGTGGATGTAACTAGAGGGTATTATGCTAAGTGAAATAAGTCAATCATAGAAAGACAATTATCATATGATCTCACTCATATATGGAATTTAAGAAACAAAACAGAGGATCATAGGGGAAGGGAGGGAAAAATAAAACAAGACAAAATCAGAGAGGGAGACAAACCATAAAAGACTCTTAATCATAGGAAATAAACTGAGGGTTGCTGGAGGGGAGGGGTGTGGGGGGATGGGTAACTGGGAGATGAACATTAAGGAGGGCATGTGATATAATGAGCACTGGGTATTATATAAGACTGATGAATCACTGAACTCTAACTCTGAAACTAATAATACAGTATATGTTAATTAACTGAATTTAAATAGAAAAAGAAATATTTACAAGTGCATAAAAATATATGAAATGACTAGAGCAAATCTAGCAAAATGTATTCAATGAAACTAGAAAACATGGCTGGGAGAAATGAAAGAAGACATTCCTACCATGGATCAGGAAATTCAATACTATTAAGAAGTCAATTCTTCCAAATGAATTTATAGATTCAACACAATTCCAATCAAAAGTGTACATACTTAAGAAGCTAATTATAAACCACATAAGGAAAAGCAAAGGACCTACAATAGACAGAAATAAAGTAGGAGTGAATACCATGTGATTTCAAGCTTTATTAGAAAGGTACTGTAACCAGATACTTTAGAATTCTGTCAAATGAGATGTAATGGTCAGTGGAACAGACCAGAGTTCAGAAAAAGATCCATACATATATAACCAAATGATTTTTTATGAAGGTGCTAAGGTGAATCAATGAGAGAAAAATGGTTTCCAATGACTGTCAATTGAAAATTGAAAATCCATAAGCAAAACAAATAATCAAACAAAACCTACTCAAACCAAAACAAAATAACTAAATCTCTATCCTTGGCTTTGTATCACATAAAAAAATTAACTCAAAATAGTTCTTGACTTACCTATATAACCTAAGGATATAGCACTTTTAGAAGAAAACACAGTAGAAGATCTTTGGGAACTTGGAATAAGCAAAAATTAATTAGGACTCAATAGCAGAAAACATGAAAGAAAAAATAAAAACTGGACTGTTCCAAAATTCAAGCCTTCTGTTCTTTTAAAGACAATGTCAAGAAAATAAAATGGAATATATAGACTCGAAAGAAATATTTGGAAAAGACCTATATGTTAGAGGACTTGTTTCTAAAATATATAAAGAGCTCTGGGGTGCCTGATTGGCTATCAGTTGAGCACCTGATTCTTGATTTCAGCTCAGGTCATGATTTCAGAGTCGTGGGATCAAGCTCCATGTTGGGCTCCATGCTCAGTGGGGAGTCTGCTTGAGATTCTCTCTCCCACTACTTTTGCCCCTTCCACTACCCCCCCACTCTCTTTCTTGCTAAAATAAATAAATCTTAAAAAAAAACCTCTTATAATCCAATATAAATATGGCCTCCCCAGACTATATATATACATATATATATATATATAAAACAGATATATGATGTCTATTATGGATATAGACACATGAAAATATGCTATCATTAGACATTAGGAGAAGGCAAATTAAAATGACAATGAGATACCAGTACATACCCTGGAAAACAGCTAAAATTAAAAAGACTGACAATACCAAGTGCTGACAAAGATGCAGAACCACTGGAACACTCATACGTTGCTACTAAGAATGCAAAATGGTACAGTACTTGAAAAACAATTTGGCAGCTTTTTATAAAATTTAATCTGTGTCTCCAATATGACCCAATAGTCCCATTCCCAGTTATTTACTCAAGGGAAATGAAAATCTGTCCATACAAAGACCTGTACATGAATGATTCTAATAGTTTTACTGATAATGGCCCAAATTGATAAGATCCCAAATGGCCATTAACTGGTGGAGGGAAAAAAGTTGTTATATATTCATACACTGGAACATTACTCAGATATAAAAATGGAGAAACTAATGACATATGCAAAACATGGATCAATATTCAAAAGCTTTATGGTAAATGAAAGAAGCCAGACACGCAAGAGTACATACCCTATGATTCTGTTTTTGCAACATTCAGGAAAATGTAAAACTACAGTTATAGAAAGTAGATCTGTGACTGCTGAGTGCAGAGGGCAGGTGTATCAGGAAACTTTTTGGGCAAATGGAAATATTCTTTACCTTGATTGTACTGATGATTTACTCTATGTATTTGTCAAACCTCATCAAGCTAAGTATTTTAAAAGGACAAATTTCACTGAATGTGAATTATACCTCAATATACCTCACTTAAAAAATTATCTTATATAAAAAAATTTCAGAATTGAAAGAAGTAACACTCATTAGCATGTCTAAGTTCTACCATGCTAGTAAAAACAAGAACGTGTGATGAATCTACTTTATATTCACACTGAGATTTAAAAACTCTAATACCTCTAATTTTCACTTTTACACAAAAAGAATATGAACACATCTATCTCTGTAGGGAACTAGAAACATAATACCAATTAAAAAGGATTGACTTAAATAAAAAACATTATTTGTAGCAATTATGTAGCAAAAACCACGGAAAAATCTGATGACAAAGATGAATATATGTATGTCCTTTAAATGAGAACGTGTAAAGCATATTATATTCCCTCATCAAAGTGTACCCATATTTTGGAAAAGATCAATATATGGACAGATATAATGGTGTCCATTATACCGTTGTTTACTTTGAATATGTCTGAATTTTTCAATATCAAAGAATTAAATGGCAAAGACATGTTACAGTATGCAAACAAGCTGCTTAAATAAAAGCATTAAAATACATCAAATAATTTGTATCAAGAGAAACATATGCTGTCCCAGCAATGAGTACCTTGGCAATAGCAGTTTGTTTAAACATGCGGGTAATCAACCCCATGACAGTCTCGGTGGCACCTGAATTTGGAGCTCTCATTAATTTTTCCCACGCTTCAAAGCTGGTATTCAATTCCTATGTGGGAGAAAATAACAATGCTTAGAAATATGACATAAAGAACAGAAGAACAAGGGCGCTGGGTGGCTCAGATTAAACATCTGACTCTTGATTTCGGCTCAGGTCATGATCTCAGGGTTATGAGATACAGCTCCAAGTCAGGCTTGGCACTCAGTGGTAAGTCAGCTTGGGATTCTTTCCCTCTACTTTTACCTGCCCCTCTGCTCCTCCCCCACTTCGTGCTATCTCTCCACTAACTAAATAAATTAAATCTTAAAAAAAAAGAACAGAACAATTAATGCAATATTTTGTCCTACTTGTTTTCTTTTTTCTTTGTAAAGATATGAAAACAAATTCCCAAGGATACCAATGTGTTCACTTAAAAACATCAATATGGAGATAGGTCAGTCACATGTTCACACCAAAGACAGAAACCAATGAAAAGCTGTGGGTGAAAGCCAAGCCTTTTGCTAACGTCATAAATCAAACAATTAGAGCTTTCCCTTAAGAAAAAACATTTTGTAAAGTAAAAATAAAAACTTGCATACATAAGAAAGGAAACAGTGAAAATGTGTATGATAGCAAAGTACTTTCATAACAAGATATGATTTCATTTAAATAAGCATGAGGAATATTTGCTAAATAAAAATATAATATAATCATATACTGACACTTTTATTTTTCTTTCTAATGCTAAAATGGTGGATAAAGAAAATCAAATTATTCCTATTTTACCAATAACATATTGCCAATGTTTATAAAATGTCTCCTCAATCTTTCAAGATAAAACAATGAAATAGTCTTTGTCAACAAAGTCCTGTCCAGATTTAAAGAAATTTCAGAGAAAATATAAGCACTGTACTCCCTAAAAGTATATGTAGATAAGGATTAGGTAAAATACAATTTGACTTTCTAATATATAGACCTTCACCTCTTCCAACATGATCATAGAGTTTTCAGATCTCAAGAAGAAGGCTATATCCAAGTTATTCTAGAAGATAGCTCATACTTGAAAAAAATCCTAGAGCAAGAAACACAACTTCGCATCCTAATTATTGGGCTTTACACCCTACAGATACTTAGAATTCTTAATACTAAATCTTCGTTGCAGTTGAAGTGCTTTTATTCTATATTGAGCAGAAGTATTTTTTTTTTAAATCAGTAGGATACTGAATCTTTTCACATTTGATGACTAAAGTTAAATTCTTCCTGTTCTCTTCTTGAAATGATACAAAGCCAATCCATATGTTCTATTAATTAATCCTATTTTAAGAAAACAGACTTTGCCTTCTATGAAAAATCAGTATGTGCAATCTTTCATTAAAATGACTTAAAGTAAGACTTTGAATCAAACAAGCATTCTCACCTTGGCAGCTGCTGATGGAAGATCAAAGGGAATACGCTGTCTGACTTTAGGGGGCAGCTGGGTTAAAACATCAGTCTTCAATCTTCTGATCATTATGTCACTTAATAGCTGATGAAGTTCATTCAAATTTGATGCCCCTCTACAATCCCACTGAGGCCTTTTACCAAAAAATCTGTTAATATGAAGAAAAACCATGTAGCAAAGCTGAATGTTAGGAATGAAAAAAATCCAGTGTTTTCCTTTTAATGATAAGGAGCCATCATACTGTTTTTACTGTTACTTCTGAATGCAAATCAGTTTCCAAAAACTCAGCCTGAGAAAGAGTAATGAGTAAGATTACAAATTACTCTCAGCCATAGAAAATGTTAATTGTCTAACATACTGTTTACAATGAGTTAATGCAAGGTTAGAATGAACTGGTAACTCTAAGTACCATTGGCATTTTGGGTGGTCTCAGAAATGGCAATGTGCTTAGCAGATCTAGCCCCAACTAGGCACTAACTGCCAGGACACCAGCTAGTCTACATAATAGCCAAACTACCTAAAATATTTGCCATATCCTCTAAGAGGAGCTATCTCCCACTGAGCTGTTAAGCATAGCAGATTCATCAGTTGGTGACCACTTGGCCTTTGAAAACACTGGACAGACAGTAAAGGAATTAAAAAAAAAAAAAAGGACAGAAACCCACTATGAAAGAGAGAATGGGAAAGAAAACATAGGATAAAAAAGTTCAACAAATGTTTAGAAGTCAATGCTGACAGATAAGTGATAGCTGACTTGGCAAAAGAAAAGAAGCCACAATGTAAAATGCTTGCAAAAGTGAATATGTCCTCTAGACCTCTGAGAAGTTTGGGAGTTCGAAGCACCAAGCACTGATGGCAGGTATAAAGACAAGGGTTGGAACCTACTGGCCTACTAACATCCCCCTAACATTGTGACAACCCAAAAACTACTCACAAAATTCCCAGTCATCTTCTAGGGGCCCATACTATTGAAGCTAGCTGGTGGAGAATAATTAACAGGAAAACTCTTATTGGGTTGTAACATGATTACTGATATTAATAATTAAATGACTATCCATTTTAATGGGATTTGTGTGGTATCAGCATAATAGTGTCAATTTGAGAATTTGAAACTTGTTAACTAATTTTTTAAATTAAACATATTTTGATAACAAACACACAAGAATAGTACAGACAACATTAAAAACATGCACTTGGGGGCACCTGGGTGGCTCAGTCAGTTAATGGTCTGCTTTCAGCTCAGGCCATGATCCCAGGGTCCTGGGATTGACCCTCATATTGGGCTCCCTGCTCAGTGGGGAGTCTGCTTCTCTCTCTCTCTCTGCCTTTCCCCCTCCAGCTTGTGCTCTCTCTGTCAGTCTCAAATAAATAAATAAAATCTTAAAAAAAACAACAACATGCACTTGCATGTAGAATCAATTAGAAAAGTTGAGTGAACAGATCCAACTACTGTATGATAAAATGATAGACACTACTCAGTTGTGATCAAAAATAAATTCAATTCTTGTTTAAAAAAAAGCTAAGTGCTGGCATTGTAAAAAAAGATTTACTAGATTTATTTATATTTGCCATAAATTATATTACGGAGTTGACTTCCTTTAATGTTTTATGTCACCATATTAATATTAAAAATTCACACACTAATGAAAATGGAAAAAATAACTTGCCAATACTCAATTATGTCACCATTTTGTCCATTCACAATCATATACTTAGGTTCATTTTGACCTTATGGTAAAAAAAAAAAAAATCTAATGTTCAGAACTACCAATGATGGGAAAAAGAGATTGGATCTTTTGTTTTTTTGCGAATGAAATGTTTACAATTAAAATGAATTATTTAGCACACTCTCCAACTATGCAATACATTCTGCAGCAATACAACATGCTAGGTGCAAGCCTCTGGAACAATTGTTCTACACAGATGTCTTCAAACATGTCAACTACACAGGCTGCACTGGCCTCCTCCAGAGCACCAATATTTGTGCTCTGAAAGGGCATGTCTGTTTAGAAGTCAGAGCAATCTAATTTCAGATGCCACTGTACTTGTAATAGACTTGTGACAAAAAGGTTATTTCACTCCTCCAGGAGAGGATGAACTACTGAGAGAAGCTTTTCTAGCCAGTTGCCTCCTGGGTGCTTTACCACTGATTGATTGCAAGTCCTATGCTTGGTATGAGCCATGGTTTAGAGAAATCCTTTCTCCCAACATCCTTCTCTTTAGGCTGGAGTCAGACTGCAGGTTGTAATGACTCTAAAGAATACTGGCAGGGGACACCTGGGTGGCTCAGTTGGTTGGGTGTCTGCCTTCAGCTCGGGTCATGATCCCAGAGTCCTGGGATCAAGTCCCGCATCAGGCCCCTTGCTCAGTGGGGAGCCTGCTTCTCCCTCTGACTGTCCCTTCCCCTGCTTGTGCTCTCTCTCTCTAACTGAGAAATAAAATCTTAAAAAAACTAAAAAAAAAAAAAAAGTACTGGCAGGACAATATGCTGTTGAATCTCCTGCTTCAAGTTTGGGGTGCAAAGGGGAAATGAGATGGGGAGGGTAGGCTAAAAGAAATGCCACCTATAAATGTCTGGTCCCTTCCTGATAAATTTGATGATAACTATATATACTTTTGGGGTAGCCTATTCTTTTATTTAAGCAGCTTTGTTGAGATGTAATTCATAAGCCATATAATTCACACACTTAAATTATACAATTCAACGGTTTCTCATATACTCTCAGATATGTGCAACCATCACCACAGTAAATGTTAGAACGTTTTCAACATCTCAAGAAGGAACCCCATAATCTTTAGCTATCACTCCCTTAATCACTGTCCTGCCTCCCAGCCCCAAGCAACCATTAATCTATTTTCTATCTCAAAAGATTTCCCTAAACTTTCATATACACAGACTCATATGATAGAGAGATAGTCTTTTGTGACTATCTCTTCTGACTTTTCTTCTTTCATAGTGTTTTCAAGGTTCATCCATGCTGCAGCATGTATTCATTCTTTTTTAAGGCCAAATAATAGTCCATTGTATGGAGAAACCACTATTATTTATTCATTTATCTGTTGACAGACATTTTTGGTTGTTTCCAACTTTTGGCTTTTACAAATAAACTGCTGAAAACATTCATGTACAAGTTTTTGTTTGGACATTTTTTTTTTCATTTCTCTTGGGTATATACTTAGGTGTTGAATAGCAGAGTCATATGGTAATACTATGTTTAATTATTTGAGCAAGTGCCAGATTGTTTTCCAAAGCAGCAGTACCAGTTTACATTCCCACCAGCACTGTTCAAGGATTCCAATTTTTCCAAAGCTTCACCAACACTTGTTATTTGACTTTTTGATTCCAGTCATACTGTTTGATTTGCATTTTCCTGATGTTCAATGATGACAAACATTTTTTTCATGTGCTTGTTGGCCATTTACGTATCATTTTTGGAGAAATGTCTATGCAAATCCTTTGCCCATTTTTGAATTGGGTCGTTTGTCTTTTTACTATTGAATTGTATGAGTTCTTTTTTTTTATCATAAAGTTTAATTATGGTTCAGAAAAAATTGAGTGAATAACTTTCTCTGAAAAAATATACTGACTCTGTGTAGACTGCAGTTATTTTGGGAGGGGGCTAGTAAGTTAAATTGCCCTATTTTCTAGTCTGAAAATCATAAAAAGTCCCATTTCCAGTCTGATTATAGAGATGCATGTGCCCAAAATGGCTGAGAATAAATACAACAAGAAAGGCAAAAGCTGCAAAACTAAAGGCATGTAACAGACTCTATGAAAACGTCTCAGAAATACACAAAGTGGCAACAAGGAAGGTCTGGATGGAATTTGAAGTTCTTTTCAGTCATCTTTGTCTTTTGCTCCATGTTTAAGGATGCGCGTGAACTCAATATAATTGAAATTTCCCTTTTTGTTGAAAGGCGCTTCTCTGTACAGCTCATCCACTTCCTCGTCTGCAAATCAATCTCCCATGGCTGTTAGCAGCTCTCTCAGGTAATCTTCCTGGATGGTGCCAGTTGCTTCTTCATCAAAGCAAGCTAAAGCATTTCTGATGACATCTTCCGGATCTGTACCATTTAACTTTTCACCAAACATAGTGAGAAACATGATAAAATTTATGGGCCCGGGAGCCTCATTCATCATGGCATCCAGACACTCATCAGTTGGATTTTCCCCTAGGGAGGGGAAAGCATATCATGCAAATCTTCCTTGTCAATGAAACCATCTCTGTTCTGATCATTTTGAAGGCTTCTTTGAATTCCTGAATCTGTGACTGGCCAAACATGGCAAACATGTTGGGTGTTGTGCACTGGGGGCGCTTCTTGGTAGTCTTGGTCTTTGCCCTTTTGCTCGACATGGTGGCGTTTAAATCCCTGCACAGCTGGGAGAATCTGAGCACTTTGGTAACCCCCTCACTGCCCTGGCTGCTACTATCACACCCTTCTACTCCCAGAGCCCTCTAAAACCAATACTTCCAGCCTCCGCTTAGCAAACCAACACCATTGTTGGAATTATATGAGTTCTTAACACATTCTAGACATGAGTCACTTATTAAACATACGCTTTCCCTATATTTTCTACCATTCTGTGGGTTGTCTTCATTTTCTTCATGGTGTCCTTTGAGGTACAAAAGTTATTAATCTTGATAAGGTTCAGTTTGTCTAGTTGGTATTTTGTTGCTCATGGTTTCAAAGTCATATTTAAGAATCCCTTGCCAAAACCAAGGAATAAATTTACCCCTATGCTTTCTTCTAATAGTTTTATAGTTTCTGGTTTTACATTTAGGTCTTTGATCCATTTTGAGTTGATTTTTGTATATGGAATGAGTTCAAAGTCCAATTTCATTCTTTTGCATATGGCTATCCCAGCACCATTTATTGAAAAGACTATTCTTTTCCCCATTCAATGGTCTTAGTTTCTTGTTAAAAATCAATTAACTGTATATGTATGAGTTTATTTCTGGGCTATTGATTCTCTTGTTGATCTAGATATTTATCCTTGTAACAATGTCCTGATTACATTGTCATGATTATCCTTTAATCAGCAGAGATACTGATAGACTCTTGAGTCTATAGAAAAGTTTGAGGAGTATTGCCACCTTAACAGTTTTGGGTCTTTTTGATAGATGAACATGGGATGTTTTCACAGTAATTTAGATCTTCTTAAATTTCTTTCAACATTTTGTAGCTTTCAGAGTATTAGTTTCACACATCTTTTGTTAAATTTATTCCTAAGTATTTTATTCTTTTTGATGCTATTGTCAACAGAATTAACTTAATTTTCAGATTGTTCATTGCAAGTGTGTAGAAATGCAATTGATTTTTGTACAATGATATTATATCTTGCAACAATGAAGAAATCATTTATTAGTTCTAATGATTTTTTAGTGAATTTCTTAGGATTTTCTATATACAAGGTCAAGGCATCTGAAAATAGAGATAGTTTTACTTCTTCCTTTCCAATCTTATTGCAATTATTATTTTATTTTCCTATCTAATTGTTCTGGCTAGTATTTCCAGTACAAATTGAATGGAAGTGACAAGAATAGATAACACTGTCTTAAGGAAAGCATTCAGTCTTTGACCATTAAGTATGGTGTTAGCTTTGGGTTATTTGTAAATAAATGCCCTTAATCTGGTTGAAAAAATGGTAATTATATTTTTGATAGTGAAAATTACCCTTACAATGTTTTTTCAGAAATCAAATACCTTCCACTGGCAGATAAAAACTGAGCTGATGTGATTCAAACTAATGATAAGAAGGATCTGAACTGAGACTGTAGCTGTGAGAAAGAGTACGGTACACATTCAAGAAAGGTTAAAGCAGTAGAGTCTATAGGATGTGATAAAGGACTGGATATCAACCTAAGACACAGGCAACAGTTAAGTTGACTTCTAGGTTTTAACGAACATATGATTGAATCTTAACCAACCAAGATTGAATCCATTGGATGAAGAGCAATTTTCAGGGATGAAGCACAGTTTTTAATATCCTGACTTTTATGTGCTGATGACATATAGATACACTGAAGATGCCTACTAGTTTAATACTGGATGTAGCAGTTTGGAAATCAGGAGAATAGAGTAAGTTGGAGATGTAGATACCACATGAATTTTAGAGTTAAAGCCAGGAGGGTGGTTGAAATTGGTCAGTGACAGAAAAAAAAATGAAAAGGAAAGATGGCCATTTTGTTTATCTTACCCTAGAAAATAGTTCTTTTATTTCCTGTATCAAACTTTTCTCCATATCACTGGCCTCTTTTAATATAATGAATTGGCATAGCACCACTGGAATTCATGAGTTCTAATGCATGCTGAGATTAAGGAGAGCAAAAAAACAGTTCTACAAAATCATTTTTAAAATACACTTATATTCAATAAAGATGCCACAAATATAGACAAATTATCAAAAAGATATACAGTAAACCAGTGATAGATAACAGTCACTTGTAAAAACTGTACATGTCAATTTATTTCATTTTTTTAAAGACTTTATTTATTTATTTGACAGAGAGAGAGAGAGAGATCACAGGCAGAGTGGCAGGCAGAGGGAGAGGGAGAAGCAGGCTCCCCGCTCAGCAGGGAGCCTGATGCGGGGCTCAATCCCAGGACCCTAGGATCATGACCTGAACCGAAGGCAGACGCTTAACTAACTGAGCCACCCAGGTGCCCCACAATTTGTTATTTCTTAAAGGCAGATTATTACTTACAAGAATAAGTGCATATATATGTTTAGCATTACACTATATGCATGTAAAATTTATATATATTTTATCAGGAAAATATGACTAATGATGACTATTTCTCCCCCATACTATAAACTCTTATGGTTTTAAAGTGTTCTTAAAAACTCAGCTGTCCTACACCAAGTATTCTATTATGCCTTATCAATTTTATGAGATTAGACAGTAGTCATAAAATTTCACTAAATAAGCAAGATTAGTTAACAGTTTCTCTTCCTAATAACTCATGCTCTCTCAATCTTCAACCCCATGAAGCTTATGAATATATACTCTTTTATTATCTCTTTGTTTCTATTAACTCTTTTGCCTGCTTATTTATTTCAAATGTTAAGTCCTAATATTATTTAATTTGTTTTAAATACTATTAGAAATAGATCCTAACAACATGTGATTTCATGTTAGGAAGAATGAGGCATATTGTTAAAAAACAAAACAAAACAAAAAAAACCTGACCAATCTTTCCTGACTAGGATCTATTTACCGTCTACTTTCATTGTAGCCACATGAACCTACTTTTGACTAGAAAGCTGCCTATAGCATTAAGCTGCTGTTTTTCAAATTTTAAAACTATATTTTTCAATAATATTTTTATTGAAATAATACATGCACAGGGCTTAAGAAAAAACAAAAACTTTCAAACAATTTTGATCAGTAAGTCCAGGTTTTGATATATCCTCAAACTCAAGATAAATAATATTCAGAGAACACAAAAAGCCACATCTGGGGACAAAGAAGATAAATGTCTCTTTAGCCTAGAAACAGAACAAAAATGTAAAGAAGAGAACAGGGTTGAAGACATCAATCTGTTTTAAGTCTAAGAGCAGGCAGTGAGATCCCAGAACCGGGGATATAGAGACAAAGTATTTTTCTGTACAGTTTTAATATACAATAAACTTTCCAAGAACCACATGTATGCTGTTAATTCCACAGAATACTGTATATTTTTTTTGTTTGAAATTTAACCCAGTTGCTTGCCAATTTGGAAAACTCATGCTGTTAACACCATGACTGTGGTAGCTGACTTGCAAACACACACAGATGTATTAGCTTACATTTCTAGAGCAAGTGTTCATAATGATTCTACACATATATCAAATTTCATTAATTAAATGATTCATACTTTTCTCCTTTAATATCTCTGATATTCACACATATGTATTAGTCTAGTCAGAGCAGTTTTTCTCTTAGTAGTGTGTAAAATAATAGTATATATTACAATCAAGGCAGTCTTGGATTCATAAATATATGTATTTTGCTCTTATTTTAAATTCGCTTCTAGTGTGGTCATTCCTACCTATTTACATCCTCAAGTACATATTATTTTATTATAGTTTGTATAATTTTTATTTCTCCTCTATGTTATACTGGGGTTTTATTAGTTCTTTTTGAACATACATGAAGACAGAGATTACTGTAACTATGAATTTTATTTCAGTATAATAACGGGAGCATTATATAGCATTTATTATAAAAAAGTGGACATTCCCTGTTCTCATTATGATCATTTATAGCTATTATGCAATTAATACATGAGACTAAGTTCTGAGGAAAAACAGTGTGTGTGTGTGTGTGTGTGTGTATTTCATGTACTTCAATCTTTAACACAAAGTAAATTTTAAAAAGCCCCCAAAGAGCAATAAAGACAGAAAAAAACCCCACATTTTAAGAAGATGAATGTATAAAATTTTCAATGCCATAAGCTATAAAACTACACATATTCTGAAGGTCAGTGTAAGGACATGCAAGATTACTTTGCTACAAAGATGCAAGAATGGTATAAACTTGTTGAATCAGTATGTTGTACACCTGAAACTAATGTAACATTGGTGTGTCAACTAAAAACAGAATGGTGACTCTCATCACCATAAATAAAATGTAAAGAAGTATTTTGTAAGATAAAAAAGACAATAAACGGAACTCATCAAGTCAAATTGTCTTCAGTGGAATAAATATATTCCAGGGTATGTTGGTAGCTATGAACTACACTATCTCCAACCATTCTAATCTCTCCTACATAATACTAAGATAAACTTACTAAAATGTAAATTATCTTGCTTAAAAACCTTCAACAGAAGACTTCTGGTTTCCAGTCCACCATGTCAAGAGCTTAGAAGTTACCACTCTATCCTAACAACAAGTAAAAATCTAAAAACTCTTCTAAGATTTGTCAGAGAAGTGAGGTCACGAAGTAAACCACTGCCCCCTGACCTGGAAAGACATACAGGCAGATACAGAAAATCACAATGGACCAGGGCAGAATCCATGGGCAAAAACTTCCATGGAAACCAGCGCCAGAAGAGGCAAATCTGAACTGTAATTGATGAATTGCTAGAGGTTCAGCGGGAGCACTCTGAGTTAAAAACTCTAGGGGGGTCCAGTTGCAGGGGGCCCCCGGACTTGCTTGAGTTTTACCTACAGGAGCTCTACTAGGTCCTTACAGTGAATATAAGAGAAAAGTCCTCTGATGCTTCTGGCATGGAGAAAAGGATCGATTTCGAGATATTTCAGACATTCTGTTTAATTAGGCCTGTATTTAAGAAAAAGTATTTTACTGGAGCTTAATCTGCTAGGATTTTATTGGAGCCTGACTGCTCTAGAAGAAGGGAAATACCCAACTCCAGTCCCCTCTAGCCATCCTTTCCCGACTAAGGGGGGAAAAGCCACCGAGAAGCACTGATTTATTTCACAGCCCAGGGTCAGGAGTTTAACACAAGATTGAGACCTATAGACGACAGAAGGCTTCCCCTCACTCTACAGCTTACACCACTACATTATTAGAAGCCATTTACTGAAGTTCTTTTCACTCAGTTAATCACATCCACCTTTCGACAAAAATAAATAAATAAATAAAAATTACAAGGCATCTTGAAAGGTAAAAACAGTCTGAAGAGACTGAACAAGCATCAGAATCAGAGTTATATATGGCAAGAATGCTAGAATTTTTAAAAAATATGATAAAAATGATAAAGGCATTGATGGGAAAATTAAACAAGCAAGAATAGATGTATAATATATACAGAGACATGGAAATTCTAAGAAAGAATAAAAGGGAAATGCTAAAGACCATAAACACTGTAACATAAATGAAGAATGTCTTTGATGGTCCCACTAACAGGCATGGCTGACAAGAGACTCTCTAAACTTCAGGGTATGGTAATAGAATATTTCCAAACTGAAAAACAAAAGGAAAAAAGACTGAAAAAAAACCATAAAAAAAATCCCCAAAACGTGTGGGAAAAACTATAAAAAGTGTAATGTACATGTAATTGGAATACTAGACAGATAAGAAAGAGAGACTGGGACAGAAGAAACATTTGAAATAATAATGACTGAGAATTTTTCTAATTAATGTCAAGATACCAAACACAGAACCAGAAAGTTCAGGGAACATCTACCAGGATAAATGCCCAAAATACCTTACCTAGGCATATCATATCCAAACTTTAGAAAATCAAAGAAAGTCAAAGGAAAAAAATATTGTGCCTACATAGGAGCAAAAGTAAGAATTATATACAACTTCACCTCAGAAGCCATTAAAACAAGAAGAGAGTGGAGAGAAATATTTAAAGTGTTGAAAGAAAAAACTCACCAATCTAGAATTCTGTACTCTGCGAAATGAGTTTTCTTTCTTTTTAATTTAATTTAATTTAATTAATTAATTAATTTGTTGGGGAGAGAGAGACTGAGAGAGCACGAGCGGGGGGAGGGGCAAAGGGAGAAGCAGGCTCCCCACTGAGCAAGGAGCCTGACGCAGGACTCCATCCCAGGACCCTGGGATGATGACTTGAGCCTAAGGCAGACGCTTAACTGATGAGCCACTAATGTGTCCCTCTGTGAAATTAGTTTTTAAAAGTCAAGGAGAAATTAAGACTTTCTCAAACAAACAAAAATTAAGGAAATTTGTTGCTAAAAGACTGGCTTTGCAAGAAATACTAAAAGAAGTTCTTTAGAGAGAAGGAACATGATATAGGTCAGAAAATCGGATGTATATAAGGAAGGGAAGAACACTACAGAATGAATAAGTGAAGGTAAAATAAAAACTTTTATTTTTCTTATTCTTAATTATCTAACAAATAACAGTTTGCTCAAAATAATAATAGCAACAATGTATGACATCATATTCTTTCTAACTATGCTTATAATAAGTAAAATGAATGACAGCGATCTATCTATGTTTATTCATAAGTAAAATGAATGACAGCAATGATACAAGGGATTGCAGGGAGGAATCAGGATTATTTTGATATTATAAGGTACCTGCACTACCACTGAAGTAGTATAGTGTTATTGACCATGGTTTGGCAATGACATTTGAGATACAATACCAAAGGCACAATCTATGAAAGAAATAATTTGATGAGTGGGACTTCATTAAAATAAAAATATTCTGCTTTATGAAAGACAATATCAAGAGAATGAAAAGATAAGCCACAGTTTGGGAAAATATTTGCAAAAGATATATCTAGGAAGAACTATTTTCCAAAATATAAAAACAATTCTTAAAACAGTAAGAAAAATGAACAACCTGATTTAAAAAAAAAGGCAAAAGATTTAAACAGGCATCTCACCAAAGAAGATATACAGATTCCAAGAAAGCATACGAAATTATGTACATCATAAATCATTAGGGAATTGTAACATAACACAATGAGATACCCATATATACCTATTAGAATGGCTTATGTCTTAAACATTAACAATACCAAATGCTGACAAGGATGTGGAACAACAAGAAATCTCATTTATTGATAGAGGAAATGTAAAATGGTAGAGCCACTTTGGAAGATTGTCAGTTTCTTACAAAACTAAATATAGTCTTACCATACATACAGCAGTTATGCTCCTTGGTATTTACCCGAAGGATTTGAGAACTCACATCTAAACAATAAACTGCACATGAATGCTTACAGCAAACTGCCAAAACTTGGAAGGAACCAAGATATTCTTCAGCAGGTGAATGGGTAAGCAGTGGTAATATCCCAGGAGTGGAATATTATTAGGCACTAAAGAAGAATGAACCATGAAAAGACATGGAGGAAACTTAAATGCATATTACTAAGTCAAAGAAGCCAATCTGAAAAAGCTATATACTATGTGATTCCAACTAATAAATAGTCTCAAAAAGGAAAAACTATGGAAACAAAAAGATAAATGGTTGCCAGAAGTTACAGAGGAAGGAGGGATGAATAGGCAAAGCATAGAAAAATTTTAAGGCAGTAAAACTATTCCATATGCTACTACAATAGTAGATAAATGCTTTATACTTTTGTCAAAACCCATAGAATGTATAATACCAAGAGTGAACTGAAATGTAAACTATGGACACAATGATGTGTCAATGAAGGTTCACTGACTATAACAAATGTACCACTGTGGTGCAGAATTTCATAGTGAGGGAGGTTTTACATTTGTGAGGACAGCGGGTACATGGAAACTCCCTGTATTTTCCACTCGGTTTTGCTGTGAACCCACATTTGCTCTCAAAAACTAGTTTAATTTAAAAAAAGTGGTGAGGGAGGGTTGCATATATCAGTCTCTGCCCTCCATATTCCCCAAATTCCCTTCCCAAAGCCCACTGAGTCTATGGATCTTCTTAGCTAAGAGTGCCTATGCTGATGTCAGATTGCTTAGGATCTTGAGCTGAAGGCCTTTTTAAGTGCCCAAGGCCCAAGAATTTAAAATCCTATTTTAAAAATAGGAGAAATAGGGGCACCTGGGTAGCTCAGTAGGTTAAGTGTCTGCCTCCGGCTCAGGTCATGATTCTGGGATCCAGAGATTGAGCCCTGCTTTGGGCTCCCTGCTCAGTGGGGAGTCTCCTTCTCCCTCTCCCTTTACCCCTTCCTCCACTCATGCTCTCTCTGTCTCTCTTAAATAAAAATCTTTAAAAAACATATAAAAATAGGAGAAATAAAGTAAAAAAAAAATCCCTCCAAATTATTAGCTCCAAATGTCAATAACATCAATTCCAATGATAATAGTGTAATCAGGTGTACTCTATGAAGTAATTCATTATACCCTCACAACTCTGTAAGATAGGTAAAGTACCAGTGTCATCTCTATTTTATGAACAAGGAAACAGTATGGAAAGGTTGAAGAATTTGTCCAAGCTCTCAAAGATGGTAACAGCAGTACTAGGATAAAAGCTTGGCAGTTAGAACCCGAAGTCCTGCTTGAATAAAACCCATCTTTGATATAATAATATGAAAATCATATTTAATATGGAACTTGGGATTATTTTGCTATGCCTGAGTTCATTTATGTGTGTGTTTTGGAGGGAAAGGTGTACAAAAGCCAGGAGATTCCAAGACTAGGAAGAATTCCTGATTTCAGGTCAGGTCTTGCCCTTTTCTTTCCTAACTCTCAATTTCCAAAATGTATGAAACAGGAAGGTCCTCTATTTCAGACAAATGATTGAATAAAATGCAGGTTGTACCAAATATGGACTATTAAGCAACTGTTCATAAGAACCAAGCATGGGTTGGAGAGAATAGGAGAAGAATTTTGCAAATCATATTTCCAATATGGGATTAATATCCAAAATACATAAAGAACTCATATAACCTAACAACAACAAAACCTGGTTTAAAAATGGGCAGAGGATCTAAGCAGACATTTTTCCAAAGAAGACATACAGATGGCCAAAAGGCACATGAAATGATGTTCACCATCACTAATTATTAGGGAAATTCAGATCAAAACCACGATGAGATAGCATCTCATACCTTTGGTATGGTTATTATCACAAAGACCAGAAATAGTACGTGTTAAAGAGAATGCAGAGAAAAGAGAACCCTCACACTCTGTTGGTGGGAATGTATACTGGTGTAGCTACTACAGGATACAGTATGGAGATTCCTCAAAAAATTAAGACTAGAACCACCATATTATCTAGCTATTCTACTTCTGGGTATTTATGTAAAGAATACTAAAATGCTGATTCAAAAAGATATATACACTTCTATGTTCACTGCAGCATTATTTACAATAGCTGAGAAATGGCTATGTCCACTGATGGAAGAATGGATAAAGATGTGGTACACACACACACACACACACAATGGAATACTACTCAGCCACAAAAAATAATGAAACCTTGCCATTTGTGACAACATGGATTGATTTTCAAGGTATTATGCTAAGTGAAATAAGTCACATAGAAAAGGGCCATGGCAGGTGGGAAAAATGGGTGAAGGGGATCAATTGTATGGTGATGGATGGTAGCAAGACTTTTTGTGGTGATCCCTGTATAAAGATGTTTAATATAATACTGTACACTTGAAACTTACCTAATGTTATATACCAATTTTACCTTTTTAAAATATTTCCACATCTCCAAATCCAAGAAAATAACACATTTTTATTAATTAACCACTGGACACATATTTATAATGCCTTTTCTACATTTTCTACTGCTTATACTTTGATTGCCTCTTCACAGGACAACTTTATATTATTTTTTACAAAGAAATAGGATAATTTAGACTTGAACCAAGCATGGATGATCAAATTCTGTTTTTTATCTTTCTTACTTTTCAGAAGTTTCTTTCAGGCTTGTAACTTATTATCAGCATGTTGTATAAAATTACTTTTGAATTGTCAAATTTGAAAAATCTTCTATCAAGTTTCTGCCATAATCAGATCTATGAATTCGAAGAATTATTCACAGATTAATCCTCTGGCCCTGTACATTTCAATTTTGCTTCTCCATGATTCATATCCTTCCAGCACCAGGTACCAAGGACAAGTTCACAAAGCAGTACATCTGCCATCTCTGCTTTAGGAGTATTCCTGAAAGCCATTCCCTCATTGAGTTGACTATCAAAAACCTAACTATACATGGAAATTACTGAGAACTACAAAAATATAGCCCACTAAACTCAAACTAAATGTACCTTCAATATACTTTCCTCTTACCCTGATCCCCAAAGTGCTTGCTGATACTCCAATACCAGCACACAATACAAATACCCATATAATATATAGATATTACATTATACACACACACACTCCAAAACTGAACTAGAAGGAGATCTTTCAATCTATTAATATTAAAATAGCCTACTTCTATAAATATGACAGGGACACAAGACCTGGTGTAAGTTGCCAAAGCCCTTCCTAGAGCCTTGAAATGGGCTTATATAAATGGGGGATTCTGTAAGGTTCATCAGTTTTAGGGCAAAGAAAGAAAATTATACAAGTTTGTAAGTGCAATAGCAAAGAGGTAAGGTATATAGATGAAAGAGGAAAGGTATAAGTAAATAATAAAAAAATATTTTTTAAAGGACAAAATAGCAGCAGAATGGTTTAAGGTGTAATTAAACATAAAGGAAACTCAATTCCTAACAACCTAAAATTAACAACAACAAAATTTCTAATGTCTCTACACAAGTTATGAAACATGAATCTTAAAAACTACTTTGAGATTAACATAGCCATTTTCTTATGCAGATTGTTTACAGAGTAAAATTTCATTTTTCCCTAAGTAAGAATAAATACAAACTTATTTTTCTTTCTGATAATATATAAATTTAAAAAGGCATTTCTCAATAGGCACAAATTACTAGCTCATGATGGTGAAATAGGAAGTTTATGGCCAAGAACACGCATGCTTATCTTTGTTCCTAGAAACACACACTCAGACACATGAACACATAAAAGCACACATACAGAGTTAACAGTGGAACTTGGAAATTACCCTCTGATTTTTTTCTTTTTTAATGTAAGTTCCTTTATGTCCCTTAATAGAAATGTTTCTTTAACCCCCACCTCCTGGGAAAAACTAATCTGTTTCTGCCCCTAAAGTTTTGCACATTCCAAAATGGTATATAATCATACAGTGTGTAGCCTTTTAAATCTGATTTCTTTCACTTACCATACGCATTTGAAATTCATCTATGTTGTTGTATGTATTTGTAGTTAATTTCTTTTCTGATGTGTAATATATTCCACTGTATGGATATATCATGACTTGTTTATATATTCACCAGTTGAAGACATCTGGATTGTTTCAAGTTTTAGGTGACTATAAAAAGCTGCTGTAAACATTTTGCATAGAGATTTTTGGGTGAACATATGTTTTCATTTATCTTGACTAAACACCCAAATTGGGATCCTTGAGTTGTACGGTAGGGATATGTTTAAGTTCATAAGAAATTGGCATGATGTTTTCCAAAGTTCCTATACCGTTTGCATTCCCACGAGCAATATATATAAGTCCCACTGTTCAGCATTGTTGCCATCATTTGGTATTATCAGTGTGTAAAATATTACCTATTCTAATGCATGTGGACTGGTATCTCTCTGCGGTTTCAACTACCAACTGTCTAATATCTAATATGTTGAGCATCTTTTGAAGTGCTTATATGAATTCCCTGTATCTTCTTACATGAAGTGCCTCACGTAATGATTTAACATTTTTTGTTTTATTATTGAGTTTTGAGAGATTTGATATACTCTTATAAATTTTGTACATTTTAAAATGTGTATATATATATATATAAACATAGATTGTTTATCAAATATGTGCTTTACAAATATTTTTCTTAGCCTGTGGCTTGTCCATTCATTCTCTTAATGTTGTTTTTAGAAAAGATTTTTTCAGTTTTAAAGAAGTAAAATCCATCACGTTTGTCTTTTATAATTCATGTGTTTTATATCCTATATAATAAAAAGTATTTGCATAACCTAAGGTCACAAAGATTTTCTCCTTTATTTCCTTCGAGGAATTTTAAGTTTAGAATTCATTTTTAATTGATTTTAATTACACATAACATAAAATTCGTCATTTTAATCATTTCTAAGTGTACAGTTCAGCAGTATCAAATAACTCATAAAAGTGTATAACCCTACTACCATTAATCTCCATAACTCTTTTTATCTTATAAAACTGAAACTCTGTATCCAATAAACAATAACTCCTCATTCACCAATACTTTCAGGCCCTGGCAATCTCCATTCAACTTTACCTCCCTAAGATTTGACTACTCTAAGTACCTCATATAAGAGGAATCATATGGTATTTGTCTTTTGGAGACTGGCTTATTACATTCAGCATAATGTCCTCAAGGTTCATCCATGTTGCAACGTATGTCAGAATTTCCTTTCTTCTTAAGGTTGAACACTATTGCAAAATGTGTATAAACCACATTTTGCTTATCTAGTCATCCACTAAAGGACACAGGGGTTGATTCCACATTTTCACTACTGTGAATAATGCTGTTATGAATCAGGTGTACAAATAATTTCATCAAGACCCTGCTTTCAGTTCTTTGGAATATATCCCAGAAGTAAAATTGCTGGATCATATGGTAATTCAGCCCACTGACTTCTGCCCTCCAAAGTTTCTGATAATATATCTGCTGAAAATCTTTTTGAGGATCTCTTATATGGGAGGAGTTGTTTATCACTTGCTGCTTTCAAGATTTTCTTCGTCTTTAGAATCTTTGATTATACTATATTTCCGTGTTGGTCTCTATGAGTTCATCTTTCTTGGAGTTCATTAAGCTTTTAGATGTATATAATCATGTCTCATCAAATTTGGAATGTCTTCAGTCACCTTCTTTCTTCAAATATTCTCTCAGCCCCTTTTTTTCTCTCTTCTTCTGGGACTTCTACAATGTACATATTTATCTATTTGATGGTTCAATCAGGTCCCTTAGGTTCTGTTCATGTTTCTTCATACTTTTTTCTTTCTGTTCCTCAGACTCAAAAATTTCTGTTGCCCTATCTTCAAGGTCTTTGATTCTTAACTTCTCCCTGCTCAGATCTGTCTCTGAAATCCTAAATTAAGTTTTCATTTCAGTTCTTACACTTTTCAGCTCCAGAATTTCTTTTTGGTCTCTTTTTTTAGGTTAGGTTTTCTACCTCTTTATTTTTTGTTCAAATATCATTTTCTTGACTTTTTCCACATCTTCTTTAGTTTTTTGAGTATGTTTAAGGAAGTTGTTTTACTCTTTGTCTAGATGTGTCATTAGGTCTTTTTCAGGGACTCTTTCTGTTGACTTATTTTTGTCCTTTCAATGGGTCACACTTTACTGTTGCTTTATATCCATTATGATTTTTTTGTTGAAAACTAAATGTTCAAATCTAATAATGTGGTAACTATATAAATCAGATTCTCCCCCTCTTCCGTGTTCTACTGTGGTTTTGTTGTTGTTGTTGTTATTCCTTTTGATTAATTATTCATTTATTTTTTTAACTTTTGTAAGCTGTCTCTGTGCCAAGGATAAGCCTGAGGTATAAACTTGAGGTCTTCTCCATTCTCTTCTGACCTGTTCCTTTCCCTGGGCATGCACAGTCACTTTCAAATTTAACCCATATATATAGTTGTGTGTGGATGTTTTAATCTTTAGTGACTGGTTCCCAAAAGGAGAAAAAAAAAAAAACTGGGGAATAGCACCAGCCCCTTAAATCCTCTAGAAGTCACTTTAGCCAAAAGTTCCGGGGGGGGGGGGGGCTTGCAATGGGGATAGGTGCAACAACAATGGATGCTCCCACTTCATCTGCACTTTATGATGAGAAGCAGCAATCAGTTATCAGAAAAGAGATCTCTGATATTTGGAAAACGTGGTCATTTTTGCCCATCCTGGCTCCCACCAAGTTGTGTGCAACTTGCTCTAAGAAGGTCAATGAAGCTGTCATGAAGCTATAGGTGGAGGATGGTAACTATTACTTTGGTAAGAGCTGGAATTAACTGAAATTAACCACAATTTACTGTCCAGGCCTTCCCCTCGAAGTTGCAAATCTTCAGTATACTCCAGAGTTCCAAAATTGTGGTATCAAAGATTCTGCGAGTGCCAACTGCTGTCTAGATGGGAAGACAGGGGGCACCTGGGTGGCTCAGTCGTGAAATGCCTTTGGCTCAGGTCATGATCCCAGAGTCCTGGGATCAAGCCCCACATCGGGCTCCCTGTTCCGCGGGGGAGAAGCTCACCTGCTTCTCCCTTTCCCACTCCCCCTGCTTGTGTTCCCTCTCTCTGTCAAATAAATAAATAAAATCTTTAAAAAAAATTGATGGGAAGACAGATTCCTGATGATTCCTACTCTGACATCTTCCCAGCATCCTCTATCATTCATTTCAGTTAAATTTTACATATGGTGTGAGATATGAATTGAGCTGCTGTTTCAGCTTTTCTTCTCTGTCTCTTTGTTTCTGCTTATGGATATTTAATTATTCCAGGAACATTTGGTGAAAAGACACCTTTCCACATAGAACTGCCTTGCATCTTTCTAAAAAATCAGTTGACCATAGAGTTTCCTAATTGGTGAACATATGGGAGATGTGGGGGAGAGTGGAGTGACTAGAGAGGGCATGGAATCTCCACTCTCCTTCCCCATACCTTGCCCTATGCATCTTACCTGGCTGTTCCTGAGCATTGAGGACAAAACTGGAATTTCTGGCAAGACCAAGGAGGACCAGGAAAGAAAATTAATGACAAAAGGGTTAGAGGCCCAGAGCTGAATATGAATACTTAAGACTCCATGCCTCCTGACCAGACCCTGACATCTGCCCTGAAGGTGTTAGGTCAACCTCACAATATCAACCCTGATGTGGATGACCAATCCTAGCAAAAAATTTTAAAAGGCCTAGAAGGAAACAATTCATGGAAAGAAACAAATTTAACAAAATCTGGCAATAGAAAGTAAGGACGAGCAGAATGTAAGATTTAATGTGCAACCTTCAGTTCATCATCTTTTTTCATGTGTTCCACAAAGATGCTCCATTAAAAAAAAAAAAAAAAAAACATTGTGTATCCCCCAAGAAATAGCCTATGAAGTGTTAATGAGAAAATTCCTTCTCCCCAGAACTTACTCGTAGGACAACTTAATTCTGAATAAATCGGACCATAAAAGCAAATCAGGACCCATGTTACCACAGAAAGGATAATCTGAGATAATCCAGATGACTCTCATGAGACAGCAAATGGTTTTCAATATCTAGAAAAAATGTTCTATTCTTGCAAACAGGGCTCAAAAGACATAGTATAGAAGAGTTCAAATTATCAGCTAACTAAGGGAAGAGCTAAGGTTGTAAAAAGGAGTGACAGTGGTAAAAAAAAGAGAAAAATAGGTAAACAGAAAAGAGGAGATGAAGTAGAGACACCAAAACTGAAATCAAAATCCTGGCTGAAGGTAGGATGCATGGTGTAGTAACAAGGTCCTGGGAGTGTAAGTCAGATGATCAATGTTTGAATTTTGAGTTCTGCACCTCTTAGTTACATAATGTTGAACCCATTACTTAATCTTTTAATCCTCACTATTCCCATCTGTAAAATGGGAAAATAAGACCTTTTTCAAAGGACTATGGAAAGAATATGAATGTATGTGAATAAAACGTACAAACATATCATTAAAATCAATTTGCCATATATGTATGGGTCTATTTCTAGATTCTCTGTCCTCCACTGATCTGCATGTCTCCACTCTGTTGATGATTATACACAAAAATAGTGTGAGTCTCCAACTTTGTTCTTTTTCAAAGATGTGATGCCTATCCTTGGCCTTTGCATATAAATTTGATTCAAAATGCAAATTTCTACAAAAATCCTTCTGAAAATTTGATTATTATTGAATTGAATCAATAGAACAATTTGAGAAGAATGGTCTTTCAAAAATTGTGGCTCTTCTAGTCCATGAACATAGTATTCTATTTCATTTATTTGGATCTTCTTTTATTTTTTCTTTAATGTTTTGTAGTTTTTGTAGTTCAACTTTATAAAAAACAACCAAACTGTTTTTTATAAAGACGGCTGTAGCATTTTGCTTTTCCACTACAATATATGAAAATTTAACACTAAAAATTTTGACAAATGATAGAAATGGGAGAAATAAAGAAAACTCTATTCTTACATTAAATAATGATACACCACAAGTATAATCCAATGTGTAATTCTGACTGTATCAACTAAGAAGAATATACAGATTAGAAAGGAGAACCAATCTCATATAAACAACAGCAGTTTTTCCTGAACATCTTCAAGTAATTTTAAACACATGTAAAGCAATTTGTCATGTTATATGCAACTGATGAATTACTGAACTCTACATCTGAACCTGATACACTATATTTTAACTGATTGAATTTAAATAAAATAAGTAAAATAAAATAAAAGTCAATAAGAATAAAAAAAAAACACACACCAGAAAAAGAAAGTAAGAGTGGGGAAGATCTATTATGGGAATATAGACTGAAAAATTGGAAATATTCAAGTAAAAAGACAAAGGCTAGGAGAGTTTATAGAGTTGATAAAGAATAACAGACTGGATAAATAGAAACAAACTTGTTCCACAAATCCTGAAATATTAAGTTGCTCTGAAACTCAAGGAAGGTATCATCATGAAAAGAGCAGAAGGTACATAAGAAAGTAAGTAATCAAGCTAAAAGGAATCATCAAATTGTAATTTTTTTTCCACTCTAACCATGGTCAGTTGATGGGATGAAAGACATGGACAATGGAAATATGAAGAATTTATTTCTTGAATCCAGTCAGACAGTTGGCTGTGGGGATGTTTGCCATTCAATGAATTGACTTTTGAGATAAAGAAACTTTGGGAAGTCCAGTATTCTGAGACACAATGTACTGCCCAGAAGACCTTATGCTTATCAGTGGACACCTGAGTGCTCTAAACTTTAAAATGTGGGAAAAAGTAAGAAACTGCTGTTTCATTTAAAGAAATAAAGAATTCAGATGCAGCTGAGCCATGTGTATGGGACAGATGGCTTCTCAGGAGTACACTTATCTCCTGTTAGGAAAGTTCTTTGAACTCTGTAACATAGCATATTCTGAGCACTAGGAACCAATTCAGTGAAAAGAAATTCAAATGTGTGTAAGAAACTCATATAGATGGAAATAATGTTTTATGTTTCTTTAGCAAAGCAAATATTAAGATGTATTTGATAGTGATCAGGACCAAAAGAAGCTGATTTAACTGAAACGAACTATTCACGTAAACAAAGCATACCTGTATCTCAATTACAGAGATAAGTAAACATGAATCCAAGAACTATTTTTCTAGCTATTTAGATACATTTGGGAGCAAGTTAAAAATTCATCCAGATCTAGGAAAACATATTACTTCATGAAATATCTCAAAGTTATATTGTGACTTTGCAGCTCTTATGAAAACCTGAGTTAGGATTGCGAATATCCTAAGTGTAAGCTTAATGGCAAAGACCATGTCTTTGTATTCCTGGCACCTAGTATGATGCCTGACATATAATAAGTAGTTTATGAATTAATGAACAAATGGATGAGGTGACTAATGAATACACCCCAGAGTTCTTGAGAAAAGAAATACCCGAGGAAGCAAAAACTAAAGCAATAGCTGGAGTTTGCAGAGGGACATAAAATTAAGCATAGAAAATTAATCATATTTATCAATTATTTCTATGGAAAACCTTCCAACATGAGAAGAAATGAATTTAAAAGCTATTAAATAATAAGACCAAAGAGAACGAGAGAAGAAATAGTGGATAAGCAATTTCAAAAAATCATAGTAAAGAGAAGGTATGTAGAGGCGATATTCTGGTTAAAACTCTTAACTATAAGGAACAAACTAGGGTTGCTAGAGGGAAAGTGGGTGGGGTGGATGGGATAACTGGGTGATGGGCATTAAGGAGGGCACTTGATGTAATGAGCACTGGGTGTTATGTACAACTTATGAATCACTAAATTCTACCCCTGAAACTAATAATACACTATATGTTAACTAACTTGAATTTAAATAAAATCTTAAAAAAAAAACCATGGTGAGTAAACACATACATTTATCCTCAATCAAAATGAATATAAAGCAATATGAATGTGTTAACTCACCAGGACAAACTCACCAGGACAAAGATAATGGAAAACAAAAACAAGAACAGAAACACCAAAAACCACAATAGGCAACAATATGAACACATTCTAGAAGCAAAAAACAAAAGAAAAAAGAAAAAAACAACTGAAGAAGCTAACAAAATCAAGAAAGCTAAATACTAACAACTAAAAGAGGACTGTCCATAAACTCCTGGAATGTCTCAGAAACTAAAAGCATCAGGTACCTTAGAAGGTGGAAGTATGACATGGTAGCTAAAACCAGGGACACTGTTTTAAAGTTTGTATAAGGAATGGTTAAATGCCCAGATTCTCTAGTCATTCTGATGTCATCATGTTACTATCCCACCCCCACAAGACTATGATTTTATTCTATAAAGAAAGTGAACTAGTGTTCAAACCTTAAAGATTAAGAATAGTCTTTGGGGGGGGGATGGTATCATATGGAAGCAAGACAGATTGAGAAAAGTCTACATATTGAGAATTGACATTATTCTGCTTCTTTTGTTTATGCCACAAAGATGGTAGCTATGTTTAAACATCCACATACAGCACGAGAATGGAGGATACCTTTTTCTCTTAAAAATTTTAAAAGGTCACAAAGAAGACATACAAATGGCTAACAGACACATGAAAAAATGCTCAACATCACTCAGCATCAGGGAAATACAAGTCAAAACCATAATGAGATACTGCCTCACAC
This sequence comes from Zalophus californianus, assembly GCF_009762305.2. Taxonomy (NCBI): domain Eukaryota; kingdom Metazoa; phylum Chordata; class Mammalia; order Carnivora; family Otariidae; genus Zalophus; species Zalophus californianus. Next base: position 102,068,244 of record NC_045597.1, read on the forward strand.
CAGTCAGAATGGCTAAAATTAACAACACAGGAAACAACAGATGTTGGTGAGGATGCAGAGAAAGGGGAAACCTCTTAACACTGCTGGTGGGAATGCAAACTGGTGCAGACACTCTGGAGAACAGTATGGAGGTTCCTCAAAAAGTTAAAATCAGAACTACCCTATGACCCAGCAATTGCACTACTAGGTATTTATCAAAGGATACAAAAATAGTGATTCAAAGGGGCACATGCACCACATGTTTATAGCAGCAATGTCCACAACAGCCAAAACATGGAAAGAACCTAGATGTCCATTGACAGATGAATGGGTGAAGATGTGGTATATATATATATATATATATATATATATATATATATATACACACACACACACACACACACAAATGGAATATTACTCAACCATCAAAAAAAATGAAATCTTGCCATTCACAATGATGTGGATGGAACTAGAGGGTATTATGCTAAGCAAAATAAGTCAGAGAAAGACAAATACCGTATGATTTCACTGATATGTGTAATTTAAGAAACAAAACATATGAGCATGGGGAAGGGAAGGAAACATAAGATAAAAACAGAGAGGGAGGCAAACCATAGCAGACTCTAACTCTAGGAAACAAACAGGGTTGCTGGAGAGAGGGTAGAGAGGGGTATGGGATAGTTGGGTGATGGGCATTAAGGAGGGCACTTAATGTAATGAGCACTGGGTGTTTTATGCAACTGATGAATCACTAAATTCTACCCATGAAACTAATAATACCCTATATATTAACTAAATTGAATTTAAATAAATTTTTTAATTTTTATTTTTTTAAGATTTTGTAACATTTTTATTTAAAAAAATTTTTTTAACATATAATGTATTATTCATTTCAGGGGTACAGATCTGTGATTCATCAGTCTTACACAATTCACAGCACTCACCATAGTACTTACCTTCCCCAATGTCCATCACCCAGCCACCCCATCCCTCCCACCCTCCTAAAAAAAAATTTTTTTTTTAAATTTTGAGAAGTCACAAAAAGACCTCCATATATTAACATTTAGGGGTTTACCAGGGAAAAGCCCATACTTTTCCAGTCAAAAAACTTTTCTAATCAACTTTTTAAATTTTCAACCTTTAAAACATGAATGGACATTCACAGATCAATAGGCATTGAAGAAAAGCATCCAATATGAACAACAGAGATGAAAACAAAATGAAAAGAAATTCAGAGTAAACATACAATGCAGCAAATAGAAGAAAATTAAGAAAAATAAATAAAATGATAACAAAAACCTGAGCAGCAACAAGCATCCCAAAACAACAAGCATCCCCAAACACAGGAGGCTATGAAAGAAAGAAAGAAAAGTGACTAAGTGTATAAAGAGTAAAAAATAAATAAATAAAATTTTATAACATTTTATCAATTTTCTTTAGTTATATACAAAAATGCAACAAATGACCTGGGTGATAAAGGAAGAAATGTCCCAAAAAGTAAAACAAAAACATCAGAAAGTCAATTAAGTAAATAATAGAAGTTCCAGAAAGATATGTTGAAGGAAAGGAGAAAGAAAGTTAAAAATGAGTAATTTCCAGACATAAGCACTCAAATTACTAGGTTGAAAGAGAATACCTACTGTTTATCAATAGAATAAAAAAAAACTAAACAAAGGCTTATTTTCATAAAATTAAAGATTAACCACATTAACCACAAGCTCAGAAGCTTCCAGAATGGGGATACATATAAATATATATGAGACATGCAAAAGATCAAAATGAGAATGGAGTTGTGATTTTTTTTTTTTTTTAAGATCCATTCCTTTATTTGAGAGAGAGAGAGAACACGTGATGGGGAGGGTCGGGAGGGGTAGAGGGAGAGGAAGACAAGCAGACTGCCCAATGAACAGGAAGCTGGATGCAGGGTTCAATCCCAGGACCCTGAGATCATGACCTAAGCCAAAATCAAGAGTAAGATGCTTAACCAACTGAGCCACCCAGGCGCCCCAGATTGGCTTTAAATATTGGGCGGTTGCCTAAGCAACTGATACTCATTTACAACCTCTATAGCTAAAACCACCTAGGCTAAAACCACCTCAACAGCTAAAACCATGACTGAGCCACCCAGGCATCAAAGCGTTGTGATTCTTCATAGCAACCTTGGTAGTAGAGGCAATGAAGAACTAATCTCAAAACTCTAAGGAAAAATGATTTTCAACACAGAAATATAAAATTATCAATTTAGAGATTATCTAGAAGCAGTCATATAAGAATTCAAAAAGTTTACTTTCTATGCACTATTCTTAGGAAGCTGTTGAGGGTTATCTTTCCAGAAAACTAGGAAATATTCCAAAAGGAACCAAAGAAAAAAATGGACAAGATGATCCTGGAACATCTTCTCACATCAGATACTAAGAAAGCAATCAAAGCCTACTAGCGTTGTATCAAAAGGACCATATTCAAAATGGTCCCATTTATTAAAGGTGGGACAATTTAACCAACAATAAAGATAACAGATAAAGTGAATTAAAAAAATGAGTTAAAAATAAAATTCTTAAATACTCAACAGACTAAGATTACAAAGTAACTTTCTTACCCTGATAAATAGCATTTATAAAAAATTATGAGAACTATATACTGAAAACTACACAGCACTGTAGAAAGAAATTAAATAAATGGAAAGACATCTTCCTTTATTAATTGGAAAAAGTTCATATTATTAAAATGGCAAAACTCCCTCAAATAATGTGAACTTCAGCTGACATCTTTGCAAAACTTAACAAGCTAATCCTAAAATTCAGATAAAAATGCAAGGGTTACAGAACAGACAAAAAACTCTTGAAAAAGAACAAAGTTGGAAGACTTACACTTACCAATTTAAAAAATGAAAATCCTCATTGGAAATCATTAGAGAATGTTCGCCAAACAACTTACTATTTTGAAAACTAATAAATAAAGAAAAAGTAAGCATTTTTCCTGCTTTTTCTAAATAAACTGAATGAATGAGTTTCCAAATAGTAGATAAGGGGAGATTTTCCTTTATAGACCTATGTCAACTAATAAATGAAGGAAGAATATTAGACTATAGCCCTTTTGTAATGCCTAAAGATTTAATAGATCATGTACTGAATGGTGACAGCTACTAACATCACAAAAAAGAGGCCTTAGATATCAAGAGCATCTAATGGAAGAACATGAGAAGATGATGACATTCCTATAAAAAAGAATTGCCAAAAAACTGAAGTCCCTAAGTCTAAATACTATTATAGAAATAAGAGAACAGAGGAACATGTTAAACTTCATGGGAATGGAAGCGGCAAAATCCAGATTACAGTAATAAATTATTTTCTTCAACAAATTAAAAATAAAGAAATAAAACAAGACAACAGAGGGAAACCCTAGAGATTAAGAGAGACTTCACTAGAGATTAAGGGAAATATCTAACATTTGTTAAGGGTGAGCCTTTGGGTACTGATGTAAACTGTCGGGGGAAAGACAATTTTAAAAACCTGCGATATTATATTAAAAAATAACTGAAAATTTGAACGTTTATTGGATTTTTTTTTACTTTAAAGATAGACTATTGTTTATTTTAATTTTTATGTACGGTAATGGGATTCTAATTACTTGATTTTTGTGGAGTCTTTACTCTTTACAGACACTGTGAAATATTTTTAGATAAAAGGGGATGGTGTAGGGGTGCCTGGGTGGCTCAGTCATTAAGCGGCTGCCTTCGGCTCAGGTCACATCCAGGGTCCTGGGATAGAGCCCCACATCGGGCCCCTTGCTCCATGGGAAGCCTGCTTCTCCCTCGTCTACTCCCCCTGCTTGTGTTCCCTCTCTCACTGTGTTTCTCTCTGTCAAATAAATAAATAAAATCTTTAAAAAAAGGGGGGGGGGGATGTGTAGGCTTTCTTTCTTTTTTTTTTAAAGATTTTATTTATTTATTTGACAGAGAGAGAAACACAGCAAGAAGGGGAACACAAGCAGGGGCAGAGGGAGGGGGAGAAGCAGCCTTCCCGCAGAGCTGGGAGCCCGATGCGGGGCTCGATCCCAGCACCCTGGGATCATGACCTGAGCTGAAGGCAGACGCTTAACAACTGAGCCACCCAGGCGCCCCAGAGGCTTTCTTTCAACATAATGTGGTGAAGTTACACGGGAATACAGGCATAATCTGCAGATCCTGAAGGTCTGGTTCCAGGCCACCGAAATAAAGGGAAATTGCAATAAAGAGAGTCAAACAAATTTTTCAGTTTTCCAGTGCATGTAAAAGTTATGTTAACAGTATTCCCTAGTTTATTAAATGTGCAAAAGTAATGTATCTAAAAAACAACATATATAGTTTAATTTTAAAATACTTTATTGCCAAAAATTGCTAACCATCATCTGAGTTTTCAGCAAGTCATAATCTTTTTGCTGGTGGAGGATCTTCCTTCAATGATTATGGCTGCTGACTGATCAGGATGGTGGCTGTGGAAATTTCTTAAAATAAGACAACAATAAAGTTTGCCACACTGATTCACTCTTCCTTTCACAAATGATTTCTCTGTAGCATGTGATGCTGATAGCATTTTACCCACAGAACTTGTTTCAAAATTGGAGTCAATCCTTTCAAACTCTGCTGCTGCTTTAGCAACTAAATTTACGTAATATTCTAAATCTTTTGTTGTCATTTTAACAATCTTCACAGCATCTTCACTAGTAGATATCGTCTCAAGAAATCACTTTCTTCATTCATCCATAAGAAGAAAGTCCTCATCCATTAAAACTGTATGTGATTGTAGCAATTCATCATATCTTCTGGCTCCACTTCTAATTCTAGTTCTCCTGCTGTTTCCACCACACCTGTGGTGACTTCTTCCAATGAAGTCTTGAATCCTTCAAAGACATTCATAAGGTTTGGAATCGATTTCTTACAAATTCCTGTTCATATTGATATTGTGAGCTCTCCCCATGAATCATGAATGTTCTTAATGTCATCTTGAATGGTGAATACTCTCCAGAAGGTTTTCAATTGACTGCTCAGATCCATCAGAGGAATTACTATCCATGACAGCAATACCCTTACAAAATGTGTTTCTTAAATAGTAAGACTTCAATGTCAAAATTACTCCTTGACCCGTGGGCTGCAGGATGGATGTTGTGTTAGCAGGCAAGAAAACAACATTCATCTCATTGTACCTTTCTTTCCATCAGAGCTCTTGGGGGGCCAGGTGCATTGTCAATGAGTAGTGATATTTTGAGATGCATCTCTTTCTCTGAGCAGTAGGTCTCAAGAGTGGGCTTAAAATAGTCAGCTAACCATGTGGTAATCAGATGTGCTGTCATCCAGGAACAAAAACATCCATTTTGTTCCATTTGTAGAATGCAGGCAGAGTAGACTGAGCATAATTCTTAAAGACTGTAGGATTTTTGGAATGTAAATGAGCCCTGGATTCAACTTAAAGCCACCAGCCATACTAGCCCCTACCCAGAGACTCAGCCTGTCCTCTGAAGCTTTCAAGCCAGTCATTGACTTCTCCTCTCTAGCTATGAAGTCCTAGATGGCATCTTCTTTCAATAGAAGGCTGTTTCGTTTACACTGAAAATCTGTTGTTTAGTGTAGCCCCTTCATTAATGTTCTTAGCTAGATCTTCTGGAGAACTTGCTGCAGCTTCTACACCAGCACTTGTGACTTCCCCTTGCACTTTTATGTTCTGAAGACAGCTTTTGAACCAGCTTCAGACTTTTCTTCTGCAGCTTCCTCACATCTCAGCCTTCACAGAATTGAAGAGTTAGGGCCTTGCTCTAGATTAGGCTTTGGTTAAGGGAATGTTGTGGCTGGCTTGCTCTTCAATCCAAACCATTGAAACCTTCTCCACATCAGTAACAAGGCTGTTGTGGGGCGTGTGGGTGGCTTAGTCGGTTAAGCGTCTGCTTTCAGCTCAGATCATGATCCCAGAGTCCTGGGATGGAGCCCCATCTGCTCAGCGGGGATTCTGCTTCTCCCTCTCCCTCTGACCCTCCTTCCTGTTCATGTTCTCTCTATCTCTCTGTCAAAAAAATAAATAAAACCTTAAAATAAAAGTAATAAGGCTATTCTGCTTTCTTATCACTCGTGTGTTCCCTGGAGTCACACTTTTAATGTCTTTCAAGAATATTTCCTTTGCATTCACAACTTGGCCAACTGTTTGGTGCAAGAGGCCCAGCTTTTAGCCTTTCTCAGCTTTTGACATAGCTTCCTCACTAAGCTTAATCATTTCTAGCTTTTGATTTAAAGTGAGAGACATGCAACTCTTCCTTTCACATGAACACTTAGAGGCCATGGTAGGGTTGTTAATTTCAATATTATTGTGTCTCAGGGAGTAGAGAGGCCCAAGAAGAGGGAGATAGATGCGGGAACAGCTTGTCATTGGAATAGTCAGAATACACACAACATTTATCAACCCCTTGCCATCTTATATGAGCGTGGTTTATGGGGCCTCAAAACAATTATGATAGTAATGTGAAAGATCTCTGATCATAGATCACATAACCAAATATAATTATAATGAAAAAGTTTGAAATATTAAGAGAATTATGAAAATGTGACACAGACACAAGATGTGAGCAAAATGCTATTTAAAAAATAGCACTGATAGACTTGCTAGGCATAAAGTTGTCAAAAACCTTCAATTTGTAAAAACTGCACTATCCGTGAAGCAAAATAAAGCAAAGCACAATAAAATGAGGCATGCCTGTATAGCTAAAGCAAGACTGGCTATGAATTGATAAATATCCAAGCTGATGAAGAGCACATGGGGAGTTCATTATACTATTCTATTTCTGTATATATTGAATTTTTTCCATAATAAAATATTAAAAAGAGGACGAAAAAATAAAGGAAAAAACAAAAGTCATAGAATCCAGGAATTTTGGTATGCAATATAGTAGAATGGCAAAAGAAAATTCAGGATGACACCTGTGCACCTATGTGCAAAGATAAAGCAGTTGGAAATTAGAGCAGAACAGGCTTGTGAGAAGGCGGCCTCCAGGAATATGAAAAAAAAAAAGATTACTTTATGTGTTCATCTGACATTCTGGAAGTTGATAGATCTGTTGGAGTCTTTGAATAAAAAAATTGTGATGGCTTTATCAAAAACCAGAAGACAGAAAAAGGAAATAATTAATTATAAGATAAAAAGTTGACTAAGAAACAATCTACTTGATCTTTTAGAGAACAATATTTAATTTATTTAGCCCATTTTTTCTAATTATTTAGTGACTCATATAGACGTGGACCTTGAATTACCAAATAATTCAAACACCAGAAAGAGAATGGAAGAAAAATGGTGACAATGGGTGTTTAAATTACTGCTCTTTCACTTTTTAGTTTTGTGATTTGAACAAGGGACTTAACCTTTCCAAAATCTCAGTTTACTCATCTATAAAATGGACATATCGTCATCATCCTTATAGAATTCTTGAAAGAATTAAAGATAATATATCTAAAATATATAGCTTATGTACAAAATGCAATATGCAGCTAATAAAAATGATATATTTTAGTTATTGATGTAGAAAGCTATTCTAAAAATAGTATTCAATGAAAAAGCACAATATCTAAGAGTATGTATAATATGGCTCTATTTATTTATTTTAAAATTGCCTACCTATCTATCTCCCTCTTTCTCTGTCCTTATTGACCTAAGCAGAGAAATTATCTAAAGAGAAAGTTATTAAAATAACTTTTTAATGGTTATTTCTACATAGTGAGAGTTGTTAGTCTTTACTTACTTAAAAAAATTTTCTTGTTTAATCTGTTAAAATAATCATTTTTCCAAAGCAATACACTATCTTTAAATTTTAAGGGACAATAAAACAACCGAGAAAGACAAGTTAAAACATGGGATGGGTGATGCTAAATGAAATTAGCAGATGATAGCATTACATACAGGCTATAAAGAAAAAATGAAAACAATTTACTTGTTAGTATACTTGTTATAGTATTTTTTGTTCCAGTTTTATTATATAGTATTACATGATTTTTTTGTCATATTACATGTATGTGTAAGTTCTTACTCATATTAAACCTAAATCTATCACCCTATCAAGTTTCATTCATTGATAACAGTTTTGCCCCCTAAGGCCACAAAGACAAAAGTCTAATTCCTTTAAAACATGATAGATCTTTAAATATTTAAAGACTTGCTCCCCCCAAGCCCTCTGTTTTTCAAATTCCTATAGGCTTCATAAGATCAAGCACTATGTCTTGCTCATCTTTATATTGCCGGCAGGTCCGAAATAATGTCTTAAATATAGTAGGCAATCAATAATATAGGCATTTGTAGAGACGAATATGAAATACTCTCACTATTCTTGTCACCCTTTCCCAGCTATGTTTTCATTTGTTAACATGCTTCCTACAATATGACTTTTAGTTCCCTCTCAGTTCCTCACATTCCTTACCTCCAGTGGCCTTCTAAAACTCTCCTCCAACCATTCCATTCCCATGACTATAACCAGTCCTGAAAAACAGCTCTACCTGGTAAATTCAGACATTCCACTCGGTACTGCCCCACTCTTCTCGCCCACTTGTTCACTTGTACCCATTGTATCTTAACTATCACATCAGGACCTTTCTGTCAACTGACCGCTCCACTTTGACCATATCCACAACATCCTTCCTGTCTTCATGTCTTTCCTCACCTTGTGTGGATTTCCCAGTCCATACATTACCTTTCCTTTTATCAGTATTGCATAATTTCCTTGTCCCTCAGTCCATGCATCACAAGCTGGTAACCAAAATCTTGGACAGATCCAATCAAAAGCCTTTCCTAAGACCATACCCACACTGCTGGGTGCTCCTGGGGAAATCGTACATTTGAGAGCACTGGTTAAACCTAAATTTCTGTTCTCAAATGGTTACTTGGTGCGGCTATCAATTCAATCACACTAATCTCATGATCTCACTCTCCCTTTCAGCAATATTTCACAGTGTCGACACTCATCAAACATTCAGTTCTCTACTTTTCCATTTCTCTAAACATATAACTGTCTTTCCCATTCCCTGAAAAAAACAAAAGTCACCATACGGAAACTGCCTCAACTTCTTGTCACCCCAGAAACTATGGATCTCAATAACACCATGCAGCCATAAAAAAAGGATGAAATTATTTACATATACAAAAAAAGGACAAATAAGTAAAAAACACTGTGTATGTTTACACTATCAAGTATCTGGGTAAAAAAATATGAATTCCCTTGAAAATGCATACAATTTTTGTGGAAAAATTAAAAACTACCTAGAGTTTCCAGAAAAAAAAGTGAGTGAAAGGGAGATTTCTCAAGGTATATACTCATATAGATTTAGAAAGTTGAACAATGTGAAAATGTTGTCTTAAAAAATAACAAACCAAACTTGTACACCTAGTCATGTTTGTGCCTTTCATGCTTTAAAACCCCACAATGCAGGGGCTAGGGGGCAGGAGAAATGGAGAGTTACTGTTTAACTGTTTGGGGTGATGAATAAGTTCTGGAAATGGATGGTAGTGATGTTTGCACAACAATGTGAATGTACTTAATATAAATGAACTATAAACTCAAAAATGGTTAAAATAGTAAATTTTCTTATGTATATTTTACTAACAGAAAAATCCTGTAGCACTAATAACTAAAAAGGAAAAAACACCTTCCAGTGCCTTCTTACTGCTATTCTGATGAAGAAAAAGACCCCATATAATATGACCCATGCCCAACTCCATTTTGACTTGAGACTCTCTTCTATTAATTCAAGAATATTTATATGACCTGGACTACTTTTAGTTCCTCAAAGGCCTAGCAGTCTCTCTGGCTCTCAGGCTTAGCACATAAAATTCCTCTTCCTGGAATGCAAATAGATATCACTTACTCACAGGATACCCCTTCTGTCCTGTCTGACTTGATAGTTCACTCTGTTAAACTCCACCATAACATCCTTTACTTCCCTTTTATGACACTCATCACAACCGTTATTATCTGGTTAGTGTTTGACTTGAGAACTCGGTGAAGATTGAAACCATGTAGGTCGGGCACCTGGGTGGCTCAGTCATTAAGCATCTGCCTTTGGCTCAGGTCATGATCCCAGGGTCCTGGGATTGAGTCCCACATCGGGCTCCCTGCTCCGCGGGAAGCCTGCTTCTCCCTCTCCCACTCCCCCTGCTTGTGTTCCTGCTCTCGCTCTCTCTCTGTCAAATAAATAAAATCTTAAAAAAAAAAAAAAAGAAACCATGTAGGTCTTGTTCTCTAATGCATATCTGATGCTTAACACAAGGCATGGCAAATAACAGATACCCTTTAAATATTTTTGAATGGGTTAATCAAAATTAAACCATATTCCAGATGTAGTCTAATCAAGGAGTGGAGCAGAACCATCACTTACTCTGAATGTTCATCTGAATAATAAGTCCCAATATTACTTTATTTTTATTAGTTATGACAGTTGGCTTCAATTTAGCCTAGGGGTATTCAAAACCAAAAGTCTTTTTGAACTAAACTAGTGATAATAGGTGATGATTTCTCAAATCCCTTCCACACAAAGCAGACTTTCTAAGCATAAGTGCAGGATTTGTCCTATTAATTTTTATCTAATTATTTTTCAAACTTATCTCTGCCATCCAGTATATTAACTATTTCTCTCAGATTTGAGCCATTTGCAAATGGAATAGACTTGACCTCTATTTAGCCCATGGTTAAGAACATTAAATGTGACAGTGCTGAGGACAAAGTACAGTGCAATTCCATAAGAGACATTTCTTGAAGCTGACATACCTATTAATTAACACTTTTGGAAAATGGCTATAAATATGTTTAATATGTACTATCATTCAGCATTTTCCCTCTCACAAAAATTTAGACAACTATTTCTCCTAAGAGGTGGAAATGGCACAAAATATCAGCAGTAAAGAAGGTTTAGAAAATTTGATAAGTTTTCGTAAAAATATGCTGAGATATTCTTAACCTTTAACCATGACATCAGGGAGGACAAATTTGTGTTCCCATATTGTGCCTTTTGAAAGTGGCTGCTGATAACAGAATGCTTCACTGGATTATCTATGTGTCCTCTTTTTCTGTGTAAAAGAACTTTATTAAAGTTGCCATTCCTGAGGTCTTTCTTACTGTCAGGAAACGTGAAAAAAAAAAATGGAAGATGAAGTCAAATACTAGGCAAGCCATTTAATGTTGCCAGGTAATAAAGTGACAGAGGGGAACTGGGTGATCTGTAAAGTCTTTTCTAGCTCTAATGTGCTAATGGTTGACAAGTGAATGTGCTGCCTTATCCAAATCATATTTGCATTTCTAGTGTCCTCTAAATATAATGCAGAAGAGTGAGTGATGTAAAGGACTGTGGATATGGGATGTTCTGGTTGAGTAATACTTTTTCTGTGACTCTCAAATCAAACCAGATAAGTAGTCATCTATACCTAGACTTCTCATCGCCAAACCACATTTGTATTAGTATACTTCTGTTTGTGATCATATATGTATCTAATAAACTGTACAAAGATAAAGTTGTATTTTTGCTCAAGCTTCATTTAGCTTAATTTGAATACAGTCATGATATTTCAAATATAAAATATGGGTCTAGAACTGAATAACTAACCATAATTTGCTTTCTGCAAAATTATAGTGTGAAAATGACATCTTCATGAAAGGAAAACATTATGGAAAAAATTTAACATTCCAAACTAACTTAAAATGCCAGGAAGTGCCTTGATCTGAATCAGAGTCTATGATACCATACTGGTTTCAAGGTAATGAAGAAAAGGAGTAACAGAAATTTTTAAATGGTATCTGGAAGAAAATGTCTTTTGAGAAGCATAATAATCTTGAAATGGCTTTCTCTAGTAAACAGAAAACAGAACACAATCTCCCCAATCAGAAAGCATTTCCAAAATATAAACTTTTCTTTGAAACAGCATGTGTTAATAATCAAGAAAGGGACAGTTATACACTTTTGTTGTCATATGAAAGTCCTGATAATCAGAAAAGATGGAATACTTTCTGACCATTTAGGATCTCCTAGTCCCCCAAAGATAACTGCAATTAGTACATCTGTTTTTATGTAAGCAAACTTTTGGCATTTATAGTCTGCAATAATTGTGACAAAGAGCTTCCTAACAATTTTGTAGTATCATGTCTATTTTGCATTATATGTTAAAACTATTTATTATTATTTACGTATTTAAGACAATTGATTTTTTAAATAGTAACTCTGTGCTAGGACATCTTAATAAATTCTCTTTTGTGCATTTTTGAGCTGATCCCCTCAGGTTTTCCAAATAAATAATATCAGCTGCAAATAATGATAATTTTGCCTTTTTCTTTCTAATTTTTGCCTTTTTTGGGGGTAATTGAACTGATTAGTGCTGCCCAAATAAAGTAAACTGTGATATCAGTGAACATCCTTGCTCTGGATTTAAAGTTTCATAAGATACAGTGGCTTTGAGTATAGAACACATACACACATATACATTAAGATTATTAAAAACCACATAGTCATGGATTGGAGGTATTAATCTTGTTATAACGTACACACTAACCAAAGCAATCTACAGAATCAATGCAATCCCTACTACAATACTAATGACATTTTTCACAGGACTAGAAGAATCCTAAAATTCATATGGAACTACAAAAGACCTCGAATAGCCAAAGCAATCTTAAAAAAAAAAGAACAAAGCCAGAGGTATCACAATCCCTGATTTCAAACTAGAATACAAAGACACAGTATTCACAGAATATGGCACTGGCACAAAAACAAACACATAGATTAATGGAATGGGATAGAGAGCCCAGAAATAAACCCACACTTACATGGTCAATTAATTTACAACAAAGGGAGCAAGAATATATGATGTGGCTAAAGACAGTTTTTTCAATAAATGGTGTTGTGAAAACTGGACAGCTACATGTAAAAAAATGAAAATGGACCACTTTCTTATACCATACACAAAAATAAAATTAAAATGGATTAAAGATCTAAATGTGAGACCTTAAACCATAAAATTCATAAAAGAAAACATATGCAGTAATCTCTTAGACATCACCCTTAGCAACGTATTTATGGACTGTCTCCTCAGGCAAGGGAAACAAAAGCGAAAATAAAATATTAGGACTATACCAAACTAAAAAACTTTTGCAAAGCAAAGGAAACTATCAACAAAATAAAAAGGCAACCTAGAGAATGGGGAAAGATATTTGCCAGTGATATATCCAATAAAGGGTTAATATCCAAAATATATTAGGACTTATAAAACTCAGCACCAAAAAAGCAAACAATGTGATTAAAAGATGGGCAGAGGATCTGAATAGACATTTTATCAAAGAAGAAACACAGATAGCCAATAGACACATGGAAAGATGCTCAATCAACATTGCTAATCATCAAGGAAATGCAAATCTGAATGTGCTGCCTTCTCCAAATCATATTTGTATTTACAGCTTCCTCTAAATATAACCCAGTCAGAATGACTAGTATCAAAAGAAATAACAAGTGTTGTCAAGGATGTGGAGAAAAAGAATCCCTTGTGCACTGCTACTGGGAATTTAAATTGGTACAACCGCTGTGGAAAACAATATGGAAGTTCCTCAAAAAATTAAAAAGAGAAATACCATTTGACCCAGTATTCCACTAGTGGGTATTTACTCAAAGAAAACAAAAACACTAATTCAAAATATACATGCACCCCTATGTTTATAGTAGCATCATTTACAATAGCCAAATTATCGAAGTAGCCCCAGTGTCCACTGATGAACGGATAAAGAAGATGTGGTATATAAATACAAGAAATAATCATCAGCCATAAAAAGGAATGATATCTTGCCATTTAAGACAACATGGATGGACCTAGAAGGTATTATGCTAAGTGAAATAAGACAGAGACAAACACCATATGCTTTAACTTACATGTGGAGTCTAAAAAACAAAATAAATGAACAAACAAACTAACATACTCTTAAAACACAGGGAACAAACTGGTAGTTGCCAGAGGGGAATGGAGGTGGGTAGCTGGGTAAAATAGGTAAAGGAGATTAGGAGGTACAATCTTCCAGTTATAGAATAAATAAAACATGTAGATGAAAAGTACAGTATATGGAATAAAGTCAGTAACATTGTAATAACGTTGTATGGTGACAGATGGTCACTATACTTACCATGGTGAGCACTGAGTAATGTACAGAATTGTCAAATAACTATGTTGTACACCTTAAATTAATTTATCATTATATGTCAACTATACTTCAATAATTTAAAAATTATTAAATATTATAAAAGGATGGGTGCTGAATTTTATCAAATTACATCTCAGCATATATGGAGATGATATAATGAAGTTTTTCCTTTTCATTAGTAACATGACTATATTAATACATTTTCTAATATTAAACAATACTTGCTGATATGAATTCCATTTGCATCTGATTAACATATTACGTCTTTTCATGAGTTTCTGGTTTATATTAATATTGAAGATTTCTACATTCATAATCTTAAGTAAAAAAGGTCCTTTTTTTCTGTATGATATTGTCTGATTTTGCTATCAGTGAAATGCCTTCATACAAACAATTTGGAAGGACTCCTTCTATCTCTGTTCTACAGCCCTTTAAAAAGTATCAAAACACACTAGGGTTACTTTAAAAATTTGTAGAAAGGATAAAGGAAAACATACACATACACATACACACACACACACACACACACACACAAACACACACTGGGGAAATAATGTGAGAGACTCCTATCACAGACAAAGAGCTGATTTCTATAATATATAAAGATTTCCAATATATCAATAAGAAAAAAAACAGCCAGTAAGTTTAGTAGGATGAAGGGCAAAGAACATAAACAGAAATTAGCAGGAAAAAAAGTATAAATGTCTCTTACATGCATGAAAAAATGCTGAACTGCATTTAATAACATAAGAAGGCAACAGTCAGAAGACATTGGCAAGATAAAATAGTATCTGAACAGGTTGGAAAAGTGTGGGGAAAGAGACAATCTTATTGCTGGTAGGAATATAAACTAGTATAATGTTAGTAGAGCAGTCTGCAACAATATGTTTTGTTTAATCTTGATGAACTGTATAAAGAGAGAATTTAAAAATTACATTCTTTATTTTCTATTAGCTGTATTCATACTTTGGTTGCTTCAGACTTTATATATATTGTTCTTAAGAACTAGGAAAAACTTTCATGTGTTTTAAATTTGTCACTTCTATTCTTTATAGAAACTTGTAGTGCCAAAAACTTTTTAAAAGGTTAAAAAAAAAATAAACGACGTCAAGAAAAAAAAACAATCTAAAAAATATAAAAATACACATGCCCTTTTGTGCCAGCAATTCCAATTCTATAAATTTATCCAACAGATTTAGTCCTGTGTGTGTGACATGAAATATTAAAATAACTCATAATTATTGAGTGCTCACTGTGTGCCACTGACTATTCAAGCCCTTTACAAATATTAGCTAATGTAAGTCTCCTAATAACTCTCTGAGATAGGAATAATTTTCTCTTTTTACAGCTGAAGACATGAAGGTATGGGGAGGTAGAGTAACTTTCATAAAATGAAACGCGGTAAGTACTCGATATGAATATGAAAGACAGGTGGTCTAGCTCTAGTTTTCCATGCTTTTTGCCAATATAATGTACTGCCTCTCAAAACATGCAAGGATATTCATTGTGGTATTGTATGCAACAGCTATGTACCACAAACAGACGTCTATTGGTAGTAGACTCAATAAATTAGAGTGCATGCAAACAGTGGAATACATGCAGCATTTAAAAATAAAAAAAGAACGTCAAAGCTCAAAAACTGATATGGAAGGATCTCTAATAGATATTAGGTGAAGAGAGCAAACCACAGAACAATGTGTACCTTATATTACTATATATGTAGAAATAAAATGAAACAATATTATACACACATAATCACATATGGTTTTTCATGCATGGAGTATCTCCAAAAAGATACACAATTAATTGCCAACACTGGTTACCTGGGAAGGAAAATGGCTGGCTGGGAGACATGAGTGGAATGGGAACTTACTTTTCAATTTTGTACATTGTGCACATTTATCCAGTCAATACAAATAAATAATTTCAAAAATAAAATGGAAGGTAAAAAATTAAAGAAAAAATGCCATTATCTATTTCTTTTATTTATTTTATGTATAGGTCTTTCACACAAGATTTTTTTTTTTAATTTTTAAAAAAGATTTATTTATTTATTTGAGAGGGAGAGGGAGAGAGCATGAGCCCAGGGGGAGGTGCAGGCTCCCCATGGAGCAGCGAGCCTGATGCTGGGCTTGATCCCAGGACCCTGAGATCATGACCTGAGCCGAAGGCAAATGCTTAACTGATTGAGCCACCCAGGCACCCCCAAGATTTTACTTGAAGAAATTATTCCATAGCTACCACAGGTTTGAAAAGCACTGGAACAAAGAATGACTAATAAAACCTTAATGTTCACAGTAAATATGCAAGAATTAAAATTTATAGCAAGTAGTTTGTCATACCTGATATGTGCATTACAGTATCTTTTGGCATACTCCGTCCATGTTCCAAATTTTTGTGGAAAGAGAGCTTCAATCTGCATGAAAAGCTGTAACAATACAAGTGTTCTCAATATGTCGCAACATTTTCAAGTAAATATTATTACTATGATAAATCTAGTTAAAAAAATAGTGGAGTAAAAAAGAAAATCCATCTCTTCTTTCTCAGCCTCCTCCTTTTCTTCCATCCACCCATCTTTGCCACCCTATTCTTCAGGGGTAACTGCTACACTTTTCTCTAAAATACATTTACATATTTTGTATGCCTATATAGGGATATGTATATATTCTCTTTTATTCACATGAAGATGCTATCATACATATAAAACTAGGATTCTGTCCCCTAAAACATGTCTTAGGCATCATTAGAGTACATATACATCTATTTTTACTTAGTTTTAAAAATTATCTAAGCCATGGTATTACTATAATAAAGTACCATTTAAAGGCTCATAGCACCCATTATCATGTAGAAGTACTGTAAAGTATTTAAACAGTCTCCTGATCATGGACCTATAGGCTGTTCCTAGCTTTTATATAATTATAAAATTAATAACTTCAGGTAAGTCTATGTGTGTGTATGTGTGCTTATATATAGGTAGGCGTATCATCTACCTACATCTCATCTATCCATCATTTATCTATTTATCCATCTATCCATCCACTTACCCACCCACCTGCCAATTGGTATTTCCATTAGATGAGTCTGTAGGATATATTTTTAGAAATGAAATAGGTGTGTTTAAGATATATGCTTTTTGAAGTTTGATGGATGTTATTGTGTTCCACTGTAAAAAGCAGGTCCCATCAATAGTATCATGAAATCTTTTCATTTTTATAACTTTGATACACTGCACATAGTAGTATCTCATTGTTATTTTAGTATACATTTTTAAAACACCTGCTTTAGTGAGAAATAATTCATATACCACTTTCATTATTCACACTTTTAAAGTGTACAATTCAGTGGCTCTTAGTATATTCACAAAATGCCTCAATCACCACTATCTAATTCTTAAATATTTTTATCACTACAGACAGGAACGCCATACCCATTACTAGTCATTTCCCATTCTCTCTCTCCCTCAATCCTGGCAATCACTAATCTGATTGCTATTTCCATTACTTCGCCTTTCTGGATATTTCACATAAAGAGAATTATACAATATGTAGCCTCTGTGTCCGACTTCATTCACTTAGCATAATGCTTTCAAGGTTCATCCATGTTTTAGAATGTATCAGTATTTCATTCCTTTTTATGGCTGCATTTTCAATATCCATTCATCAGTTATGGACACTGGTTTCTTACTACTTTTTTGGATATTACAAATAATACTACTATGAACATCTGTATACAGTTTTTTTTTGTGAACATATGTTTTCAGTTTTTTGTGTGTAAACTTAAAAATGGAATTGCTACATCTTATGGTAATTCTATTTTTAACTTTCTAAGTAATTGCCAGTGTGTTATCCAAGGATTGAAATATATAGCTGTATATGTCTCCATTAAAAAAAGAAAATAGATCTCATGGGGCACCTGGGTGGCTCAGTCGGTTAAGCGTCTGCCCTCAACTCAGGTCATGATCCCAGGGTCCTGGGATCGAGCCCCATGTCAAGCTCTCTGCTCAGCGGGGAGCCTGCTTCTCCTTCTCCCTTGCCCCTTCCCTTGCTAGTGCTCTCTCTCTCTCTGTCAAATAAATAAATAAAATCTTGAAAAAAAAAAGATCTCAAATCAATCATCTAACTTTCCACCTTAAGACACTGGGAAAGAAGGAGTACACAAAATGCAAAACAGACAGAAGGAGTAACATAATGAAGACTAGAATGGAAATAAACAACATAGAGATTGGAAAAACAACAGAAAAAATAATCAATGAAACCAAATACTGGTTTTGATAAGAATGAGAAAATTGACAAAATTTTAGCTTACATTAACCAAATTAAAAAAAAGAGAGAGAAAAGACTCAAGTTACTAAAAACACAAATAAAGGAGGGGACATTACTATCAACCTCACAGAAACACAAAGGATTATAAGGGAATATTATGAACAACTGTATGCTAATAACTTAGATACCTTAGATAAAATGGAAAAATTCCTATAAAGATATGTATCAAACTTGCTCAAGAAGAAATATACAATTGAATAGACATAATATTCAGTGAACAGACTGAATGATTAATTCAAAAACTATCCACAAAGAAAAAACTCAGGCCCAGATGGGTTCACCACCAAATTCTACCAAACATTTAAAAAAGAAGTAATACCAGTGTTTCACAAACTCCTCTTAGAAACAGAAAAGGAGAGAATACTTCCCACCTCATTCTGTGAAACCAGTATTGCCTTGACACCAAAACCAAAGATATAACGATAAAACTACAGATCACTATTTTTGTGAACATACACACAAAAATCATCAACAAAATAGAGCAAACTGAATCCAGGAACAAAGAAAAAGGATGACATCCAGTCAAGAGAGATTTATCATGGAATATAAAGTTGGTTTAACATCTGAAAATCAATGACCTTAATACACCGTATCAACAGCTGTCTCCCACGCTTGGCTTACTAATCAATAATAAAAATGGCTACTGTATGTTGAGTGCTTACCATGTGCCAGGGCACATAGCAAGATACTTTCAAACCAGTATTTCCTTTAATTTTTAAACCCTACAAGACAAAAAGTACATTTTTTTCTGTAACTCAGTGTTCGTTAATGGAAAGGGCTTCTCTAGGTTACAATGACCCTTATAGACTCATAAGAATTTCACCTGTCATTTCTTCCTCCCAACCCCTTAACTACTCCACACTCTGCACAGCTCTTAGAGTGGTAAAGCTAAATGGGGGTATCAAACAAATGCCTTATTTCTCCATCCAAGTAGTTATTCTACCTGATCTGAACATAAGTTTAGATACCTATACCTTCCCAGACTACGGATCTTTTTTTTTTTTATTTAACATTTATTTGTTTATCTTAGAGAGAGAGTGCAAGTAGGGATAACGGCAGAGGGAGAGGGAGAGAAGGAGAATCTCGGGTAAACTCTGTGCTCAGTGTGGAGCCCTAAGCAGGGCTCATCCCACAACCCCGAAATCATGATCTGAGCCAAAACCAAGAGTCTGACGCCCAACTGACTGAGCCACCCAGGCGCCCCCAAAACATGTATCTTGAAGTAAAAGAGAAACAGAAAGAAGTTCTGTAATGCAATTCAAAAGATACAAAATAGATTAAACTCCAATCCTAAATTATATCCTTATAATGTCAAACAAACTGGACAAATGAAGACTAAAACCATGTAAGAATCACAAGAAAACAAATGTGATGAAAATTACAAATGTATACTAAATATGAAAACCTTATGCTGAAAGTAAAAACTATTTTTTTCTACACATGTACAAGCACAGGTAAGGTTCACATGTAAACAGAGAAAACGGTCATAGAAAAGATACATTTAACCATTAATAGCCATCTAGAAATTCCCAATGATTATTTTTGGTGAAAGACTTCTTTTAAGCCAAAATTTAAGGACTTTAATACCTCTTCAGGCCTTCCCAAAGCTGGAGTTCCTGTAAGAAGAATGGCTCGTTTGGCTTTCTGTACTATTGGCAATAAAATCTTGCTGCGGGTTGCGTTCCTGGACTTCATGTAGTGTGATTCATCCACTATAACTATGTTGAATTTCTGATTATTCAATGCATCTATCAAAGTCTCTGCATCTGCGGTTAAAAGACCATAACCCAGAACTGTCACTTTGCTGGTTGATATTCTCCTAGAAAAGAAAAAAAATCAATGTAATTTAAAAAATATTTCAGTAACCAAATTATCCATAAACAACACAACTCTTCAGGAGAAGGAAAACAAAGAAAATAAGGGGAAAAATAAAAGGGATGGTATTACACTGCTAAACCTCAATTTCTCTTAAGACTTTAGTTTTCAGGTATGATTAACCAGAATCCAAAATTTAAAGGATAACCAAAACCAAATATTTGGTTAAATGGTCTTTGGAAGAGTTTGACATCCACCAAGCCACATTTTACTAGGATAAGGACATTACTCTCTAAGAATATTTATTTCCAGGCATCTAGAATCATAGATAAAGTGGATATGCAAATATTAATTGACTATTCCTTGAAGCCTTCCCACAAAGAGGATAGCAATATTTTTCAAGCCAGGTGCTATTGGAATTTTGAAGACAATACTTAGTATTGCAGGGCTGTCCAGTGTACTGCAAGGCATTTCATATTCCTGGACTGTCACATTAAAGGCCAGCAGAATGCTTGAAATTGTGACAACAAAAATTCACTGGCTGAGGGGTGATCCAAAGCATGGGAAAGGAGAGGAGGATACAACTTTATGCAGACAAACACTGGACTAAAGAGATTGCTCATATTTTGAACTACTTAATTATTCACACATCTATAGTATTTTTTCCTATGTTGTAATGAAATTATTCATGTACATATTTATCTCCCTTGCTACCTCATAAAACTGATGAGGACAAAGAATGTATTTTATTCATCTTTGTATGTATAGTGATAGGCTCCTAACCAGTTTGTAGAATGAAATAACTGGACAAATAAATGCATTAATAATAAAACACATTACTTTTGCATTTTCTATATCACCAGTAAGAATATACAGGATAGAGTCAATCTTCTGCAGTTCCTCTTCCTAAGAGAAATGGCAGAGCTCCTAAATAGCACAATACAACGACACAACAATTGCATTTAAAAATTTTTTTTAACTTATTTTTAAAATTTTAATTCCAGTGTAGTTAACAACAGTGTTATATTAGTTTCAGGTGTATAATATAGTGATTCAACAATTCCATATATCACCCAGTAACCATCAAGATAAGTTTACCCTTAATCCTCTTCACCTCTTTCATTCATCCACCACCCCCCCACCTCCCCTCTGATAAACATCTATTTGTTCTCTACAGATAAGAGTCTGTTTCTTGGTTTGTCTCTTTTCTCCTTGTTCATTTGTTTTGTTTCTTAAATACCACATACAAGTGAGATCATATGATATTTGTCTTTCTCTGATTGGCTTATTTCACTTAGTATTATACTCTATAATACAGCAGGTTGGTGTAAATGGCAAGATTTCATTCTTTTTTATGGCTGAATAGTATCCCATCATGTATATACCACATCTTCATCCATTCATCCGTCAATGGACATTTGGGCTGATTCCATAATTTGGGTATTGTAAATAATGCTGCAAAAAAATTGGAGTGTGTATATCCTTTGGAATTAGTGTTTTCATATTCTTAGGGGAATACCCAGTAGTGTGATCATATGGTAGTTTTCTTTTTTTTTCCTTCAATTTAAATTCAACTTAGTTAACATATAGTATAGTATTGGTTTCAGGAATAGAATTTATTGATTCATCACTTACATATAACACCCAAGTGCCCTCTTTAATGCCCATCACCCATTTAGCACATTCTCCCAGGCACCTCCCCTCCCTCAACCCTTAGTTTCTTCTCTATAGTTAAGAGTCTCTTATGGTTTGCTCCCTCCCTGTTATCTTATTTTATTTTTCCTTTCCTTCTTCTGTGTTAATCTGTATTGTTTCTTAAATTCCACATGAGTGAAATCATACAGTATTTTTCTTTCTCTGACTTATTTCGCTTACCATAGTATACTCTAGTTCCAACCACGTTGTTGCAAATGGCAAGATTTCATTCTTTTAGATTGCCAAGTAATAGTCCATAGTTTATATATACCACATCCTCTTTATCCATTCATCAGTCAACGGACATTTGGGCTCTTTCCATAATTTGGCTATTCTTTTTTTTTTTTAAGATTTTATTTATTTATTTGACAGAGAGATAGCGAGAGCAGGAACACAAGCAGGGGGAGTGGGAGAGGGAGAAGCAGGCTTCCCGCTGAGCAGAGAGCCCAACCTGGGGCTCAATCCCAGGACCCTGGGATCATGACCTGAGCTGAAGGCAGACGCTTAACGACCGAGCCACCCACACGCCCCATAATTTGGCTATTCTTGATAGTGCTATTACAAAGTTGGGGTGCATGTGCCTCTTTCAATCAGCATTTTCATATCCTTTGGATAAATACCTAGTAGTGCAATTGCTGGGTTGTAGGGTTATTCTGTTTTAACTTTTTGAGGAACCTCCATACTGTTTTCCAGAATGGCTGCACCAGGTTGCATTCCCACCAACAGTTACAAAAGGTTCCCCTTTCTCTGCAACCTCGCCAACGTCTGTTGTTTCCTGAGTTGTTCATTTTAGCCATTCTGACAGGTGTGAAATGGTATTTCATTATGGTTTTGATTTGTATTTCCCTGATGATAAGTGATGTTGAGCATTTTTTTTTTATGTGTCTATTAGCCTCTGGATGTTTTCTTTGGAAAAGTGTCTATTCATGCCTTCTGCCCAACTCTTAACTGACCATTATTTGTTTTGGGGGGTATTAAGTTTAATAAGTTCTTTATAGATTTTGGATACTAGCCCCTTATCTGATATATCATTTGCAAATACCTTTTTCCATTCCATCAGTTGCCTTTTAGTTTTGTTGATTGTTTCCTTTGCTGTGCAGCTTTTATTCCTTTGCTGTGCAGAAGATATTTATTCATTTATAAAACCGGCTGAACCAGTAGTATACTGAACAACAGTGGTGAGAATGGACATCCCTGTTGTGTTCCTGATCTTAGGGGAAAAGCTCTCAGTTTTTCCCCACTAAGGATGGTATTACCTGTGGGTCTTTTGTATATGGCCTTTATGATCCGGAGTTATGTTCTTTCTATCCTTACTCTTTTCAGGGTTTTCATTAAGAACGGATGCTATGTTGGGGCACCTAGGTGGCTCAGTCATTAAGCATCTGCCTTCGGCTCAGGTCATGATCCCAGGGTGCTGAGATCGAGTCCCGCATCAGGCTCCCTGCTCGGCAGGAACCCTGCTTCTCCCTTTCCCACTCCCTATGCTTGTGTTCCTTCTCTCACTGTGTCTCTCTCTGTCAAATAAATAAATAAGATCTTTAAAAAAAAAAAGGATGCTATGTTTTGTTGAATGCTTTCTCTGCATCTATTGAGAAGACATATTGTTCTTACTCTTCATTAACATAATCCTGTTGATTAATTTGTGGATATTGAACTACCCCTGCAGCCTAGAAATAAATCATACTTGATTATGGTGAATAATCCTTTTAATGTACTGTTGGATTCAATTAGCTAGTCTCCTGTTGAGAATTTTTGGATCCATGCTCATCAAGGATACTGGTCTGTAATTCTCCTTTTTAGTGGGGTCTTTGTCTTATTTTGAAATCAAGGTGATGCTGGCCTCATTTAATGAGTTTGGAAGTTTTCCCTACATTTTTATTTTTTGGAACAGCTTCAGAAGAATAGGAATTAATTCTTTAAATGTTTGGTAGAATTCCTCAGGGAAGCCATCCAACCTTGGACTCTTGTTTGTTGGGAGATTTTTGATTACTGATTCAATTTCTTTCCTGGTTATGGGTCTATTCAAATTTTCTATTTCTTCCTGTTTCAGTCTTGGTAGTTTATATGTTTCTAGGAATGTGTCCATTTCTTGCAGATTGCTCAATATTTTGGCATATAATTGCTCATACTATTCTCTTACAATTGTATTTCTGCAGTGTGGTTGTGATCTCTCCTCTTTCATTCATGTATTTATTTATTTGGGTCCTTCCTCTTTTCTTTTTGGATAAATCTGGGTAGGTGTTTCTCAATTTCATTAATTCTTTCAAAGAACCAGCTTCTAGTTTCATCGATCTGTTCTACTGTTTTTTTTTTTAATTTCTATATCATTTATTTATGTTCTAATCTTAATTATTTCCCTTCTTTTGTTGGTTTTAGGCATTATTTGCTTGTCTTTTTCCATCTCCTTTAGGTGTAAGGTTAGGTTTTGTATTTGAGGCTTTTCTTGCTTCTTGAGGAAGACCTTCCCTCTTAGGACTGCCTTTGCCACATCCCAAAGGTTTTGGACTGTTGTGTTTTCATTTTCATTTGCTTCCATGTATTTTTTAATTTCTTCTTTAATTTCCTGGTTAACCCATTCATTCCTTAGTAGGATGTTCTTTAACATCCATGTATTTGTGGTCTTTCCAAATTTTTACTTGTGGTTGTAAGTTTCATAGCATTGTGGTCTAAAATATGCATGGTATGATCTCAATTTTTTTGTACCCATTAAGGCCTGAGTTGTGACCCAGCATGTAATCTCTTCTGGACAATGATCCATGTGCACTCAAAGACAATGTGTATTCTGCTGCTTTAGGATGAAATGCTCTGAATATGTCTGTTAAGTCCATCTGGTCCAATGTGTCATTCAAAGCCCTTGTTTACTTGTTGATCTTCTGCTTAGATGACCTGTCTGATGCTGTGAGTGGGGTGTTAAAGTCCACTATTAATGGGGCGCCTGGATGGCTCAGTTGGTTAAGCAGCTGACTTCGGCTCAGGTCACAATCTCAGGACTGAGATTGAGCCCCACATTGGTTGGATTCCCTGCTCAGTGGGGAGTCTGCTTCTCCTTCTCCCTCTGCTGCTCCCCCTGCTTCTGTGCTCTCTCTTTTAAATAAATAAAATCTTTAACAAAAATAAAGTCCCCTATTATTATTGTATTATCAATGAGTTTAAGTTTGTTACTAACTGATTTATATAATTGGCTGCTCCCAAGTTGGGGGCAAAAATATTTACAATTTTTAGATCTTCTTGTTGGATAGACCCCTTTATTATGATATAGTGTCCTTCTTCATCTCTTGTTACAGACATTGGTTTAAAATCTAGTTTGTCTGATATAAGTATGGCTGCTCCAGCTTTCTTTTGATGTTCATTAGTATGATAGATGGTTGTCCATCCCCTCACTTTCCATCTGGAGGTGTCTTTGGGTCTAAAACGAGTCTATTGTAAGCAGCATATCAATGGGTCCTGTTTTCTTTAACCACTCTGATACCCTATGTCTTTTCACTGAAGCACTGAGTCCATTTACATTCAGAGTAGTTATTGAGAGATATGGATTTACTGCCATCATATTACCAGTAAAGTTGCTGTTCCTGTGGATTGTGTCTGTTCCTTTCTAGTCTTTGTTGCTTTTCGTCTCTCCTTCCTGCTCAAAGGGTCCCCTTTAGTATTTCTTGCAGAACTGGTTTAGTGTTCATGAACTCCTTTGGTTTCGCTTGTCTTAGAAACTCTATCTCCTTCTATTCTGAATGACAGCCTTGCTGGATAAAGTATTCTCATCTTCATATTTTCCCCATTTAGCATGTTGAATATATCATAACACTCCTTTCTGGCCTGCCAACTTTCTTTGGACAGGTCTGCTGTTACTACCCTTGTAGGTTAAGGACCTTTTGTCCCTAGCTGCTTTCAGAATTCTCTCTTTATCTTTGAATTTTGCAAGCTGCACTATGATATATCTTGGTGTTTACCTGTTTTTATTGATTTGGAGGGTAGTTCTCTGTGCCTCTTAGACTTGAATGCCTGTTTCCTTTCCCAGATTAGGGAAGTTCTCAACTATAATTTGTTCAAATAAACCTTCTGCCCCTTTTTCCTGCTCTTCTTTTTCTGGAACTCCTTTGATACAGATATTATTGTGCTTTGTGGAGTCACTGAGTTCTCTAAGTCTCAATTCATGATCTAATAGTTTTATTTCCCTCTTTTTTTCATTATTTTCCATAATTTTATCTTCTGTATCACCTATTCAATCCTCTGCTTCTTCCATCCTCATTGTGAGTACATTTAGTCGGTTTTGAATCTCAGTTGTAGCATTTTTTATTTTGGCCTGACTAGGTTTTAGGTGTTGTATAGCTACAGCCAGGGTTTCTCTGGTGTCTTCTATGTTTCTTTCATGCCCAGCTAGTATTCTCATGACTGTTCTAAATTCTTATTCAGATATACTACTTATATCTGTTTTGATCAAATCTCTGCTTGTGATTTCTTTTTGATCTTTCTTTTGGGGAGAATTCCTCCATCTTGTCATTTAGGTTTCTGTATTTTGCATATTATGAAAACTTGTTATGTTTCCTGCTCCTGAGAGTAATACTATATTAAGAAGGGGTCACACACTGTCCAGGGGCTGGCATGTCAGGAAGTGTTGCTGGCGTATGCTGTGTGCACTCTGCTATTGTGCTTTGGCTGCTCATTCCCACAGATCAGTCCTCTACAGAGTTCCTCCTTGCTTGCAGTGGGGAGTGTTTGGACCTTTAACTAGGTGTGCTTTGATTTGTTAAGATAAGCCAGATTTAAAAATGGTGTGGGGAGCACCTGGGTGGCTGTTGGCTGGGGGTCCTACTCTTAGTTTTGGCTCAGGCCATGATTTCAGGGTTGAGGAATCAAGCCCCATGTTGGGCTCCCTGCTCAGCAGGGGGCTTGCTTGTGTTTCACTCCCTCTGCCCCTCCCCCCTGTTTGCACACACTCTTTCTAAAATAAATAAGTAAATCTTAAAAAAATCCAAAAAAATGAGAAAAGGAAACAAACCAATAAACTATAAGCCTGACACCAAAGAAAAAAGAAAAGAAAATATAAAAAATTTAAAATTAAAATTAAAAACTAAGGAAAAAATAAAAATAAATAAAAAAAGAAAGCCTGGTTTTATTTCCACCAAAACTGAAGCTGACATTTTGGAGCACTTTGATGTTGAGTTGTATAAGTTCTTTATTTTTTTTGGATTCTATTCCTTAATCACACAGGTCATTTCCAAATGTCTTCCATTCAGCAGGCTGCCTTTAGATTTATTGATGGTTTCCTTAACTGTGCAGAAGCTTTTTATTTTGATGTAATCCCAATAGTTTATTTTTGCTTTTGTTTCCCTTGCCTCAGGAGACATATCTAGAAAAAAGTTGCTACAGCTGATTCAGAGAAATTATTGCCCATGCTCTCTTGGAGGATTTTTATAGTTTCGGGTCTCACATTTAGGTCCTTAATCCATTTTGAGTTTATTTTTCTATATGATGTAAGAAGTAGTCCAGTTTTGGGGTGCCTGGGTGGCACAGTCGGCTAAGCATCTGCCTTCAGGTCAGGTCATGATCCCAGAGTCCTGGGATCGAGTTCCGCATCAGGCTCCTTGCTCAGTGGGGATCCTACTTCTCCCTCTGCCTGCTGCTCCCCCTGCTTATGCTCTCTCTCTTTCTCTGTCAAATAAATAAATGAAATCTTTAAAAATTTTTTTAAAAAAGAAAGTAGTCCAATTTCATTCTTTTGCATGTTGCTGTCCAGTTTTCTCAGCATGATTTGTTGAAATACTGTCTTTTTCCCATTGCATATTCTTGCCTCCTTTGTCGAAGATTAATTGACCATATAATTATGGGTTTATTTCTGGGTTTTCTATTCTGTTACACTGATTGATGTGTGTCAATTTTTGTGCCAGTACCATACTGTTTTGATTACTATAGCTTTGTATTATAACTTGAAGTCTGGAATTATGATGTCTCCAGTTTTGTTTTGTTTTTTTTCAAGACTGCTCTGGCTATTCAGGGTCTTTTGTGGTTCCAAATAAAATTTAGGATTGTTTATTCCAGTTCTGTTAAAAATGCGGTTGGTATTTTGATAGGGATTGCATTCATTGTGTAGATTGCTTTGGGTAGTAAAGACATTTTAACAATATTTATTCTTCCAATCCATGAGCAGAGAATGTATTTCCATTTCTTTGTGTTGTCCTCAATTTCTTTCATCAATGTTTTATAGTTTTCAGAGTACAGGTCTTTCACCTCTTTGGTTAAGTTTATTTCTAGGTATCTTACTATTTTTGGTGCAACTATAAATGGGATTGTTTTCTTGATTTCTCTTTCCGCTGCTTCATTATTAGTGTATAGACATGCAATAGATTTCTGTACATTTTGTGTCTTGTGATATTACTGAATTCATTTATCAGTTCTAGTAATTTTTTGGAGTCTTTATAGTTTTATATATAGCATATCACATCATCTGCAAATAGTGAAAGTTTTACTTCTTCCTTTCCAATTTGGATGCCTTTTTGTCTGTTTGCTGTGGCTAGGACTTTCTGTACTATGTTGAATAAAAAAGTGAGAATGGACATCCCTGTCTTGTTCCCGACCTTAGGGAAAAGCTCTCAGCTTTCCCCATTAATGATGATGTTAGCTGTGGGTTTTTCATATAAGAACTTTATTATGTTGAGGTATGTTCTCTCTAAACCTACTTTGTTGAGGGTTTTTATTATGAATGAATCTTGTAGTTGTCAAATGCTTTTTCTGCATCTATTAAAATGATCATATGGTTCTTATCTGTTCTCTTAGTGATGTGATGTAATGGAACTTGTTGACTGATTTATGAATACTAAACCATCCCTGCATCCTGGAAATAAATCCCAATGGATCCTGGCAAATGATTTAAAAAAAATATATTGTTGGATTTACTCTGCTAGTATTTTGTGTTTTTTTGTGTTTTTTTTTGAGGATTTTGCATCTATGTGCATAAGGGATATTGGCATGCAGTTCTCTTATGGTGGTCTTTTTTCTGGTCTTGGTATCATGGTAATGGTGACCTAACAGAATGATTTGAAGTTTTCCTTACTTTTCTGTTTTCTGGAATAGTTTGAGAAGAATAGGTATTAATGCTTCTTTAAATGTTTGGGAGAGGGGTACCTGGGTGGCTCAGTGGTTAAGTGTCCAACTTCTGATTTCAGCTTGGGTTGTGATCTCAGGGTTGTGGGATCGGGCCCCATGTCGGGCTTCACATTGAGCATCAAGCCTGCTTGGTATTCTTTCTCTCCCTCTCCCTCTGTCCCTCCACCGCTCTGCCCCCAGCTTGCATACTCTCTCTAAAATAAATTAAAAAATTTTTTAAAAAAATGTTTGGTAGAATTCTACTGTGAATTGATCTGCTCCTGGACTTTTGTTTGAGTTTTTGAATACTGATTCAAATACATTGCTGGTAACTGGCCCGTTCAAATTTTCTATAATCTCTTGTAATCTTATGTATTTCCAGAGTGTTGGTTGTTATACCTCCTTCTTCATTTTTGATTTTTTAAATTTAAAATCTCTCTCTCTTTTTAGAGAGAGTCTTTTGTTTGTTTGTTTTTAAAGTATTATCTCCATTTATTATTTTTTTCCCGAAGAATAGTTTTTCTTCAGTCTTGAATGTCTTAGCTCCTCACATGGGCTTTGGTGGTGGTCACACACACAGGTCTAAATCGGGATGGGGGTGTTCAGTTCTTCTTTGCTTCAGGAGAGCAATTCCTGACTACCTTGTTGTGTATGGTACAACTCACACAGGAATGTAGTTTCACATACAGCTTGGGGAGAACAAAGGCATTGAAGATACTCACTTTGGAAATATCCCTGACTACGGTTGCCCTCTACTATGTTTTGAGTAACGAATTTCTTAATGGCTTTCTTCTTGGGCACACAACAGGCATAGTTGGTGCAGTGAAGTGTCTGCACGTGGCTGTGGCCCTTTTTGGCACAATTATTCCTTCTTTTCTTGGTCATCTTGGAAGTGAGGACCCAAGAGAGGACGGATCACTGTGTTTTCATTTGCATTACTCTCTTAGCAATTTTTTATTTCTTCTTTGACTTCTTGGTTGATCCATTTATTATTTAGGAACATGTTATTTAACCTCCATGCATTTGTGTTCTTTCCAGATTATTTGTTGTGGTTGATTTCTAGTTTCATAGTGTTGTGATCAGAAAAGATGCATGGTAGGATCTAGATCTTTTTGAAATTGTTGAGACTTGTTTTGTGGTCTAATATGGGATCTATTCTGGAGAATGTTCCAAAGTGAACTTGAAAAGAATGTGTATTAAGCTGTGTTAGGATGGAATGTTTTGAGTATATCTGTTAAATCCATCTGGTCGAGTGTGTCATTCAAAGCCATTGTTTCCTTGTTGATCTTCTGTTTGGATGATCTGTTTATTTAATGTAAGTGACGTGTTAAAGACCACTACTATTATTGTACTACTATTGAGTAGTTCCTTTATTTTTGTTAATAAATATTTTATGTATTTGGGTGTTCCCATATTGTGTGCATAATATTAATAATCGCATGTTTTTCTTAATGTCAACTACATTTTAAGCCCTGGGTAAATCTATCTAATATAGAGACTTAAAATTTTCTTTTTGTAGTCAAATGCTAGGAAAGTTTTCAGAAGAAAAGTGTAGAATAAATATTACTAACTTAGGTATACTGAGAACCATATACAGAAGACAAGGGCTTGAACATCCACTGAGAACAGTCCAGGCATAAGAGGCATATGCCAAAAGGAGTTACATGTATTTTTGGTAAATACATGTTGCCAGATATTGGTATATATCTAAAGTTGTTTCTTAAGCACCTGGAAGACATTGGCTAAGTTTTTCTTTCCCTAAGGTGACATCCTTGAGAAAATTTATACTCTGGGTTGTAGTACTATCTAACAGATACCAAATGTTATCCAAATAAAAATATTCGCCTCTACTTAATTGTAGAAAATTATTTCCTAAAAAATAAGGAAAACTATATGAACTAAATAAAAGATGACAGAAGATACATATTTTAAGAAAATTAAATGTAAACTTTCAGATAAAATATAGCTAACAAAAAGTGGCTATAAATACCTCAGTTCATTCTACATTCTCTAAATCCTTAAGTCTTAAATTTTATACAGTTTTACTGAAGAAGAGGAAATTTATAATTATTGCCAACATTTTATTTTGACTATGTAAATACTGTCCAAATTTCCTTAGACCCATAAAAATATATTTTATAGAATTTTAGTTCAAAGGTCAAAAGAGAAAAGGCCTCCAACTATTTTGTCAGGACATTCACAAAGGCCAAAATTATTTCTACAAATAGTCTTTATGTTAACAATCCTAGAGAACACAATACAATAAAATCATAATAAAAAATGTAACTATTAACAGACATTTATTTCAAATATGTATATTGCTTTTTATTTGAGGATCAGAAAGTGGTAATTTTGAACTTCTGGAAACATGATAATTTGCATAACTCACCTAGAAACACAATGTAACAAATTACTAATATTCAAATAGATTGGTTTATCCCAATGGCTAGAAAACAAATTTTAAAAACCCAGTAGCTATTTTATGATTTATTTTTGGGAGATACTTCAAATAATCACAAAGCGAGAATATTCAATATAGAAAATATTAAAATTATAAATATAATAAAGAAAATAAAACTGGTTAATACTAATTTTGAGTTATATATAAAACTTGCATATTAACCAACAACTTGGAAAGGAAAATCTGCCATTGATGCAGACAACAAAAGCTCACAACGTTCAAATCAATCATTGAAAAGTTGGGAAATTTAATTTCCAACCACAAAATCATCAGCTTTAAGTATATTTAAAGTATTTATAAAATAGATATATTACATAAATCTTCAAAAGTATATGTATTTACATTTAAAAATATATCACAAAGGAATTAAACATCAAATATACTGTTGGGTTTCAGATAAATAATTCATATTTAAAAATGTAAAATAAAATTCTCCACACTATTCTCTTAGTTCCAAATTATGACTTATAGATTGTACTTTATTCCAAACATCAGTATACACTAAATACATGGAAAGCTTTTTTTTTTCCCCCCCCCTTTAATGATGAAAAAATCATTCTTACCCCACGTCAGTTTTATTCTGAATAACACTGATATCTTCTGGACCCAGCTCCGGGATCCATTTCTCTATTTCTTCTGTCCAGGGATATCTCAAAGATGAAGGGACCACTATTAAAAGAGGCCATTCCTCCTTATAGAAGTAAGCAATTGCAATTGCCTGGATTGTCTTTCCTAGACCCATCTAAAATAAAAATAAATTAGAAATACATAAATATACAAGTAAATAAATGCTGAAATATTTTGAATGAAAATATTAATCAAATATTTACTTAAGAGTATTATCATCAAATATGACCTCACTGATATGAGGAATTCTTAATCTCAGGAAACAAACTGAGGGTTGCTGGAGTGGTGGGGGGGTGGGAGGGATGAGGTGGCTGGGTGATAGACATTGGGGAGGGTATGTGCTATAGCAAGTGCTGTGAATTGTGCAAGACTATTGAATCACAGATCTGTACCTCTGACACAAATAATGCAATATATGTTAAGAATAAAAAAAAAGAAGAAGAAGATAGCAGGAAGGGAAGAATGAAGGGGGGAATCAGAGGGGGAGATGAACCATAAGAGACGATGGACTCTGAAAAACAAACTGAGGGTTCTAGAGGGGAGGGGGTGGGGGGATGGGTTAGCCTGGTGATGGGTATTAAAGAGGGCACGTTCTGCGTGGAGCACTGGGTGTTATGCACAAACAATGAAACATGGAACACTACATCCAAAACTAATGATGTAATATATGGTGATTAACATAACAATAAAAAATTAAAAAAAGAGCATTATCAAAATAATTTTCTAACGTAAAATCAATTGGATTACATAGTTAATAAAAAGCACAAGGTTATGAGGACTTTTAAAATTCATTAAGCAAATTATGTTATTTTCTAACCATTTGTGACTGGACTTAGAGACAAAATAACCTGTTATTTAAAATATTAGTTATATTGAATTCACATAACTTAATTTTATAAAGATGTACATGACCATTTATAAGTTCATCTCTTAGAGAGCACAAGGGTAAATGCCTTACCTATACAACACAATATCATGTTATTTTAAAGCTAGAATAAGCCCTAAATCATGCACATTTTACAAAAGAAATGGGCATACAGTGGTTAAAGTCTCTATTCAACTTAACATTAATTGAATGCAAATCGAGTGTGAGAACCCAGGTCTCTGGTGTCTTCCCACTTAATTGTTTTCACACTTATATCATAATGCCCCATTTCTAAGCAGTACCCATTTAAAAAGTAGTTAATAAATGAATGTTTTTAGTGGTTTTGTTCCTAACGGCCAGAATACGAAGACAACCCAAATGTACTTCAACTGGTACATCGATAAAAACTGGGGTACATCCATGTAATAGAATACTATTTATCAATAAAAAGGGAGCAAACTATTGCTATACACAACACATTGCATTTTGCTAAATGAAAGAAGTCAAATTCAAAAGCCACATACCATATGATTCCATTTTTATGTCATACAGAAAAGACATCAGAGTCGAGGAGTGGGAGGAGGGGAGCAGCATGAGGGAACTTTTGAGATGATGGGGCTGTTTTGTATTTTGATTGTGGTGACAGTTCCATGCCTGTATACATTTGTCGACCTATAGAACTGCGCATTTAAAACGGATGAATTTACCTAAGAGAGTGAATTACACCTCAATAACACTGACTTCTTTAAAAAAGTAGTTATTATTGTGGATATAAGAGAAAGACTAAAAGATGTAAGGACTCCTGACTTGATGTTTCAAAGAGAAAAAAGATATAGATACCTAATACAGTTAATTGAAAATGAATTTTAAATGCTGAGCAAAATTAAATAAAAGACAAAAAGGAAGTCTGGGATTTTTAGCAAGTCTCCACTAAGAAAATCTTGTTTTATGTATTTTTCATTAAACTACTGCTGTTAACAATGACAAAAGTAATCCCAGAATATTCAAGCAAGTTAACATTTATTTCAATCACACTCAGAAAGAGAAAACTAGTGTGAATTACTTAGGAAGATGTTCTTTTGATTGGAATAAAGACTGTCAAATGGAGACAAGGTAAATGAAATGTAGTAAGTGACTTTGTTTCTGACCTGGTGTTCAGTAAGTGCTCAGATATTTGAATCCATGAATGAATTAATGAGTAAATAAAGATCAAGATCGTTAAATTCTGTGGGAGAGGCAAAACCCAGGCAGAGAAAAAACAGGAAGGAATACTGAAAAGACTTTAGTGCAAGAGCAGTAATATTAGCTAACATTTCAAAGTTCTGAGGCAAATCACATTCAAAAATAGAGCCAAAGCAGGGGCGCCTGGGTAGCTGGGTGGCTCAGTCACTTTAGCATCTGGCTCTTGATTACAGCTCAGGTCATGATCCCAGGGTTGTGAGAGTGAGCCCTGAGTTGGGCTCTGTGCTGTGTGTGGAGCCTGCTTAAGATCCTTTCTCTCCCTCTGCCCCTCCCCCACAAAAGAGAAAAAAAAAAGAGTCAAAGCTAAGTCTAAAACTTTTAATGTGTACAAATAGCCTAAATGTCCATCAGTGGTTGAGCCGATAAAGAAGTCATGGTATATATATATATATATATATACACTGGAATATTATTTGAGAAAAAAGGAAATCCTGCCATTTGCCACAACCTGGATGGAGTGTGAGGACATGATGCTAAGTGAAATAAGCCAGACAGCGAATGATAGATACTGCATGGTATCATGTATACATACAATCTTTGGACAAAAAAGAAAGAGAGCAGCAAACTCACAGTAACGGAGAGTAAAAAAGTGGTTGTGGGGCTAAGGGACAGGGAGAATGGGGAGAGGTTGGTAAAAGCGTACAAACTTTCAGCTGTAAGATGAGTAAGGTCTGAGGAACTAATGGACAGCATTGTGACTACAGTTGATAACAGTGTTGTATGACTGAGGTTTGGTGAGATGGTGCAACTAGGATGGTCTCAACAAAAGAAAACAAAATGAAAAACCCAGAAAAGTATAGATATGTGCGATGAGTGATGTGTTAAATGTATAGGGGCAATCCTTTCACACTATATACGTGTGTCAGGTCATCATGATGCATACGTTATAGGTCTTGGAATTTATTTTTCTGCTATACCTCAGTAAACCTAAAATTATAAAAAATACTGGATATGTAAGCTTTTAATATTGAAACAAGATCCATTTGCAGGATCTTGTTATGAGAAAAATCGTTTCCTATCTAGGGTTTGAAGAATAAAATTCTGGTTAGGTTAGGCAGGGCTTGGTAACTGGGTAACTTAGGAATATAGACACACATACACACACACATCCTACATAGTTTAGTACAAAATGAAATCATTTTACAGCCTAATATTCTATATCTCTTTCTAAGGAATAGCATACAACCCCAACCTTTAGGCCTACACAGCCAAATTTAAGATTTATTTGATGGTAGTAGACCTAATCCTAATAGAAATAAATAACTTTTACATAACTCAGTTTCATAAAACCAAACCTAAGAGCAATTATGCACCAACATCTGGTATAATGACTGGTATATTTTCTTGTCCTCAAAAGCCTACCAATCCTCATAGCTGAACCCACTTAAACATCACTAGATTCTGGGACCAATATGATTCCAAGGCAGCAGAAATTTATAAATTACAGATGTTTCCTGGCTTGCTTATCCCTAACAACTATGACAAAGGAGCACAATTCCAGGAACTGAGCCATGTTCAATTCTGTGTGTGTAGACCATACCACCAAGTAACTCTGTGCCATAGCTATGGTTACCTGGCTTTGCTTCTGGCAGTGGGTTCATGGATCATTTTCTTAACTTCTATTT
This sequence comes from Zalophus californianus, assembly GCF_009762305.2. Lineage (NCBI taxonomy): Eukaryota > Metazoa > Chordata > Mammalia > Carnivora > Otariidae > Zalophus > Zalophus californianus. Next base: position 102,104,127 of record NC_045597.1, read on the forward strand.
CTCTGGAAAGAGGGGTTTGTTTCTTACCCTAATTTTCTGGAAAGTAGAAGTCTTTCTGCCTCAGATTCTATTACTGGATCTTTTGCTTGCTGCTCATCCTTTGCTTGCTGCTAAATTTACTTGGAGCCTGTCTACCTAGAATTTTGTGTACTTCATGCAGTGGGGCCAACAGTTATCTCTGTGTTAACCTGCCAGGCACCTTAATTAAATTCCCTAATATTGCCTGCTACTGATATCAGGGTCACAGGTCTTCAACAGGGATGTGTGGAAACAAAAACTGAAACAAAAGGTAGGAAAAAAGTTGGGAAAAGAGAAGTTATGGATTGAAAAAAGAGAGGGAACTGACATAAATACAGGAAAGAATAAGAATAATCAAGATGTGCTGAAAAGTTAATCTCATTAGAAGTTTGAATTTATTTTTATTTTCTAGTTCCCTAATCCTGATTTCTTGTATATTTGCTATATTACACCACATGAATAAGTTTTTAATTCCAGATATGTCATTTTTCACCTCTAAAATGAACATCAGAATCTTTTAAAATATATTTTTAGATTCTTTTCAATAGATTAAATTTTCCACTGAAATTTTTATCTATTCATTTCTGTTGTCCACCACTTCCTTGATTCTCTTGAATTAAAAAACACTGTTATTTTAAAATCTCTTTCTGATAAAACCAAAATCTGGTGAACTGTGGACTCTATTACCTAATTTTCCTTTTGGTACTGTTTCTCAGCATCCCTTATATTTTTAAATGGATTCTAGAAAGTGACTGGTGAAGAAATTATAGAAGCTTTGGATGATATCTTCCCCCAGACAGAAATTAGGTTAAGTTTTCTTTTGGAATACAAATTGAGTAAAAGCAGATACCTCATTCCCTTTATGTCTTGGGTTAGGCAAGTTTATTTCATATCTGCCCTTATTCCTAGGGTATGGTCTTTACTACTAGGGGGTGTACTTCTGGAGGTCACAACAAGCCCAGGCAGGATATTTACCAAGATTTTTCTCCCTTGACAAGGCACAACTCTGATATATGTCCTCAGCACCGCAATAATGCTAAAATCTCTGCCTTGTTCTTTCCCGTCCAACTACAAATTTCTGCTGGGCTTTTTGGAGTCGCATCCTGGGCATGTACATTTTAAGAAATGGTCAATGAGACTGTCAGCGGGGCAAGATGGCAGAGGAGTAGGAGACCTGGATTTCGTCTGGTCTCAGGAATTCAGCTGAATAGGGATCAAACCATTCCGAACACCTACGAACTCAACAGGAGATCGAAGAGAAGAATAGCAACAACTCTCTGAACAGAGAAGCGACCACTTACTAGAAGGTAGGACGTGCGGAGAAGTGAATCCAAGGCGATATTCGGGAGGATGGGGGGGGACGGGGCCTCCGCCGCTTCTGGCAAGTGATAGAGCCCCGAGAACAAAATTGGAACTTTTAGAAATCGGCTCCGCTGAGGGACGTCGCTCCAGTGGCTAAGCTGGGGATGGAACCCTCGAGGGACAGCGTGGTCTCAGGACCCTCAGGGTCACAGAAAGACCGGGGGTGCCTGAGTGCAGCAGAGCTCCCAGGTATTGGAGCGGGGAAGCCGGCTGCAGAGACGGAGCCGAGGTGTGGGCTCTCAGCTCGGGGTTGCCATAAACTGTGATCGGTGACAGTCGGGCCACTGCTCCTCCAGCAGGGACCCAACAAGCGGCAAAGCTGGGGAGACTCCCCTTCCTCCACGGGGAGGAGTGGCGCAGGAGTGCACCGCAGGGATCTGCTGGGTTGGGAGACTCCACACGGGGTCGGGTGCCAGAGATAGAAATGCTCGGTCACAGGTCGGGTGAGCACGGAGTGCGGCCGGAGACCGGGGAGATGGGAGTGACTGCTTTTCTCTGGGAGCGCACTGAGGAGCGGGGCCCCGAGTTCTCAGCTCCTCCGGGAGGAGATTGGGAGGCCACCATTTTCACTCTGGTCCTCCAAAGCTGCACCGAGAGCTTGCAGGGAACAAAAGCTCCTGAGAGTAAACCCGAGCAGGTTGCTTAGCCCCGACCAACATGGGCAGGGCAATTCCGCCTCCGGCAAAGACATTTGGGAACCACGGCAACAGGCCCCTCCCCCAGAAGATCACCACGAAGAGCCAGCAAGCCAAGACCAAGTTTACCCATCAAGGAGAACGGGAGAACTCCAGTGCTAGGGGGAATATTACACATAGAATTCATGGCTTTTTTACCATGATTCATTAGTTTTTCAAAGTTAATTTTTTAACTGTTTTTTTTTTGAATTTTTCTTTTTCCCTTTTTCAACCAATATCTTATCAATCCCTTTTTTAAAAAAACATTTTTTATTTTTCATTTTTAGAGTCATATTTTATACCTTCATAGTATTTACCCCTATTTTTGGCATATATATATAAGTTGTTCTCTCTTCAAAATTTTGAGATACAGTTAATTGTAACAGATCAAAATATACCCTACATCACTAGTGTATGGCTTTGTTCTAGTCTCCTGCCTGATCACATTCTCTCCCTTTTTGTTCTTTTCTTTTTTTTTTAATGTTCTTTCTTTTTTCAAACAACTTCTTATCTTATCAATTCCTTTTATAAAATCTTTTATAATTTTCATCTTTACAGTGATCTTCCAACCCTTCATTGTATCAACCCTTATTTTGTACTGATATAAGTCTTTCTTCCTTTAAAATTTTAGGAGACACTTTCTTCTAACAGACCAAAATACACCCAAAATCTAGTGTGTGGCACTGATCTATGCACTAGCCTGATCACATTTGATCATATTCTGTTTTTTTTTGTTTTGTTCTGTTTTTGTTTGTTTTTATCTTTTTCTTTATTTTTTTCTCTTTCCTTTTTCTTTCTTTCTCTTTCTTTTCCCCTGGTTTCAGGTCTTTTCTGATTTGTATAGAGTATATTTGCTGGGGACATTGTTAACCTGTTAGCATTTTGTTCTCTCATTCATCTATTCTCCTCTGAACAAAATGACAAGACAAAAAAAAACACCTCAGCAAAAAGAACAAGAGGTAGTACCGTCTGCCAGGGACCTACTCAATACGGACATTGGTACGATGCCGGACCTAGAGTTCAGATTCATGACTTTAAAGATATTAGCTGGGCTTGAAAAAAGCGTGGAAGTTATTAGAGAAACCCTTTCTGGAGAAATAAAAGAACTAAACTCTAACCAAGTCGAAATCAAAAAGGCTTTTAATGAGGTGCAATCAAAAATGGGGGCACTAACTGCTAGGATAAATGAGGCAGAAGAGAGAACCAGCAATATAGAAGACCAAATGATGGAAACTAAAGAGGCTGAGAAAAAGAGAGATAAACAACTACAGGATCATGAGGGCAGAATTCGAGGGATAAGCGATACGATAAGAAGAAACAATATTAGAATAACTGGGATCCCAGAAGAAGAAGAAAGAGAGGGGCAGAAGGTATATTGGAGCAAATAATAGCAGAGAACTTCCCTAATGTGGGGAAGTAAACAGGCATCAAAATCCAGGAGGCACAGAGAACCCCTCAGAAAATCAATAAAAATAGGTGAACAACCCGACATCTCATAGTAAAACTAATGAGTCTCAGAGACAAAGAGAAAATCCTGAAAGCAGCTCGGGAGAAGAGAAATGTAACCTACAATGGTAGAAACATTAGATTGGCAACAGACCTATCCACAGAGACCTGGCAGGCCAGAAAGGACTGGCATGATATCTTCAGAGCATTAAACGAGAAAAATATGGAGCCAAGAATACTATATCCAGCCAGGCTATCACTGAAAATAGAAGGAGAGATAAAAAGCTTCCAGGACAAACAAAAACTAAAGGAATTTGCAAACACGAAACCAGCCTTACAAGAAATATTGAAAGGGGTCCTCTAAGCAAAGAGAGAGTCTAAAAGCAGCATAGATCAGAAAGGAACACAGACAATATACAGTGACAGTCACCTTACAGGCAATACAATGGCACTGAATTCATATCTTTCAATAGTTACCCTGAATGTAAATGGGCTAAATGCCCCAATCAAAAGACACAGGCTATCAGATTGGATTAAAAAACAAGACCCATCGATATGCTGTCTGCAAGAGACTCATTTTAGACCCAAAGATACCCCCAGATTGAAAGTGAGGGGGTGGAAAACCATTTACCATGCTAATGGATACCAAAAGAAAGCTGGGGTGGCAATCCTTATATCAGACAAATTAGATTTTAAACCAAAGACTGTAATAAGAGATGAGGAAGGACACTATATCCTACTTAAAGGGTCTATCCAACAAGAAGATCTAACAATCGTAAATATGTATGCCCCTAACATGGGAGCAGCCAATTATATAAGGCAATTAATAACAAAAGCAAAGAAACACATTGACAACAATACAATAATACTGGGGGACTTTAACACCCCCTGACTGAAATGGACAGATCATCTAAGCAAAAGACCAACAAGGAAATAAAGACTTTAAATGACACACTGGACCAAATGGACTTCACAGACATATTCAGAATATTCCATCCCAAAGCAACAGAATACACATTCTTCTCTAGTGCCCATGGAACATTCTACAGAATTATCACATCCTAGGTCACAAATCAGGTCTCAACCAGTACCAAAATATTGGGATTATTCCCTGCATATTTTCAGACCACAATGCTTTGAAACTAGAACTCAATCACAAGAGGAAAGTTGGAGAGAACTCAAATAAATGGAGGCTAAAGAGCATCCTACTAAAGAATGAATGGGTCAACCAGGAAATTAAAGAAGAATTTAAAAATTTCATGGAAACCGATGAAAATGAAAACACAACTGTTCAAAATCTTTGGGATACAGCAAAGGCAGTCCTAAGAGGAAAGTATATAGCAATACCAGCCTTTCTCCAGAAACAAGAAAGGTCTCAAATACACAAACTAAATCTACACCTAAAGGAGCTGGAGAAAGAACAGCAAATAAAGCCTAAACCCAGCAGGAGAAGAGAAATAATAAAGATCAGAGCAGAAATCAATGAAATAGAAACCAAAAGAACAGGAGAACAAATCAACAAAACTAGGAGCTGGTTCATTGAAAGAATTAACAAGATTGATAAACCCCTGGCCAGACTGATCAAAAAGAAGAGAGAAATGACCCAAATCAACAAAATCATGAATGAAAGAGGAGAGATCACAACCAACACCAAAGAAATACAAACAATTATAAGAACATATTATGAGCAACTATGTGCCAGAAAATTAGATAACCTGGAAGAAATGAGTGCATTCCTAGATTTGTATCAACTACCAAAATTGAACCAGGAAGAAAGAAAACCTGAACAGACCTATAACCACTAAGGAAATTGAAGCAGTCATCCAAAATCTCCCAACAAACAAAAGCCCAGGGCCAGATGGCTTCCCAGGGGAATTCTATCAGACATTTAAAGAAGAATTAATACCTATTCTCCAGAAACTGTTCCAAAAAATAGAAATGGAAGGAAAACTTCCAAACTCATTTTATGAGGCCACCATTACCTTGATCCCAAACCAGACAAAGACCCCATCAAAAAGGAGAATTATAGACCAATATCCTTGATGAACATGGATGCAAAAAGTCTCACCAAAATACTAGCCAAGAGGATCCAACAGAACATTAAAAGGATTATTCACCATGACCAAGTGGGATTTATCCCTGGGCTGCAAGGCTGGTTCAACATCCGCAAATCAATCAACGTGATACAATACATTAACAAAAGAAAGAACAAGAATCATATGATCCTCTCAATAGATGCAGAAAAAGCATTTGACAAAGTACAGCATCCTTTCTTGATCAAAACTCTTCAGAGTATAGGGATAGAGGGTACATACCTCAATATCATAAAAGCCATCTATGAAAAACCTACAGCGAATATCATTCTCAATGGGGAAAAGCTGAGAGCTTTTCCCCTAAGGTCAGGAACGCGGCAGGGATATCCACTATCACCACTGCTATTCAACATAGTATTAGAAGTCCTGGCCACAGCAATCAGAGAACAAAAAGAAATCAAAGGCATCCAAATCGGCAAAGAGGAAGTCAAACTCTCACTCTTTGCAGATGATATGATACTTTATGTGGAAAACCCAAAAGACTCCACCCCAAAACTGCTAGAACTCGTACAGGAATTCAGTAAAGTAGCAGGATATAAAATCAATGCACAGAAATCAGTGGCATTCGTATACACCACCAACAAGACAGAAGGGAGACAAATCAAGGATTCGATCCCATTTACAATTGCACCCAAAACGATAAGATACCTAGGAATAAATTTAACCAAAGAGTAAAAGGATCTGTACTCAGAAAACTATAAAATACTCATGAACGAAATTGAAGAAGACACAAAGAAATCGAAAAACGTTCCATGCTCATGGATTGGAAGAACAAACATTGTGAAGATGTCAATGCTACCTAGAGCAATCTACACATTCAATGCAATCCCCATCAAAATACCATCCACTTTTTTCAAAGAAATTGACCAAATAATCCTAAAATTTGTATGGAACCAGAAGAGACCCCGAATAGCCAGAGGAATATTGAAAAAGAAAAGCAAAGCTGGCGGTATCACAATTCCGGACTTCCAGCTCTATTACAAAGCCGTCATCATCAAGACAGTATGGTACTGGCAAAAAAAGAGACACATCGATCAATGGAACAGAATAGAGAGCCCCGAAATGGACCCTCAACTCTATGGTCAACTTATCTTTGACAAAGCAGGAAAGAATGTCCAATGGAAAAAAGACAGTCTCTTCCACAAATGGTGTTGGGAAAATTGGACAGCCACATGCAGAAGAATGAAACTGGACCATTTCCTTACACCACACACAAAAATAGACTCCAAATGGTTGAACGACCTAAACGTGAGACAGGAGCCCATCAAAATTCTAAAGGAGAACATAGGTAGCAACCTCTTCGACCTCAGCCGCAGCAACTTCTTCCTAGAAACATCGTCAAAGGCAAGGGAAGCAAGGGCAAAAATGAACTATTGGGATTTCATCAAGATAAAAAGGCTTGCACAGCAAAAGAAACAGTCAAGAAAACCAAAAGACAACCGAAAGAAAGGGAGAAAATATTTGCAAATGACATATCAGATAAAGGGCTAGTATCCAAAATCTATAAAGAACTTCTTAAACTCAACCCCCAAAGAACAAATGATCCAATCAAGAAATGGGCAGAAGACATGAACAGACATTTTTCCAAAGAAGACATCCAAATGGCCAACATACACATGAAAAAGTGCTCCACATCGCTCGGCATCAGGGAAATCCAAATCAAAGCCTCAATGAGATACCACCTCACACCAGTCAGAATGGCTAAAATGAACAAGTCAGGAAACGACAGATGTTGGCGGGGATGTGGAGAAAGGGGAACCCTCCTACACTGTTGGTGGGAATGCAAGCTGGTGTAGCCACTCTGGAAAACAGTATGGAGGTTTCTCAAACAGTTGAAAATAGAGCTACCATATGATCCAGCAATTGCACTACTGGGTATTTACCCCAAAGATACAAATGTAGGGATCCGAAGGGGTACGTGCACCCCAATGTTTATAGCAGCAATGTCCACAGTAGCCAAACTGTGGAAAGAGCCAAGATGTCCAACGACAGATGAATGGATAAAGAAGATGTGGCATATATACACAATGGAATATTATGCAGCCATAAAAAGAAATGAGATCTTGCCATTTGCAACGACGTGGATGGAACTGGAGGGTGTTATGCTGAGTGAAATAAGTCAATCAGAGAAAGATATGTATCATAGGACCTCCATGATATGAGGAATTCTTAATCTCAGGAAACAAACTGAGGGTTGCTGGAGTGGTGGGGAGGGGGATGGGGTGGCTGGGTGACAGACATTGGGGAGGGTATGTGGTATGGTGAGCGCTGTAAATTGTGCAAGACTGTTGAATCACAGATCTGTACTTCTGAAACAAATCATGCAACATATGTTAAGAAAAAAGAAAAAGAAGAAGAAAATAGCCGGAGGGGAAGAATGAAGGGTAGTAAGTCGGAGGGGGAGACGAACCATGAGAGACGATGTACTCTGAAAAACAAAACTGAGGGTTCTACAGGGGAGTGGGGTGGGGGGATGGGTTAGTTCTGGTCAATAATTTGGACTCTATACATTCCCTCAACCACCCATCAACAGAATGACTAGGAGGAGGAACCCCCGAAATAGAAAAGACTTAGAGATTATAACTTATGCCACAGATTTACAAATGGATGCAGATATAACCAAGATGTCGGAGATGGAAATCAGGCTAGCCATTGTGAAGACAATGGCTAGAATGGAGAAATTGATTAATGGCAACGTAGAGTCTCTAAGGGCAGAAATGAAAGCTGAATTGGCAGAACTTAAAAATGCTATCAATGAGATCCAATCCAATCTAGATAATCTAACAGCTAGGGTAACTGAGGCAGAAGAACAAATAAGCGACCTGGAAGACAATATAATAGATAAAAAGGGAAAAGAGGAGGCCAGGGAAAAACAACTCAGAATCCATGAAAATAGAATCAGAGAAATAAACGACACCATGAAGCGTTCCAATGTCAGAATAATTGGAATCCCGGAGGGAGTGGAGAGAGAGAGAGGACTAGAAGATGCATTTGAGCAAATCGTAGCTGAGAACTTCCCTAATCTGGGGAATGAAACAAACATTCGCGTCCTAGAGGGAGAGAGGACCCCTCCCAAGATCACGGAAAACAGGCCAACACCCCGGCATGTAATAGTAAAACTTGCAAATCTTTGAACCAAGGAAACCATCTTAAGGGCAGTTAGGGGGAAGAGATTCCTTACGTACAGAGGGAGGAACATCAGAATAACGTCAGACCTATCCACAGAGACCTAGCAAGCCAGAAAGGCCTGGCAAGACATATTCAGGGTACTAAATGAGAAGAACATGCAGCCAAGAATACTTTATCCTGCAAGGCTTTCATTTAGAATGGATGGAGAGATGCAGAGCTTCCACGACTGGCAGAAAGTGAAAGAATATGTGACCACTAAGCCGGCCCTGCAAGAAATATTAAGGGGGGTTCTATAAAACGAGAAAGACCCCAAGAGTGATATACAACAGAAATTTACAGGGACAATGTATAAAAACCATGTCTTCACAGGCAACATGATGACAATTAATTCATATCTTTCAATAATCACCCTCAACGTGAATGGCCTAAATGCTCCCACAAAATGGCATACGGTTCCAGATTGGATAAAAAGACAGGACCCATCCATATGCTGTCTACAAGAGACTCATTTTGAACCTAAAGATACATCCAGACTGAAAGTGACAGGATGAAGGTCCATCTTCCATACCAGCAGACCTCAAAAGAAAGCTGGGGTAGCAATTCTTATATCAGACAAATTAGATTTTAAACTAAAGTCTGTAATTAGAGACACAGAAGGACACTATATCATTCTTAAAGGGTCTATCCAACAAGAAGATCTAACAATTGTAAATATCTATGCCCCCAACATGGGAGCAGCCATCTACATAAGCCAACTGTTAACCAAAATAAAGAGTCGTATTGATAACAATATGTTAATTGTAGGAGACCTCAATACTCCACTTTCAGCAATGGACAGATCATCTAAGCAGAAAATCAACAAGGAAACAAGAGCTTTGAATGATACACTGGATCCGATGGACCTCATAGATATTTACAGAACATTCTACCCTAAAACGACAGAATACTCATTCTTCTCGAGTGCACATGGAACTTTCTCCAGAACAGACCACATACTGGGTCACAAATCAGGTCTCAACCGATACCAAAAGACTGAGATTATTCCCTGCATATTCTTAGGCCACAATGCTTTAAAACTGGAACTCAATCACAAGAAAAAATTTGGCAGAAATTCAAACACTTGGAAGCTAAAGACTGCTGGGCTCAAGGATGTTTGGGTCAACCAGGAAATCAAAGAAGAACTTAAGGAATTCATGGAAATCAATGAGAACGAAAACACTTCAGTCCAAAACCTATGGGATACTGCGAAGGCGGTCCTAAGGGGGAAATACATAGCCATCCAAACCTCACTCAAAAAAATAGAAAAATCCCGAATTCACCAACCAACTCTACACCTTAAAGAACTAGAGAAAAAGCAACAAACGATGCCGAAGCCATGTATTAGACAAGAAATAATTAAAATTAAAGCAGAGATCAATGAATTAGAAACCAGAAACACAGTAGATCAGATCAACTAAACTAGAAGTTGGTTCTTTGAAAGAATTAATAAGATCGATAAACCACTGGCCAGACTTATCCAAAAGAAAAGAGAAAGGACCCAAATTAATAAAATTATGAATGAAAGGGGAGAGATCACGACTAACACCAGGGAAATGGAAACAATTATTAGAAATTATTATCAACAACTATATGCCAATAAAATGAGCAATCTGGATGAAATGGAGGCCTTCCTGGAAACCTATAAGCGGCCAAGACTGAAACAGGAAGAAATGACAATCTGAATAGGCCAATAACCAGTAACGAGATTGAAGCAGTGATCAAAAACCCCCCAAAAAACAACAGTCCAGGACCTGATGGATTCCCTGGGAAATTCTACCAAACATTCAACAAAAAAATAATACCTATTCTCCTGAAGCTGTTTCAAAAAATAGAAACAGAAGGAAAACTTCCAAACTCATTCAATGAAGCCAGCATTACTTTAATCCCCAAACCAGGCAAAGACCCCATCAAAAAGGAGAATTTCAGACCAATATCCCTGATGAATATGGATTCCAAAATCCTCAACAAAATCCTAGCTAATAGGATCCAACAATACATTAAAAGGATCATCCACCATGACCAAGTGGGATTTATCCCCGGGACGCAAGGGCGGTTCAACGTTCGCAAATCAATCAATGTGATAGAACACATTAATAAGAGGAGGGAGAAGAACCATATGGTCCTCTCAATTGATGCAGAAAAAGCATTTGACAAAATACAACATTCTTTCCTGATTAAAACTCTACAGAGTATAGGGATAGAGGGAACATTCCTCAAGTTCATAAAATCCATCTATGAAAAACCCACAGGGAATATCCTCCTCAATGGGGAAAAGCTGAGAGCCTTTCCCTTAAGTTCAGGAACACGTCAAGGATGCCCACTCTCGCCCCTATTGTTCAACATAGTACTAGAAGTCCTAGCAACAGCAATCAGACAACAGAAAGAAATAAAAGTATTCAAATCGGCAAAGAATAAGTCAAACTCTCTCTTTTCACAGACGACGTGATACTTTATGTGGAAAACCCAAAAGACTCCACCCCCAAATTACTAGAACTCATACAGCAATTCAGTAATGTGGCAGGATACAAAATCAATGCACAGAAATCAGTTGCTTGCTTATACACTAACAACGCAACTGTAGAAAGAGAAATTAGAGAAATGATTCCATTTACAATAGCACTAAAAACCATAAGATACCTCGGAATAAACCTAACCAAAGAGGTAAAGGATCTATACTCTAGGAACTACACAACACTCATGAAAGAAATTGAAGAAGACACAAAAAAGATGGAAAAATATTGCATGCTCATGGATCGGAAGAATAAACACTGTTAAAATGTCTATGCTACCCAGAGCAATCTATACCTTCAATGCCATCCCGATCAAAATTCTAATGACATTTTTCAAAGTGCTGGAACAAACAATCCTAAAATTTGTATGGAATCAGAAAAGACCCCGAATCGCCAAGGAAATGTTGAAAAAGAAAAACAAAGCTGGGGGCATCACGTTGCCCGATTTCAAGCTATATTATAAAGCTGTAATCACCAAGACAGCATGGTACTGGCACAAAAACAGACATATAGACCAATGGAACAGAATAGAGAACCCAGATATGGACCCTCAACTCTATGGTCAAATAATCTTTGACAAAGCAGGAAAAAACATGCAATGGAAAAAAGTCTCTTCAATAAATGGTGCTGGGAAAATTGGACAGCCACATGCAGAAGAATGAAACTCGACCATTCTCTAATACCATTCACAAAGATAAACTCAAAGTGGATGAAAGACCTCAATGTCAGACAGAATCCATCAAAATCCTAGAGGAGAACATAGGCAGTAACCTCTTTGACATTGTCCACAGCAACTTCTTTCAAGATACATTTCCAAAAGCTAGTGAAACAAAAGCAAAAATGAACTTTTGGGACTTATCAAGATAAAAAACCTCTGCACAGCAAAGGAAACAGTCAACAAAACAAAGAGAAAACCCACAGAATGGGAGAAGATATTTGCAAATGACACTACAGATAAAGGGCTGGTATCCAAGATCTATAAAGAACTTCTCAAACTTAACACCCAAAAAACAAATAATCAAGTCAAAAAGTGGGCAGAAGATATGAAAAGACACTTCTCTGAAGAAGACGTACAAATGGCTAACAGACACATGAAAAATGTTCATCATCATTAGCCATCAGGGAAATGCAAATCAAAACCACATTGAGATACCACCTTACACCAGTTAGAATGGCAAAAATTGACAAGGCAAGAAACAACAAATGTTGGAGAGGTTGTGGAGAAAGGGGAACCCTCTTACACTGTTGGTGGGAATGCAAGTTGGTACAGCCACTTTGGAAAACAGTGTGGAGGTTCCTCAAAAAGTTAAAAATAGAGCTACCCTATGACCCAGCAATTGCACTCCTGGGTATTTCCCCCAAAGACACAGATGTAGTGAAAAGAAGGGCCATATGCACCCCAATGTTCATAGCAGCAATGTCCACAACAGCCAAACTGTGGAAAAAGCTGAGATGCCCTTCAACAGATGAATGGATAAAGAAGATGTGATCCATATATACAATGGAATGTTACTCAGCCATCAGAAAGGATGAATACCCTACTTTTACATCAACATGGATGGGACCAGAGGAGATTATGCTAAGTGAAATAAGTCAAGCAGAGAAAGTTAATTATCATATGGTTTCACTTATTTGTGGCACATAAGGAATAGCATGGAGGACATTAGGAGAAGGAAGGGAAAAATGAAGGGGGGGAATCGGAGGGAGAGATGAACCATGAGAGACTATGGACTCTGAGAAACAAACAGGGTTTTAGAGGGAAGGGGGGAGGGGGGATTGGTTAGCCCGTTTATAGGTATTAAGGAGGGCATGTACTGTATGGAGCACTGGGTGTTATATGAAAACAATGGATCGTGGATCATCACATCAAAAACTAATGATGTACTGTATGGTGACTAACATAATAAAATTTTTTAAAAAAGTAAGTAAAAATTAAGAAATAAGGAGACATTTTAAAAAGAATGAAAGATTCCCAAGCCAGTGAGTCTTAAGTGTAAAAAATGGAAGGATTAATTTAGCTAAGAAGGTAATGTGTTGAATACAAGAATAAACAATGGGAGCAAAGCAAAGGGTATGATAAAGAGTCTGATTCCATTTTTAATGTTTGAATGCTGACAGCTTTTAAGCCCCATTAGTCCTCCTTACCCTCTTGCCCTAAATCCGGGCAAGCTGATAAGAAATGTGGGCATTACTTCCTTTAGCATCAGAGGGAAATTCAAAACCACACAACCACACAGCCCTCATGTTGAAAACCATGATCTTAGGACAATTCCATGAACCCAATAAAAAAACAAAGTCAGTCTCCTTTCCTTGTTCTCTCATGTATCCTCTTACAGGCACAATTCAGTAGAAAATAAAATCTCATGGAACATCCTTGAATAAAACATGATTCAAACTAAAAGTATATGACTAAAATCTCATGCTCCCATTAAAGAAAGAGTGGACCACATAATACCAGAAAATTGAGTTCTAGATAAAATTTGTAAATAGGAAAATAATTGCTGGACAATATTTTTACTATATATATATATATATATATGAACTTTAACAAAAATGCACTTATATTATAAGTATTTTCCAAAGAATTAAAATAGCATAACATTCAATTATAAACCAAAAACACTCTCAAATAATGTGGGTATAAGAAAGTAACTATACTGAATAGGTGGTTCAAAGTCTTTGGCTCTCACTACAAAAGAATTTGTTAAAGTAAAATGGTCCAGTGTTTCAAGATGATTAAGTCTAAATCAACTATTAAGAATCAAAGGCACAGGGGCGCCTGGGTGGCTCAGATGGTTAAGCATCTGCCTTCAGCTCAGGTGATGATCTCCAGGTCCCTGCTCAGCAGGGAGTCTGTTTCTCCCTCTTCCTCTGCCTCTCCCCACTGCTCCTGCTCTCTTTCTCTCTCTGTCTCAAATGAATAAATTAAAAAAAAAAAAAAAAGAACCAAAGACATACTCAATAATGGTACAACTATCTAGGTACTACATAAGAAGAATTAAATAGAATACTTTAACTTCAAATATACATTTTATCAATGTATTCAAAATAATAAATCACTATTTTATTTAGGAGAATAAATTTGGATTTTCTATATGTCTTATTCCACAAAATTAGTAAGAGCAATTAAACAACAACAATCTTAACTGACACACAGAATTTCATTTTTTCTTTTTTTTTAAAGATTTTATTTATTTATTTTGACAGAGAGAGATAGTGAGAGCAGGAACACAAGCAGGGGGAGTGCAGGCTTCCTGCCGAGCGGGGAGCCTGATACGGAGCTCGATCCCAGGACCCTGGGATCATGACCTGACCTGAAGTCAGAAGCTTAATGACTGAGCCACCCAGGCACCCCAGAATTTCATTTTCAATTTTTTGTATTGTCATTGCATTTATACAGCAAATGCATGAATCAGAAAATGCCTTCTGATTGAGAATTTTGTTTGACTAGAAGTTTCCAATTAAAAAAATTTTTTTTGGAAGTTTCCAGTTTTAAAGTTATAAGCAATTTCTATTTTTAGGGTAAGGATGTAGGTTCATCTTTAGAGTAGGTGATCAATTTGTTCTAGATGAGATTCCTTTAAAGAAGACTTTTAGATATGCAGACTTTAAATCTTAATGACAGACTGAATTGAGTAAAGAAACCCACATATAGAAATGTCAGACTAAAATCCTAAATTCAATTATTTATTACTGTTAAGGAGATGTATGGTTTAGCAGAACTATTTCTGTATCCTTGTAGATTAAATTATATAGGCATACCTCATGTTACTACACATGATTTATGTAATCTGCAAATAGTGTTTTTCAAAAATGGAAAGTTTGTGGAAACTCTACGTCAAGCAAATCTACTTGTGCCATTTTTTGAATAGCATTTGCTAATTTCATGTATCTGTGTCACACTTTGGTAAATTCCTGCAATATTTCAAACTTTTTTATTATAATTATATTTGATTATGTGATCTATGATCAGGAATCTTCCATGTTACTATTATAATTGTTTTGGGGCACCACAAACCACACCCATATAAGATGGCAAACTTAAATAAGTATTGTGTGTGTTCTGACTATTCCACTGACAAGCTGTTCCCCCATCTATCTCCCTCTCCTTAGACCTCTCTATTTCCTAAGACACAACAATATTGAAATGAGGCCAATTAACAACCCTACCATGGCCTCTAAGTGTTCATGTGAAAGGAAGAGTTGCATGTCTCTCACTTTAAATCAAAAGCTAGAAATGATTAAGCTTAGTGAGGAAGGTATGTCAAAAGCTGAGAAAGGCCAAAAGCTGGGCCTCTTGTACCAAACAGTTGCCAAGTTGTGAAACATTCTTGAAAGAAATTAAAAATGCTACTTCAGGGAACACACAAATGATAAAAGAGCAAAAGAGCCTTATTACTGATGTGGAGAAGGTTTCAATGGTCTGGACTGAAGAGCAAGCCAGCCACAACATTCCCTTAACCAAAGCTGAATCCAGAGCAAGGCCCTAACTCTTCAATTCTGTGAAGGCTGAGAAGTGAGGAAGCTGCAGAAGAAAAGTCTGAAGCTAGCAGAGGCTGGTTCAAAAGCTGTCTTCAGAACATAAAAGTGCAAGGGGAAGTCACAAGTGCTGGTGTAGAAACTGCAGCAAGTTCTCCAGAAGATCTTGCTAAGAACATTAATGAAGGGGCTACACTAAACAACAGATTTTCAGTGTAAACGAAACAGCCTTCTATTGAAAGAAGATGCCATCTAGGACTTCATAGCTAGAGAGGAGAAGTCAATGACTGGCTTGAAAGCTTCAGAGGACAGGCTGAGTCTCTGGGTAGGGGCTAGTATGGCTGGTGGCTTTAAGTTGAATCCAGGGCTCATTTACATTCCAAAAATCCTACAGTCTTTAAGAATTATGCTCAGTCTACTCTGCCTGCATTCTACAAATGGAACAAAATGGATGTTTTTGTTCCTGGATGACAGCACATCTGATTACCACATGGTTAGCTGACTATTTTAAGCCCACTCTTGAGACCTACTGCTCAGAGAAAGAGATGCATCTCAAAATATCACCGCTCATTGACAATGCACCTGGCCCCCCAAGAGCTCTGATGGAAAGAAAGGTACAATGAGATGAATGTTGTTTTCTTGCCTGCTAACACAACATCCTTCCTGCAGCCCACGGGTCAAGGAGTAATTTTGACACTGAAGCCTTACTATTTAAGAAACACATTTTGTAACTGAACAGCTGTCAGAGTGATTCCTCTGATGAATCTGAGCAGTCAATTGAAAACATTTTGGAGAGTATTCACCATTCTAGATGATATTAAGAACATTCAT
Source organism: Zalophus californianus (assembly GCF_009762305.2). NCBI lineage: Eukaryota > Metazoa > Chordata > Mammalia > Carnivora > Otariidae > Zalophus > Zalophus californianus. The sequence goes on from NC_045597.1 coordinate 102,120,708, forward strand.
CGTGATTCATGGTAAGTGGTAAAAATATCAACATGAATAGGAGTTTGGAAAAAGTTGATTCCAACCCTCTTAGATGACTTTGAAAGGTTCAAGATGTTAGTGGAGGAAGTAACCGCAGATGTGATAGAAATAGCAAGAGAACCAGAATTAGAAGTGGAGCCTGAAGATGTGATGAATTGGTATAATCTAACATAACACTTTAACAGATGAGGACTTTCTTCTTATGGATGTGGAAAGAAAGTGGCTTCTTGACATGGAAACTACTTCTGGTGAGGATACTGTGAAGATTGTCAAAATGAAAACAAAGGATTTAGAATATTACATAAACTTGGTAGATAAAGCAGCGGCCAAGTTTGAGAGGACTGACTCCTATTTTGAAAAAAGTTCTACTTTTACGCAGTTTATGTGGGTAAAATGCTATCTCAAACGGTATCACATGCTACAAAGAATTGTTTGTGTACTTTAAAGTTTTTACTTAAATTCCAGTTAGTTAACATACAGGATAATATCAGTTTCAGGTGTACAATACAGTGATTCAACACTTCCATAAAACACCTGGGTCTTAATTTAAGAAAGTGCCACAGCCACCCCAATCTGCAGCAATTACCAACCTGATCAGTGAGCAGTCATCATCAAGGTAAGACCATCTGGCAGCAAAAAAATTATGACTTGCTGAAAGCTCAGATGTTGGTAGAGTGGTTTGGTAGACAGGTCTCCCCAAAATATGCCAATTTGTCATTAAGATTATTTTGAGTTAGTAACAATTAAAACCCTACAGATTTAGGAAAAGCTCGTTACCTCCCCCACAATTGCCAAAAAGAATGTAGATGGAGGATTTGCTCTAGGAAGAGACCTATCACTATAGATAACTGCATTGTAATATGTATGTATGTAATAGGTATGGAAGACAGTCAGGAAAGTCCTTTATGTCCCGTTGTTTCTAAATGGCCCAGCCAACAATTATGTACCAGTTACTCTTTCATCATCATGTGAGTTGCATTCCTTCCCTTTTAAGTCCAACATCTCTACCCCTTTCTTTTTGGTTCAAAATGATATATATACCTTTTTAAACTGTCTTTGGAATTGCATTTCTATGTGGATTCCCAAAATATACGAAATTAAACTGGATTTTCTCCTGTTAAACTGTATCTCATGTCAATTTGATCCTCAGTTTAGCCAGAAGTATCTTGAAGGGCAGAGTAAATGTCTTCCTACCCAATAACTGTTAGCATTTTGTAGCAGTATTTTAAGTTAAGGTATGTATATTTTTTTCCCCAACATAATGCTCCTGCACATTAATAGACTATAGCATAGTGGAAATACAACTTTTATATGCACTAGGAAACCAAAGAGTTCGTTTGACTCACTTTATTGGGGTGGTCTGGAATTGCACCTGCAATATCTCCAAGGTATGTCTATAATTTCCTTTCCTATAGGTGATTTAGATGGTATGTTGCAAAATTATTGTTTCTTCTTAGATGTGTGTGTGTACATGCGTGTGTTCATTCATATTGTTTTTGTCTTACAGAAGACTAGGAGAGAGAACAGACCACAGGGATACAGACATACAGGCCTGATATTCTCTTTACTCAAGAATGAAGAGGTGACCTTTTCAGAAATGCGTTATCACACTTCTCTGGTTGTCTAGCTCTTCCTCATGGATGGGAACAGGCTTTCTCCTGAAGGGAAAACCCTGGGATCAAATGAGGCTGGAAAGGAGGTGGTCTTGAGGGGCAAGACGATGGGATAAAACACTTCTTTATCTGAAAATAAGACACTGAGTTGAGGATGGCAGTAAAACTTAAGTAGGTCAGCTTACTGATACCATGTGGGAGATAGCAAAAAGAGTACAGTGATGAGGCTCTGCAATGAACAGAGAGGCTAGATCTGAGCAAATGTACTTTAAAAATAACCATTTCTACTCCTGGCAGTTAATTGTTAAGCTTTCAGTAATGAAGTTTTATCCTTGCCAAATTTCTAGGAAAGTTTCATTAAAAGTCACAGCTTTACAAATGGGAAAAATGTTATCAACAGGTAAATCTGAGTTAAGGGTATATGGAAGCTCTTTGTACTATTCATATTCTTGCAGCTCTTCTATATGAATGAAATAATTTTCAAATAAAAATTTGAGGCAAAAGAGTTACAGTTCCACAACATAGTATCACTTGTGCTGGGAGGAGGAATGAGAGGGCTGTCCTATATTTCAAAAAAGTGTCTAAGAGGAAATGATACTAAACTATTCCAGACAGTGCTGAAAGAAGAAAAACTTCTCAGTTCTTTAAAAATTACTTTTAAAAGTCAATATAACACTGATAATCAAACCTGAAAGGCAGCACAAAAGATAATAAATGATCAGTCTCTCCTGTGAATATTGGCACAACCATTTTAAGTAGACTATTAGAACTTGGTAGACCACTGAACACATAACAAATGACCAAAAGGAGATCAAGTCCAGGAATAAAAAGACTGTTCAACATAAGTAAGTCTGCTACTATAACTCGCAATGTTAACAGATCAAAGGAAAAATGTTCTATGGTAATCATTATGTTATGGTAATCAAATGTTTTATGGTAATCATTATATGCTAAAAAGGCATTATGTGCTAAAAAGGCTTAAAAAAAATCAATACTCATTCTTGATAAAAGCCTTTTTATTTGTTGACTATTACACCAAGAGGATAATGTCTTCACAGGAGAAAAAGTATGTGTCACAAACAAAAAGGCTGTACTGTTTTTAATGGATAAAACATTCCCATTAATATCAGAAATAGAAATGAGAAAGAAATGAGATGTATAAATATTAGGACTGACAGGCAAAAAGTACTTTAGTTGCAGATATTACCAAATACTTAGAAATCAGAAGAATCAATAGGAAAATAATTACTACTATTGGTAGTAATACCTAAGTATTACATGCAAAATTCAGGTAAGTAGCTACTTTCAAATTATGATGAAAAAAGTTTGGTACTTTGGTATTTTGGAAGGAATAATCACAACAGAACAATGAAACAGAAGAGAATATAACAACACGCCAAATACCTATGGGAAATGAAAACATGATAAAAGTGGCATTTTAAGCTACTGAAAACAATGGTTCACTCAATGCTATTAGGAAAATTGGCTAATGAAGGATATCAGAGTATGTCACTCCAAAATAAGCCTCAGTGGATTAAGGATTACTTTAAAGTGATTATTTTTGCGAAACAGCAGACACAAAAGAAGTTGTGAAAATGGAGTAGATGTTATAATTTTGTTTAAAAGGAAATCTCTATTTATGTGTCTCCCTCTCTGTACCTGCAAGGGAGTGATGCCTGAAAACCACAAGAACTCAGATGAATGGAGAAGGCACTGACCTAAATCTGCATAACTAACCTTATCCTTGTTTAAGATGCTTTTCCTGGTAACCTCCCATAACTGCCTGAACCACCATCTTTCTTTTGTGTTTAGCTGAATATGGTATTTAAGGTGGTGGCTTGGGGTATCTCAGGGAGTTTAACCATTTTTTCTGGGTATCTCCACTGTGTACATGAAGTGTTCATTTTAATAAACTTCTATTTATATATTTTTTATTTTTTATACCAGAAGACTCAGCCAAGAACTCAGAAGGGTACAGGGAAAATTATATTTCCTCCCTTACAATCATATTTAGCTTTAAAGAGTTATAAGACAGAGTAAAACATGAGATACGTAACTATAATGTGAAATGTATATGTATTATGCATTCAAACATTACCACTCTTAAGATAAAATAAATAAAATATCATGACAGAATAATATAGATTGGTGGTAAAGCTTCATAGTTCAGAAGGAGATTTTCCATATATTTTTTCATATCTTTTTTAAAACCTCTTTTTTAAAATTAAAATCAGATGAATAAACTGTAATAAGATTCTATTCATTTTCTCCATATGTATTATGGGATTAGTGCCTGAGGCTTTTTTGAAAGCGAAATTCTAACACAACACAAAGAGCATAATTATAGATGCTGAGGAAATGAAGAAAGAAAAGGAATAGGAAAAAAAAAGTAGCCAAAACTTCTGGTTTTGATCTAAGTTCTTTTTTTTTTTTTTTTTTTTGAGGGGGCAGGGGTAGAGGGAGAGGGAGAGAGAATCTTAAGCAGGCTCCATGCCCAGTGGGTGAGCCCAACATGGGGCTCAATCTCACAACCCTGAGATCATGGCCTGAGCCAAAATCAAGAGTCAGATGCTTAACCCACTGAGCCACCCAGGCACCCCTTGACCTAGGTTCTTAAAATCCAACATACTTATGAATGATTCACTTGTTAAAAATTCAGGCTTCTGGGCACCAACTCCCTAAAATGTAATTTAAATAAATGAGATTTTTTTTTTTGTCTAAACATTTTTTTAATTTTTATATTTATTTTTATTTATTTTTTAAACTTGGCTTTTAAAATAATGACTCCTAAAGTGATTCTCGGTGGATGGCTCTTAGGATGTATTTTAAGAATAACTACTCTAAAGAGTAAACTTTGGGGTAAAAAAAATCTTAGAGTATTTTGCTTAATTTTTGGCCATTTTATTCTCAAGATTAAAAAAAAAAGGTGAAAACAGAATTGACACTTAGAGGATTTCGTTTTTGAACATATTAATTTCTTCATAACCTTGTTCTGTTGAGGTAATCTGCATGATAAGATCCTCTGCTCTTCCCCCTAAGGAAAAGAGATTTTGCCTGGAATAATCTATTCTTTCCTTTTGCTTATAACTTTCTAGCACCTGCCTTTCATTTTGTACAACTCTTTGGAGCTCCCCTCTACTTCTAAATGGCATGCTGTCTGATTCATGAATTGTTTAATAAAGCCAATCAGATCCTTAAATTTACTCTGTTGAATTTTGTCTTTCTAACACTACTTTGCTATTTAGTATATACAGTAACTTCAACAAAAACAGAATTCTGCTTCTGCCTTTACAATCTATTTAGATGAACTAACAATTTAACAGAAAAAGACATTTCAGAAATTTAATAAAGGCTCAAAAAGGGAATCTAATTTGCATGTTGCTTTATCTGTTATTTCATGTAGTCAATTAAAGGGCTATATTTAAAAGGTTATGATCAAAACTTAACTATTTAAAAAGTGGAAGAATAAATAACTTACATCACTAAAATATCGAGTTATAATGAACACAAAGAAATCAAACATAAAGCATTCATAAATGGAAGCAAAATGTGTGGAAAAATACAAAATCATCCATGTGTCATAATACTACTGTAAATATGCTGTTCAGAAATGGAAACAAGAGAGTCTCTCAAAAGCATATGAAAACAAATACTAAGAAACAAAGGACAGGAGCTTGGGAAGATGGTGGAGTAGGAGGACCCCAAGATCACCATGTGCCATGTTTACAACCAGATATCATCCACTTCCCAAGACAATAAATCAGAGAGCCATCTGAATACTGGCACAGCAAACTGTAGAACTAAATATAGAGAAGAATCTGCACCTGAAAGGTTAGGACACTCAGAAAGGCGGAGGGAGGCTGCCCACTGGAAGGATGGATGCACAGAGAGGGCAGAGAAAAGGGCCCCCATACCAGGGAGCACACATGGGGAAGACTAATCCCCATTATGTTTGGCTTCAAAAGACAGAGGTTTTGCATTGGCTTCAAAAGACAGAGGTTTTGAATTCCATGAGTTTGAGATTGTTTTAATTAATTAATTAATTAATTTAGAGACAGATAGAGCTTTTGAGCTAGGGGGTGGGAGGTGCAAAGGGAGAAGAAGAGAGAGAATCCTAAGCAGGCTCCACACCCAGCACGGAGCCTGATGCCAGGATTGATCTCACAACTCTGAGACCATGACCTGAGCCAAAATCAGGAGTCAGACACTTAAGAGAATCAGCCACCCAGATGGCCCTGAATTCTAAGTTTGTAAAACCAATGTGACTTGGAGCCTGTAGCTTTAAAAGGTAGCTGACTCAGTGCTGGAGAAGCTGGGAGGGCAAGTGATAGCCAGATCGATGCCCTTAAAGAAACAGCAGCCTACACTGAGAAGTACCATAAAAACTGCAGTTTACACAGTGCCAGGGACCAATGGGAGACAGATTTGTTCATTCTGATTTCAGAGCATGTTGGGAGAACTTCAAAAACAAAGGTGCTGGCAGGTGTCATTTTCCTCTCCTGCCCCCCAGCATAAACACAGAGCCATCTGCAAAATGTAGGGCTTCACAGACACTTGATACCTAACCTGCTAGCAGTGCCCCACGTCCATGTGTTTTCCTGAGGACTTGTGTTGCCAAGCCAGGTGCCCCAGCCATAATAGCGCACAGTGCCGAGTGCCCAGCTTTGTACCTGGCCATCCTGGCCCACAGCCCCCAGCTTTGGGCGAACCCGAAGGTCTAGTGGCCCAATGCAAATTTTGCTAACACTGCAGCTCTGTTCTCAAGTTTCCTGGTGGGCATGCCCCCTAAGAGCTTGCCTACCTGGGTCTCAGTAATACCACAGTGGCCAAGGGCAGCCCAAAACAGGAAGAGATCTAGTGTAGATAACTACACTGAAAGGAAAAATGACTCAGACACAACAGTAGGGTGTAAATGAGGCACATAGGATACTGTGCTGAACTGCCAGATTATGCTGTACAGGGAACATTACACTGAAGAGCAATCCAGGAGTTTTCTTCATAAAGTCACTACTCTCAAGAGCAGAAGACACACCTAACTTCCTTAACACACAGAAACAGACATAGGCAGACAAAAGAAGGAGACAGAGAAATGCATCCCAAGTAAAAGAAAAGGACAAGGCCACAGTCAGAGATTTAAGTGAAACAGATATAAGTAACGTGACTGATAGAGAATTTAAAGCAATGATCATAAGGATACTCACTGAACTTGAGAAAAGAGTGGAAGACATGAGTGAGACCCTTAACACAGAGATAACACAGCAGAGATGAAAGGCACAATAAACAAAATGAGAAACATGCATGGTGGAATGAATGCAGGATGGAAGAAGCAGAGGAATGAATTAGCAACCTAGAAGACAGAGTAATGGAAAGTAAGCAAGCTCAACAAAATATAGAGAATAGAATGCCGCAAAACAAAAACAGACTTAGGGAACTCAGTGACTCCATCAAATGTAGTAACATTCATATTACAGGAGTCCCAGAAGAAGAGAGAGAAAAGGGGTAAGAAAATTTATTTGAAGAAACAATAGCTGAACATTACCCTAATCTAGGGAAGGAAATACATATCTAGACCTAGGAGGCACAGAAAACTTCCATCAAAATCAACAAAAGCAGACCCACACCAAGACATATTGAATTAAACTGGTGAGACATAGTGACAAAGAAAAACTGTTAAAAATAGCAAGACAATTTACAAGGGAAAACCCAGAAGGCAATCAGGAGATTTTTCAACAGAAACTTTGAAAGCCAGAAGGGAGTGGCATGATATATTCAAAGTGCTGAGTGGGAAAAATCTACAGCCAAAAATATTCTATCCAGCAAGGCCATCATTCAAAATAGAAGGAGAAATAGTTACCCAGACAAACAAAAACTAAAGGAGTTCATGACCCATGACCACTAAACCAGCTCTTGAAGAAATACTACAGAGGACTCATTGTGTGGAAAGGAGAGACCAAAATGACAGCATATAGGTAGGAAACACAAAACCAGAAAAAAAAAATTTCTGTAAAAAAAAAAGAGTCAAGGACACACGGACACACACACACACACACACACACACACACACACACACACACAAGGATATAAAACAGAATAACATAACAAAATGTGGAGAGGAGAGGAGAAAAGAATGGGATTAAACTTACATGACTATCATCTTAATATAGACTTCTATATGCACAAGAGGTTATATACAAACTTACTAGTAACTATATATCAAAACCACTACAAAATATGTAAAGAATAAAGAGAAAAAAAAATCAAAATATATCACTAAAGAAAGACAGCAAAATATGAAAGAGAGAAAGGTAAGAAAAGAGAAAATCTTCAGAAACAACAAGAAAACAAGTAATAAAAATGGTAATAAACACAAAGCTATCAATAATTACTTTGATTGTAAATGGACTAAACCTTCCAATCAAAAGAGAGAGGGAGACAGAATTGAGTAAAACAAAATAAGACCTATCTATATGCTGCCTACAAGAGACTCATTTTAGATCTAAAGACACCTGCAGATTGAAAGTGAGGGGAAGGACAAACCTGTATGTTTCAAATGGGTGTCAAAAGTAAGCCAGATTAGCATCATTTACAGGGACAAAGGACTTTAAAACAAAGACTACAACAAGAGACAAAGAAGGAAACTATATAATAATAATAAAGGGGACCACCCAAATATATAGATATAAGCAAAAATTCTCAACAAAACATTAGCAAACTGAATTCAACAATACATTAAAAAAATCACTCACCATGATCAAGTGGGATTTATTACCAGGATGCAAGGTCGTTCAATATTTGCAAAACAATCAGTGTGATACACATCAGTAAGAGAAAGCTAAGAACCATATGATCCTTTCAATAGATGGAGAAAAAGCATTTGAGAAAGTACAACATCCATTCATGAAAAAACCTCCATGAAGAAAGGTCAGAGGAAACACACTTCAATATGATAAAAGCCAATTATGAAAAACCCACAGCTAACATCCTCCTCAGTGGAGAAAAACTGAGAGCTTTTCTCCTAAGGTCAGGAACAAGACATGGATGTCTACTCTCACCACTTTTATTCAACATAGTACTGGAAGTCCTAGCCACAGCAACCAGACAGCAAAAAGAAATCAAAGCCACACAAATCAGTAAGGAAGAAGTAAAACTGTCACTATTTGCAAACGACATGATACTATAGAGAGAAAACCCAAAGACTCCACCAAAAAACTGGTAAAACTGATAAATGAATTCAGTTAAGTCACAGGATACAAAATCAGTGTACAGATATCTATCGCACTTTATTTTCATTCTTTTTTGTAAAGATATCTCTACACTCAATGTGGAGCTCAAACTCAGAACCCCAAGATCAAAAGTCCCATCCTCTTCTGAGACAGCCAGCACCCCATCTGTTGCATTTCTATATAACAATGATGAAGCAGCAGAAAGAGAAATTAAGAAAACAATCCCATTTTACAATTGCACCCAAAATAATATACCTAGGAATAAACCTAACCAAAGAGTTTAGTTAAAGACCTGTACTCTGAAAACTATGAAACACTGATGAAAGAAACTGAGGACACAGAGAAATGTTGACGTTCCATCCTCATGGATTGGAAGAACTAAGATTCTCAAAATGTCTATACTACCCAAAGCAAACTACATATTTAATGCAATGCCTATCAAAATATCAACAGCATTTGTCACAGAATTAGAACAAACAATCCTAAAATTTTATGAAAATACAAAAGACCCATAATAGCAAAAGCAATCTTGGAAAAGCAAAGCAAAGCTGGAGGCATCATGATTCCAGATTTTAAATTACATTACAAAGTTATAGTAATCAAGAGTATAGTACTGGCACAAAAATAGACACATAGATCAATGGAACAGAATAGAAAACCCAGAAATAAACCCACCATCCTATGGTCAATTAATCTTCAACAAAGAAGGAAAGAATATCCAATGGGAAAAAGAAAGTCATTTCAACAAATGGTGTTGGGAAATCTAAACAGCAACATGCAAAAGAATGAAAGTAAACCACTTTCTTACACCATACACAAAATATACTCAAAATGGATTAAGGACCTAAATGTGAGACCCGAAACCATAAAAATCCTAGAAGAGAACACAGGCAATAACTTCTTTGACATTGGCCATAGCAATTTCTTTGTAGATATGTCTCCTAAAGTAAGGGAAACAAAAACAAAAATCAATGATTGTGACTATGTCAAAATAAAAAGCTTCTGAACAGCGAAGGAAAACAATTAGCAAACTAAAATGCATCCTATGTAATGGGAGAAGATATTTACAAATGACATATTGGGTAAGGGTTAGCATCCAAAGTATATAAAGAACTTACACAAGTCAACACCTAAAAAACAAACAATCCAATTAATATTGAGCAGACCACATAGACATTTCTCCAAAGAAGATAAATAGATGGCTAACAGACACATGAAAAGATGTGGGGTGGGGAGCGCTTGGGTCGCTTAGTTGGTTAAATGTCCAACTCTTGAATTCAGCAAATGGCATGATCTCAGGGTCATGAGATGAAGCCCCACGCTGGGATGCACGCTGGGTGTGGAGCCTGCTAAAGATTCCCTCTCTCCCTCACCCTCTACCCCCCACCTCCCTCTCTAAAAAACAAAATAAAATAAAAAAATTAAAATGGTTGCTCAATATCATTCATCATCAGGGAAATGCAAATCAAACTACAGTGAGATACCAATGTGCACTTGTCAGAAGGGCTAAAATAAAAAAGACAAAAAACAAGTGTTGGCTAGGATGTGGAGAAAAAGGTACCCTCTTACACTACTGTTGGGAATGAAAACTGGTACAGTCACTGTGTAAAACAGTATGGAGATTCCTCAAAAGTAAAAAATGGAATTACCCCATGATCTAGCAATCTCACACTGGGTATTCATCCAAAAATACAAGAACACTAATTCAAAGGGACACATGCACCTCTGTGTTTATTGCAGCATTATTTACAACAGCCAAGGGTCCTTAGAGAGATGAATGGATAAAGAAGATGTGTACACACACACACGAGAATATTATTCACCATAAAAAGAATAAAATCCTGGGGTGCCTGGGTGGTTAGTGAACATCTGCACTTGGCAAGCCTGATTGTTGCCACTGATGATCATAGATAAAATCAACTTAAGATTTTATAAAAGGTAAGATGAATAAATCCCTTGCTTAGCACAGTAAATGACTACAGTAGGATGTTCTGTAACCTTTTTTATATGGCAACACTGCAATTAACTTTAAGACAACATGAGAATTAAGAATAAAGGATCTCATCTTGGGCAACTGGGTGGCTCAGTTGTTAAGCATCTGCCTTCAGCTCAGGTCATGATCCCAGGGTCCTGGGATGGAGCCCCACATCGGGCTCCCTGCTCTGTGGGAAGCCTGCTTCTCCCTCTCCCACTCCTCCTGCTTGTATTCGCTCTCTCTCTGTCAAATAAATAAAATATTTAAGAAAAAAAAAAGGATCTCATCTTGAAATTTAGATTAGAATATTAAAATAAAGTTTTCTTCAGTTATCTAATGACACATAAAAATTGTGGTAGAATAAATAAGGCCACCACTTATTTGAGACATGAGGAAAATTCTTTCAAAACAAGGCATCAAATGTATATCAATGAAAAGCAAATCAATCATAGCTTCAGAGACAAAATTTTTACAAGGTTAATACAATGCTCTGTTTAAAAAGTAATTGTATTAATCTGTCAGTTCATGTGTTGACATATAGTAATCACTTTAGAACCATGAGAAAGAACTTGAAATCTCAATCCAGTAATTTCTGAAGATGTTAATTAAGTAATGTCAGAGATTCAGTACTCAGATTCTGAACTGAGACCCTTTCAAGATGAGTCTTATATATATAACAACGGAAGTAAAAAAGAAGCCTTCTTAAAAGTTTTTTTTAAAAGAAAAGTAAGAATTCATTTAAATGGTCATATAAAATGAAGAGGAAACATGCAAAAAGAAACAAAATGCTAATCACATCTTCTACCAGTTGCCAAAATGCCACTATTGACTAAAAATGGATCCTTAATGAGTTGGGTAGATAAGCTTTCATCAGTTAAAAAGTAAAAGACGGCCAACAAAGACTCAGATTGGGCTAGAGTATTATAGCTGAGATGGAAACAAGAATATGAATCAAATAAGGCTGTAAAATGAATTTGTCAGTTTAGGAAAAGACATGGAATCTTACCAAATATTAAAATTGCTGTTTAAATTTGCTTAGGCTGGGGCGCCTGGGTGGCTCAGTCGTTAAGCGTCTGCCTTCCGGCTCAGGTCATGGTCCCAGGGTCCTGGGATCAAGCCCCACATCGGCCTTCCTGCTCGGTGGGAAGCCTGTTTCTCCCTCTCCCACTCCCCGATTGTGTTCCCTTTCTCACTCTCTCTCTCTCTCTGTCAAATAAATAAATAAAATATTTTTAAAAAATGCTTAGGCTGTAAAGAAAAATCCTGGGTGACTAAGGAATAAAAAAAAACCATTAATATTTTATTAACTAAAAATAAATTTTAATATGTTTAGAGAATAGAGAGGGTGTGTGTGTGTGTGTGTGTGTGTGTGTGTGTGTGTGTGTGTGTGTGTGTGTGTGTATGTGTGTCCAAAAGAAACCACCCCATATCAAGATGGATATTCCTGGGTCCAAACTATGTAATTTTCTTCCCTATGGCAGAATCTGTATAGACTGCTTCCATATTAGATAAAGTTATAGATAATTTTTCCTACAATGCAATGTCACATGAACCCCAGGGAAGTATTATAGAAAGGTGAAATATATTTAGTTCCTGACATGTTTATTGGGTAGGGATGCCCTTTGCTTTCCCAATGTAGGTAAATATTGGGTATCTTGTATGTTCTTTCTCTTTCTTTATCTTCTACTAGAACTAATAATGGCTCCAAATTTCTTAAATCGATCTATGTATAAAAAAGGCTTGAAAGTGTATAGCCCATCAATTATTAGTTAAGGAATTCAATTTTAATCCATGAAAAGAAATGAGATATGTCAAAATTATGATAATGGCATCATATGCTAATCACAGTCCTCATTTATTAAATATTATCCATGTCAAAATAAAAAACTGACTCTGCTTTTGTAGAACCAGTTAAGTAGAGAAAATGTAATATATTGGAACTACAGAAAACTTAATGAAAGTGTTATCTAAGAAAATCTGCCTAAAAAATAATTCAAATTGGGTTTAGAATCAAAATAAATGTCACTTGCAAAATATTAATGACTATAATGATAAGCACAAATAATAAAAGTCATTTTATATGAGGATGATGCATATGTTAAGATCTAACCAGAGTTGATTTTAAATTACTGAAGTATTGGTGATATTAAAGATAGGGAAAATAGTTAATAGTCATTAAATTCATAGGTAATACAATGTAATAAACAAACTAATAAGTTACAGAAAATAACAAAATATCAAAATGTTGTAATAAAAAAGTAGTAAGTTTTAGGAATAAATGTTAGAATAAAAACAGTAAGATAACCAACACAATCAATGATATGTTGATATATTTTGAAATAAACTAAAATATAGATTTTACAAAAAAATATATTAAAAGGTGACAAGAATATTCAGCTAATGTTATTTATTCATTTATGCTTTCTAATATTATTTATAGCATTATAAATAATACTATTTATCATTAATAGCCTCAGTACCAATATTAATAAAAAGAAAAGAAGAGTCATTTCATTTTATGTGGTATTAAAAAAGAAAACCACAAACCCCAAATGGCTTTATTAGGTTAGGGTTATTAAATCAGTAAACTAAGATTTAATACAAAACCTAAGATTTAATACCTAATAGTTTCAATACCCCATTAAATGTCACCTTTAACCAGTCAACATGGGAATTTCCTGGTCAGCACTATGAAATTTACTCATAGACCCCTCCTATTCCCCTTAGGAGGGCGACCTTTCCTAAAAGAATTAATTCTTTACTAATAATTTCCTTCTTTCCACTCCCTTTCTACCTTTAACCACCTTTCTTTTTCTGTAGCCTTTTGGAGCTCCCCTCTATTTCTAGATGGAATGCTACCTGATTTATCAATCAATTAATAAACTCAGTTAGATCTTTAAAATTTACTCAGTTGAATTTTTGTTATTTAACATGTTTGGTGGCAGCAGTGGGATCTGAAGTGAATTACGGAACATTTGGAGACAATGAGAAACAGGCATTGTACCCTGCAAAGCCTCTGACTACACTGTCCTTGTTGCCATTTGCAGGGGCTGTGGGTAAATACTCTTGGCTTGGAGCTCTGCTTTTTTTTTGCTTTCAAGCACCTGATTGAATTGGATTTCCTTGAAGGACAGGTCTGCTTGAGGTGGCAGATGGTTTGCCTGGAGCCCAAATGAACTGGCATATTTGCCCAGATTCAAGCCCCTACTACCGTTTCAGACTACAGTTCCCCAGGTAGAAAACCCTTGCAAGTGCCAAATGAATTTTTGTGGTGTGCATAGGGTTTTGTGGCCAGGATGCAGTAATTTCTCTTGGTTATTACCAATACATTAAGGTGTGCAAGCTCATTTGTCTTGCTTTGTGTAGATAAAGGCTATTGCTAACAGAGATCTCAAAGGCCTACAAGCTGCAAAAACTGATGAGCCCGGGCTGAGCATTTAAAGGCTATTAGAGTGCATGACACCTCAAGAAGACTCTCGTGATAAAATAAGTTGGTCACAGAATAGGTTAAATTAACACTAGTTCACCCACCAACCTCAAGAAAACTTCTGTGTAACAAGGTACACTGTAAAACATGTACAATCCCTAACCCAGAAGCACATCTTTTTTAGGTCTTAATTCAACTCCAAGAAATCCAAAGGCTTAGCGAATGGGATCCTTAAATTCTAAAGAGTCAAGCACACCACCTTGCGGCACATCTGCTTATTTTATGTCTAAGAATTATAGTCCTGCGGGCACCTGGGTGGCTCAGATGGTTAAGTGTCTGCCTTTGGCTCAGGTCATGATCCCGGAGTTCTGGGATCGAGTCCTGTGTTGGGCTCCCTGCTCAGCAAGGAGTCTGCTTCTCCCTCTGCCTCTCTCTCTCTGTCTCTCATGAATAAATAAATAAAAATCTTTAAGAACTACAGTCCCAGAAGTTACAGATATCTAGCAGAAACAGCAAAATTTTACTAAGATGGTCTTCTGCCCTAAGGAACTTGGGTTGGTAACCATCAGGTTGGGGGTGGGGGGCAAAATAAAGCCAGAGAGATATGTGGGTTAACTCCATTTGCAGCCAGGGTCCTACCAAACTGATGCCAACCCTCAGGAGAATTACAACTTAGAAATACAATGGCCATAATGGGGAGCATCCCAATTAAATAGGTCATTTAAGAAGTGCTTTTGAAAGTGAGGGTCCCCAAATTAAACAGAATGGGATACCTGTTTTAATTGGCAAGCAGAAGCCTCCAAAAGGTTCCAAAATTCCAAAGTAGTTTCATTTATTGATTTATTGCAAAAGCCTAATGGAAAATTAAAGATGTAAGAAGTACCTAAAAGACAGACATAACTCCTACTGCTTCCCTCTTTCGTCCTTTGAGTACTCATTCTACTAATCTTCTGTCTCAATTGTTTTTCCACTTCGAAAATACTACACAACTGTAAACAAAATGTGGACAAGTTAATGGCCTTACAGACATCCCCATCTCTACCTTCAAGGAAGGGCCCCCATATGGGCCCCTCCCAGAGTTGATTAAACTGAGGAGTTCTCTGGTTAACTGCTCTGTTTTTACCTTAAACAACCAACTGGAAACTCTGGTAGGTATCTGAGCCTGCAGAAGGAATCCTGGAAAAACTGGCAAATACCAGCAATTGGTGAAAATTCTTAATAGTATCAGTTCTTTCCCTATCTCTGTATTTCCCAGTTGAGAGAGGAAAATAAAATTTCATGTTGTCCCATCCTTTCTAAATCCAAGGCCATTGGTCATGGATCCTTCTCTCCCAGAGATTGATAGTTATTGCCTTCTTTGTTTAGTTTTGCATAACTGGGCTTGACTTTCTGCCTTTGAGAAACTGAAAGGGGCAACTGTCCTTATCTTACAAATCTTTACAAAACTAGAAATGTAGCTCTTTACCAATCCCAAAACCTCTCCTTTTTATCTCATAGGTTTAATAAATTATTGGCTTTAGGAAAACAAAGTCCTTCTTGGAGGAACCCGCATTCTCTG
Organism: Zalophus californianus; assembly: GCF_009762305.2. NCBI lineage: Eukaryota > Metazoa > Chordata > Mammalia > Carnivora > Otariidae > Zalophus > Zalophus californianus. The sequence continues at coordinate 102,136,525 of NC_045597.1, forward strand.
TCCCTTAAAGTAATACATCTTATCATATCTTTAAAATGGATTTAGAAAGGACAGGACAAGTGAAAACGAAGAATAAAAAAAGAAGCCTTTTACAAAATATAAACTGCTAAAAGGGCTGTGTGTCCAAAGTCTAGCACAGTCTCCTTAAGATTAATTTCAGTGACAAATACACATCTTAAAAATCTTCTCCACAAAAACCAGTAACTATAGGGTCCTTACATCTGTCTCTGTGTGTGTCCAAATATACATGTTGTAAATGTGAGATATTTTTCCACCTATGGATGCTCTTGCCAATTAATTTGTAAAAGAACTCTATTTAGTTGGCTTGAAGACAAGCACTTTTAAGATTGGGCTTAAAGTTTTAAACTCTCAGACAGAAATTAACTCAAATGTTTTTCAAGTTCATGTGATCTGGGAAAATATTCAGTTGTTGGTTTAATTAGAATGGACACATCTTTATAGTAATCAGCACTAAAATTGAAACTTTTATTCTGTGTGGATACCTAAGTTCAACAAGTTGATGTGATCTCTGTTACAAAATTAAAAAGAAAAAAACTTCAGAGAATGACTAAATTTGTTGTCTCATAAGGTTTTTATGGGTAATCTAAGCATAATTAAGAACAATTAAACTGAAAAGGTATAAATAAAATTTAAAATTTTAGGTAAACTTTTAAGTAGTCTCCCAGATCTTTTGGTAAATTAAAACCTTAAAGTTTTGTTGAGTTAGGTTGAGTGATGAGTTAAGTTAAATTCACTAAATATTCAGATAATTTTCAAATAAGATAAAATACTAAAATACTGATCACTGAACACAGGTTAATCTAGTTTTGGCTTGCTTATTACAGAGAAACTAAAGATAAATGTGGGTCTGTGAGTAAACATGTTTTGTGCTTTATTGAGAGACTGAATTATGAAGAAGCACATGTTTCTAGAAATTATGAAATGTATTCATTACTTTGCCAATCTAAAGAATGCTGGTTTAACAGACAGTTCATAATTGCTTATTTATTAGCGTTAACTAGAAACTAAAATTTCTAAGAGTTCAGAAATCTAGTAAGTGTAAATAAGTACTGGAAATACTGAGGGAAACAACTCTGTATGCAATGAGAGCAGGATGTGTGTTTTTGGTTAAAAAAAAAAAAGTATGAGGAATAGAGATGCATTTTTTTGTTATAGCTGTTGAGGGAAAGGAAAGTAATTCTGTCCTAAAGTGATCCTGGCTGTTTAAAGAAGCAAAATATAGAGCAAGAGCTAAATGTAAAAAAGAAAATTCTAGGCTTGTGGAAAAAGGATCTTTGAAAAGGAATTTTAATGTGTGGTCAAGCTGGCTAAGACTGGAATAAATTTAATTAAAAATAAGTTTCAAAGTAACTAGTCCAAAATTAGAATTTGGTTTTCTCCCTATTAAAATGACAAAGTTTTCTTGGACTACAGGTCTGTTCTTGATAAGAAACTGTAAAAGTTTTGTTTTTTGTGTGTTTTTTCTCCCCCTTAACCTATTAAGTAATCTGCCTAGAAAACAAGATTCTGGGTTTCATCAAAATAACTTTCTATGTCTTTATCAGGTCTCTGATTACTTAAGAAAGTCGAACTCTATTAAGAAAAGCTAAGTTTTTGTTTTGTTTTACATCTATTTAACTTTCTGCATTTGCCTGCAGTCTTTCACTGTCACCATGGTTAGGTGGACAATAAAGTATTGTTTCACAGTGACCTATGATCTTATTTGACGAAGTGTTTTTTAAAACCCTTTCATTTTTTTGACAAACTTACCAAATCAAATTCTAAATAAAGTCTTTTTGACCTGAAAGAAACTGGGATTTTTTTCCAGAGGGTCCCCCAGAACACTCTAATGGATCTATTAAACTAATTAGGCTTATTTGCCATGCTAAATTACATAAAGCCTTGTTAAATAAGAAGTAGTACTAAGGGGTGCTTGGGTGGCTCAGTCTCTTAAGCCTATGCCTTCAGCTCAGGTCATGATCCTGGAGTCCTGGGATTGAGCCCCACATCAGGCTCCCTGCTCTCAGCAGGGAGTCTGATTCTCCCTCTGCCCCTTCCCCTGCTCCTGTTTCCCGCCCCCTGCCTCTTACTCGCTCTCAAACAAAATCTTTTTTTTTAGAAAAAAGTAGTACTAAATTTACTTTATGTTGTATTTGTAAAACTGTGGGCACATGGGGAAAAAGTTCATTCGGCTTCTGGAAAAAATTGCCGCTCATCGTCTGACTTTGGCCACCCTGACGTCTTTGCAACATGGCAGTAATCGGCTCTCGAATCAGAGAAATTAAGGTGGGTAAACAATGGCCATAAATATTTTTAAATAAACAGTCAGGGCTATAGGAAAACCAAGACAGCCATTTGGTTCTTCTTGGCTCCCTAGCAAGCCCCACTTACTGGTTTTTATATTCCTTCACCTCCCATAGTGCATTTAGGTTGATTCAAATTATAAAAAGACACTGGTGGGGAAACTTCTATAATAATGCAACAACAGTCAACTGGCAATGTCTGACTTGTCAGGTCCATAATTCTGGATAAACTATTTTTGTTTCTAGAGGTCTCAGACTCCTCCTCTGGACCCTTTGAACACCTGTAGCAGGTGTTCATTCATCTGCCACTTACTATGGCTTATCAATTATGTTTCTATTATTGTATACATATTTTCTAGATGGGCTGAAGCCTTTTCCTGTGGCTAGGCTAATGCCATCACATTGGCAAAGAAACTATAAGAAAATCTGTTTCCCACTTGGGGGTATAACTTTGTATAATCTCCAGTGACTGAGGCACCTACTTCACTGGGCAAATCATATGAGCCTTAATGAAAACCTTACAAACTTCTTGGAATCCATCAGTACACAATCGTCTGCTAATCCCTTGTTGTCTCATGCCAAGTATGACAACCTACTGTAAGTCTCTAATGTCTTATACTTAAGTCTGTCAACAACAGCTTTAAAAAAGCCTTCCTAGATTCCAATTCAAAGGAATGTGTTGGCCACAGTATAGAGATCAGTGATTATGTAATCTAAAACAACGTAAGAGGAAGACAGCACTTAAGCCCTATTGGAAGAGAACTTACCAAGTGTTCCTGACCACTAACAATGTTGAAAAACTAAAAGGTACTGAGCTTTTGGTATACATCACACAACTAAAGAACGCTCTCACCTAGTCCTGCAGAGATGCTGGACACCTCCAAATCAAATTGATATGGAAGAGAAGTAGGTGACATCAAGGAAGACTGCTTCTGCCCAAGAGGACAGAATAAGGCTTCATACTTTAACTAAACATGATACCCTTTCTCCTTCTTTTCCTTTCCTCTATTCTGGCACTGGCCTAGAAAGATAACAACCTCAACTATATCTCCCAGGCCACTGCTAAGGGGGGCGATGATTAGAATTTAGAGCATACTTTCATTTCAGGCTGAAAAAAAGCAAAATGAAATCTCATTGGTCGACTCCCCTGGATTTTCATCATGAGTCAGAAAGGACCTACCAGGACGGTTTCGTGATTTAGGATTCTTTTGGCAGGTCCCCACTTCCCTGGTTAAGGATAAATGTAAACAAGGTTATGATCAGGAACTTTTCCTTAATTCTTGAAATTATCGCAGAATCTGATGCTAAAGGAATAGGTGCCAATGAAGATTCTTAGGCCCTCTGGCCAAAAGAGTTCTTGATAATACAATAGCTCTTGATTATCTTTTACCTGAATGAGGAGATGTGTGCTGTAGCCAACACCATGTGTTATACCTGGATTAACACTTCTGTGGAAGTTGAAACTCAATTACATAAAATCACCGAGCAAGTCATTTGGCTTAAAAGAATGACTCCTTCAGGAGGGTCTTATTTCACTTGTTTGATTTTGATTGGTTTGGGTCTTGGGAACCATGGCTTCAAAGTACACTTGGAACAGTGGGAATTAACCTGTTTATAGTAATCATAATAATGTCCCTGGTGTGTTATATTCTCTCAAAAGTTTTAAACGCATGTTTGCAGCCACTAACCACCAAACAAATGATCTCCCTAAGACTAAAATGGCAAAAGAACTAAGAAAACTACCAACTTACAAATTGTGAACCTGTGAATATCACAGAGGTCAAGTAAAAACATCATGACCTGTGAATTACCACACAAAGGGACAACAACAACTGTGAGAACTTCAGAGGAGTAGCTGAGAGTGGCACTAATGCCTTAAATTGTGGTCACATCTCAGTTAAGCTCAGAGTATGATCAAAAGGGGCTAACTATTCAAAAGAAAACCACAGGCCTCCAAATGGCATCACTTAGCATAAGGTCCCAAGTCAGTAAACCAAGACTTAATACCTAACCTAACTGCAGTTTCAAACCCCATTAAAGGTCCCTTTTAACCAGTCAACATGGGAATTTCCTGGTCAGCACTGGGAAATTTACTGGTAGACCCCTTCCGATCCTCTTAGGAGGGAGATCATGCCTAAAAATAATGAATTCTTTACTAATAATTTCCTTCTTTCCACTCCCTTTCTACCTTTAAACACTTTCTTTCTCTGTAGCCCTTTGGAGCTCCCCTCTACTTGCTAAATGGGATGCTGCCTGATTCATCAATCAATTAATAAAGCCATTTAGATCTTTAAATTTTACTCAGTTGAATTTTTGTTAACTTTTGAAACTTAAGACATGGAAGAAAAAGGCCTTGGAGTAGCAAAAATAATTACAAGCAGACACAATAACTTAAAATAGTCTGAGATTTAAGTAAAGGGCCTAACTTTTCTCAGTAGTTCATAACCTTGAACAAACGAAAAAAGGTTAAATTATCCTTAGTATACAATGTTTAAAGACACAGAAGCACACAGAAATCATATGAAAAATATCTTCCTTTCAAAATTGTTATGATAAACAAAAATTGGATGCTTGGCTGTCCTAAAGACTTTGACTATCAAGGAACATCTCATTTCCTATAGGCTTAAATGCATAAAATTTCACAACATTAAAATATCATCATCAAAAAATATATTCTAGTTTAACATTTTAAATTAGCTTTAGAGCTTGAGAAAAGGAGAATGAGATTAGAACTTGAAAAAAATGCCAAAGATTGAATCATTCTCCTGAAACATTTTGCATCACTTATGAGTAAAATTACGTTAAAGAAAGATACATACTTTATTTCACTGTAATATACAAAAAGAGGACACTAAGAATCTACAGAAACATTTCTTAAACTTTTTAAAAGCAATGTAAGCCTTTTCAAATAAAACATCAAACAGAAACTCAACATTTGTATAGCACAAAACTAGGATGGCTATGGCTGAGGTAAAGGCGGGAACTCAGTTCCATACCATCAGCCTCAACCACAATTATGGGAAATACAGCTCTGGGAAATATAGTGTGCAAACCATGGAAGATCAATTGGTCAATAAACTCAATTTTCCTTTTTCAATGCTGGTTTTCTACTTGCTCCTACAAGGCTTGCTTCAAATCTACTTCCTCCAGAAAGCCTTGCAACTTAATCAAGCCAGAATGGTTCCATCCATGAAAGTGCTATAGAATTTATATTTGTAAACTTCATTTCTAACATTTCCAATATCCTACAATTTACATTATAGTACACAGAGAGATATACTTGCCAATCTTCCACTCTTGATTAGAAGTTTCTCAGAGAATGGTTATCTTTCTTAATCCATATCTCTAAGAACTTACCAAATAGAAGACACTCAGTAACATTTATTTGTTGAAAACAGGAGGTTAAAGGTAGGTTAATCAATGCCTAAAGGCAAAAATGGCTTTAAAATGTTCTAATGTAAGAAAAATAAAACCTGGACTGATAAAAATCCCTAGCTGTTCTCTATGAAAAGTTGGGTGCTCTACTGTGGAAAACACTATGGAGGTTCCTTAAAATATTAAAAACAGAATTACCACATTATCTAGCAATTCCACTAGTTGGTATTTACACAAAGAAAACAAAACACTAGTTCAAAAATATATTTACATCCCTATGTTTATTGCAGCATTATTTATAATAGCCAAGGTGGAAAGCAACCTACATGTCCATCAATAGATGAGTGGAGAAGGAAGATGTGCTATATGTTTATCTGGAATATTACTCAGCCATAAAAAAGAATGAAATCTTGCCATTCATAACAGTATAGATGGATCTACAGGGTATTATGCTTAACGAAGTCAGACAAAGAAAAATACCATATGATTTCACTTATATCTGGAAGATCAAACACAAAACAAACAGAAAGCAGAAACATACCCATAAACACAGAGGACAAAGTAGGCATTGTCACAGGGAAGGGGGGATGGGGAAATGGGGAAATGGGTGAAGGGGAGTAGGAGGTACAGACTTCCAGTTAAGGAGTGACTAAGCCATGAGGATGAGAGGGACGGCACAAGGAATATAGTCAATGGTATTGTAACAGCATTGTATGATGAAAGATGAGAGCTATACTTGTGGTGAGCACAGCGCAACACATACAGTTGATGAATCATTATGCTATACACCTGATACTAATGTAACATTGTATGTCAACTATACATCAATTAAAAATTTTTTTTGGTCCAGCAGCCAGGTACATAGCAGCCACAGTGCGTCACACACACCTGACATGCCACACACAGCCACACCACTGGGCCCAGTGGCATACAGTAGCCAATCACACACCCCCAGTCACTATTGTGCTTCATGGGAATCCGGCATAGGATTAGTGGCTTGAAGCAAATTATACACACACTGCAGCCCTGTTTCCAAGTTCCCCAGCAGGCTTGCCCCCTCAGAGCTAGCCTACTTGGGTCCCACTAACACCATGAGAGCAAGAACAACCCACAACAGGCAGACAGTCAGTGCTGATGACCACACTGAAAGGAAAAGTAACTCACACAAAACAGCATGGTGTAAAAGATATATGTAGGATGCTCTCCTGAAGTGCCAGGTTCTGGTAAACAGGGAACACTGCACTTCAAGGCACTCCAGGAACTTTTCTTCATAGAGTCATTATTCTCAACAGAAGACACAGAAACAGAAACAGACAGGCAGACAAAATGAGGAGACAGAGAAATTTATTCCCAAAGAAAGAACAGGAAAAGGCTACAGCCAAAGATCTAAGTGAAACAGATATAAATATCATGACTGATACAGGATTCAAAGCAATGATCATAAGGATACTCACTGTACTTGAGAAAAGAGTAGAAGACGCGATTAAGACCCTTAACACTAGATGAGGAATAACACAGCAGATATAGGGCACAATAAACAAAATGAGAAACATGCCTGATGGAATGAACAGCAGGATAGAAGAAGCAGAGGAACAAATCAGCAACCTAGAAGAGTAATGGAAAGTAAGCAAGCTGAACAAAACAGAAAAGACTGCTGCAAAACAAAAACACACTTAGGGAACTCAGTGACTCCATCAACTGCAGTGACATTCATATTACAGGAGTCCCAGAAGAAGAAGAGAGAGAAAAGGGGGCAGGAAATTTATTTGAAGAAATAATAGCTGAATATTTCCCTAATCTGGGGAAGGAAATACATATCCACAGAGAACTCCCATCAAAATCAACAAAAGCAGACCCACACCAAGACATATTGAATTAAATTGGTGAGATACAGTCATAAAGAAAAAAGGTTAAAAACAGCAAGACAAAAGAAGTCAGTAATTTACAAGGGAAAACCCAGAAGGCAATCAGGAGATTTTTCAACAGAAACTTTGAAAGCCAGAAGGGAGTGGCATGGTATATTCAAAGTGCTGAGTGGGAAAAATCTGCAGCCAAGAATACTCTATCCACCAAGGCTATCATTCAGGATAGAAGAAGTGATAAAGAGTTTCCCAGACAAATAAAAACTAGAGGAGTTCATGACCACTAAACCATCACTGCAAGAAATATTATACAGGACTCACTGAGTGAAAAGCAGAGACCAAAAGTGACAGCACATAGGTAGGAAACACAAAACCAGAAAAAATGATTATTTTTGTAAAAAAGCAGTCAAGGCACTCACCAAAAAAGAAAAAAAAAGGATATAAAACATAATAACATATTCCTAAAATGTCAGAAGAAAGAAGTAAAGAATGGGTTGAAACTTAACCATCATCTTAACATAGACATGTATATATATATATATATATATATATATATGCATAAGAGGTTATATACAAATCTAATGGTAACTATATATTGAAAACCAGGACCCCTGGGTGGCTCAGTGGGGTATGCTTCCGACTCTTGATTTCAGCTAAAGTCATGATCTAAGGGTCATGGGATCAAGCCCTGTGTCAGGCTCCAAGCTTAGTGGGGAGTCTGCTCGAGATTCTCTCTCTCGCCCTCTGCCACACTCTCTCTCTAAAATAAATAAGTAAATCTTTAAAAAAAAAAAACACTAAGCGGGCGCCTGGCTGGCTTAGTCATTAAGTGTCTGCCTTTGGCTCAGGTCATGATCCCAGGGTCCTGGGATCAAATCCCACATCAGGCTCCCTGCTCGGCCGGGAGTCTCCTTCTCCCTCTCCCACTCCCCCTGCTTGTGTTCCTGCTCTCGCTATCTCTCTCTCTGTCAAATAAATAAATAAAATAAATAAATAAATAAAAAATTAAAAAAAAAACTAAGAAATATGCAAAGAATAAAGAGAAAGATATCACTAAGAAAATTAGCAAAGCATGAAAGAGTAAGATAAGAAAGGATCAGAGAAAATCTTCAGAAACCAGAAAACAAATAATAAAATGGTAATACATATCTATCAATAATTACTTTGATTATAAATGGACTAAACCTTCCAATCAAAAGAGACAGGGAGACAGAATTGATTAAAACAAAACAAGACCCATCTATATACTGCCTACAAGAGACACATTTTAGATCTAAAGACACCTGCATATTGAAAGTGAGAGGACAGAGTAACATCTATCATACAAACGGATGTCAGAAGAAAGCCAGAGTAGTAATACTTACAGCAGATAAGTAGATATTAAAACAAAGATTATACCAAGAGACAAAGAATGACACTATATAATAATAAAGGGGGCTAACCAACAAGAAGACATAAAATTGTAAATATTTATGCACCCAACATAGGAGCACCCAAATGCATAAAACAGTAACAAACTTAAAGGAACTAATTGATAATAAAACACTAATACTAGGGGACTTTAACACCCCACTTACATCAATGGACAGATCACCTCAACAGAAAATCAATAAGGAAACAATGGCTGTGAAAGACACACCGGAAAAAAATGGATTTCACAGATATATTCAGAACATTCCATTCTAAAACAGCAGCACCTTTCCATGTGCATATGGAACATTCTCCAGAATACATCACATATTAGCCCACAAAAGAAATCTCAATAAATTCAAGCAGATTGAGGTCATACAATGCACATTTTCTGACCATAACATTATGAAACTTTTATGCATATTCACAATTATTGTCTAATTCCCAATGCAGCTGTGGCTTCTTTGGGCTTTTAAATTCTGGGAAAACTTAAGCCCATTATTAGAAAAGGGAAAACAGATTATGGTGTAATATTTAATTCTGACCATTCTTCTGATTTTAAATAATTTCTATTCATTAAGAACATTCCATTTAGTAAAAACTGGTGAGGCAGGAATGTTTGCAACATCCTCCTTACAATGTACTTGGAAGTGTTAATGTATAATAACCTTAAGGTTCGATAACAGAAGCAGAGCCTTTCTTTCTTTTTTTTAAGATTTTATTTATTTATTCATGAGAGCCAGAGAGAGAGAGAGAGAGGCAGAGGGAGAAGCAGGCTCCCAAGGAGCAGGGAGCCCGAGGCGGGACTCGATCCCAGGACCCTGGGATCATGGCCTGAGCCGAAGGCAGATGGTTAACCATCTGAGCCACCCAGGCGCCCCAGAAGCAGAGCCTTTCAAATGCTTATGTGGACTGTAAACATTAAATTCCAGAAAGATACTTTGTGTCTGATTTTATCTGGGTAGTGTTTAACTCACCACTGCTGACACCTCGCTTTTCAATATGAATTTTTTCCAAGATTATTGAGAGAATTTTGTAATAACCCAGCTATATGAAACAGCAAGAGCCCTGAACAAAATTACATCAGCTTCCAAAGAAATCAGAGTAAACTTCTTTAAAATTGAAAATGCAATCAATTGCATTCTTACTTTGCTAGTGTTCTAGATAAAAAAAATTTCACACTAAAAGATGACTTTTTAATAAAGTGTATTAAAACATCCCCTAACCCCAAAGCCCACTTAAAGGAATCTTTCTCCAAAATAAGTGAAGGTGGGTAGTAGTAGGCTGTGGACCTGATTTAAAATACTGGTAACTGGTAGACAAGATATCCCTCTTGTCCAAATAAAGAGACATTACTTGATGTGTTTCAATGGTTTCAAGTCAATGACAACAAAAACATTAATAAGAAAAAAGAAGTTCTCTCTCTCTCTCATTCATTCATTTATAAATCATTAACAGGAAATGTATTCCCCAGATACTATTAGATAGACATGGCTTGAGTCCTAGGAGTTCCCATCTATGGGAGAGGAGCAGATGAGTACAGAACATAATTTAAACTATAGTAGAAATATGAGCACAAAAGAACTAGGCAACAAGAATGTTGATACAGAATAAGAGATATCTGAAGAGTGTTTTGAATGGTGATTTTGTTGATGGACTTGGGTAAAGAGTGGGATACAGAAGGAAAGGCATTCATCATAAAAAGAACAATGTAATACAGATATCACAGCATAAAAAGATACAAGACCAAAAGGAAAATCAAGAGGAAAAAATTGATAAGTTAGACTTAAAATTACAAACTTCTGCTCTATGAAAGACACTTTTAAGAGAATGAAAAGACAAGACACAAACTGGGAGAAAATATTTGCAAAACATATAACTGATAAAGGACTTGGACCTAAATAGACAAGGAACTCTTAAAACTTAATAACAAAAAAGAAACAATCCAGTTTTAAAAATGAGGAAAAGAACTGAACAGAGACCACACCAAAAATATATATAGAGAGATGGCATATAAATATACAAAAGGATGCTCAACATCACGAGAATCACAAATTAAAACAAAAAGAAGACACTACTACACCCAATAGAATGGCTAAAATTAAAAAAAAAATTAACTTGACAATACCAACTGTTAGTAAGGTTGCTGGGCAAGAGCATTCATTCATTGCTAGTAGAAATACAAAATGGTACAGCCACTTTGGAAGACAGTTTGACAGCCTCTGACAAAAGTGAATGCAGTCTTACCACATATTATGGGTTTAATTGTGTCCCCCACAAAAGATATACTGAAGTCCTAACATCCCAGTACTTCAGGATGTGACCTTATTTGAATATAGGGTTGTTGCACATGCAATTAGTTAAGATGATGCAATACTGGAGTACGGTGAGCCCTTAATCCAATCTGACTGGTATCCTTATAAAAGAAGAGATATAAACAAACAGGGAGAACAGCACGTGAAGATGGAGGTAGGGATTGAAGTGATTCATCTATAAGCCCAGAACCACCAAGGACTGCTGGCCATCACCTGAAGCTAGACGAGGCATCACACATATTCTCCCTCAGAACCCTCAGAAGGAACCAAACCTCCTGACACATTGATTTCAGATTTCTAGCCTCCAGAATTGTGAGAGGATTAAATTTCTTTTGTTTTAAGCCAGAGAGCTTGTGAAACTTCCTTATGACAGTTCTAGTAGACTAACCAAACTATACAATCCAGCAATTGCAGTCCTAGGTAACTACCCAACTGATTAAAAACTTATCCAAACAAAAACCTACATGTGAACAATAACAGTAGCCTTAATAATTGTCAAAGACTGGAAGCAACTAAGATATCGCTTTTCTTGGTGACTGGAAAAACAAACTGCACATCCATAAAATGGATCATTCAGTTGTAAAAAGAAAAAGTTATCAAGCCACAAAAAGACACGGATGAATCTTAAAAGCGTATGGCTAACTGAAGAGACCCAGTCTGAAAAAGCAGTGAACTGTGTCCTTCCAATTATATGACATTCTAAAAAAGGCAAAACAATAGTCGTTAAACACATGAGTGGTTGTCTGGGGTATTGGCTTGGGAGGAATTAAATAAGTGAAGCACAGGGAACTGTTTAAGGCACTAAAATTATTCTGTATGATACTGTAATGGTGAATACAAGACATCAAACATTTGTGAAAATCCATAGAACTTTACATTACAAAGAGTAAACTTTAATGTTCACAAATATTTTTTTAAAAAAGTTAGGTGGTCAGGGGATCCCATGATGGAATGCAGAATGTGATAAAAGAACTTAAATGTATAGTTAAATATGAAACACTCTCACTAAAGGAAGTAGAGGAATAAGATGCTAAGTAATTTTAGAATTGAGTGGAATCTGTAAGAACAATGGCAAAATGAACTGTACGTAAGCACTATATTCTAGTTGACAATTTTCTTTCCCAAGGGTATATGAGTTAACACTACTGAAACGACCATACCTGTATACTGGAATTGAACAATTAAGTAAATGGATGACAGATGGTGGGAGCCAGGATTCTTACTGTTGGAATGGGAGGTTATAGATAAGCAAAGGGAAGAGGCTAGAATTAACTATGTGGTAATCAATTACAGTTGGAGACATAAGTATGAACAGATGGTTACATATAAAAATATTTGTAAGTATGTGTATACACACACAGACACACACACACACATTTCTCCTTTCTCCATCAGCTGAAAAGATCTAGAAGAAATGATACCCCAATAGATATGAACACACACCTAGCCCCCTTATATCATTCTTCAATAAAAAGAAACCAGGATTTCTTAAAGAAATGGCTGATTCTAGGACTGGGACAAGAAATATATAAGATAAGCCTGGAGCATCTTGTAGTATTAAAAAGTAAGAAAATGCTCAAAATAATAAAAGAAAATCCTTCGGAAAAAAAAAAACCCAAATTGGACAAAAAAAACAGCCCATAATGAAGGCAGTTTGTTCAAAGGACACAGGAGTGAATTGAAAGAGCTCCCCCTGGTCAAAGCTAGAACAATTTGAGCAACAACAACAACAAAAAAGTAGCAGTGGATAATAACCGAAAACATAAAAATAAATATCCAGGAGTCCATACGGATAAAGTGAATGCATGAATGATTGAACTCCAAATAGTTTATATATTTATTCTGCCTTTAAGCAAATGGAGTATAACTCCATATTCCTTAATTATGGGCTGCATATAGTTACTTTCTTTCAAAAAATACAGTATGGAAAGGAAGGAAAAAATAGTAACTTTACAGTGGAGAAATCTGACAAACACTGTATCAAGACAGGTGATTTACACCTATGGCGAAAAGTCCTATTGATGGTAGTACCCTTGATCTGGCATGAGAACAGAAAAAGAACATTAGGGGAAAACTGAGAAAACCTAAATAAAGTATAGTCTTTATTTAATCAGAACACAGGAGGTTCATTAATTAAGACACATATACCATGTTAATCTAAGACAATAATAGGGGACTGGATATGGAGTACACAAGAACTCTGTACTATCTATAATTCTATAAATTCAAAACCTAAATAATTCTAAAAATCTAAAATAAAAGATTATTTTTTAAAAAGGACATTAAAAAAATAAGGCTAGCCTTAAAAATAAGGAAAGTAAGGAAACAGGCAAATGATGCTGATTTAAAGAAATACAGATACTCTCACCAGCGCAAAATGTTTATGCCATCACCCTTATTCTAACATTCAGCTACATTCATTTGAGTACTGTGTCCTGCAGATTCTTCTGTCCTAAAGACTCCTGTTGCTAAATATAGAAAGTCTGGCACCTAGAGACTTCATATAGAATAGTAATTGATAGAGAGACCTGCGAGCTGGATTACCTCAGGTCAAATATTTCAGCTCCTAGCACGTACTAGCTGCATATTCTTGGACAATTTGCTTAACCTCTCTGCACCTCAGCTTTCCCATCTATAAAATGAGAATAATAATGAGAATAATAATAATAATACCACCCCATAGGGTTGTTGTGAGAATGAAGTAAATTAATACATGTAAAGCATTAGAAAAGAACCTGGCACACAGGTGTTAGTTAAGTGTTAACTATTTAACTAGTTCATTCATTCAACAAAAATGGATCAACAGACACAGGAAGCTTATAAATCCAAAAGAATAAGAGCTCAAGGAGACAGTGTAATTCAGCCTGGGCCTGGTAAAGGAAATCTAAGATTTGTAGATACCAATGGAATAAAAACTGCTGTCTCAGTTCACTTTGTCAAATGTGGGTAGGTTTACAATAAAGGAAAACTAAAATTCTTCATGTCTATTTTAATTTCTTAGTCCTCAAATCTACAAAGTTAATATTGGCAGAGTATATATCACAGTATCAATTTCAAGGTATTCTAAGCAAAATAAACTTCAAAGGAGGGTCCTTCCCTATTTCTACACACCTACATATTTCTGCCTGCAGAGAAACTGACAAGGGTTTTCAAACTTGACTTTTGCCTGTAGAAATAATTCTACCAGCATGGAACAAGTCCCAGAGCCTCTCCCCTCCAAACTCCTCTTCCAGAGAAGCACCTTGACCAAAAGAAAAGCACTGATAATGATGACTATAGGGCCTTTGTTCCAAATATTTATCTATTAATGTGTCCCAAAATAGCCACAAAGGGAAACCAAGTAGGTCAGCCTTAACAAATGGTTTCCTTTTCTTTTGAAAAAGGAAGGAAGCAACACTTTATTTGGTATACCCCCTGCCCCCACAAATGTTTTCTCAAGTAACAGGAAGGAGGAAACTTTAAAAAAAGTGTGTGTGTGTGTGTGTGTGTGTGTGTGTGAGCGCGCGCTAGGGATGGGGAACTAAGAGTACTAACAAAAAAATGTTACATAAGATGAAAGTAGGAATTTTCTGGCTTTGATAATAGATACTGTAGACAAGTAAAGACAGAATCCATGTACTGAAACTTTTGTCCATTATGACACCATATTAGGCCATTATGTAAATCCAGGATACGAATCCCATCTTCTTAGGTAAAAATGAACATTGTAAAATTTTCTAATACTATATTTCTACAAAGAACAATTTTTTTTAAAGATTTTGTTTAATTATTTGATGGAGAGAAAGCACGAGCAGGGGGAGGGGCAGAGGGAGAAGCAGGCTCCCCACTAAGCAGGAAGCCCAATGCGGATCTGAGCTGAAGGCAAACGCCTAACCAACTGAGCCACCCAGGTGCCCCAAGAACAATAGTTTTTAAATACTTGACAAATAAGGTAGGAAATGTGTAGACTAATATTTTTCTGCATGTATACCCTATTAAATTACCTGGTTTGTGTTAATGTGAAACTATTCTTCACATTTACAATTTTTCTTTTTAAGTAGGCTCCATGCCCAGTGTGGAGCCCAATGAAGGGCTTGAACTCACAACCTGGACATCAAGACCCAGGCTAAGATTAAGAGTTGGACGCTTGGGGTGCCTGGGTGGCTCAGATGGTTAAGCATCTACCTTCGGCTCAGGTCATGATCCCAGGGTCCTGGGACTGAACCCCGCATCAGGCTCCCTGCTCAGTGGGGAGTCTGCTTCTCCCTCTCCCTCTGTCATTCCCTCTACTTGTGTTCTCTGGCTCTATCTCTTTGTCAAATAAACAAATAAAATCTTTAAAAAAAAAAAAAGAGCTGGACGCTTAACGGACTTGAGCCACCAGGTGCCCCTGCATTTACAACTTTTTAATGAAGAAAGACTTTTAATAATTTTCAACTGAAGAACAAGGACAAAGTGGTTTATAAGTAATTATTAAAAAACAAGGTAACAGTGCAACAGCCTCACTGTGGACTGTGGTCTGAATTCCATTATTTATGGAACACAAATTGACAAGAGTTTCTGCATATTCATTACACAGTTCTTGAAACAATATTTAATTGCATTAAACCAAGATGGGGAGGGGAGAATAGGAAGTGTTTAAAACAGTTTGTAAAGTTAATTTTATTAAACATTGCAGCTTTGTTGTTCTCTAAAATTTAGTTTTCATTGCAATTTAAAGTTAATTATTACCTTATATACAGTAGATAAGATTATATAAGTTCACAAGGAATGAATACATTAGAAAAAGATAATAGTGGAAAAATACTAGAAGGGGGAGTAATGTCAGTTGAAGGAAGTCATTTGTTTCTAAAACTAGGGAGGAAAGATCACAGTAGACAGCTAAATCACACAACACTCCAAGTGGGTATTCAAGCATTTAAAAAAAAGGAGGTTTGAAGCGGGAAGCCTGCTTCTTCCTCTCCCACTCCCCCTGCTTGTGTTCCTTCTCTCGCTTTGTCTCTGTCAAAGAAATAAATAAAATGTTTAAAAAAAAAAAAAAAAAAAAAGGAGGTTTGATAACAGAGATGCAAAATTGCCCTCCTTAGAGGCTTTTAGCTATTTGATAAGTCAAATACTCATCATACCAAAACATACTTTTTAATTTAAAAATCAGAAAAAGGTGGTTGACCTCCAAATTATAAACCACATTTCCTTCTCTGACTTGACTACCACTTTGTGATAAGAGCAAGAAAAGAACAGTATTAAAAAATCAAATGAAGGTCAAAACCAGAGTTCACATAATTTACATACATACAAGTTCTTTCTACTTTATCACTTTTAATTTACTAACTTTCATCCACATGAGTTTAGCAAGATTCCATAAAAATGGCATTTCAACCCTACTGCTAACAGAGGCTATTAGAGGTTGTGAGCTATGATCTTACACTTGTGCATCACACTGTTGAGGATTCTTTTTTCATAATTAACATCATTGATAGGATTTAACATAATAACTCTGTAAAGTCGAAGAGGTGCAAAAGAGGAAGTCTTTAAAATGTGGGTGAAAAGAGACAAGTAATTATGATGGACACAAAGTGGAGTTTTTTTTTTTAAAGTGCTGAGGAAGTATTAAATAGTTCTTTTAAATTATTAAATTAAGAAATAAGAATATTGTACAAATGGTGTTGAAATCACTCAATATGTGACAAATGCTATGAAACTGTAAATAGTAAAGAGATGAGGGAAAGCAGTTGGTATAATGAAAAACTCTTACTGGCTAAAGGCTCATCATGAACTCCCCACAATTCTTAGTCTAATGCTAACTGAGGAGAAGCAGTTGGTTGAAGAAAAGTCAGGAAGGCTTAAGGGGCCAATCAAGTGTATATTTTAATCCATGAACACTTCCATAGATTTAAGGCCCATTCAAATGTCTCTATGATGTCTCCATGACATTAAAGTAAAGAACAAGGTAGCAATGACATAACACAGCTGCTAAGATTTTCCCTCTCTATCACCTGTGGAGAGATTATCAAGATGGTTGTTACCTGATACAGTATAATCTCTATGGACATAAAATTGATCTGTTTAAAAACTGATATAGAGATGCCTGGATGGCTCAGTTGGTTGAGCGTTGGACTCTTGGTTTTGGCTCAGGTGGTGATCTCAGGGTTGTGGGATCGAGCCCCATGTTCCTTCAGATTCTCTCTCCCTTTCTCTCTCCCTCCCCCACCGCCCCTCCCCCTGCTCACTTACACACTCTCTCTCTCTGTCTCTCTCTCTCGAATAAATAAAATCTTTAAATGGACTGCCATAAAAAACTGATATGAACACACACATGCATCTATATATGTATCACACATATATTTTATACATATTATATACAATCGTTATGCCTAGTTTTGAGGTTTTGAAGGATGAGTTTACATTTCTGTTTGGTGAAAACACTCAGGGACTAAAAATGTGAGCCTCTTTCAGTCATTTTGGGCTCACAAACTTATTAATTTATGAAGAGGCTTTTGGAATTCATCCTGTTCCAGAACAGAAATTGCTGCAAATATCTATGTCCTGTCCCTTCAATTACATTGTTGAAATTCTTCATAGGCAATGACTATGTTTCTAACTCCTAACATCTAATCTAAACAAATGCCTATAGAATAAAGAGTTCAAACTAAAAACTTCAGTAATTATAAATCAGCATAAACCAAGAAACCTTGTATCAAACTTTCTGCACAGCATTCATGTTCATGTTACACTCTAATTCATTTTTTTTTCCTAAAGAAGAGACTGTAGAGATCAGCCATTGGTGAGTCTATATGTAACTAAAGCTAAGACAGTCAATTGGGAGAATCTCTTTGGTTCCACTTTTATTTTTTTTTAAATTCAGTATGTTTTCTTCATTTTTTTTAAACGTTTTGCTGTTACTTTTAAAGGCATCATAAAAACAGCAACACATTTCTCAAACTGAATAAAAATTAGAACTTTATTGATTCACATTACTGAGAATGTATGTCAAGCGTATCATAATTTATATAACAAGAACTTCCATTTTAGTGAGAAAACATGAATATTATATATAAGTACACAGTACTTAAATGTATCAAATTGTTTAGTGATAATAAAATAACACTTTAATATTATGTTTCACACTCATAGGAAACAACAATAACTTCTAGAGTAAATTCTTAAAAATTCAACTTTTAAGTAAGCAGTATTATGACAAAAAGAAGAGTCAGTTTCATTTGAGGCTGAATTTAAGCACATTCATGCTTTCTCTGCCAAGAACATAAAATTTTGGATCACGAATGTTAATAATAATATGTTTCAAGTACACACCTTGCATGCATGTGTGTGTATATGCGCAAGCAAAAACACACACACAACACATTCATTCTCAGTCTCATTCTCTTTATCTGTCCCCTCTCCTCCTCTCTCTATATATAGACAGAGAGTCATTTGGAAAGACAAAGAATACATGGTAAATAGTAGACACTAAAAATTGGTTGTGGAATTTTATAAAAGATGTAAAAATCACGAAACACTTACTTCATCAGCTACCATACACCTGGAAAAAAATAAAAATAAAACCAAGTTAATATTTTAATGATCAAAGTCACCCATTTTAAAAGTTTTGATTAAGTAGCTTGCCAGAAAACAGTTTACATACATTAAAGTACTAATCCAGAGAGACGTGTTTACAAGTGTGCTTGAGAACATGGGCCAGAGCTGATTTTGTAAGACTCTCCAGCGGCCAATGGCATATGGGTATGCAGGAGGGTTAGAGCTTCAGAAATGGTCCCCACATCCACCCATGGCAATGCTTACAATAACCCTTCAAAAATGAGGGCAAAATGGCAAGTGATTGTACCAATGAATGCCCTCCTTACCAATAAATCTTAAAATTGGCCTTCTCTAGAGGTGAGAAGAATGCTGTATTAAAGTATAAGAAAATATATCTTAGCCACATATTAGCATGTTATACCTAAAATTTCATAGCTACATTATATATGCTAAGCCTATTTTCAAGCTGAATTTTGGTTTCTACTACTATTTGGCTAAATTTTCTCTTCTCTTCTCTATTCTTTCTTATTCACCTATAGAAGTAAATTCTGTCCACTGAAAATTGAAGATAGGGGTCATAAACTGAGAAAACAAAGAGAAAAAAGAAAGAATAGCAGGTGTGGTTAGGATCACGAGGGGTCCCTTAGAAACACTGAGTACATCATATGGGGAAAAGCCAATCTTGTTACTGAGGGGACTTCCAGACAACCTAGAAAACACTAGAATATTATAATTAGAAAGGAATAAAGTACTTATTTCCATTCTCTTCTTCCTTTATTCCCAATGGTCTTAACATTACACAGTTTTATAAATTTCTTTTAAAATAAAACACAAGGGTGGGGGGATGGGTTAGCCTGGTGATGGGTATTAAAGAGGGCACATTCTGCGTGGAGCACTGGGTGTTATGCACAAACAATGAATCATGGAACACATCAAAAACTAATGATGTAATGTACGGTGATTAACATAACAATAAAAAATTATTAAAAAATAAAATAAAACACAAATTAAGAATTTGGTAATAAATACACTATCAAAGGATAAGTTACAGGTAAAATGGAATTTCAATCTTAGAAAAAAAAGTCAGGTTACATAATGAGTATTTTTAGAGAAAAATAAAATACAGATACTTGAACTGAAATTGAAAACATATTCAAAAGTAAAAAAGTGTATTACATGTTCTGCAAACAAGTCTAACAAATAGAAAACTAAAAAATAATTTAAAAACATGATTTATTCCCAGAAAGGTCCACAGGCATACATAATTTTTCATTTTAAAATGCAATTCAAATTTGGTAAAGATGTCACTTGAAGTGCATATTAAGTATCTACTATGTACCTAGCACTGTTCTAAGTGCTAGGGATACATAGCAGTGAATTACAGAGTTCTTTCTTCATAGAGGAAAGTTACGGGAGGAAGACAATAAGCAAACATGTGGCTTAAGTGGTGAAAGGTGCTAATAAAAAAAACTCAAACAGGGTAAGGTGGTATAGGCAACATAGAAAAGGATCTGTTCTATAGAATGGTAGGGAACAGTCTCTATGATAAGGCAGTATGAATAGATTTGAGCAAGACACAATTAAAAAAAAATTTTTATTTAAATGCAGTTTAGTTAACATATAC